>NC_134530.1:8371188-9031188 GCF_050624435.1 Tenrec ecaudatus
AATAGGTAGTGTTGAAATTATTTTTGGTGACCATTATTTGCTTTGGTTTTTCCTCACTGATTTATTGATCAAAATGCATAATGGGATGTTACTTTTCTCCACATTCACTTTATTTTTCAATTCTAATCTCATTTTTGGTGGGTCTACAGCAAGGTGGAATAAAACTATTCAATTACTTATGACTTAGAAGGTTGCCACACCCTTTGGAATCTCATGTAAAACGTTGTAATGTGTATTTGTGAGGAAGACCATTTTATAATGTTCAAGGAATTTATTTTGTGAAGGGTAAAACAGGATGGGAGTAAAAAGAAAGCTGGCAGACGGGGACAATCACTTTTCTGACACCCACAAACAAGTACTGTCATCAATCAAAGGCATCTCGGTGGCTTGGGAGTGTTCAAAAGCACAGGTATTGTTGGAGAAGTAAAGGGATGTCTGGAGATCTTGATGGTCTGATTACCATTGATGAAGGTGGGAGGGCCGTGTTCAGCACAAAACCAGGAAGATCGTTCCTCAACAAGATCACCAAACAGTTTCTACTGAACGCCATCTCCATCTGTGTCCATAAAATATTTGAAAGATGAGTGTTCATACTGCTTGCTTCCATACTTCATCAAAGACCTACTGACATTGATGTTTTGGAAAACACCAAAGGATGCGCATTCTAAATTATCATGTCTGTTCCCTAGTTTTATAATCCCTAGAGTATAATATTTGTTCCCTAGGTTTCCATGCCTACCGAGAAGCATGACTTTAATATCCGTGAAAAAGAGAGAATGTCTTTAGACTCCTAGAACATAGGTTTCCAAACTTATTTGACCTATCATCCCTTTAAAAAAACTACCCAGCACACCCCTGGGAATTAAAAGGTATCATTCTATAGACCTTAATCCAAGATAAAGCATGGCTATCTGCTTTTGAAGACCTGTTGAATTGCTCCAGCATTCCCCAAGAAATGGTGTGATCCACTTTGGGAAATGTTCTGGAATATGAAAGAATCACTGTCAGTAGATAGTAGCCTTTTCTGTTTTGCTTATTAAAATATTGCATGCAAGACTCACGTGTGTGCCCATGAGTTGAGTTGTGAAATAAAGTGATGGCATTACTTTGGAATGTAAAGGAGAGTCTCCCCCCTTTATTACCTCCTACTTTCCCAGTAGGAGCCAAGGTATTTTTGTGGTGGCGAATTTAGCTGCTACCCAGAAGGTCAGTAGCTCAAACCTCAGAGGTGTTTCTTGGGAGAAAGATGAGGCTTTTTGCTCCCATAAAAATTTTATGATCTCAGAAACCCACAAGGGCTCTGTCCTGATGGTCACCATCAGCCAGAATTGGTTCGATGACCGAGTTAACATTTTAAAATATTTATTCCTACCCAGTGATAAACACTATTGTGAATTCTGTATTTATCATTTTTCTGAAATTATCTTGTTGGTTCAGTCTTATTGGCATGACTGGAATTCCGCCCTCCAAAAAAAAGGAAATAAAACAAAAGAAAAGCTCACTGCCATGGAACCATGTTGTCTCATATGTGACCTTTAATACCAGACTAGAAGTTAGGATATATTATCTGGAGACCAGTCCCCGTAAAAGGACATTATTTTAGATAGAGTGGAGGGGGACATAAAAGAGCAAGGAAGTCTATAAGATGGATAGACACAGAGGCTGCATTAATAGACTCAGGCAGAGCCTGGCACAGGATCATGCAGTGTTTAGGTCTGTGGGCAGAGTGTGGCTATGAGTCAGAACCGACACGATGGCACCATATCAGAACTGCCAGTGTGAGTTTTTGATACATGATTCCCTCCAAAATAGATTTAAATTTTAACTCCTGGTATCTGAGGATGTGAGATTGCTTGGAAATTTTTGTCAGTTAAATCAACCTGAGATCATACTGGATTAGGGCCAGTTCGAACCCTGTAGGACTGATGCCTTTATGAAAGCGACAGTATGGAGACAGTTGTCACAGAAGAGCTATCATGTGAAGACAACAGAAGCTATGGGGTTAGTTACATTGCAGTTGTAAGCCAAACAATTCATAGGGATACAAGAATTTGGGTGAAACCAGAAGGGATCATTTACCAGAGTTTTCAGGGGATCTTAGTACTGTTAATGTAAATTTGGACTTTAGACTCCACAAACGTGAGACAATTTATTTAAGTTACTGTAGATTTATATTGCAGTCCTCCATTAATGATGTGTTGTTCGATGATGTCAAGTCAATTCTTGCTCAGCACAACAGCATGTAACAGAGTGGAATGTTCTCCATAGGTGCTCTGTGCTTTCATCTCCATGGGAGCAGATCACCAGCTGTCCCACAGGGCTGTGTGGATGCTTCTGAGGAACCAAGCTTTTGGGTAGCAGCCAAGTTATGTCTGCAGGGCATCTTAGACGCACCTGTGAAATTGCTAGTATATTTTTAAAATCATTTTATTGTGGGGTCCTACAATTCTTATCATAATCCATGCATACATGTATTGTGTCAAGCATATATGTACATTTGTTGCCATCATAATTCTCAAACCTTTGCCTTCTACTTGAGCCCTTAATATCAGCTCCTCATTTCCCCCCCTATCTCCCCACTCCCCTTACTTCATGAACTCTTCATAATTCATAAATTATTATTATTTTGTCACATGCTACACTGTCTGATGTCTCCCCCCACCCTCTTCTAGTATTTTATAATACAAGTGCTTTATAACATCTCCTCTACAAAACTGGCAATTAATATTAAAAGTTGTTGTGTCTCTATTAAATATATTATTTTGTCTATTTTTAAGTAAAGGGTTAAATATAAATGAATAAAGTCTGTATTAATTGTGATTTGACAATTATATAATTCTCCTAGGTGTAATAATAATTCATTTATTTCAATGCTGTACTTTTCCTCCTTATGCATGGTATAGTTATAGGTATATCCCTTTTGAAGTTAATGGAAATTTTAATAGCTAATTTTTTATTATTAAAAATCTCTTTGAATATACTCATATACATCAGCTGGCAGAAAGTAAAATCAATTTTATACCTGAGGTAAAATTTTGGGAAGCAGTGATTGTCTCCTCTCCTTTGAAACGTTCCTAAGAGTTTTTTTATGTGGATGAATTTGTCTAAATATCCACAAGAGACTTCTAATGATGTATCTCATCACAGGAACATTTTCATTTATTTTACTTAGTGGGTATACAATCATTTCATGTCAATTGTTTCATGACATTTATTTTGTTATTAATGAAGACAAAGTTTCTTCTCATCTATTTATGGACTGTTTATGTTTCCTTTTGTGGAATTTTCTTCTCCGGTGTTTATTTTCAGCTATTTATCCATATCCCATTAAGTGAATCAGTTCTTTATAGAATTGGCATATTAACCATTGTCAGTTGACTGCCCTGCTACTTTCTTCAATATGTGGCCAGTGGTTTCTTGGGTGTTTTTGCCAGCCCTTTATACTGTTTTTGCATACGCACAGGTTTTTAATTTTCAGATAGTTTTACTTTTCATTACTTTCCTTAAGACATTGTGCTACAAATATCTTGTTTTTGAAATTATCTCAATCTAAAAATTTTTTTTACCATATTCTTAAAGACCTGAAGCCTGATCTCTACTGGTAGTTTATTTTTCCCTTTAATATGAGACAGAGATTCAAATTCATTTTAGCGTTGCAGATTATATTATTAAACAATCCATTCACATCAATTCCATTTCAGCAATAAAAAAGCATTATGTATGTTTTGGTCTTTATGTAAACCCTTTCTTCTTATCAATAACACCTTTGTTTCTATCCTAGAACTCAGATCACAAGTCTTAAATATTTTAACATAGAAATCAGGTAAAAATATTTTTGTCATCACAAACATCATTTAGTTAGAACTACAATGGGTTCACTTACCAACTGCTTTTCTGCTAACATTCAATTTACTAAAAATGACCTTCATAGCAAAGAGACATGATTTCAACCTATGATTGGTAATTTCAAAAAATAATATAGACTTGAAGCTAATACTTTGACATTAAGAAAGGTTGTAAATACAAATGACTGCTACATACTCAGTTCATTTTGACCACGAACACTATCTTAGAAAATGCTAAGTATAAATATGCAAAAACAATATCAACATTAAATGAGCCTTCTATAAAATCAGGCTTATACATGCTTTACCATGAATTGAGTGAAGGTAAGCAGGGCAGGTTTATAGTTTACCGTTTTTTGTTTTTATTCTTTCTATTAATAACATTTTTTAGTTTACTGATTTCACTTTTGTTTACTCTGTGCATTTTAGTTGTGTGTGTGTGTGTATGTGCGTGAGTGGGTGCTAGTTTGCTGGTATTGCTGCTTCAGTCTGTTTCTTCTTCTTTCTCTTTTTCCTCTCCTTTCATTCTTTTTCCTGTCACAGGACACTAGCTGCCTCCACACCATTCCCCTCTGCCTAGGGAAACACTCAAGTCCCAATTGGGGTAGCCTCCAGCTGCATTCATTGGCTATGAAATCAGCTGGATAAATCATGCTGGTCCTCTTCAATGCACCATCAGCAGAGAGTTATCCCCTGAAACCAGTGGGGCTATCTCTAGCCTAAATCCAGATACACTACAAGTGATTGGGGGAAATGCTTAACCTCCACTGGTGGGACAACACGCTACTGTGGGAATATCCACCCAATTTCCAAGGCGATCTCTCTATCTATGGTAATTCCCCTGCCAGCTACAGAGCTCTACAGCAAGGAGGGTATATACACACGCCCTCGTCAGCATGCCATTTGCAGAGGAATACACCACAGGCCATCTGAGATTCTCCAAGCACTGTGAAGCCTACTTAGAGATTGGCCAGGGGAGCAACACCCTTGTGGTTCCACAACAATCTGTCAAGCATCACATGAGAGGAATATCCAACACGCATTCCAAATAACAGAATATTGGGTGGCTAGGATAAAAATGAAACCGCAGGAAGATATAGCAATAGCCTAACTCCTCAGAACAGGTACTGGCAGATAGTTCGTAGAAGCACTCATACGAATCCCACAAGAGAGAGCCCAGGGCTCTTTGAGTCAGGAAGATGGCTCCAGGCTCCTTCTAAAATAACATATAAACAGCAACCAGTTTTACAGTTTAAATGAAAAAGCAGGAGAAATAAGACAATACTGGAAGCTGGCATGAAACTAACTATGGCCATAGAAGAAGCAGATATTGACCGGTCACAAAAATAAAATTTCAAAATGCTGCTTGAAGTCATAAAGGATATGAGGGAAGCAATGCAGTATAAAGATGAAATGATAGAGGAGATAAAGGCAATGCACCAAATGGAAATACAAGAGTTTAGGGATGAAATAATAAAATAGAGTGACAAATTGACAGAGATTATCAACAGACTTGAGGAGGCAGAGAATCACACCAGTGTCCTACAGGATAATCAAGCAGACCTCAGCAAATGGGAAAAACATTCAAATAAGGGAGAGGTGAAATTATCATTATTCACAGATGATACGATTATGTATATAGAATATCCCTTAAGCTCCACAAGTGGTGTGTTAGAAGCAATAGAGCAGTATGGCTGAGTGGCAGGATACCAAATCAACAAACAGAAGTTGATAGGACTGCTCCACACATCAAGCAAAATCACAGAAGAAATGATCGAAAACGTAGTACCCATTACACTAGCCAAGTACAAATTGAAATACCTAGGGACATACCTGAGGAAAAAACCCGAAAGATTTTTATGAGGAAAATTATAAAACACTACTACAGGAAATCAAGAGTGACCTCAACAAATGGAATAATACCCCATGTGCATGGATTTGCAAAGTCAATATAATAAAGATGTCAGTTCTTCCCAAGGCACTATATAAGTTCAATGCTATCCCGATACAATTACTACCATCCTTCAAATAATTGGAAAAACTGATTACTAACTTCGTATGGAGGTGGAAGAAGCCCAGAAGTACCAGAGAACTCCTCAAGAAGAAGGACAAAATGGGAGAGCTTGCTCTCCCTGACTTTAGCACATATTGTAAGGCCACAATAGCCAAAACATGTGGTACTGGTATAACAACAGATATTCAGACCAATGGAAAAGGGCTAAATACCCAGAAACAGAAATATCATTATACAAGCAACTGATGGTTGATAAGGTCCCCCAAAATATTAAATCAGATGCCATCTTCAATAAATGATGCTGGGGAAAAAAAGGTATCTACCTGCAGAAAAATGAAGCAAGATCTTTCCTTGACTCCATGCACAAGAATAAACTGAAGATGGATCTCAGACCTTGAGATAAAACCCCAAACAATTAGGGCCATTAATGAGGGTATTGGGGAAAATCTGAGAGCTTTGGCACAGGGAATATATCGGCTATCAGAAATAGGGAAGGATACAAATATTGAGGAGTGACAAATAGACAAATGGGATATATTGAAGATAAGATACCTGTGTACATCGAAAGAATTCACCAAGAGAGTAATAAGAGAGTCCACCAAGGGGAAACCATCTTTGGCAATGACCCATCAGAGAAAGGCCTTATTACTAAAATCTACAATACTTCGGAAGCTTACAATAAGAGAAAAACCAATTGTCCACTGAGGAGGTGGGCAAAGGACCTGAAGAGAAGGTTCACAGAGTCTGAAATCCGAATGGTCAATAAACATATGAAAAAAACTTCCCAATCATTAGCCTTAAGAGAAATACAAATCAAAACAACTATGGGATACTACCTAATAAACTCAAAATAGCCCAATTCAAACAATCAGAGAGCAACAAGTGTTGGAGGGGTTGTGGTGAGATAGGAACTCTCATCTACTGCTGGTGAACCTGCAGGCATGTACAGCCACTATTGAAATTGATTTGGCGATTTCTAAAACAAATGGAAATTGAGCTACCACACAACTCAGCAATCCCCCTATTAGGCATATATCCGGACAGGGAAGAAACAAACCATAGCCAGACATCTGTGCTCCAATGTTCATTGTGGCACAGTTTATAATCACAAAGAGCTGGAAACAACCCAACTTTCCATCGACAGATTTGTGGATTGAAAAACTATGGCATGTACATACTATGGAGTACTGTACATCACTAAAAAGCAGTGATGAATGCATGAAGCACAGTGCTGCATGGGAAAAAGTGGAGGAAATTATGCTAAATGGAGTAAGCCAAGCACAAAAGGAGAAGTATAACATGATATATATGAAAGAACAGAAAAGTAAAGGCAAAAGGGGTACAGGGCAAAAGCTACTCTATACAAACACTCCAGGTTTGAAGTCCAGGTACTATGACAGGGGCCAGACCAAATTCACGGGTATACATGGTAGCCAACTAAAAAGGGTGGGGGTGAGGAAGGGGAAAGAAAAAATTGATGTGCATTGGGGGAATAGGCAACTGACCCACCCAAGGGGAGGGTATTGTTTGCGTCTCCGCAGGAAAAGAGGGAACAGACTAAAAGCCTGTGCCAGACCAATGCAGCGTGCCAGTAAGGAGTGGGGAGCCAGTGGAGGAGCATGAGGGATCGGCCCTCATACCAGATACTTGGACAACTGCCCCTCTCCCCAGAAGAATCGACTTTAAAGTACAGCACTGAAGCTGCAGCTAGGGGAGAGGGGCATGTCTGATCAGAGCACACGAGAGCAAATGAAGGGGAATAATGGAGAGTGGAGCACATCTTGGTCCACCAGACCTGGAGAAAAATATCCCGACTCTGAACAGCCAACAGAGTGGACCATATGGCTGATCCCACTATGAGATACGCTGTCCATTGCCTTCCCAGGGCCCAAAGGGGGACAACACTGGAGACTCAGTGTTGGCACTGGCCTGGACTGACCCTGCGACAGGGAGGCAAACCACTAAGGCATGAGGCAGAGCAACCATTGGCGCAGAGGAGGTAGCCCCTGAGGGAGTACAAAGGACAGACTCTGGGGTCAGAGCACTGCAACCCATTGGACCTGACTGAAGGACATGCCTAGAGATCAAAAATCAGACCTTGATTTGTTTACAGGTTTTTCTTTCTTTAAAATTTTTTTTCGTTTAATTAATTTATTCTTTTACTGGACATTAGTTTTCCTTTTAGTTGCAATCACTGTATTCCCATTCGTTGCTTGTCTTGCTAGGGCTTGATTTTTGGTGCATATTATTATCTCTACAGATCTATCTAGATAAAATAGACTGGATGAATAGTTTGAAGGAGAAATCAACGGGACCAATGGTTCTGGGCAGACACGGGAGAGGAGGAGGCGGTGGTAAGGAAGTGGTGCTGACAAACCCAGAAACATGGGAGCAACAAGTGATCCAAAATCAGTGGCAAGAGGGCTGTGAGAGGTCTGGTAGGGATTAAGCAAGGGCCATATAACCAAGAGATATTACTGAAACCAAAATGAAGTTTGAGCATGATAGTGGGACATGAGGAAAGTAAAAGGAACTAGTTGACAAAGAATTTACAGAGGTCTAAACACTGACATGTACATATGTAAATGTATTTATATAGGATGGTGAGGAAATAGATCTACATGCATATATTTATAGGTTTAGTATTAAGGCAGCAGACGCACATTGGGCCTCCACTCATATACTTACTCAATGCAAGAACACATTGTTCTATTAAATTGGCATTCCAGGATGCACACCTTCCCGACATGATTGCTGAAGAAAAATGTACGCATAAGCAAACGTGGTGAAGAAAGCTCATGCTGCTCTGCTATCAAAAGATATAGCGTCTGGGGTCTTAAAAGCTTGAAGCCCACATAGAAGGAGCACACCAGCCTGTCTGGCCACGAGGTGCAGAAGGGACCAGTTATTAGACATCAAAGACCAAAATCAGTTGGTGCCCACCTTCCTGATACAATCACTGAATACAAATGTCTGCATAAGCAAATGTGGTGAAGGAAGCTGGTGGTGCCCGGCTATCCAAAGATATAGCATCTACTGTCTCAAAGGCTTTAAGATAAGCAAGCGGCCATCTAGTTCATAAGCAACAAAGCACACATAGAAGAAGCACACCAGCCTGTGTGACTGCGAGCTGTCAAAGTGATCAGGTATCAAAGACCAAAAATCATATCATTGTAAATGAAGGTGAGTGCAGAGTGGAGACTCAAAGCCCACTGGTAGGCAACTGGATACCCACTTACTGAAGAGTTGTGGGGAGGAGATGAGGAAGTCAGGGTGCAGGTAGCAATGATGAAATAACTTTCCTCTAGTTCTTAAATGCTTCCTCCTGCCCCCCTCCCCATCATGATCCCAATTCTACCTTACAAATCTGGCTATACCAGAGTGTGTACATTGGTACAAATAGCAACTGGAAACACAGAGAATCTGGACAGATACCCCTTCCAGCACCAGTGGTGAGAGTGGCGATGCCTGGAGGGTGAAGGGAATGTTGGGTGGAAAGGGGGAACCGATTGCAAGAATCTTTGTATTGCCTCTTCCCTAGGGGCTGGACAGCAGAGAGGGGGGAGGGACGTCAGACCATGTAACATATGAGAAAATATTAATACTTTATGAATTATGAAGTTTTCATGAGGTAGGGGGGTTAGAAAGGGAGGGGAGAAACAAGGAGCCGATATTAAGGGCTCAAGTAGAAGGAAAATATTTGGCAACAAATGTACATGTGTGCTTGACACAAAGGAAGTATGTTTGGATCGTGATAAGAATTGTATGAGCCCCCCATAAAATGATTTTTAAAAGAGTTGTATGAGTCTCAATAAAATGATTTTTACATTATAATGTATAGAGTTTATCTGAATGTCAGGATTTTCTCCCTTTCTTTTCTTTGAAGTTACATCCTCAATCTTTCTTATCAACAGGTTCACATTAACTTTCACCCATCACCACTCCTCTAATCTGTGTTCCATTTCCCAATTTCCCTGATCAGTAATATTGAGAATACCATATATCAAGCCACCAAAGCACCATGAAGTTTGGATTATTTCTTCAATGGAGGCTTTTCTAAAACTTGCAGCTGTTATGTGCACCACTTTATAGTTTGTTTTTTCATTTTATTTGTACCTACAAAATATAACTTGTATTTTCATGCTTCCGGTGTTTCTCTGGTACCTCAGACAAATTATACTTTATTCTAATTCATCTGTTCTTTCAAGTATTTGAAATGAATTCAGGTCAGCTGGCAAAGAGTGGCATCATCATGCCATCTTGTGTCAAGGTGGTTTATAAGTAGTATATCCATAGAAAACAGTAGATTAAAACATGCATATGGTAATATAGATGCTAATATAAATAGAGGAACACATGAAAAAATGAAGCTAAAAGAGTATAAATGAAACCTAAATAGCAGCACCATCATTGCCTGTTAAATAATAGCTATTATCTACCTAACTCTAGTGACAGTATGGATAAACTTGCATGCTACACCTAACAATGCCCCTGCATCCCCTCAACTCCACTGAAAAGCAAGAGTCAAAGTATTATCCTCCTTCCCTGATGTGAATAGAGTTGTAAATAGAAAATGTGCATAATGAAACCTGTTAGGAAGAGATTGGTTAGTCTGACAATGGGACCCATAGAAGGGAGTGACACTTGTAAATTCAGTTATCAGCTTCCGAATTGATTGCAAAGAAGAGCTTAGAATATGTCCAATGTAGAAGAATGAAGGTTAAAATTCAAGGGATATTCCAAAAATCTTAGAGAGGAATAACTATGTTTCCATTTGACTACATGTACAGTCCTATACATAGATGATATTTTTGCACGTAAAGTAAGAAACAGGCTTAGTAGCTTTGGGAAGATAGAGTTGCCTTCAGGTGTAAGTTTACAAAGGAAGACTGGAAGGAAATTCGACATAATGTGTTCACATATAGAAGGTAGGTGACATGGGGGTGAGGAGATATAGGTGAAGACACGTGAAAGGCATGTACCTGATTTCACAGGGTCAGGAAATCAGCAATGACTAATTTCACCTTTTGAAGTCTTGATCCTTAAGGATTTTCACTGCCCTAGAAGCAGAATTAATGTGTTGGATTAATGAGGAGCTTCGGATATTTATCCCTTAGAGATATGAGACTTCAGTTGGTGTGCCTGTGACCCCACTCAATCAACAGTCCTCTCCCAATAGAGAAGCGGTACACCTGAGACTCTATCAAGGCTGATCCTCATGCCCATAACCCTGGTCTCTCACTCAGTCCCTCAACATTTCCTGAGGGTACATCTTCTACAGCCAGCCAAGATGTCAAGGCTTATTGCTTAATGAGGCACACCAGGTAAGCTAATATCCTAGAGTTGTTTGGGAATGAGGACAGATGTTTCACCACAATTTCATCCATGAGAAAATGTGAAGAGAGTGTGTGTCTGAAATTATTTGAATCAAGTCTGTCAAAAATTCCTAACTTCCAACATATTGACAGTTCCTTGTATGTTTGCAACCAGACCAGAGAACTCGTCTCTACAATATCCATCTATCTTTACAGGATCTTTACAAAGGCAACGCTCATTTCCTCATATGCAGACATGTGCTTCCTCCCGTTGTGATGTTGTAAAATGTCTGATATTTGCTTCCATTCTGGTGGCAGAGAAAGATCATAATGATCAGTTTCATGTGATGTTCACATCTCTGGTTCTTAAACAATTTTTAAATTTGTTTTGTTGGCATTCATTACTGGAGAAAGTTGGAGCCTAAGAAAACTCATCAGGTCTGTACGATTCTCTTTACGGTAGCCAACTGTGTAATGGTCATAACAGCCCATGTTTAAGTGGTCATAACAGCACAGAGAGTGCAGTTAGAGAGGTGTAAAAAAGCACGAACCCCACTCATCGCTGGTCAAATAAACATTTACATTCAGCTGTAGCAGCTTCAGACCTTTTCAAACCAAGACTGCTGCTCTGTGTTTCTCTGAAATTCCTCTTTCCTTTACCTCAGATGTGCTCTCTCTGTGCTGTTGCTACTATTGCTGTAGGTGTAACATATTTCACTGTTTTACAGCTATGTTTTTTCCATCAGATACATCAACAACATGAAATCCAGAAACCAAACAAGTGTTTCAGAATTCCGTCTCCTGGCACTGACAGAAGATCCGGAAATGCAGCCCATTCTCTTTAGCCTGTTTCTGTCCATATACCTGGTCACTGTCCTGGGAAACCTGCTCATCATGTTAGCTGTCACCTCTGACTCCCACCTCCACACCCCCATGTACTTCTTCCTTGCCAATCTCTCCTTTACTGACATCTGCTTCAGCACAACCACCATCCCAAAGATGCTGGTGAACCTCCAGGCACAGAACCAGAGCATCACTTACGCAGGCTGCCTCACTCAGGTCTGCTTTGTCCTGGTTTTTGCCGCTTTGGAAAATTTTCTCCTTCTAGCAATGGCCTATGACCGCTATGTGGCCATTTGTCACCCACTGATGTACACGGTCATCATGAACCCACGTCTCTGTAGACTGCTGGTTCTCCTCTCTTTCCTCATTAGCAGTGTGGACGCCTTGCTCCACAGTCTCATGGCATTGCGCTTATCTTTCTGCACAGACCCTGAAATCCCCTATTTCTTTTGTGAGGTTGTTCAGGTCATCAAGGTGGCCTGTTCTGACACCCTCATTAATAATATATGTATATACTTTGCAGCTAACATATTAGCTGGCACTCCTCTCTTTGGAATAATTTTCTCTTATACAAAAATTGTCTCCTCAATTTTGAGAATGCCGTCAGCAGGTGGAAAATATAAGGCTTTTTCTACCTGTGGGTCTCACCTCTCAGTAGTTTTCTTATTTTATGGGACAGCTTTTGGAGCTTATATTAGTGCTGCATTTACACACTCATCCAGAAAGATTGCGGTCGTTTCAATGATGTACACTATGATCACTCCCATGATGAATCCCTTTATCTATAGCCTGAGAAATAGGGACATGAAGGGGGCCTTGAAGAAAATTATCAGGTGCATAACTGCTTTTCAGTGATTCTATTATCTGCTTTGAATTTGGGTGTGGGTTTTTGATTGCAGCAAAGAAAAGGAATGCTTATGAGACAGAATGCTTAGTTCCTACATCTCCACATTCTCCTAAAAGAACTAGATAACCTACCAGCGAAGGTCCATTCAAGTTGTTTATAAACCCGGCTATGCTTCTTGGGCACTTCATGGTCTTTGACCAATTATCCCAACTCTCTATGTTTGTTTTCTTTAACCAGCATCCTCAAACTTATACTGAGGCACGGTTCTTCAGCTGATCTGGGGAGAATATTCTCAGATTTTTAAAAAGCCAGATAGAGTGTTTTTTAGGGTATAAAAGAGAATGTAGAAAAGGCCTGGGCATAGCTAGAGACCACCTCCAGCCCGTTCCCCGGGATAAAGCCATGGAAACCTCTTAAGATCCAATAGAGCTGAATTTTTAGATTTCAATGTATAATTACTGGGATATAATACATGTCCCTGGTAAATGAGTGTGTGTGTGTGTGTGTGTGTGCCTGTGCCTGTGTGTTTGCGTGTGTGTGTGTGTGTAAAGAAACATCAGCATCCATCAGATTCCATTTTACTGTCTATTGTTGGTTTTATAGATTGCTTATTAGGTCATCAATCTGTGACAACTCCATGCACAACGAATTTGGATTATTAGCTGTCACCTATTTATTGGTTGATTTTGTTTGTTAGCAAACCACGACTTTTCTTCCTAGTTTGTCGTGGTATGAAATCTCCACTGAATCCTATCCGGCGTCAGTGCAACATCTTTCATGAAGTGTGTTTGCCAAGAATGGAAAATGGTCTCTGACTCTCCAATACCAGGGTCATCAAATCAATTAGGACTCGGTGATCATATGTAGGGTGTATGAGGTTGTCTGTTTTTACCAGAGCAGATAGCCTCATTTTTTTCATGCAGGGCTACTGGAGTATCCAACCTCTGACCTTGTGGTTAGCAGTTCAAGGGTTACCTAACAGCACCAATAGGGCTCAACCTCTAAGTCACTTCTATAACACTGCATGAGCTAGGAACTTGCAAACTTAGATAATTCACTAGTTTCTGATAACTGTGAAACACTTGAATCTTATCCGTGAGAAATCCATGAGTCCTAACAAGGAAGTATAAACACCGAATTTAATAAAATATGCTCAATTAATAAATGCTTTCATTAAGAAGATTTATCAATAAATCTATCGCGATTTACTAGTTGATCGCAAATGTAGTGTGGGTAGACACATGACATTAAAAAATAGGTGTGAGCCCATTATCAATCCCTTACTGATATACAGCACAGTCAATCAGATGCACTTTTAGGTGTCAAACGCATGTGCAAGCAACTTCACTAAGTGCAGCAAAACTGACAAGCTAAGTTACCGCCAATTTTTAGACCTTGTTTTTCTTTTCTCTTCAACTTAAGAAAAGGTATTAAAATGAATGGGGGAGTTGGACCAAGTAAGAAGACAAAAATGTATCACTTTCATATGGAATGGGAGATTTTGACACTACCAGCCAAAATTCAGCTGACGTCCAGAGTGCAAGAACAGTTCTGGAACTTACTCAACGAGGGAAAGTACCCTAACATGAGAAAATGTGCTATCTCCTTGACTGCATTCTTCGCCTCTACTTATTGATGTGAGTCAGCCTTTTTCCACATAAAAATCATGAAGTCAAAATACCGTTCCACCATGACTGATAATAACGTGGAAGTGCGCTAGAGGCTGGCTGTCAGCAGCTACTGTCCGGACTAGGCATCCCTGGCTCACTCCATTCAGTGCAAGTCATCAGAGTCACCTCAGGTCATGACAAAAAAAATGTACATAGATAAATGTGTTGTGTTGTGCAATATGGACTCATGCGTTTATGCAAGATATATAAACATAAAATGTACATATAAAGAATTTTCAATGCAATTATGAATAAATGTAATACATAAAATATATATTTTGCATTTTTGTAGATTATTTCGTAGATGGTAGATCATTTTGGTTTGATCATTTTATAAGTGGCTCCCATGCTGAAACAGTGTGAGAACCCCATAATAAAGAGGTAAGGAATCCACCATTCACTTTGAGATGTTTACCTGGCAGTGGTTCCCATCATGACAAATGTTTGCAAAAAATCAGTCATTAAATCAGGCATGATGTTTAGACACACCAAAATGATTGTTTTTTAGAATTGCTTATGGTGATGATTGCACAACTCTTTTAAATACATTTACATCATTGAATTGTATGCTACAATATATCAATAAACTTAATTTATTAAAAGGCAAAAATCCTCCTAATTATATTTCCATGAACCTATTGTTAATATTAGATCTATTATTAATAGACCTTATCATTAAAAAGCCACCTCCTCCCATCTCATCATCAAAAATAGCATCATATATCCTTTATTAATCTAATTTCTGTTCTGAGGGGACAGGAATACTTACTATAAGAACCCTAATCATGTAGATTTTAATTTCCATTGGATAAATAATTGTTCCAACCACTGAAGGCACTTAATACAACACCTAATTTATAATTGTCAATAAGTAGCTACCTAAGTGAGGAGTCAGCTATGTTCATATAGCAGAAGCATGCCAGTCTGTTCACAAGGGCAATAAATTGTAAAATCCAACCATAGTGGAGGGAATGATATCAAATGTCCAATTTTAAACACCCCTCTTGCAGAACGCTACGGATGATAGTGGAAATCCAAAATCCGTTTGTATTTTTTTCCACAGGGTCTCTATGTGCATTAAGCCTCCAGTGAATCTCCAAGGACTATAATTCAGGGGTTGGAATAGCCTTAAACTGAGACAGAGATCATTGTAAAGTGTGTTTTAGTATCTTTAGTTAGCCTAAAAAGCAACACCTTATCATTTGATCTCCCATTTGGCCCATTTCAAATTTTTTCAAGTCTTTTTAAAACAATAATTTTATTGGGGCTCATATAACTCTTGTCACAATCCTTACATACATCAGTTGAGTAAAGTATCCCTATACATACGTTGTCTTCATCATTTTCAAAATTCACCTTCGGCTTGGGTTCCTGGAATCAGCTCATTTTCATTTCGCCCCCCCCTCCCTCCCTGCTCCCCACTCCCTCAGGAACCCTTAATAATTTATAAATTATTATTTTGTCTTATCTTACACTGCCGGCATCTCCCTTCACCCACTTTCTTGTTGGCCATCCCCTAGAGAGAAGGTTATATGTAGATCCCCAAGATCGGTTCCCTTCGGTACCCCCTTGTCACTCCTGATATCGACACTCTCACCTTTGGTCCTGAGGAGTTCATCTGTCCTAGATTCCCTGTGTTCAGGTCTTTAAATATTTTCTGCTTCTTTTATAATTGTGTTTTCTTCTGTTTTATTTTGTCATTGATACTGAGTCCTTTTTTATTTTTCACCTTTATTTTGTATGTTTTTCTGTACAGGGTATTCAGGATAGGCAAATCGATTAGGGATAGTAAATGGATTAATAATTTGCTAGGAGCATGGAAACAGTGGTGGGGAAATGGAGAGTCAACAACAGTGAGTAAAAAACTGATGAAAAAGTTTTAAAGTTGATTTTGGTGACAATTTCACAACTCTTCTTGACAGGATTACACTTTTGAATTGTATTATGTTAATATCTCAATAAAACTATTTCTAAAATAATAAAGTTTTATTGGAACATGAAAAAATTAAGTGGAATCATTGTGCTATAGATGTTGTCATTATATATTAGGATTGTCATTCCTTGCACACTTATTTTTCTCATTTTTTCACAGAAGTTTTCTTGGTTTATCTTTTTCATATGATCTATCAGCAGCTTTTATTTGTCTTAGTAATGTAACCAAATGAAAAAGCCATTTCTGAAACATTATTTTCTCTTATTCCTTCTAGGGATATATTGATAGAAGTGTACAGGAGATTTTTACTTTTCTCCTTAGTTACCTTATTTTGAAATATTTCTTTTTCGCCTCTAGTGGAATCAATACAGAGATATATGGTTGAGTAAAATAGGATAAGTAAAGTTTTAGTGGATCTCATGGAAGCCTTTTAAAATTGTATTTGCGAGGGAAACAGTTGTTCTCTGTAGAGATAGGCTTTATTTTGCATAACAAATGTTGAGTGTAAAACAGGCAGTGGATAAAGGAAGTAAGCAGCCATAAGGAGGTCACTTTTCCTGTAAACAAAAAGAAGCCAGGCCATCAATCGAAATCATTTCCGTGTGTTGGAATGACAACACAACTCTTATATGATAATCAGTGGATTAAATGGAGAGCTTTCTGTTCTTTCAATCATTGGTACTAATGGTAGGATTGCATTCAGAGCCATGCTCAGAAGGAATTCATCATGGGAATACCAGTGTGTTCTAGTGCTTCTTCTGAATCTAGCTGAAACGTCAGTAACAAAATGTTATTGTTGTTAGGGGCCACTGGGTCTGTTCTGAGCCATAGGGGTCCTGTGTGCAACAGAACGAAACCCTGCCTAGTCGTGAAACAGCCTCACACTTGTGGCTAGGCCTGTCCGATCCCATTGTAGCAGCCACTCATTGAGGGCCTACTGCTTTTTCACTGCCCCTTCACTTTACCAAGATGGTATCTGATAAATAAGGGATGGGAATGGAATGTGAGTATCAGTTAATAGGCTTTATTGCGAAATATGACCAATAAAATTTTTATACTGGAAGGGAGGGAGAGCAAAGAAGCAGAGTGAAGGGATATTGGAGAAACAGTTATCAGAATAGCCAAGGGCAAGAGCAAGCTGGAGTGAGATAAGAGAGAAAGCCACACTCAGATAAGTGGCAAGAGAGTAAGCAAGAGAGCCAGAGTGAGGCCAAGCCAAGAAACCACCCTCTAATATACTCTCAGGGTCTTTGCTTGATAATTAGGTTTGTGCAGTCTCTGCATCCTCTCAATTGGGATTTTTGAATGAGGCAGGGTTGACGCAAACTCTAAGACACTAGGGAGTTTCCGTTGTCTCACACAGGAATGTGTGGAAGTGCAGAGATGGTGAGAAGATTACGCTCAAAATGGTCAGGTGCTGTTTTTAGCTCAACCTGATCCATTATTCTTGCCTGTTGATAATAGGGAATAAGTCCAAAGGTCTGAACAATTCTACCTTCCAAAACTGACTAGACCAGAGGATGTACATTGGTACAGATAGCAACTAGAGACACATGGAATCCAGGACATGGAACCCCTTTATTACCAGTGGTGAGAGTGGCAATGCCAGGAGGGTGGATGGAATGTAGGGTGCAAAGGGGGAAGCCGGTTGCAAGAATCTATGTACAGCCTCCTCCCTGGGGATGGAAAGCAGTCAAGAGGGCGTGGGGAGGCAGTATGGAAGTAAAAGATAGCTGGTAGACAGGGACAACCACGAAGAAGTACTGTCATCAATCAAAGGCATCTCGGTGACTTGGGGGCATCAAAAAGCACAGGTATGGTTGGAGAAGTGAAGAAATGTCTGGAGATCTTGATGGTCTGATTAGCACTGATGATGGTGGGAGGGCCGTGTTCAGCACAAACCAGGAAGATCGTTCCTCTACAAGATCACCAAACAGTTTCTACTGAACGCCATCTCCATCTGTGTCCATAAAATATTTGAGAGATGAGTGTTCATACTGCTGGTTTCCATACTTGATCAACAACCTACTGACATTGATGTCTTGGAAAACACCAAAGGATGAGCATTCTAAATTATCATGTCTCTTCCCTAGTTTTATAATCCCTAGAGTATACTATTTGTTCCCTAAATTTCCATGCCTACCGAGAAGCATGACTTTAATATCCGTGAAAAAGAGAGAATGACTTTAGACTCCTAGAACATAGGTTTCCAAACTTATTTGATCCATCATCCCTTTAAAAAAATTACCCAGCACACCCCTGGGAATTAAAAGGTATCATTCTATAGACCTTAATCCAAGATAAAGCATGGCTATCTGCTTTTGAAGACCCATTGAATTGTTCCAGCATCCCCCAAGAAATGGTGTGATCCAATTTTGGAAATGCTCTTCTACAATATGAAAGAATCACTGTCAGTAGGTAGTAGCCTTTACTATTTTGCTTATCAACAGATTGCATGCAAGACTCACATGTGTGCGAATGAGTTGAGTTGTGAAACAAAGTGATGATGTCACCTTGGAATGTAAAAGAGAGTCCCCCCCCCTTTATTACCTCCTCCTTTCCCAGTAGGAGCCAAGGTATTTTTGGGGTGGCGAATTGGGGTGCTACCAAGGTCAGTAGCTCAAACCTCAGAGGTGTTTCTTGGGAGAAAGATGAGGCTTTTTGCTCCCATAAAGATTTATGTTCTCAGAAACCCACAAGGGCTCTGTCCTGATGGTCACCATCAGCCAGAATTGGTTCGATGACCGAGTTAACATTTTAAAAAGTTCATTCCTACCCAGTAATAAACACAATTCTTAATTCTGCATTTATCATTTTTCTGAAATTATTCTGTTGGTTCAGTCTTATTGGCATTACTGGAATTCTGCCCACCCCCTCCCCCCCCAAAAAAAAAAAAACAAAAGAAAAGAAAAACTCACTGCCATGGAACGATGTTGTCTCAAAAGCAACTTTTAATACCAGACTAGAAGTTTGGAGATATTACCAGGAGAATCCAGTACCTGTAGAAGGACATCATTTTAGTGAACATGGAGGTGGACAGCAAAGAGGAAGGAACTCTATAAGATGGATAGACACAGATGGTTCATCAACAGGCTCAGGTATTGACTGGCACAGTATCATGCAATGTTTACGTCTGTGGGGCAGAGTGTGGCTATGAGTCGGAATCGACTCAATGGCACCATATCCGAACTGTCTATGTGAGTTTTTGATACACGATTCCCCCCAAAATAGATTTAAATCTTAACTCCTGGTATCTGAGGTTGTGAGATTGCTTGGAAATTGTTGCCATTTAAATTAACCTGAGGTTATACTGGATTAGGGCCTGATCTAAGCCTGTAGGACTGGTGCCCTTATTAAAGAGACAATCTGGAGACAGGAGTCACAGAAGGGCTATCATGTGAAGACAACGGAAGAGATAATGTTAGTTACATTGCAGGTGTAAGCCAAACAATTCATAGAGATATAAGAATTTGGGAGATACCAGAAGGGATCATTTACCAGAGTTTTCAGGGGAACTTAGTACTATTACCAACAAAAATTTGGACTTTAGACTCTACAAATGTGAGACAGTTTTTTTTTCACAGTTATGTTAGATTGATATTGCATCCCTCCATGATTGATGTGTTGTTGGATGATGTCAAGTCAATTCTTGCTCAGCACAACAGGTTGTAATAGAGTGGAATGTTCTCCATAGGTGCTCTGTGCTTTCATCTCCATGGGAGCGAATCACCAGCTGTCCCACAGGGCTGGGTGGGTGCTTCTGAGGAACCAAGCTTTTGGGTAGCAGCCAAGCTATGTCTGCAGGGCACATTAGACACACCTGTGAAATTGCTACTGTTTTTGAAAAATCATTTTATTGTGGCTTGTACAATTCTTATCACAATCCATAGACATATCCATTGTGTCAAGCACATTTGTACATTTGTTGCCATCACCATTCTCAAAACCTTTGCCTTCTACTTGAGCCCTTAATATCAGCTCCTCATTTTATCCCCTAACTCCCTATTCCCCTTCCTTCATGAGCTCTTCATAATTCATAAATTACTATTATTTTGTCATATGTTACACTGTCTGACGTCTCCCTTGTCCTCTTCTAATATTTTATAATACAAGTATTTTGTAATATCTCCTCTCCAAAACTGACAATTAGGATGAAAGGTTGTTGTGTGATCACTCCTGTGTGTCTCTCTATTCAATATATAATTTTGTCTATTTTTAAAGTTAAGGGTTAAATATGAGTGAATAAAAATCTGTCTTAATTGTGTTTTGACAGTTATACAATTCTCCAGGGTGTAATCATAATTAATTTATTTCAATGCTGTAGTTTTCCTCCTTACATATGGTAAATTTATAGGTATATCCCTTTTGATATTAATGGAAACTTTAATAGCTAATACTTTATTATAAATAAATCTTTTGAATATACTAATATACTAATCAGCTGGTGGAAAATAGAAATAATTTTATACTTGTGGTAAAATTTTGGGAAGCAATGAATGCCTCCTCTCCTTTGAAACGTTGCTAAGAGTTTTTTTTACGTGGGTTAATTAGTCTAAACACCACATGAGATTTCTAATGATGTATCCATCACAGGAACATTTTCATTTATTCTACTTAGTGGGTGTGAAATCATTTCATGTCAATTGTTTCTTCACATTTATTTTGTTATTAATGAAGACAAATTTTCTTCTCATCTATTTATGGACTGTTTACATTTCCTTTCGTGGAATTTTCTTCTCCGGTGCTTCTTATCAGCTATTTATCCATTTCTTATTAATTGAATCAGTTCTTTATAGAATCGGCATATTAACCGTTGTCAGTTTTCAATCCTTTTACTTTCTTAAATAAGTGTCTGGTGGTTTCTTTGGTGTTTTTGCCAGGCCTTTATATTGTTTTTGCATACACGCAGGTTCTTAATTTTCGGATAGTTTTACTTTTCATTATTTTCCTTAAGATATTGTGCTCCAAATATCTTGTTTTTGAAATTATCTCAATACAATTTTTTTTACTGTTTTCTTGAAGACTTGAAGCCTCTCTACTGGTAATTTATTTTTTCCTTTGGCGTGAGAAAGAGATTCAAATTCATTTTTGCGTTGCAGATTATATTATTAAACAATCCTTTCACATCAATCCCATTTCAGCAATAAAAAAGCATATATGTATAGCTTAGTCTTTATGTAAGCTCTTTCTTCTTATCAATAGCACCTTTGTTTGTATCCTTGAACTCAGATCACTAGTCTTAAATATTATAGCATAGAAAACAGGTAAAAATATTTTTGTCCTCACAAACATCATGTAGTTAGAACTACAACGTGTTCATTTACCAACTGTTTTTCTGTTAACATTCAATTTACTAAAAAAAATCTTGATAGCAAAGAGACATGATTGCAACCTATGATATGGAATTTCAAAAATTAATATGGACTTGAAGCTAATAGTTTGACATTTTGAAAGGTTGTAAATAAAAATGACTGCTACATACTCGGTTCATTTTGACCACAAATACTGTCTAAGAAAATGCTAAGTATAAATATGCAAAAACAATATCAACATTAAATGAGCCCTGTATAAAATCAGCCTTATAGATGTTTTACTGTGAATTGAGTGAAGGTTTACAGGCTAGGTTTACAGTTTACCATTTTATTGTTTTTATTCTTTAAAAAACATTTCAATACATTTTGTTTATTTTACTGTTTTTGCTTTAGTTTACTCTGTGCATTTTAGTTGTGTGTGTGTGTGTGTGTATGTGTGTGAGTGGGTGCTAGTTTGATTGGTATTGCTGCTTCAGTCTGTTTCTTCTTTCTCTCTTTTTCTTCTCCTTTCACTCTCTTTCCTGTCACAGGCTACTAGCTGCCTCCACACCATTCCCTCTGCCTAGGAAAACTCTCAAGTTCCAATTGGGGTGGCCCCCACCCATATTTTTTGGCTGTGAAATCAGCTGAAGAAATTATGCTGGTCCTCTTCCATACATCATCACCATGGGGTTCTCCCCTGAAAACAGTGGGGTCATCACTATCCTAAACCCAGATGCCCAACAAGTGATTGGGGGAAATGCCTAACCTCCACTGGTGGGACACCACGCTACTGCCGGAATACCCAACCCATCTCCAAGGTGATCTCTCTGTGGTAATTCCCTTGCCAGCTACAGAGCTCTACACAAGGAGGGTATACACACACGCCCTCCTGAGCACACCAGTTGATGAGGAAAACACTACATGCCATCCAAGATGCTCCAAGCACTGTGAAGCCTACTTACAGATCGGCCAGTGAAGCGACGCCCTTGTGGCCCCACAACAATCCGACAAGCATCACATGAGAGGAATATCCAACCCACATTCCAAATAATGGAATATTGGGTGGCTAGGATAAAAGTGAAACCACAGGAAGATATAACGATAACCTAACCCCTCAGTACAGGTACTGGCAGGTAGTTCATAGAAGCACTCATAGGAATCCTACAAGAGAGAGCCCAGGGTTTTTCAAATCAGGAAAATGGCTCCAGGATCCTCTAAAACAACACACAAACAGCAACTAGTTTTTAGCAAGTTCAATAAAAAAGGAGGAGACATAAGGCAATGCTGGAAGATGGCACGAACCTAACTATGGCCATAGAGAAGCAGATGTTGACCTGGCACAAAAGTAAAATTTCAACATGCTGCATGAACTCATAAAGGTTATTAGGGAAGCAATGCAGGAAAAAAAGAAATGAATTGACAGAGGAGATAAAGGCAACGCACCAAATGGAAATACAAGAATTAAGGGATGAAATAACAAAATCGAGTGACAAGTTGACAGAGCTTCTCAATAGACTTGAGAAGGCAGAGAATCGCACCACTGATCTAAAGGATAATCAAGCAGACCTCAGCAAATGGGAAAAGCATTCAAATAAGACAATCATACAAACAGAAGAAAACTTGAGAGCCATGTCTGATGCTATGAAAAGAAACAATATTAGAATAATTGGACTACTGGGACAAGACACAACAAAGAAGTCAACAGCAAAAATAGCGAGGGACTTCTTAGAGGAAAACTTCCTCAGCTTAATAAATGAAAATCAGGCAACCATTAAAGAGTCTGAAAGAACACCAGTCATACTGAATCCCAAGAAGGAGTTACCAAGACACATAATTGTAAAATTATCCAATTATGTGGAAAAGGACAAGATCAGAAAAGTAGCTAGGGAAAAGCAAACAGTCACATATAAAGGTACCTGAGTAAGAGTATGTTCAGACCTATCAGCAGAAACAATGAAGAAGATGAGGGAATGGAATAACATATTCCAAAAATTGAAGGAAAGAAAGCACAAACCCAAGAATACTTTACACAGCCAAATTATCTATTATGATAGATGGAGAAATAAGTCTTCCAATACAAGAACAAACCTAAAGAATACATAAAAAGAAACCCAGCCCTACAAAAAATCCATGCTGATCCAGTATGGGCAGAAGATCAACACTCACTGAGGGCAAATAAGAGTCAATCACATACAACAACTCAACTCAGAGAGCGACAAAGAGGAAACAGCTCCCAGGATAGCATCGGCTCAATATTGGAAAGAAGGCAAACATAAACCACACACAACACAAGAGGATAGGATAGGTATATAGGAAAACATCCAACACAAAAGGTACAAGATGACATCACAGAGTCCACAGAAGGATATAGTAGCACTGAATGTCAATGTCCTGAATTCAGGCATTAAAAGGCAGAGGCAACAGACTGGCTCAGAAAACATAACACATTGATCTGCTGCCTCCAGGAGATTCATCTCAAGGTTGCAGACAAAATCAGGTTGAGAATTAAAAGCTGGGGAAAAATATACCAAGCAAATGCAATGCAAAAAAAGCAAGGGTAGCAATCTTAATATCTGACCAAATTGATATGAAGCTACAGGCCGTAAAAAATAGCGAGGTGCTCTATATAAGGTTCAAGGGAACAGTAGACCAAGACCCAGTCAGCATAATAAACATATATGCACCTAATGAGAGACCTGAAAAATTCGTAAATCAAGCACTCCAAAAGAAGAAAAATGAGATTACAGGCTCAACAATTATAGTTGGTGGTATTGATACACCACTCTGAAAAAGACAGATATTGGGGGAAAACTCAAGGAGGCTACATAGTTAATAGCACAATTGGATGACTTGAATTGATAGATATTTTCAGAGCTTTCCACCCACATGCAAAACTTTCACATTCCTTTCAAACCCACACGGCACATATTCTAAAATGTACCAAATGCTGGGACACAAGAAGAACTTGAGTATTTCAAGCACGTAGAAGTTATACAGAAATCTCTATCCAGTCACTGTGCTATAAGGTTAGAAATTAACAAAAGGATAGTGAAGAAAACAAGGGAAAATAGTTGGAGGATGATCAGTTTTATATTGCAAAAGAAATGGGTATTGACCCAAATCAGAGGTGAAATCAGGAAGTTTCTAGAAACCAATGAGAAAGAAAATTCAAGGTACACAAACCAGTGGGATACAGCAAAAGTATTTATCAGCGGAAGGCTGAGAGCAATAAATGCACACATTAAAAAAGAAGAGAGACTCCTAGATGATATGCTGGCACAAAAGTTACACCAATTAGAGCAGAGTGATAAGAACAACCCTAGTAATATCAAGAGGATAGATACATAAAAATCAGAGCCGAGATACAAGAGAGGGAAAACAAGAAAACTATGGGAAAAAATAATGCCGCTAAAAGTTGTTTTTTTTTAAAGAATTAACAAAATTGATAGACTACTGGCAAACCCAACCAAAGGAAGGAAGGCACAATTCACATCTGCAAGGATGAGGAATGGAACAGGGGACATGATAACGGACCCTAATGAAAACAAAATGATAATTACACCGTACTATGTAGGTCAATACTCTAATGAATTCAATACTTTGTAAGACACGAACAAATATTTGGAAACACAAACCCTCCCTGGACTATCCCAGATGGATGTGAAGAACATCAACAGACCCATTGCAATTGAAGAAATGGACAAGGAAATCAATGGATTACTAACAAATAACCCTCTGGGCCAGATGCCTTCACAGGAGAATTCTCCTAAGCATTCAGGGAAGAACAGAGACCAATCCTATACAAACTCTTCCAGAACATAGAAAAAAGCAAAAAACACCCAAACTCTTTCTATAAAGCTAGTATAACTCTAATTCCTTCATCCAGCAAAGATACCACGAGAATTGAGAACTACAAACTAATTCCCTAATGAGCATTGATACAAAAATCCTTAACAATATAAAGACCAATGGGAGAAAAAAAGCATATTGAAAATAATTCAGCGTGATCAAGTGGGATTATAGACAAGAGATGCAGGGATGGTTCAACATACGAAAGACCGTCAGCATTATTCTCCACATTGGCAGGAAACATGCTAAGAACCACAGCAATAGATGCAGAAGACATTCGACAAAATTCAACACACATTTCCTGTTTACAACACTCAAGAAGATAGGGATAGAAGGAAAATTCCTCAATATTATACAAGCCATATATGAAAAAACCAACAGCCAATGTGGTAGTTAACGGAGAAAGGGTGAAAATAATTCCATTGAAAAAGGGGACCAGACAAGGATAACCTTTCTCCCCACTCCTCTTTAACATTGTACTGGAGGCCCCAGCTAACAACATAGGACAAAGGAAAGATATTAAAGGTATTTATCTGGAGAAAGGAGAGGTGAAATTATCATTTTTCACAGACAATATGATTCTGTATATCGAATATCCCTTAAACTCCACAAGTGTTGTTTTAGAAGCAATGGAGCACTATGGCTGAGTGACAGGATACAAAATCAACGAACAGAAGTTTATTGGACTTCTCTACACATCAAGCAAACTCACAGAAGAAATGATTGAAAATGTAGTACACTTTACACTAGCCAAGTACAAATTGAAATACCTAGGGACATACCTGACTAAGAAAACGAAAGATTTGTATGAGAAAAATTAGAAAACGCTACTACAGAAAATCAAGAGTGACATCAACAAATGGAAGAATATCCCATTCTCATGGATTGGCAGATTCAATATAGTAAAGAAGATGTCATTTTTTCCCAAGGCACTATATAAGTTAAATGCTATCCCTATATGATTACCACCATCCTTCAAATAATTGGTAAAACTGATTACTAACTTCATATGAAGGTGGAAGAAGCCCAGAAGTACCAGAGAACTCCTCAAGAAGAAGGACAAAATGGGAGAGTTTTCTCTACCTGATTTTAGCACATATTGTAAGGCCACAATATTCAAAACATTTGGTACTGGTATAACAACAGATATTCGGACCAATGGAAAAGGGCTGAAGACACAGACACGGAAATATCAGCATACATGCAACTGATCGTCCATAAGGTCCCAAAATATTAAATCAGAAGCAGATGCCATCTTCAATAAATGGTGCTGGGAAAAATGGTATCTACCTGCAGAAAAATGAAGTAAGATCTTTACCTGACCCCATGCACAAGAATAAACTGAAGATGGCTCACAGACCTTGAGATAAAACCCCAAACAATTAGGGCCATTAAAGAGGGCATTGGGGAAAACCTGAGAACCTTGGTACAGGGAATATATCGGCTATCAGAAATAGGGAAGGATACAAAAACAGAGGAGTGACAAATAGACAAATGGGATATATTGAAGATAAGACACCAGTGTACATGGAAAGAATTCACCAAGAGAGTAATAAGAGAGTCCACTGAGGGGAAAACATATTTAGCAATAACACATCAGAGAAAGGCCTTATTACTAAAATCTACAATACTTCGGAAGCTTACAGTAAGAGAAAAACCAATTGTCCACTGAGGATGTGGGCAAAGGACATGAACAGAAGTTTCAGAGTCTGATATCCGAATAACCAATAAACATATGAAAAACAGTTCCCAATCATTAGCCATAAGAGAAATGCAAATCAAAACAACTATGAGATACCACTGAATACCCTCAAAATAGTCCAATTCAAACAATCAGAAAGCAACAAGTGTTGGAGGGGCTGTGGTGAGATAGGAACTCTCATCTACTGCTGGTGGACTTGCAGTATGTACAGCCACTATTGAAATTGATTTGGCGATTTCTAAAACAGATGGAAATTGAGCTACCACACAACTCAGCAATCCCCCTATTAGGCATATATCCAGAAGGGGAAGAAACAAACCATAGCCAGACTTCTGTGCTCCGGTGTTCATTGTGGCACAGTTCACAATCACAAAGAGCTGGGAACAACCCAACTTTCCATCAACAAAAAAACTGCGGCATATACATACTATGGAGTACTGTACATCACTAAAAAGCAGTGATGAACGCATGTATCTTAATGCCACATGGGAAGAACTGGAGGAAATTATGCTAAGTGAAGTAAGCCAAGCACAAAAGGACAAGTATAACATGAGTCCACTGAGGTAAGTTTATATATATATGAAAGAACAGAAAAGTAAAGGCAAAAGGGGCATAGGGAAAAAGCTACTGTATACAAACACTCCAGGGATGAAATCCAGGTAGTATGACAGGGGTCAGACCAAATCCATGGGTATACATGGTAGCCAACTAAAAAGGGCGGGGTTGGGGAAAGGGGAACGAAAAAAATGATGTGTGTTGTGGGAATAGGCCACTGACCCGCCCAAGGGGAGGGTATTGTTTGCATCTCCGCAGGAAAAGAGGGAACAGACTTAAAGCCTGTGCCAGATGAATGCAGTGTGCCAGTAAGGATTGGGGAGCCAGTGGAAGGGCATGAGGGATTGGCCCTCATACCAGCTACGTGGACATCTGCCCTTCTCCCCAGAAGAATTGACTTTAAAGGACAGCACTGAAGCTGCAGCTAGGGGAGAGGGGCATGTCTGATCAGAGCACACGAGAGCAAATGAAGGGGAATAATAGAGAGTGGAGCACATCTTGGTCCACCAGACCTGGAAGAAAATATCCCGACTCTGAACAGCCAACAGAGTGGACCATATGGCTGATCCCACTATGAGATACACTGTCCATTGCCTCCCCAGGGCCTTAAGGGGGACAACACTGGAGACTCAGTGTCGGGACTGGCCTGGACTGACCCTGCGACAGCGAGGCAAACCACTAAGGTGTGAGGCAGCGAAACTGTGGGAGCAGAGGAGAGATCCCTTGAGGAAATACAAAGTACAAAGCATGGCAACCCATTGGACCTGACTGAAGGACACAACTAGAGATCAAAAAATCAGACCTTGATTTATTAACAGGTTTTTCTTTCTTTAAATTATTTTTTGTTTAATTAATTTATTCTTTTACTGGTCATCTTTTTTTCCTTTTAGTTGTAATCGTTGTGTTCTTATTCGTTGCCTGCCTTGTTAGGGCTTGATTTTGGGTGCATATTATTATCTCTACAGATCTATCTAGATAAGATAGACTGCATGAATAGTCTGAAGGAAAAATCAATGTGAACAATGGTTCTGGGGGGACACGGGAGAGGAGGAGTCGGTGGTAAGGAAGTGGTGCTGACAAACCCAGAAGCATGGAAGCAACAAGTGATCCAAAATCAGTAGCAAGAAGGCTGTGAGAGGCCTGGTAGGGATTAAGCAAGGGCAATATAAATAAGAGAAATTACTGAAACCAAAATGAAGTTTGAGCATGATAGTGGGACATGAGGAAAGTAAAAGGAACTAGGTGAAAAAGAGTATTTATAGAGGTCTAAACACTGGCATGTACATATGTAAATGTATTTATAGAGGATGGTAGAGAAATAGATAAAAGTGCATATATTTATATGTCTAGTATTAAAGCAGCAGATGGACATTGGGCCTCCACTCATGTACTTACTCAATGCAAGAACACGTTGTTCTATTAAATTGGCATTCCAGGATGCTCACCTTCCTGACATGATTGCTGAAGAAAAATACATGCATAAGCAAACATGGTGAAGAAAGCTCATGCTGCTCTGCTATCAAAAGATATAGCGTCTAGGGTCTTAAAGACTTGAAGATAAACAAGCGACCATCTAACTGAGAAGCATCAAAGCCCACATAGAAGAAGCACACCAGCCTGTCTGACCACGAGGTGCAGAAGGGACCAGTTATTAGACATCAAAGACCGAAAAAATCATATCAGTTGGTGCCCACCTTCCTGATACAATCACTGAATACAAATGTCTGCATCAGCAAATGTGGTGAAGAAAGTTGGTGGTGCCCGGCTATCAAAAGATATAACGTCTACCATCTCAAAGGCTTGAGGATAAGCCAGTGGCCATATAGCTCAGAAGCAACAAAGCCCACATGGAAGAAGCACACCAGCCTGTGTGACCACGAGCTGTCGAAGTGATCAGGTATCAAGCATCAAAGACCAAAAATCATATCATTGTAAATGAAGGTGAGTGGAGAGTGGAGACTCAAAGCCCATTGATAGGCAACCAGATACCCCTTACTGAAGATTTGTGGGGAGGAGATGAGCCAGTCAGGGTGCAGGTAGCAATGATGAAACATGCAACTTTCCTCTAGTTCTTAAATGCTTCATCCCCCCTCCCCCCCTCTCTCATGATCCCAATTCTACCTTACAAATCTGGCTATACCAGAGGATGTACATTGGTACAGATAGCAAATGCAAACACAGGGAATCCAGACAGATGCCCCTCCAGCACCAGTGGTGAGACTGGCGGTGCCTGGAGGGTGGAATGAATGTGGGGTAGAAAGGGGAAGTGATTGCATGAATGTATGTATAGCCTCTTCCCTGGGGGATGGATGGCAGAGAGGTGGGGAGAGATGTTGGACAGTGTAACATATGAGAAAATATTAATAATTTATGAATTATGAAGGGTTCATAAGGTAGGGGGTGTGCAAATGGAGGGGAGAAATGAGGAGCTGATATTAAGGGCTCTAGTAGAAGGCAAATGTTTTGAGAATGATGATGGCAACAAATGTACATATATGCTTGACACAATGGATGTATGTTTGGATTGTGAAAAGAATTGTATGAGCCCCCCATAAAATGATTTTTAAAAGAGTTGTATGAGCTTCAATAAAATGATTTTTTACATTATATTGTATAGATTTTATTTGAATGTCAGGATATTCCCCCTTTCTTTTCTTTAAAGTTACATCCTCACTCTGTCTTATCAACAGGTTCACATTAACTTTCACCCATCACCACTCCTCTAATCCTGTGTTACATTTCCCGATAGTCCTGATTAGTAATATTGAGAATACCGTATATCAAGCCACCAGAGCAGCTAGAAATTTGGATTATTTCTTTGATGGAGGCTTTATAAAACTTGCAGCTGTTATGTGCACCACTTCATGGTTAATTTTTTAGTTTTTAAATTGTACGTATAAATTATAGCCTGTATTTTTATGCTTCCGGTATTTCTCTAGTACCTTAGACAAGTTATACTTTAGTCTAATTGATGACTAATTTCACTTTTTGAAGTCTATTCTTAAAGGATTTGCACTGCCATAGAACCAGAATTAAAGTGTCGGATTAATGAGGAGCTTTGGATATTTATCCCCCAGAGATACGAGACTTCAGTTGGTGTGCCTGTGACCCCCTCAATCAACAGTCCTCTCCCAGTGGAGAAGCAGTACACCTGAGACTCTATCACTGCTAATCCTCAGGCCCACGACCCTGGTCCCTCACTCAGTCCCTGAACATTTGCTAAGGGTACATCTTCTACAACCTGGGAGGATGTCAAGACTTATTCATCAATGATGCCACCCAGGTGCGCTAATATCCTAGAGTTGTTTAGGAATGAGAACAGATGTTTCACCACAATTTTCTCCATGAGAAAATGTGAAGAGAGAGTGTGTCTGAAATTATTTCAATCAAGTATGCCAAAAATTCCTATCTTCCAACATATTGACAAAGTTCCTTGTATGTTTGCAACCAGACCAGGAACTCGTCTTTACATTATCCGTATGTATTTACAGGATCTTTACAAAGGCAAAGCTCATTCCTCCTATGCAGAGATTTGCTTCCTCCGTTGTGATGTTATAAAATGTCTGATATTTGCTTCCATTCTGGTGACAGAGAAAGATCATAACAATCATTTTCACTTGGTGGTCACATCCCTGATTCTTAAACAACTTTTTTATTTGCTTTGATGTCTGGCATTCATTACTGGAGAAATTTGGAGCCTAAGAAAACTCGTCAGGTCTGTATGATTCTCTTTAAGGTAGCCAACTGTGTAATGGTCATAACAGCCCATGTTTAAGTAGTCATAACAGCACAGAGAGTGCAGTTAGAGAGGTGTAAAAAAGCATGAGCCCCACTCATCGCTGGTCAAATAAACATTTACATTCAGCTGTAGCAGCTTCAGACCTTTTCAAACCAAGACTGCTGCTCTGTGTTTCTCTGAAATTCCTCTTTCCTTTACCTCAGATGTGCTCTCTCTGTGCTGTTACTACTATTGCTGTAGGCGTAACATATTTCACTGTTTCACAACTATGTTTTATCCATCAGATACATCAACAACATGAAATCCAGAAACCAAACAAGTGTTTCAGAATTCCGTCTCCTGGCACTGACAGAAGATCCGGAAATGCAGCCCATCCTCTTTAGCCTGTTTCTGTCCATATACCTGGTCACTGTCCTGGGAAACCTGCTCATCATGTTAGCTGTCACCTCTGACTCCCACCTCCACACCCCCATGTACTTCTTCCTTGCCAATCTCTCTTTTACTGACATCTGCTTCAGCACAACCACCATCCCCAAAATTCTGGTGAACCTCCAAGCACAGAATCAAAGCATCACTTATGCAGGCTGCCTCACTCAGGTCTGCTTTGTCCTGGTTTTTGTCGCTTTGGAAAATTTTCTTCTAGCAGCTATGGCCTATGACCGCTATGTGGCCATTTGTCACCCACTGATGTACACAGTCATCATGAACCCACGTCTCTGTAGACTGCTGGTTCTCCTCTCTTTCCTCATTAGCAGTGTGGACGCCTTGCTCCACAGTCTCATGGCATTGCGCTTATCTTTCTGCACAGACCCTGAAATCCCCTATTTCTTTTGTGAGGTTGTTCAGGTCATCAAGGTGGCCTGTTCTGACACCCTCATTAATAATATATGTATATATTTTGCAGCTGACATATTAGCTGGTGTTCCTCTCTTTGGAATAATTTTCTCTTATACAAAAATTGTCTCCTCAATTTTGAGAATGCCATCAGCAGGTGGAAAATATAAGGCTTTTTCTACTTGTGGGTCTCACCTCTCAGTAGTTTTCTTATTTTATGGGACAGCTTTTGGTGCTTATATTGGCGCTGCATTTACACACTCATCCAGAAAGATTGCGGTCGTTTCAATGATGTACACTATGATCACTCCCATGATGAATCCCTTTATCTATAGCCTGAGAAATAGGGACATGAAGGGGGCCTTGAAGAAAATTATCAAGAGCATAACTGCTTTTCAGTGATTCTATTATCTGCTTTGAATTTGGGTTTGGGTTTTTAGATTGCAGCACAGAAAAGGAATGCTTATGAGACAGAATACTTAGTTTCTACATCTCCACATTCTCCTAAAAGAACTATATAACCTACCAGCCAAGGTCCATTCAAGTTGTTTATAAACCCGGCTATGCTTCTTGGGCACTTCATGGTCTTTGACCAATTATCCCAACTCTCTATGTTTGTTTTCTTTAACCAGCATCCTCAAAATTATACTGAGGCACGGTTCTTCAGCTGATCTGGGGAGAATATTCTCAGATTTTTAAAAAGCCAGATAGAGTGTTTTTTAGGGTATAAAAGAGAATGTAGAAAAGGCCTGGGCATAGCTAGAGACCACCTTCAGTCTGTTCCCCGGGATAAAACCATGGAAACCTATTAAGATCCAATGAGAGCTGAATTTTTAGACTTCAATGTGTAATTACTGGGATATAATACATGACAGTGGGAAATGTGTGTGTGTGTGCATGTAAGACTCCATTTTATTGTCTATTGTTAGTTTTATAGATTGCTAATTAGGTCATCAATCTGTGACAACTCCATGCACAACGAGTTTGGATTATTAGCTGTCACCTATTTATTGTTTGATTTTGTTTGTAAGCAAACCACGACTTTTCTTCCTAGTTTGTCCTGGTATGAAATCTCCACTGATGCCTATTCAGCATCAGAGAAACATCTTTCATGAAGAGTGCTGGCCAATAATGGAAAATGATTCTCTGACTCTCCAAAACCAGGTCATCAAAGCAATTAGGACTCGGTGATCATATGTAGGGTGTATGAGGTTGTCTGTCTTTACCAGAGCAGATAGCCTCATTTTTCTCATGAAGGGCTACTGGAGAATCTATCCTCTGACCTTGTGGTTAGCAGTTCAAGAGTTACGTAACAGCACCATAGGGCTCAACCTCTGAGTCACTTCCATAATACTGCATGATCTATGAAATTGGCAAACTTAGAAAATGCACGAGTTTCTGATAACTGAAATACTTCAATCTTATCCATGAGAAATCCACGAGTCTTAACAAGGAAGTATAAACACTGACTTCAATAAAATATGCTGAAATGATAAATTCTTTCATTAAGAAGATTTAAGACAGGGGTGCTCAATAAATCGATCGCGCTTTACTAGTCGATCACAAATATAGTGTGGGTAGTTTGCATGGCATTAAAAAAATAGATGTAAGCCCATCATTAATCCCTTAATGATATACAGCGCAGCCAATCAGATGCAATCTTAGGTGTCAAACGCATGTGCAAGCAACTGTGCTAAGTGCAGCAAAACTGACAAGCTAAGTTACTGCCAATTTTTAGACCTTGTTTTTTCTCTCTTCAACGTAAGAAAGGGTATTAAAATGAGTGGGGGAGCTGGACCAAGTAAGAAGAGAAAAACATATCACTTTCATATGGAATGGGAGATTTTGACACTACAAGTCGACATTCAGCTGAAGTCCAGAGCACATGAACAGTTCTGGAACTTACTCACAGAGGGAAAGTCCCCAAGCATGAGAAAATGCGCTGCCTCCTTGACTGCATTTTTCAGCTCTACTTATTGATATGAGTCAGCCTTTTCCCACATTAAGATCATGAAGTCCAAGGACCGTTCCACCATGACTGATGATCATTTGGAAGTGTGCTTGAGGCTGGCTGTCAGCAGCTACTGTCCAGACTAGGCATCCCTGGCTCACTCCATTCAGTGCGAGTCCTCAGAGTAAACTTAAGTCACGACAAAAAAATGTACATAGCTAATTGTGTTGTGTTTGCAATATGGACTCATGCGTTTATGCAAGGTACATAAATATAAAATGTACATATAAAGAATTTTCAATGCATTTATTAATAAATGTAATACATAAATAAAAATATATGTTTTGCATTTTTGTAGATTATTTCGTAGATCATATATCTTTTTGATTTGATCATTTTATAAGTAGCTCACGTGCTGAAACAGTGTGAGAACCCCTGATTAAAGAGATAAGGAATCCACCATTCACTTTGAGATGATTACCTAGCATTGGTTCTGATCACGACAAATGCTTGCAAAAAATCAGTTACTAAATCAGGCATGATGTTTAGACACACCAAAATGATTATTTTTTAAAATTGACTATGGTGATGATTGTACAACTCTTTTAAATACATTTAAATCATGAATTGTATGTTACAGTATATCAATAAAACTGTTAATTTTTAAAAGGCCAAAAATCCACCTAATTACATTTACATGAACCTATTGTTAATATTAAATCTATTGTTACTAGGCCTTTTCATTAAAAAGCCATCTTCTCCCATCTCATCATCAAAAATAGCATCATATATCCTTTATTAATCAAATTTCTGTTCTGAGGGGACAGGAATACTTACTATAAGAACCCTAATCATGTAGATTTTAATTACCATTGGAAAAGTAATTGTTCCAACCACTGAAGGCACTTAATACAACACCTGATTTATAATTGTCAATAAGTAGCTATCTAAGTGAGGACTCAGCTAAGTTCATATAGCAGAAGCATTTCAGTCTGTTCAAAAAGGCAATAAATAATAAAATCCAAACCTAGAGGAGGGAATGATATCCGATGTCCAATTCTAAACACCCCACTTGCAGAACGCTACGGATGATAGTGGAAATCCAAAATCCATTTGTATTTTTTTCCCACAGGGTCTCTATGTGCATTAAGCCTCCAGTGAATCCCCAGGGACTATAATTCAGGGGTTTGAATAATCTTAAACTGAGACAGACATCATTGTAAAGTATATTTTAGCATCTGTAGTTAGCCTAAAAAGCAACACCTTATTATTTGATCTCGATTTGACCCATTTCAAATATATTCAAGTCTTTTAAAAAAATAATTTTATTGGGTCTCATATAACTCTTATCACATTCCATCCATACATCAGTTGAGTAAAGCATCCTTATACATTCATTTCCTCATCATTCTCAAAATTCACCTTCGCTTGGGTTCCTGGAATCAGCTCATTTTCATTCCCCCCTCCCCCGTGAACCCTTAATAATTCATAAATTATTATTTTGTCTTATCTTACACTGCCTGACGTCTCCCCTCACCCACTTTCCTGTTGCCCATCCCCTAGAGAGGAGGTTATATGTAGATCCCCAAGATTAGTTTCCCCTCTCTACGCCCCCCTTCCCTCCTGGTATTGCCACTCTCACCATTGGTCCTGAGGAGTTCATCTGTCCTAGATTCCCTGTGTTCAAGTCTTTAAATATTTTCTGCTTCTTTTAAAATTGTGTTTCCTCTGTTTTATTTTGTCATTCATACTGAGTCGTTTTTTATTTTTCGCCTTTATTTTGTATGTTTTTCTGTACAGGGAATTCAGGATAGGCAAATCGATTAGGGATAGTAAATGGATTAATAATTTGCTAGGAGCATGGAAGCAGTGGTGGGGAAATGGAGAGTCAACAACAGTGAGTAAAAAACTGATGAAAAAGTTTTAAAGTTGATTTTGGTGACAATTTCACAACTCTTCTCGACAGGATTACACTTTTGAATTGTATCATGTTAATATCTCAATAAAACTATTTCTAAAATAATAAAGTTTTATTGGAACATGAAAAAAAATTAAGTAGAATCATTGTGCTATAGATGTTGTCATTATATATTAGGATTGTCATTCCTTGCACACTTATTTTTATCACTTTTTCACAGAAGTTTTCTTGGTTTATCTTTTTCATATGATCTATCAGCAGCTTTTATTTATCTTAGTAATGTAACCAAATGAAAAAGCCATTTCTGAAACATTATTTTCTCTTATTCCTTCTAGGGATGTATTGATAGAAGTGTACAGGAGATTTTTACTTTTCTCCTTAGTTACCTTATTTTGAAATATTTCTTTTTCGCCTCTAGTGGAATCAATACAGAGATATATGGTTGAGTAAAATAGGATAAGTAAAGTTTTAGTGGATCTCATGGAAGCCTTTTAAAATTGTATTTGTGAGGGAAACAGTTGTTCTCTGTAGAGATGGGCTTTATTTTGCATAACAAATGTTGAGTGTAAAACAGGCAGTGGATAAAGGAAGTAAGCAGCCATAAGGAGGTCACTTTTCCTGTAAACAAAAAGAAGCCAGGCCATCAGTCCAAATCATTTCCGTGTGTTGGAATGACAACACAACTCTTATATGGGAATCAGTGGCTTGAATGGAGAGCTTTCTGTTCTTTCAATCATTGGTACTAATGGTAGGATTGCATTCAGAGCCACACTCAGAAGGAATTCATCATGGGAATACCAGTGTGTTCTAGTGCTTCTCTTCTGAATCTAGCTGAAACGTCAGTAACAAAATGTTATTGTTGTTAGGGGCCACTGGGTCTGTTCTGAGCCATAGGGGTCCTGTGTGCAACAGAACGAAACCCTGCCTAGTCGTGAAACAGCCTCACACTTGTTGCTAGGCCTGTCCGATCCCATTGTAGCAGCCACTCATTGAGGGCCTACTGCTTTTTCACTGCCCCTTCACTTTACCAAGATGGTATCTGATAAATAAGGGATGGGAACGGAATGTGAGAATTAATAGGCTTTATTGAGAAATATGACCCATAAAGTTTTTATACTGGAAGGGAGAGCAAAGACGTAGAGTGAAGGGATATTGAATAAACAGAGTTATCAGAATAGCCAAGGGCAAGAGGAAGCTGGAGTGAGATAAGAGAGAAAGCCACACCCAGATAAGGAGCAAGCGAGTAAGCTTGAGAGCCAGAGCGGTTACAAGCCAAGAAATCATCCTCTAATAGACTCTCAGGGGCTGTGGTTAATAATTAGGCTTGCGAAATCACTGCATCTTCTCGATTGGGGTTTTTGAATGAGGCATGGTTGACGTAACTCTAACACACAAGGGAGTTTCCGTTGTCTCACACAGGAATGTGTGGAGGTGCAGAGATGGTGAGAAGATTAAGCTCAAAATGGTCAGGTGCTGTTTTAAGCTCAGCTGGATCCATTATTCTTGCCTGTTGATGATAGGGAATAAGGCCAAAGGTGTGATCTTCTGTTGTTGCTTCCTGCTGATTAGGGGCAATGAAGAGCCTACAGTGGTCTTGTCGCAATCTGGTCTGCTGAGCGCCTTAGTGGTTGGAACCCAAACATGTACAACTCCATGTAGGTTTGATTGGTGAAGGCACAAATACACAAAGAAAATATCTAGCATCTCTGATGTCATCTTCATGGGTAACTCCTAACATAACCAAGATGAGTAGGCCATCTCCGACCATCGAACCATCTTTCTCATGACTTTTAAAAAATGACTTTTTAACATCCTGTAAAAATTTTCGAAAACAGCAAAGCAAACAAAACCAGAAACACCGAAATAGACATGAAACTGCGAGGTACGAGGAGTGGCAAGGTCCACGTGGCCCAAGACTTCCAAGAGCCACATATGTTCCCATGTGGGTCCCCCATCTCCTCACTCCTTAAGACGTTGTTGGACTCATTCCTTTCATTGTTTCACCTTTTGTGTAATTATGTCTCATTTACTCACAAAGTAACAACATTCCTGTCAGGAAAATACATGTTCCCTTTTTCGTGTAGTGAGCAAATACAGGGTTCACCTATTTGCAATGCCACACCTGGTGGTAATTGATCTGATTTTGTAGTGCTAAGAGAGTGATGCCTATTGCAGTCACATGAACGCTAAGGCCTCCTGACAGTTTTTAGTATAAATCGAGTTCCCAGAGCTGTAGCTATGCTACTTCCTACTAGAATAGGGGCTGCTACCACTCTTTTGCATCTACAGAAAAAAATTTTGAGGGGATTCAGATATGTATTTCAGTAGGGTGTCTTCCATGCTCTTTTCAATTTTAAAGAGACATGTGTGCAATGCAAATGCATGGGGATGCATACTCCTGACATTCCAGGCTGTAGATAGGTGTAGACAAATATGTCACTTAGGAAAAATATTCCAGGTACGGCACATTGAGTCTTTGTGCTTATTCAAAAGAGGGTTTGACTACAGGAGTGGGTAGAGACATGTCTTACAGGTTGTTACCCCTCAGGGGCCAGAAAGTAGACAGTGTTCTGGTTGGCAATGAAAAGAACTTCATTGGCTACTGATTCGATGGTAGGAGATGCCCTACTCATCTTGGTTATGTTAGGTTTTACCCATGAAGATGACATCAGAGATGCTAGATATTTTCTTTGTCAGAGATGAAGACATAAGCAACACTGTGGTGAGCATTGTTTGGCTAAGAAATTAGTGGATAGTATTAAGGGGGAATAAATTTGATGTCTGAGAGTCAGCCTGTTGTGCTATTTTGCTGGATCTGGCTAGAGCTATTGATTTGTAAGGAGATGTGTTTTTGTTTTGCTCCTTGAGTCTTTTGATGCCAGTCTGGGTTATTTGCACAGGAGGTTTATAGAACCAACAGACTGACCAAATACTGGGAGACATTCAGTTGGCTTCATGCCCACCCCAAATTCAATTACTCTGCCTGTCCAAAACTCACTCTTTCATCCTAGCACCTATATAACTGTGTGGGCTATATACAGTTTATCGGGAAAAAATTAAATGACACTTAAAGAATAACTTTGTCCCAGGTGACTGGGGGGTTTCATGGTCATTATTAGAGCATAAGGACATTGGTGGTCCACTTACTAACATAAACATGAAAGAGCCCTAAAAAGTAAAATAATTGCCCAGTATGCACTTATAAGTAACACCGTGTTTTACCTCGGCTCCAATCTTTTGGGGAAACAGTTCCTAAACCGATGCCAAAAAGGAACCCCGTGAGAAGGGCCCCAATGAGCCCTATGATACTAAAGGGGTCTCCTGAGACCAGACTAGACAATGACTTATTGGATACGCTAACAGTGGGATTTCTAACGGTAGAACCGACAATGGGGCTAGGCAGCAGATTAGAAGGAATGAAAATAATTCCATTTCCTCACAGGAAAATTTCATAAAGTTACCCTGGAACCAGAAGTCTTCAATCTATGGCAAAGTGGCTTCAGGGGTGTTGTCGGCAGGATAGAACCAGGGGATGTCCTTGAGAGCACACTTAAGGAAGGTCTGAAATAAGCACTGCAGAGGTGTGGGCATCTGTCTCCTAGGGAATCTGAGAGGGCCTGCGAGATAATTTAAGCTTTTTGGTCCTAATACCTGGGAGTCTAGGAATTGATAGAATGATTAATCTCTTTATTAGCCATATTAGAAGAAAAAGAGGAAGATGAAGATTTGAGAGGGATAGGTTTGATCACCAAAAGGTGGTGCCAGGAAGGTTTCCATGTTAGCTTTACTGCTCTGGGGGTCATGGTTAGCTGAAACAGATGTAAGTAAAAGACAGATTTCCAAGAAAGAAATACATGGAACTGTGGAGATGGGAGTCAAATGTAGCAGCTAGGACAATGAGCAGGTTCCCCAGGATAGTGACGTGGTAGATGGGCAGAAACATGCTAAAGAGGAAGGGGGACAGTTCTGGATCCTCTGTCAGTGCCAGAAGAAATAATGAAATATGTATTTTATTTCCAGGTTCTATATTTTTGATGAATATAACCCATGAGCTATGATAAAGCAATAAAATGTTTGGTTCCTGTACCATCATCAGCTCTATCACCAGAGACAAGCACCATCTTGGAAAAGAGCGAGGGGAATGAAGAGGAAACTAAACAGAGTCTCTAAATTATGCAGATTGTGGTACTTAAAAAAAGATCGTAAAGATGTGTCGTGATTACTATCCTCTATTCCCATGCTTATAATCTTTTCAGGGAGTGGGTTATGTTGGTTGTGTTTATGATTCCAGATATTGTAGGGTCTGCCTGAGTCCATATCTCTTGAAATACAAACTCAAAGGGGCCAGGCTCACATCCTTGAGTCAAATCTGGGTTGTATTGCCCCTGTAGAACTGGGTTGCCTCTGTGGGCTTCCAAGACAGTGGATCTTTGCAAAAGTAGTATCTCATCTTTCTCCCCTGGATCGGCTGTTGGTTAGCAGCTCAGTATGTAATACACTGCATCACTGGGGTTCCTATAAGGTCTTAGGTTTTATTCTTTTGTTTTATATTGTCTTTTGCTATAACCTTTACAGAAACAGATCAGTAGACCTTCTGTTCTGTGACTCCATCGGTTGAGTTTGAACTTAAAACCCTTGGGTTAGTAGCTGTATGTGCAAATTATAATACCCAGGGACCTGTACCTCACATACTCTAAAACCAAGGACCAAGCTCACTGCTATTGAGTGGACTCCTACTTGTGATGACAATGTAAGACAGAAGAGAACTACCCCTTTGGGTTTCTGGGGTTGTAAATCTTTATGGGAGTAAGAAGTCTCATGTTTTTCCCACTGAGCAGCTAGTGTTTTCACACGGATGACCTTGCATCAGCAGCCTAACGCATAACCCACTGTACCATCACTGTCTACTCCCTCTCGGAATATAGAAGGGGTGAGCCAAGCAATTGAAAGATGCATAGACGGGTAAGACAGATGCTCAGACAAGTGGAGATCCTCAAGGAACCAGAAAGTCAACCTAGAGAGATTAAGAACCATCCTCCAGAGCCAACAGAAAAAGAGCCTTCTCCTTATGCTGGTGCTCTTAACATCTAGATTCTGAAAGAGTGAGAAAATAAATTTCTGTTTAGATGATAGATAGATAGATACATAGATAGATAGATAGATAGATAGATAGATAGATAGATAGATAGATGATTGAGAGGTGATAGAGCAGAGCATTCTGCAAAAGGACTAAACATTGTTCATGGTATCTATTTTTGGTTGTTGTGCTTTTGTACTCTATTTGTATGATCATTGTTATATTGGGTCATTTCATAGACACAACATGTAGACTGGGAAAGCAGACTAATGTGTCTGTGTCTTTACCTCCCCGGTCATAGATCAAAGTTAGACAACAGAGATAATATGAAGATATGTTAAGAGTGAGAAATGGGGAGATCAAGTGAACCCAAACCCTTTATCCACACAGTAAATTAAAAAATTCTTTAGCAGCCATCCTGATTGCTCAGGAGGAACATGGCCTCACCATTATTCAGAGGAGACTACTGGAATGAGAGCTACCTGAGTGTTGGTAATAAGACATGGATGAATGTCAAGAAAATGGCAGGGAGGGAGAAATCCTACAGATAACTTGGCTCCAATCATTTTATGTATGCACTCTATTCAGTTTCATCTGGTTGAATCTGTACTAAAATACTTGCCACCCTCATTGCCAAAGTTTAGCTAAGTGATTTTAAGTCACCTGGATGACTGGTATTACTGAGAAATGATATGTGACACCTTCCCTGACTAGTGACAGTGGAAGATGAGTCCTCAGGGAAGGCAGAGTGACTGAATAGATACCAATCACTGGGATAGCAAAGATCATACATGGGTGAAGTCTCAGGTGTGTTGCTTCATGACTGGGAGAGGGCTCTTGAGTGAAGTGATCATAGCCTAGTTATAGTCTCTGTCAGTCCCTGGGATAGAGAGGCGCTATCCAAAACTTCCCATTAACCAAACACTTTCCTTGTCATTATGATCTCAGGGCAATGAGAATCTACAGGTATAAAGACTATAGAATTGAAGAATTTAGGATGCGACCAGGTATCTGCCATCCACCTGTCTACTATATTTCAGGAATTAACGCACAATCATTCTCTAATTGGATTCTCTGGGGTTTTTTTAATCATCTTATTGGGGCTCATACAACTCTTATCACAACCCATCCATCCATCCATTGTGTCAAGCACATTTGTACATTTATTGCCATCATCATTCTCAAAACATTTGCCTTCTACTTGAGCCCTTGAAATCAACTTCTCATTTTCTCCCTCCCTCCCCACTCCCCTCTCCCTCATGAACTCTTGATAATTTATGAATTATTATTATTTTGTCATATCTTATACTGTCCAACATCTCCTTTCAATCGTCTTTCTTTATACCCAACTAAAAGTATCTGTATTTTACTGATGATAACAGGAAGGCTAGTATCAATTTTGTAACAATACAACTTATAAATAGCACTAGGATTCAGTGTTGCTTTAAGTCATTGAATATCTCATGAATGCTGATCTTCATTATGTATATATTACACAGAAGATTTTAAGCTATTTTCTGGGACCAGTTCTGAGTATAGTTACTGTAGAGAGGCATTATCACTTCCTTTTTAAGATTTTCTGTGTCCAATTTCATCACTTTTTCCATCAAAACAAGGCTATATGGTGACTGTGGATCAGATTATCAGTTGGCCATATGTAAATTCAGGTTCTGCCACTTGCCGGTCTGTTTGATGCACTACATTGCTGGAAGCTACCAGTCACTGGCACTTCACATACCATCAGGGCCACCTGAAGTGAACAGAGCTTTGAGACTAGGCAGAGCTTCAAGGCTAGAAGCAGACAAAAAAGAATGAATAGATTGTCCACTTTGGAAGAATTAACTACTGAAAATCTATGAATAACATGGAAATATTGTAACATATGAAAAACTCGTGAATAGCAGCCACACGTTGCTAGATATAGTGTCATAAGGTAAACCTCTGATGTTGGAAGACAATTAAAATATGACTGAAGAGGGGATGCCTTCTCAAAATAGAATCAATCATAATGCTGTGGATGGAGTAAACCCTTGGGACCTCCATTTGTTGAAGGAGCATGTCTCAAGGTGACAGGAAACAGCTGAAAACATCTAATAATAATTGGCATTTGGAATGTATGAAGTATGAACCTAGGAAAATTGGACCAAACCCTAAACCCAACTAACTGCAGTGACTCCATGTTAATTCATAGTGACCCTAGGGCAGGTTAGAACTGCCCCTGTAAGTTCCCAAGAAGTTGTTAAAAATGAAACAGAACCCATAAAGATCAATATCCTAGACAGTGGTGTGCTGAAATTGACCATTTTGAATCAGACAGCCATATGATTTACTTAGGCTTGGAATGACATATCAAGAGGAATGATATTGAATTCATTGTCAGAAAGGACCGTTCAAGTTCTATCTTGAAGTACCATGCTGTCTGCGATAGGATAATATATATTCACATACGAGAAATGCATGTCATCAGGATAAGAAGACAGTTTATCAACAAGCTTCAATATGTGGATGACCCCACCTTGCTCACTGACAGCAAGGAAAACTTAAAGAACTTGCTTAGGAACACTAAGGACAAGCTTCAGTGTGGATTTCAAGTCAATGTAATGCAATCCAGAAATCTTACAACTGGACCTGGAAATAACATCATGAAAAATGGAGAACGATGGAAGATGTTTTGCATTTCATTTTACTGAGGTCCACAATCAATGTTCATGGTAGCGGCAATCAAAAATCAACCATGTTGCATTTGGACAAATCAGCTGCACAAAATCTCTTCAAAATATTGAAGCGTAAAGATGTCACTTTGAAGACTAAGTATTTGACTAAAACATGGAGTTTGTAACTGCCTAATATGCCTCTGAAAGAGGACTTTGAATAAGAAGGGGCATGAGAAGAATACATGAATTTCAATTATGCGACAGACAAGGAATATTGAAAGTACCATGGATTTCCAGGAGGACAAATAAGATCTTCAGAGATATAGAGTCAAATATTCCCTAGAAGCAAGGAGAGCAAGACTGTCTTGGCACTTTGGACATGGTATCAGGAGAGACCAGATGCGGAAAAGGATATCACATTAATAGAGTAGGAGAGTCGGCACAAGAGAAGTCCTACAGGAAATGAATTGACACAGTGGCTGCAACAATGATAGCTATGTGTCCAAACTGACTCAACAGCACCTAACATTTTATTAATTTAGAATATAATATGTCAATCATTTCTTTAGATGTCTGTTGAGTAGACTAACTTGTCTTTGTATGGCCTTACAAAAATAAATCACTGAAATTAAAAATGTTGAGACTTTCAGTGACAGTATAACGGTACCACTACTTAATGAGCAATCTATTTGAAATCTATCAGGGTAGATTCTCCTACTTCCATCTGGAAGGAAGAGACCATAACTTTATAGAGAGTGGTTCCATTACGTTGAAGTGAGCTTAAGTCTGCGTTATTTCTTGGTGTTAGAGCTCCAGGTGAATCTAGAGGGCTGTTTGTGTTGCTTCTTGTTTTTTTAAGGCATGAGAAACACTGGTTTCCAAGAAAAATAGAATTTTTTGCTATGTAAAGCCCAAATCCTTGGAAAAGCAAAGTTTTAGAAGCTAGGAGAGTTTGCTCCTAAGGGAGAGGGTATCCAGCAAGTTGGGAAATATACAACTTGCTCTTTAGTTACCTCCTGAAGATGGGAAATTGTCATGTGTCCCAGCCCCAATAGGAAATAAACTATATAGGGAATCAATTAGCAATTGAACAATTTGTCTAACAAGGTACCTTGGGAATTGATTCCTTATTGGTTGAGAAATGGTAAATATTCCCCCAGTTCCTACAATTTATCTCCCATATTAACTTTTCTTCTTTACACCATGAGATTTCCTACTTGTGGCTAGTAAGCATCCTTCTGATCCAATGGTCTAACTTCATCTCCTTAGTTTTTCCTGGAAGCAAAACCAACATCATTATCACCAGTGAAGAATCTGAGCCATTTTAAGCCAATCTTGAACGTGATGTCAAGAAGAAGAAAGATAACCCAGTAAGTGCATTTAGAAGAGAAAAGGGAAGACATTGGAGCGAATGTGGAGGGTAAAAGATAAGGGAAGTAGCGGCATCACTGAGAGGGTGTCATACTGGGTAACACTGTCAGAGAGGGGCGGGGGGGGGTGGTTCACCAAATTTGTTGTCTATAAAAATGTGCATTGTTTAAGGACAAGTTTATTATTTTTTAGTACAAGTATCCCTATAGTTAAGTGTAAAAGCAAAATTCTTTCATATACCAAGTTTACGTGTATTCATTACCTAAAGGGATAAAACTATGCAAAATTTCCTTTTGAATCTTGTAATGCACTCCTGTCAGAGCTGTCATTGTGACCCGTTTGAAATGACACTTCAAATCACGTGGTTTCATCTGCACCTACGACAAACTGGTGCTGCTGCTTTCTTTGCTGACGGTGTTTCCTAGTCTCTGATCCTGTCAATTGTCCTGATGTTTGATCTACAAGCATTTATGAACCTATATCAATAACTTTTTAGAGAATGAAGTGGTAACTAAATGAATAAGACCCACTACCACTTCTGTGGAGTGAAGCCAGGCTCACAGTGACCCTACAGGACAGGACATAATGGCTTCTTAAAGCTTCTAAGACTGTAAATTTTTCTGGCACAGACAGTCTCATCGTTTTTCCTGATAAGCTATTGATTGGTTTGATCAGCTAATGTAAGTGATCCAACCCTGCCATTAAGCAGATTCTGATTCACAGCAACTCTATAGAATAGAGAGGAATTGCACCTGGATGTTTTTGAGGCTGTAAACCTTTGGGGAAGCAGAAAGCCCTCTCTCTATCTCAAAGAGCAACTAACTGGTAGTTTCAAATTGCTGATCCTTGCAGTGCAACTATGAGGCTATGAGACCAGGGCACCATAATTAAAAACAAAGGAGAAAATTTAAAAAAAAAAAGATTTACACTCAGTTACTGAAATAATGTCATAACTAATAATATTATAATTCAATATAGAAAGATTTTACAAAGCAATTTCCTTGTTAGTATTCCCATAATTTAAAAATTACATTTAAACACTTCAGAGATATTAGAAGTATGTTTATCACATATTATTCTCTGGCTAAATCTTATAACAAAAAATATAGTTTGATATGGAAGGTAGTCCAGGGATAGAAGTGAACATAGGAGAGGAGGAAATTAGAAGCTGATATCAAGGGCTCAAGTAGAAAGAAAATATTTTGAAAATCGATGTGCATATGTACAAATGTGCTGGACACAATGAATGTATGGGTGTAAGAGCTGTCAGAGCCCCCAATAAAATGTGTTTTTTTTTAAGTTACTGTATTGGGTGACACCAACCTTAATACCACCGCAATAAGAGAAAAGTCTCAGAGATACTAAAATATTCTACTTGTCTCATTTTAACACCCAATTCCTGTCCCCGTGACCTATTGTACACAGTCAGCTCAATCTAACTCAGTTGCAATGCCAACCAGCTCTTCCCAAAACTATAGATAGTTCATTCAATTCTTAGTATCTTAACTTTGATTCCAAGCCCGCTTGAGCTCCTTAAAGCCCAGTGAGGCTTTCCACCTCCCTTCTGTAGGGGGATGATTGGGTTAATCTCATCACCGTATTCCTAAATTTCTTTGTGAATCCTGATCTTTCCAGGATATCAGAACCCTGAAAACTGAGATCCAGAGTTCTAGAAAGGTAGGAGAGTGCTTTCTTGAGGAGTGCCTTGTCAAGAAGATGAAATTTAAAAACCGAACCTTCTGATTCCTGAGAACTAAAACTTTTCCCACGAGTTACGGAACGATAAGGACTTTGCCCAATACTTGGTATAAAAGACACCTGTAAGATGAAAATATTTAATTTGAAAAGAATTTTGGATTTTGAGTGGATCCAGGAGTTGAATCTTGCTTTTGTTATTCATTTATGTATGTATGCAAAGATGCAACTTTGGAAATTGCTTAGTGGACATTTGTGGGCCCTCTAAAGCCACATGGGCCATCACCAGGACTCAGAACTGACTAGATGGCATCTGTGTTATTTGCATTTTTTGTGTGTAGATACCAAGTTTTCTGAGAATTATTCCCTTACTCATTATGTCTCATGAGTGTTTCTATGATTGTCAGGGTAATTCTCCATTAAGACTATTTTTTTATTCTGTGATAATTGCCCCTGGAGTCTTCTTCACTAAACTGTGAATTTATTGACTCATTCATGAATTTATATGGTTTAAGGGTATTGGCTCTGGAGTTAGACTACTTGGTTTAACTCCGCCACCAACTCTTTGTGAAGCCTTTGATGATTTTATTAATCTTTATATGTCTCCATTTCCTCATGTGTGAGAAGTACTGCCTGAACTGTTATTGCGAACAGCAAAAGAGCAAAGTGGTTAGAGCAGTCCCTGACAGAGGTACTAAATAGTCATGATAATCATTATTTATTCATATGTGTATCAAACAACTATGTTTCTGTGGTCCATGCCCCATACATTGAACTGGACAGACACACACACACACACACACACACACTCCCTCTCCTCAAGTGTAGTAAGGATATTTGTCTTTTCTCTTGACCTATCCTCAGCACTCAGCTCAGATCATGACTAATTATCACCATTATAAGTGTGTGATGAATAAATGAGAAAAAATAGTGTACAAAGTGATATATTTCAAGAAGATTAATCTGGCATGATTCCTGGATAAGACAAGGGAAGGAGAATGGATGATTTCATTAATCTAATTTTGGAGAGATTTTAAAAGCTGAAGAAAGTTTTGACATTAACCTAACCTTGAATTTCTTGATAGTCCCATAATCTAATCAAGTTAAGGAAAGGGGAAAGGGTTTGGATTCCTAAGTCCATCTCATGGCTAGGGACTCAGTGAACTGGCCCCATGAATTCATGACCCATATGCTGATTAATTGGTAAAATGACAGAGTGTAGGGAAGAGATATTTCTGGAACTCCTTGACTTGGAATCCCTGGGCATTCTGCTTGTAAATCATGTTGATGAGGTCCTAACATGGGCTACAGTTACATCGGGGAAACTCCTGATTAAAATGGTTGATAGAACTGAGGTGAAAGTTTGAATTAAAATTGGAACGTTTAAATAAACTTTATATGAAGTGGTTATATCTCCTTTACCAGAGTGTTTTGTGGAATTGGATATCATGTCTAACTAAGGAATTCTTCCGTTACTTAGTATTGTAAAACAGAAGGCATACATAATCTACCTTTCAGACAGTATTTACTAGGCATGGTAAATTGCCTTTTGAAGCCACAGCGGGTTTTCTTTTTGAATATGTGGGGAGGCGATATGATGACAACCTGACTAATTGTTATGTGGGCTCCAGTAGAGTGTCAGTAACTTCTGGCTCTTATTTTTCAGATTGCCCCTACTACAATATAGCATTAAGGTGTCAACATCGACATTGTAGGTAAGACTATATTATTGATATTAATGATCAAATGCATTGAGAAACTGAGTTAAAGTCTCTTCATAAAGTAACACCAATTAAAATTTTTAGGCTTAATCACTAACTGGATTTAACTAATCTCCAGAAAATTCCTATGCTAGATAATTCTACACAACTGTCATATTGCACAAATAAGGTAGATTAAGAGACAAAAATATTAATGTATATGTAGTGACCTGATGTCATAATTAAATTGTTTCTTTTTTAAAAATCATTTTATTAGGGGCTCATACAACTCTTTTCACAATGCATACATACATCATTTATGTCCAGCACATCTGTACATATATTGCCATCAACATTCTCAAAACACCTGCTTTCTACTTGAACCCTTGGTATCAGCTCCTCATTTTCCCCTCCCTCCCCTCTCCCCCTCCTCCTGAACCCTTGATAATTTATAAATTATTATTATTTTATCATATCTTGCACCATCCAAAGTCTCCCTCACTCACTTCTCTGCTGTCTGTCCCCCAGGGAGGAAGTTATATGTAGACCTTGTCATCTGTTCCCCCTTTCTCCCTCACCTTCCCTCCACCCTCCCGATATCACCACTTTCACCACTAATCCTTAGGGGTTCATCTGTCCTGGATTCCCTTAATTTCCAGTTCCTATCTGTGCCAGTGTACATCTTCCGGTCCAGCTGGATATGTAAGGTAAAATTGGGATTATGATAGTGGAGGGGAGAAGCATTTAAGAACTAGAGGAAAATTGTATATTTCATCATTGCTACCCTGCACTTTGACTGGCTCGTCACCTCCCCGCAGCCCTTCTCCATGGGGATTTCCAATTTCCCCCAGATGGGCCCTGGGTCCCTCCTCTTCACTTCCCCTCATTCACAATTCTATGATTTTTTGTTTGTTTGTTTATTTGGTCTTTGATGCCTGATACCTGATCCCATTCGATGCTTTGTGATCTCACAGGCTAGTGTGCTTCTCCCATGTGGGCTTTGCTGTTTCTCAGTTAGATGGCCCTTTGTTTATCTTCCAGCTTATGGGACTCTATATTTTATATATTTTGACCTCTGAGCACAATTAACTTTCTTCACCACATTTGCCTATGCACCCGCTTTGTCTACTCTTAAACAGACACCTATCACTTCAATTATTAGATATTTAATCACTTTGATGTGAGGTTTTGCCAAAGCCCAGAAAGGTAGCCTGTGCAGTAAATGATTTCATGTGGCCACAACAGAGGTCTGACCTTTGCATTGGCTTCTAAGAGGTAATCTCTAAGCACTGGAAATTGCGTGCTAATGATAGCGTCTGTTTATTCCTAAGGGGTAGTTTAACAATGATTTAGGTGTCCACTGACCACACAGGATATTTACAGAGACACAGATAGATCACTACAGGTAGTACCAATACAAGTGTGTGTTGGGTCATGTGGTGCTAGTTGAATTCTAGAGGCGTTGGAGACTGCATACCAAGATCTACTACTACAGAAATCACTTATGCTTTGTGGGTAGAGCCCCAGTAAAAACTGAGCACTGGGCCTTGGAGAGTCCATAGAAAACAATATTCCGTATGTGTAGTCACACATTTATTCTGAGTCTATTAAACTTTGGACTGCCTTTTTTCACTTGGAGTCAGGTTGTTAAATACAATCAAATTTGTTCAGACTTATGACAGTCCTAAGTACAGCAGAAGGAAACACTGTTCTTTCCAGCGCCATCCTCACAATTGTTGCTTTGTCTAAACCATTGTAACAACTGCAGTGTCAATCTGCCTCACTGAAAATCTTCCTCTTTATTCACGTAGCAATAAACACACATGGTATCTTCATGTTTGGGGGATTTGTGTGCCTTGGAAGTTCATTTATTTTATTTCTTAAATACACCTAGTTATATACATGTGTCGTCAGTTTTCCTAATCCAATCACCTATTGAGGTCCTTCTTAAATTTTTCAGGTCGGGGAAATTACGAGAAAATTCCTATAAATATTTACATGCAGGCCTTAATGTAGCTATGCATTTTAATGTCACTTGGGTAAATAACTAGGTACAAAATTGCTGAGTCAAATGAAAAACTCAGCCAACTTTGTTAGAAATTTCCAGCCTGTCTTCCACAGAGACCATACCATTCTGTATTCTAACCAGCTATGCATGAAAACTTTTGTTCCACATGATTGCCGGGCCTAAACTGTGTCATTGTTTTATATTTAATCATTTGAATAGCTATGTAGTAGCATTTAATTGTTTTGATATGCAGTCCCTGATCGGACCAAACTGACTCAGTGGAATAGGTTAAGACCTAAGTTCACTACTCATATATCAGTTTGCCAAACTTCACATTTCAAATACAAGCAGGGCTACCCATAGATGACAGGTATCAGTAGAATTTCCATATTAACATAAATCAGCAAGGAGGATATGATGATCTACTTCTTTTAAAATTGGTCAATGAAAATGTATTAATAGCAATGGGCCATTATCTAATGCTGTGCCAGAAATTAGCCGCTCAGGAGAAAGGAACTCAGAATAAGACCAGAGAAGAGCTACCTCCTCAAAGTAGAGTTGATCTCAGTGACATGAATGAATTCAAGCTTTGGGGACCTTCCTCTGCTGATAGAGCACACTGAATGAGCAAAAACAACTGCAAACATCCATCAGTAAACAGAATGTGGACTGGGTGAAGTGTGAATATAGGAAAATCGGAAGGTTTTAAAATTGAAATCCAATGCTTGAACATAGATAAGCTAGACTTTAATACACTGAAACAAAATGGGACTGTCCAATTTGAATTGGAAAATCATATAATCTTCTGGAAAATCATATAATCTAGTATGCCAGGAATGTAAAATCCATAAGGAACAAAACTACATTTCAAGATTTATCCTGCCATATAGCAGTGTCTATGATAGAGTAATGCCCCGAAGCCCTCAAGGAAGATGAGTTAATACAAATAGTGTTCAAGTTGGTGCACCAACCACTAATACCAAAGATGAAGAAATTTTAGATTTTTTAATTTCTGCAGTCTGAGATTGACAAGCTATAGAATCAAGATGCAGTGAAAATTATGGAAAATAATTAGAATGCAAAAGTTGAAACCAAGTGGAAAGATCACAGGTTTGGAAATAAAGATTTGTTGATAGAAACAGTATCAAGATTATATAATAAAATTTTATGTAACTACCTTTTTCTTCATTGAAAATACAAGACCAGCTATGGAGCACACCACACCTGTGCTCATATTCAGTTTCATGCTGAAGCTGAAGAAAATTAAAGCCATTAAATAATAAAGCAATTAATCAAAAAATTAATTAATTAAAATAAAATTTAAATAATTAAAAATAGTTACATTAAAAATTAATTTTAAAATAAAGCAATTATTTAAAGCTGAAGAAAATTAAGGCACATCCAAAAAAGCTAAAATATGAACTTCAGTGGATCACAAATACACTTAGAGAAAATTTCAAGAACAGAATTAACACATTAAACACCAATGACCAAAGACCAAATGAGCTGTAGAATGACAAGAACATTATATATAAAGAAAGAAAAGTTATTTAAAAGACAGGGAAAAAAGATGAAAAAAGAAAAACCAAAGCAGATGTCAGAAAAGACGCTGTAACCTGCTCCCGAATAAAAAAGAGTTAAGGTCAATTAAAATAATGATAAAAGAACTGAACAGAAATTTCAAAGTAAACATCCGGAAGACAAAAATTATAGTGAAGTATCTAAGATTTTTCAGTTAGACAACCAGAAGTGAAGAATACACTTAGGATTACTCCAGTTGAAATGAATAAAGAAAATAATTTCATTCTAAGGGTACATTGAAGGATTCTGTGGACAAGATTTGAATGATTCAGAGAACATCAGAAGGAGATGGAATGGACACTGTCAAAAATAATTGATCACTGTCAAATCACCGTCAACAATAATTGATCTGCATTCAAGAATTTTATGTTGCATTTGATTTTTTTAAAAATCTGGTTGAACTGAAGGAAGAATCACAAGATCTTAAGAAGAAAAATAAAGCTCCAAGAATTAAAAACAAAAACATTAATTGAAATGTTTTAACCAACAGCTGTCACACTGGAAGAACTATTCTGAAAAATAGTTCTACTAAAAACTTCTGAAAGGCAGTTACCTGACTAACTTGAAAGAGGTCCATGTTAGTGTGCATTATTAGGAAGGAAAAAAGATGATCCAACTTAATATGGGAGCTATTGATAAGGATAGTTCAAAAACAGTTGCAGTCGTACATCCACAGGGAACTGCTAGAAATTCAAGTTGGATTCAGATGGATATGCTGAAAACAGAAAATACTAGAAAAACAATACTCACTTCTGTTTTAGTTTCAATTGCCTTATACACGTGTGAAAGTTGGGCATTGATTAAGAAAAACTAAAGAGGAATTGATGCATTTGAATTTTGGTGCCGACAAAGAATATTGAAAGTACCATGGACTGCCAAAATAACAAACAAATCTTGCCTGAAAGGGCAGCCAGAATGCTCCTTAGAGGCAAGGGTGGCGAGACTTCTTCTAACTTGCTTTGAACATGTTGTCAGGAGAGACAAATCCCTGCAGAAGAAGTGCATCAGGTTTTCTTTTGATAATGAAGGTCCAGGGATGTAGCGATCAAAAAGACAAAACAAACAACATATGGAATTGGGAAAATCTGCTGCAAAATACTTCCTTAAAATGTTAAAACAAAAGAAAGAAGTAAATAAATAAAATAAAAGATGACAGCTTAAGGAATGACGTGTGCCTGACCCAGGCTGGTAGCATAGTAGGTTACATGTTGGGCTGCTCACTTGGTCAGCAGTTTAAAACCACCAGTCACTCCACATGAGAAAGAAGAGGCTTTGTACTTCCATAAATTTTACAGTTTCAAAAACGCACGGGAATAATTCCATCTTGTCCTGTAAGGTTCACTATGAGTCTGAATTTACGTGATGACAGTAATTTTCAGATTTGGGACCCAAATTATGATACTTTTAGCTGTCTCATACATATGCATTAGCTGGACCATGAATAAGGAAGACCTAAGAAGAATGAATACATTTGAATTATAGTGCTGGTTGCAAAATATGGCATATGCCATGAACTACCAAAAGAATAAACGAAATTTATCTTTTAAGAGGAATATCCAGAATACTCCTCTGGAATAAGGATAGTGAGGTATAATCTCACTTAATTTGGTCATGTTGCCAGGAAGGACCAATCTCTGCAGAAGACCATTCGTGGTTGCTAAAGTAGAGGGCCATGGACAAAAGGGAAAATGCTCAGTGAGGGCTCTACCCAGGGCTCAGTCATCGTCTGATCTTGAGGATGGCACAGGACCGGGGGCAGGTTTCGTCATGCTCTTCATACCTGACTCCACAGAGCCTAGCAAAACAAATAGCACACAGCGAATAGTTTTGATGGACTTTGTTACCATTTGTTTGTCTGCTTTGGTGAGGTTTTGGTTCCAATTTCATGCCATTTTGTAACTGAATTGTTTTCTATTGTTGAAATTTAAGAGTTTTCCAAAGATCTTCTTTATAAATCCGTTATTGTATATATTTTACAACTTTCTCACCACCATCTAATCGATTCTGAGTGAGAGCAAACCCTATAGGATAGAGTAGTACAGCCCCCTGTGAGTTTCTGAGACTCTTTATGGAAGCAGAAAGAGCCTCATTTTTTTTTCTCCCACAGAAAAGGCAGTGGTTTCAAACTGCTGACCTTGAGGTTAGCAGGCCAACTCACAACCCACTACACCACCAGGATTTCTTATTTTACACTACTCCCAGACTGTGGTTCATCTTTCCATTTCTTGACAGTCTTTTGTAGAGCACAAACTTTTCATTTTAATAAACTACAACTTAACTTCTTTTTTTCTTTTATGCATCATGCTTTTGATGTTGTATCTAAAAGGTTATTGTCAAACACAAGGTCATTTGGATTTTTCCCTACTATCTTCTAAAAGCTTGAGTTGTGTATCTTACTTTTAAATCTATGAATCATCGTTTAATTATATTTTATTTCTCGAGGTTTTGGTGAAAAGTTAAGTGGAGAGTTAGGTTTCCATGTGATACGATTTGCCCACATTGTTCAAGTTCCACTACTTGTTTCCATGTTACCTTACATTCTCATCTTTGCTTGGTTACGTGATTGACTGCTAACCACAAGGTCAGTTATTCAAACCCAGCAGCTGCTACAAGGAAGAAAGATGAGGCTGTCTCTTCCAGTAAAGAGGAGATGAGTCACTCAGGGTTCAGTGTAGCAACAATGAAACTCAAAACCTTCCTCTGGTTCTTGAACGCTTCCTCCCCTCCCAATTATCATGATCTCAATTCTACCTTGCAAACCTGGTCAGACCAGAGGATGCACAGCGGTGCAATAGGGATCTGGAAACACGGGGAATCTAGGACAGATGAACCCATCAGGACCAGCGGTGAGAGTGGCGACACTGGGAGGGAAGGGGGTGTAGAAAGGAGGAACTGATCTTGGGATCTACGTGTAACCTCCTCTATGGGGGATGGGCAATGGGAAGGTGGGTGAGGGGAGATGCCGGGCAGTATAAGATAAGATAAAGTAATAATCTATAAACTATTAAGTGTTCAGGAGGGAGGGGAGAACGGGGAGGGAGGGACAGGGAAAAAAGGAAAACGAGCTGATTCCAGGAACCCAAGTGTAAGGCGAATTTTGAGAATGACAAGGACAATGAATGTATAAGGATGCTTTACAAAACTGATGTACATATGGATTGTGATAAGAGTTGTATGAGACCCAATAAAAAGATTTATTAATTTTTAAAAAGATGTATAGATTCGGAAATCACAAACACAGTTTTACTCTACCCTACAGTTTCCCCATAAGACAGAATTTACTCTATGACAGTAAGGGGTTGGTTTTTTAAACACTTGGTCCATGGTAAAATTGGCAATACAGGTATAAAGAGGCATAAGGATTGGGGAGAATCTCATCTAAGTGCCCATAATCTTTCCATCACATAACATTTGTATAACTTCCCCCTTTAATACTTCCAGACAAATGATCCTCATGGAACCACGGAACCAAACGAGTGCGTCTGAGTTCAACCTTCTGGGACTTGCTGAAAAGCCAGGCCAGGAGACTCTCCTCTTTACTCTCTTCTTCTGCATGTATGTCATCACGACTGTGGGGAACCTCTTGATCATCCTGGCCATCAGCTCTGACTCCCAGCTTCACACCCCCATGTACTTCTTTCTGGCCAACCTCTCCTTGGTTGATTTCTGCCTGGCCACCGACACTGTCCCCAAGATGCTGGTGAGCATCCAGACAGGGAGCAAGTCCATCTCCTATCCTGCTTGCCTGACCCAGATGTACTTTTTCCATTTCTTTGGCATCATGGACAGTGTTTTAATTGCTGTGATGGCTTATGATCGGTTCGTAGCCATCTGCCACCCCTTGCACTACACTACCATCATGAGCCCACGGGTCTGTGGCTTACTGGTTGGTATTCCGTGGACGTTTTCCTGCTTCATATCCGTCACCCACATCCTCCTGATGGCCCGCCTGGCTTTCTGTGGCAGCAATGAGGTTCCTCACTACTTCTGCGACCTCACTCCCCTCCTCCGGCTGTCTTGCACGGACACCACGGTGAACAAGATCTTTGTGCTCATTGTAGCAGGAATGGTAATCGCCACCCCCTTCCTCTGCATCCTGGCCTCCTACGTCCGTATCATCGTGGCCGTCATGAAGATCCCCTCAGGAAACAGCAGGAAGAAAGCCTTCTCCACCTGCAGCTCCCACCTCTCAGTGGTAGCCCTCTTCTATGGGACCACCATTGGGGTCTACCTGTGTCCTTCATCTGTGCGCACCGCCGTGAAGGAGAAGGCATCCGCTGTGATGTACACCGCAGTCACCCCCATGCTGAACCCCTTTATCTACAGCCTGAGGAACAGAGACCTGAAAGGGGCTTTGAGGAAGATAGTCAACAGAAAAGTCAGCTCACTGTCCTGACCACCAGGACAACCAGGAACTTCTAGAGAATAGAATCTGTACATCTAGGACCTGGAGGACATTCTGGAACCACAAGGGTTGGAAAGGTAGCTCTTTTGGACCACAGCCATTTAAGAGAAATCCCAAATTGGCTCTGTAACATTTCCCTAGAGGCTGCATTCAATAAAGGTACTTGAGGACATGCCTCATGATGGCTTCTCAGAAATATCTGCCTGATTCAGAATCCGTATAGCACTCAATATATATTGAGGCCCTAGTTTGGGTTTTGTGCTAGGTGAGAAAGAAAGACATCATCTAAAGTGTATAGTTCAGTGTAGTAGGCAGACATTGGGCATGGCATTACAACATAAACCAGATCTGTTGTTATCTATTCAATTGCAATTCATGACAACCACGTGTGTTGCAGGGTAGAACCGATCCAAGAAGTTTTCGTCCTTTGAGACACTGTGGTCAGCTTCTGAAAAGATTTACCATCGCTGAAACCATATATAGACTTGCTCTGGGTCAGAATTGACTGAAAGGCTGTGAGGTAATCGTTGTGAATGTAAATAACAAGGCCTTTCTTTTACAATACTGCCTGGTTGTCTGGTGGCTTCAAATTGCCAACATTTCGGTTAGCAACTGGCTGCTCGCACCAACGAAGAACCTTGTAATTACAATAGAATGAAATATGAGCATCGAACGAGGAAAGGATACAATGAAATAGAAATCGTTGGTAGAATCTGGAGGAAAAGATTCAAAAAGCCTTCTTGAGAGAGATGATCTAAACCGTCCTCATCCAAAAGAGAGCTTTGGTGCCCAAGACAGAATGTCTCAGACAAAGAAAACACCCTGTGAAAACAAAACAAAACTTGGGAGAGTGAAAGGCAGTGTTCATTGGAGAAATGAAAAATTCAGTCATGGCGAATGACTTGGAAAATTCCAGATTAAAAAGGCCCTGAGAAGCTAACCTAAGAACAAGGCAGTTAGCTTGACTTGCAGGGTCCAAGGTCAGGATTGGGGAGAAGATGCACTCTGCCCTACCATCATCTCCAATATATCCACTGGGGAAGTGAGACGGGATGTGTTAGGGAATTTTTGAGAAAAACAGAAAAGGCAATTTAGAGATTCAGACTATGCACTAAGAAAACGGAGAATCACCACCAAATGACCTATAACTGCAGAAGCAAAGGGGGGAATAGCAGTTAACTGAATCATGTATCTCCAAATCAGACGGCAAATGAGGCTTCTCTCAAATGCCATAAATGCTCTTAGAATATGTAGCAGTGGCTACACAGCTGATAGCATGAATGAGAGCCACTCCTCACCACACAGCAAGTTACACTTCCCTTCATTGTGTCATGTAGTCATTCTAAAACCTCGGTGCGATAAATTATACTAAATTTATTATATAGAAATTTTAATATCAATACGGAGATGGACCATTACAAGGGAACAAGCTATTACTTTGAGGGGGCCAAAAGTTTTCAATGGTGCTAATGAGCTGACACAATCTTAATATAGAGTGACAGATAAAGATCATACATCTAATTATTAAGATCATACATCTAATTTTCTTCTCTTGCTGTTTTTCTGAGACAATTGAATTAGGATCCTTTAGTTCAACAACCACAACGTGGCCTTTTATAACCCTCTATAAGTAGGAGTACAGTGAAACAGATGAAAAAAATATATACATCCTGATCCATATTCTTGGAGACAACGCTCAGAATTTAAGATGTTGAGCTTCCAGGGAGTGTCCATGCGTCTGCTCAAGGGCCTTTTGGAAAAACCAAACCCTGTTGAACTTTGAACCGCAGTTTTCCTTCTCTATCTTTGTAAATTTTATTTTCATCCCTATCCCTCAGCTAGTCCACCTCGTTGGGAAACGGTTGACATTGCTGGAGACGTGGGAAATTATTAGAACTTTGGGCTCATGGAATATTTGTGAACACCTCTCTCCATGTATCTGGGCTATTCTGGGACACAATCTAACTCGCTCCACCCTAACTTTTTATTCTTCTCACTGTCTTCTCTTCTCTTTCCTCTCTCCTTTCCCATAGAACACTAGATGCCATAAAATCAATAAAAATATCTAAGATTCTGTCAGCCAAACTATCTCAATTTTGGTTTTTCTTTTGAAAGGAAGGCCTTAACACAAGGGGCTGGTCCTGATAGTCCTCACAATATCAATTTCAATCATGTGATGACATTTTTGTAGAAAAGTCTATTTGGTTCCTAAAAATTTTACTAAAGAGTATTTATTCAGGAAATGGGAAACATACGGTGTGTAGGAAGACACCAGTTTACACATGTGCAAACTTATCATTAAAATTTTCTCACTTTGATTGATATGGTTCATAAAACAAATAAATCATACTACAATTATTTGATTAATTTTTGGTTGAGGTCACAAGTGGGGTGGGCTAGATGAGTAATAGTAATAGGCTTCTATTGCAAAATTGGATATGAAAAGTTACAGTATTGATATCAGGCACTGATTACAGGAGTTTAAAAGTGGGATCAGAAAATGTATATATATATATACATATTATATCATTATATATAGTTATATATCAAGCATATTTGTAGATTCATATTAGTACTAGGGCCTCGTGTCCCTTGAACAGATTGTGAATCTAAACTTTTAAATGGCTTGAGAAATTTCAGATAAGACTAGCTTCAGAATCCTTCCCCAAAATTAACTTATTACATCAGTGTAATGAAGATATATTCCTTTGGTCTATTTCATAAAAGAACATAGCTGGGCCAAGATCCTTTTCCTTAGATTGCATTTCCCTTTATATCCTAAATTAACCATAATAGGCATATGATCTTCTCAGATTTATCATCTCTAGTGGTCTCTGGGTAAGATTTGAGCTGGTAACCACAGGTAAGCAGTTTGAACTAGTCTTGGAACTGTAGATTGCAGTTTAGTTACTTTTTCAAAAGCCCACTGGGACAGGCCTACTCTGACCTCCAGGGTACCTGTGAGTATGAATGGACTCCATGACAGTGAGGGGTTCTTTTGTTTGTTTGTTTAGGATCTAATATGAGAACCTTAATCTGTAACCCACTATGTCACCCAGGTTCCTAGAAATAACTTTAGGTGCATGTAATCCAAATTGGTAGGTGCAGAAACATATATTTACTGAAGAGATAAGTACGAGACTCCCTGTTGCTGTTGTTGCTGGGTGCCATCGAGTCAGCTCTGACTACAGTGACCCTGTGCACCACAGAATGAGAGACTGCCATGATCTGCGCCATCCTGCCAATTGTACTTATGGTTGAACCCATGGAGGCAGCCATTGTGTCTACCCATTTGTCCAAAAGTCATCCTCTATCTCGCTGCCCAGCTACTTTAACAAGCATGATGCCCTCCTCCAGGGACTCAGCTCTTCTGACAAGAAAACATAAAAATGTTTTCAATATAGATGAGATGGTCTGATATCAATGACCATAACTCTATAAGAATTTCCACCCAGAAAAAAAAAAGCTTTCACAGGACAGATGTTTTGGCAGATACCAGGTCAAGATTCTGAATCAGAACTGTATCATTACTCTTCATTAGAAATCTACATGCTGAAAAACAGAAACATGGAGGAGGGGGGGCCAGTGGCTGGTGGGAGATATGAAAATAACAATAATTTATAATTTATCACAGGATCACAAGGGTGGGATGGTGGGGGAGGGAGGGGATAAAGAGGAGCTGATACCAAGTGGATTGTTGTAAGAACTGTAAGACACCCCCCCAATAAAATGATAAAAAGAAAGACATACATACATATGTATGTACATATATAAAATGATGTATTTATAGTGTATATATGTATTTACTTGTATATTGGAGGAGATTTTTTAAATTTGCAGAAAAATGAAATTATAAAATAATGGTACATTTCCACAAACTTTTTGAAGCCCCTGTGTGTATGTGTATATGAATGTATATATGTATGAAGATAATTATTATGAAGGTAATTATTACTACTAGGGTTCCATTGCATGCATGCAAGGATATTTTCCAAATAAAATGTGTTTAATCTTGAAAAGAAAGAAATTTACATACCACTCATTGTAGTTTCTTCTACTTTAAATAATTGACGCATTTTTCAATCAAGCATGCTGAAGATCTCTACATAGCCAAAACTGCACTTTAAATTTAATAGACACTTGTAAGTTGTTGGGTTTTATTTCTACCCTCATGCACATTATCTCTGGCAATGGTTTATACTTTATGCTGATCTAATACATTAAGTTAAATACATCTTTAAAAACTAGTCTTTTACAAAGATCTGTTTATCAATTTGCATCACAAAAATAAGTGCTCCAAAGTTCCAGGTGGCTGCCTCCAGCCTAGTCCTGGTATCAGGACAACAGTGACGGCTTCCATCGTTAATTCCATGAGGAATACATCTGGTGCTCACCTTTGAAGTGGTGCAGTGTGTTCTTGTAGGACAGATGAGAACAATGACACGGAGCCTCCCTTGGGAAATAGGTAGGAGCCTGTGGGGCTGGATGCCCTTGGCTTGAAGAAGTTTTTCTTTGGGAGTTCCTGGATTGTTCCATGTAAGGGTCGCCCACCTAAACCCCAAACAAGGTTATTCTTGGAACAGGAAGAGAATCATGTCTGAAGTAGCTGATACCTTGGGATCCTAGGTATCTTTGAAAAAGACTTCCAAAGAACGGATCAAGGGCCCAAAAAGGAAACAGAATTATTGTGTTGTATCAGAAAGAAGGAAGTGAAATGTTCATTCATGACCTACACAGCTTAACAAATATATCAATTGTTTTTACAAATGTTTTCATTGGCATGGAAAGTACCTATAGAAGAGAAAACTTAGAACTGTGAAAGTGGTATGCCCATGACCTCAAATAACAAATAGTATATTTCCTTATTTCATTTTTTTATGTTTTTGAATAAAAAGGATTATTTTGAGGAAAAACAATAAAATAATGTTTAATCAAAATGAGTGCAAAACTATCAAGATTCACCTTCATTTACATCTTTTACCAGCATATGGATTCAATCTCAAGGTTTTTTTCAAATGTGTATTTATAAGGCCTTGGAAACTACCTTTTGGAACGTATGTCCTGCATAACCTAAGTCATATAGCCTTTCCTCAAATTCCTTCAGAAAGCCATAAAAACAAAACTTTCACACTCCATTAAAACAAGAAGAAAAATCACGGTCTGAAAAAACTGAAGAGGTTATCCTCAAATCTTGGTACTATATACAATTTTGTTAGACACTAGTTTGAAGAAACTACTGATAATTATTACAGAATATTTGACTAATGGGTATGTCATATAAAATGTCTATTACAATATTAAATGGATTAAAATCTATTCCATAAAATGGAAAATATCCTATGACTTCAATTTAAATATATATATCTGAAATCTAAGAGGTGGATTTTTTTGGAGTGGGGTTGTTTTCTAAAAGTACTAATTATTAGATTTACTTTAAAGCATTATATATATTTCTCTGTGAAAATTAAACAACTCTTGCTTTCAGTACACTAGTTGATTAGTTTTTAAGAAGCAGAGGGGAAATAATATTTCAATTAATCCATATTCCTTAATTTTATCAAAAATGAATTTCTCTAGGATATTGTCACATTTGCAGAAGTCAGTCATGTAGGGATTGTGCTCTTTGCAATTAGTAATGACTCCCTATATGTCTGCCACGAATAATTTCTTAGACATATATTATCTAGTCTCAAGGCATTCACTGATGGTTTTCAGAGTCATGGGGAACTGCATAACTTCACAATATCTAGGAGTTTCTCTCCTAGGTTCCATTACAATCCAATAACTTTAATGGTTCTTCACCAGGTGATGGAAACTCTTGGAAGGGTTATAAGCTGGCCAGGCTTTGGGGGCTTTTTTTCCCTCTTCTTTTTAATGGTTTTATTGGCATATAATTTATGATAATGGAAGTGAACAGATATTTCAAAAGTAAAATCATTCACCAAGATTAACAGTCATGTGTATGGGGAACATCCAAACACAGAACAAAGGAATCGCCTCAATGGGGTGTTTTACTCAGGTGTATTTCTTCACAACTTTTGTTGGAGTGCACAATTTTATCCTGCCCGTGATGGCATGTGACAGATATGTAGCCATCTGTCATCTCCCGAACTACACCGTCACCATCAACTTCAAGTTCTATGGCTTGTTGGTGCTGATGTCTTGGGATATATCCTTTTATGGGTCTTTTTGATTCATGTTGTACTGATGATGCACCTGTGGTCCTCACCTTTCTGTAGTCTCGTTGCTCTATATGACATATACAGTAGTTCAAAACCATCGCTATGAATCTGAATAGATTCAGGGGTAGTGAATTAATACTAGGGAGAAGATTTTAAATCAACTAGCTGATCCTCAGAATAAAGATGAAGCTGTCTAGTTGTATAAATATTTCAAGTCTTGGAAGCCCAAACGGGCAGTTCTACCCTGTTCTACAATGTTAGATTGAATTAAGATACAGTTGATGGAAATGCTTTTTTAATAATTTATTTTGGGTGTGAAAATTAAGGAGCCCTGCTGGCATAGGCTAAGTGTTAGACTGTTAAGCACAAGGTCAGAGGTTCAAACCCACAAGTGACTCTGCAGGACAAAGATGAGGTTTTCTGCTTCTGTAAAGTTTTCAAGCCTCAGAAACCTACAGAGGGATGTTAAGAGTGGGAGTCGCTGGGATGGTACTCAGCTTGGTTTGAAGAGGCATGGTGGGTTATATATTGGTTGGCTCACAACAAGGTTAGCAGTCAGAACCCATCCTCAGCATTTCAGGAGAAAGTATAGAGTTACTACAAGTCTGAATCAACTGGATGACAGTGACTTTATAAAGGCGCATCTATAAATATCTTCTATGAAACCTGTATGCAGTTGTGGATATACACCTACTCTCTTCCCACACTTGTTCAACCCGCATGTCTACCCAAGCTTCTACTTGTAGGTCAACAGTATTGCAGGATTGTGTGTATAATAATGTTTACCTCTGACATCTTTAATTCCTATCAGTCTCCCAGTGTCTCTCTCTGCCTCCATAATGTCTCCTGAACCTCCCTCTTAGTGTATATTGCCTTCTCTTTCACATCAGTTAATATTGACCTATACTCCAGACTCCGATTCTCCCTCCCTCCCTTCTCATGCCACCCCTGATACCCATAAATTAATATTTCCTTTTCGTGCAAAACACTTGAATTTTTAGAATAGCATTTTCATGAAATATTTGTTCTCTTATACTTCACTAATTTTACCCACGACAATCTCCTCCAGGCACATCCCTGTTATAAAGAATTTTACAGAACTTATAATTATTCTTCGCATTGCATAGCATTCCATTTTGTGTGTGTAATGGAGATTATTTATGTATATTCCAATGATGGACATGGAGGTCGTCCTAAACAGTGCCAAGTTAAACATGGATGTGCCTATATCTAAGCAGGCTATGGTTCTTATTTCTTTAGGCTATATAATGAAAAATGTGTTAGCCTGTTAAAATGTTCTATTTCCAATTTTTCAAAAGAAACACCATACCATTTTCCACAGGGGCGGCTCCATTTTCCAGTCTGCCTAAGAGTGTACGAGTATCTCAGTCTTCCACCATCTTTGCTAGCATTTGTTCTTTTCGGTTCCCTTGAACTTTGCTGTTGATTCTGGAAAGAGATGATAACCTCATTGTTCTTGTTTTCATTGCTCAAATGGCTAGCCATCATGAGTACGTCTTCATGTGTTTCCTGAGGCATTTCTTCATGTGTTTCCTGAGGCATTTCTTCATATGTTTGTTGGCTGACTGAACATCATCTTTGGTGAATTATCAGTTTATGCCCAGTGCTTGTTTTTGAATTGCATTGTTTGTCTTTTTATTGATGGGGTGCTGAAATTTTCTATAAACTGTAGGAATTAGTCCCTTACCTGATATACTGCTGCCATATCCTTCCAGGTCCAGGATTCCATTTCACTGTTTTCATAAAGTCTATTGATGTAAATAAATTTTTGCTTTTGGAGAGCTACCAGACATCTAGTTTGTCTTAGGTTATTTGTATGTTTTAAACATGGCTGATCGTGTGCTTATGCCATGTATTAGGGATCCTGATTTACATTGCTGTATATATATATCCATGATTGTACCAGTACCATCCTTCTAGCCATGTCTCATAGTGGGGGAAGCCCTATGGTCCTTTCTGTGCTTTGACTGCTCTGAGGGTAAGCCATACTCAGGGTTTGGTGGATCAGGATGTGTTCCCCGCTCCTGTGTGCTCTGATGATTTTGGTGTGTTTTACCTTGAGTCATAGTGCCTATGGAAACCTGAACTCCTTGATCTTCTTCAGTAAGTGCTTTAAGTACTCAAGGTACTTTCAAAAAGTAAGATTGTGTCATTTGCATATCTCAGGTTGTTAATGAGCCCTCCTTCATTCCTAATGCTACATTCTTCCTATAAGCCAGCATCTCTCATTCTTTGCCTAGCATATAGATTGAATAAGAATTGTGGAGAGCATACAATCTTATCATGCACCATTTCTGATTTTAAACCATAAATTATTCCCTTGTTATGCTCACCCAATTGCCTCTTGATCCATGTAAAAGTTCCAAATGAGGACAATGAAGTGTTCTAGAATTCCATTCTTCTCACAGGATGTTATGCTCCACACAGTCAAATATTATGGCACAGTCAATAAACACAAAGGAAGGTCTTTCTGATGTTATTTTGCTTTTAGCCAAGAACCATGTAACATCAGAAATTATACCTCGTATCGCCCTTACTTTCTGAATCTGGACTGACCCCTGGCAGCTCCCTATCAATGTACTGCTGCAAACAATGTTGGATGGTCTTCAGAAAAATTTTACTTGCATGTGATAGTAATGATATCGATCTATATGTTGATTATCTGTCGGTTCACCTGTGTTTGGAATGGGTGAAAACATGGATCTCTTGCAGTTAATTAGCCATGTAGCTCTGTTCCAAATGTCTTACATAGACAAGTGAGTGGTTCTAGAACTTCTTCACCTATTGAAACATTTCTATTGGAATTCCATGAATTCCTGGAGCCTTGTTCTGAGCTAATGCTTTCAGTACATCTTGAACTTCTTCCTTCAGCACTTTGGGTTCTTGTTCATATGCTACCACCTGAAATAATGAAATGTTGAGTACTCCTTTTTGGTAGAATGATTCTGTATTTTTCCTGTAGACTCCTTCAAAATTGTCTCTCAAGGCTCAAATGATTTGTTGTTAAATTCTTTCAGTTTCAAATATGCTAAGCATGTTCTTTCCTCTTGATTTTACAGTTCCAGGTCTTTCCAGTTCTAGGGCATCCATAGTTTGCTATAATCCACAGAGTTAAATGCCTTTTCATACTTAATAACTCACAAGTAAATAACTCATTTTTTGGTGTTCTCTGATTTAAACCAAGGTTTTGCTGACAGCAATATTGATGTTCCTTTTATCCACATCATCTTATGAATCTGTCAATGTATTGCTGCAATTATTGTTGATCTTCAGCAAAAATGTATTTGCAGGTGATACAGATGATATTGTTTTATAATTTGGACATTCTAGTGGATCAACATTCTTTGGAATGTGTAAAATTTGGATCCCTTCCAATTAATTGACCAAGTAGCTGTCTTCTAAATTTCCTGCCATAGAGGAATGAGTATGTCAGTATTTCAGTTTGTTGAGACAATTTCAATTGGTATTCCATTACTTGCTGGAGCTTTGCTTTTGGCTAATAATCTCAGTTCAGCTTGGATTTTTTTCTCAGTACCATTTGTTCTAGCCATGTGCTACCTCTCAATATGGTTGAATATGATTGAGTTCTTGGGTATAGTGATTCTGTGTATTCTTTCCATCTTCTTTTGTTACTTCCTGCATCAAATAATATTTCCACATACAATCTTTCAACAGTGCAACTCAAGTCTTGTGTATGTTACCATTTATAGAACATTATAATTTACTATTATTTCTTATGCCTCTCATAATCCTGTAGGAAAAAAACCAGACAAGTCAAAGGAAGATTTTATTAATACAATAAGGTTTTCAAATACACAACAAGAGAAACGAGGAAAATACATTTGAATGTGACATGAGGCCTCTCTACTTGAATCGATATGAGATGAAACTGGGAATAATGGTTGGATTTGTGTAGCGTGGATTTGGGTGTGACCTGTATGGTATCAATCGAAGGATTACACTGGCGTTAGATACGCAGAGCAGCTTCTAACTTCAAGCCAGAAACCGTATGATTCGGATTTTCAGTTCTACTCTTTTTCTCCAAGGAATGTTTGCTGAGAATTGGAGGTCACACTGTGCTAGAAACTCTCTAGAGTCTAGCTGCCCTTAGAGCCAACTCTCCTCATGGCAAGTGAGGTTTGTGTATCTTTCACCATTTGCCTTATGATTCCCACCTTCTGTATTTACATTCGTGTGCATAACCATTCCATCAAGTGTGCCAAACTCAGTTACTTGAACAAATAAAATTTAGAAAAATACTAGGGCATCACTTCCAACCTTGAGGTTTAAAAAGAATCTCACTTTCTTCTTGCTAGCCTTCCTACTCTCTTACCAGCTTATTCTGATGATAGGCACATTCTGTGTTGCCAGCTGCCTGGTAGAGAGCACAATGTCATCAGAAGCTGAGGAAGGCATTTGGCCGATAAGATCAGAGGAAACATCCTGCCAGCTGATCTGCATGCCCTTATAGCTGAATACACTTCCAGTCCATCCTTGAGTTGACCGCACCCTGGGTCATTTTAAATGCAGCCTTCTGTGCTACTCAGAGAAGTACTGAGGTGAAGAATCAAGTTCCCAAACAAGTATAGCAAAATTAAACATTTTCTAAGTTACCAACATACATTAACTATGTAGAAAAATTTAAAAACCCCGAAAACATAAAAACAAAAAAAATCATATGAAAAGACTACAAATAGGAAAATAGAAAGTTCTCCATCCTAACACAAATATTATTTTGGAAAATGCAAATAGTGTCAGATTCTCAGTATAGAAAGCCTGATTTCATGATTGTTCGTTGCTGTCATATCTAATCCATATGTCACAGAGAAGAACTGCCTTATAGATTTTTCTGAGCTATAATTTTATGAAAATAAATATCCAGGTCTTTCTATTGCACAGTGACTGAGTAGATTCCACTTACTAACTTTTTTGTTTAGGAGTGAGCATTTGACATTGTGCAATCATGTCAGGGTCTTTATAAAATTCTCTCTCTCTCTCTCTCTTTCTCAAACACACACACACACACACATGCATACACACACACTCATTATTACTGGGTCTATTTCAACTTTTATTGCCTTATTGGACAGAGCAGAATTGTTCTGTGGAATTTCCAAAGCTATAAATCGTTATGGAATTCAACTATCACATTTTCCTCTTTGGAGTAGATGATGGGTGACAACATTAGACCTTTAATTTAGCAGCCAAGAAGTTAGCTATGACACCAGCAAGGTCTTACAAATCTTTAATCCTCATTAAATTACAAAATTAATTCAATGGATTTGAGGATATAAAATCAAACACTGATTTTCTTAATTAAAAATTTGAAAAACCAAAAAACAAAACAAAGAGTGTCTTATTTATATGTTAAGACCCCCAAAATTAGAAGTATGAGGTGAGGTAACTCTGAGCTTCCTCTTTGGAAGCAGTAGAGGACCCAGTCTCCAGTGACATTCACTTTCTTCTTCTCTTGTTGGATTCACACTAACAAGTCTCCAGAGAGTGGGATAACATGCACTGATCAGCTAATTGTGAGCACTGGGCATTTCGCTCGCAATGACTTAAACTATACGTAACCCACCATGGGCTACAGGATTTCTAATCTACTCTGAGGAGCTTCATACTCATTCTTGAACTTGCATATCATCTGGTCCCGAGGAAGGAGTCGTCCTATCCCTCCAGGCAGGAGAGCAGTGAATGACTCACACCCCTTGGTCATATCTCAGCAGAGACCCAGCACAATCCAGTGAGTGTTGTGGAACATCCCACTGAGAGAGTGGGAGCTTTCTTATCTCCTGACCAGGAGAACCAACATATGCAGAATGACCATACAGCAATCTCTGGAACGGTGATATGACTCAGAAGCCTCTTATTGGTCCTGGCTCTGGTGTAGGTACAAGACTAATGATCCAGTGTTTTAATTTGTTATACATTGGCTCTAGTTCCTATGGCAAGCACTTCATCACCAGAGAAGAAAGTAGGTCCCTTTCACTTGTCCCTTAAACACAAGCAAGTGATCTTGTAGATGTTGATGATGATAAGAACGATGCTGCTGCTGACATTATCATAACATCGTCAATACTTATTGAAGGCTGCCCAGGGGCACAATCTGAGCGAGGATTTCTGTGTCACTTATCTCCGTTACTTGCACAACCACAGTAAGAAAAGAACTAAAGGCGTGCTTGTCTTTTCACAGGTCATGGACTAGAAAACATTGAAGCCAGGTCTGAATTTGAAACATCCCGACACAAGACAACTGAACACATTGTCCTACATCCACCCAACATGCCATTTCACTTCCACGGTCTCCCGAGGCCGTGGCCCCTTGCTCGCTGCGCTCTGCTGTGTGGGGTATCTGCTAGACACAGAGCACACCTGTGCTTGCCTCCACTACCAGATGATAGTTAAGAATACAGGATGGGAGCATATTGGGAGCAGAAAGTTGATAAATCAGCACAGATTTCTGGATTATGTGTTAGCTGTCTTCTTGGAACCTCATCCATTTAGGTCTCAAAGCAAGACCTAGGTCTAGGGTTTTATTCCTCGACAGGGTGTTGGGATCATTTAAAAGATGTAATTTAGATGGATCTCTGAGTAAGTTACCTTGAGTGACATACAATTGACTAGTGAACACTTCTGCTCTACTTAGTACCTCTGTGCTACAGGGCACTTTCTTAGTATCTCTCAGCGTCTGTGTCACCATCTTTGCCTACCCACCCATGACAGAGAGACCTGCTTTACTACAATGATTGAACAGGTCACGGACATTCCACATGTGATGGAATATGTGGTGGATACAATCTGTTCCATTCTTTGTACCAATTAGACTACAAACATAATGATGACACCAATTAAGGTTAAATATAGAATGGACTCTTCCTTCATATGAAGGATCAAAACTTGGTTTGTGGCCCTAACACTGAGTGATTTTAGAGTCTCCATGGATATCTCACAGGACTAGAGATGAGATAAAAACACACCGCTAACATGCCTCCATTAGGGCTTTTAATGTAATCACATGCACAGCAGTCAATTATCTTTTCAAAAGTGTGATGTTAGTCATAAAAATGCAAACCAAAAGAGAAGAACAGAAAGTAAATGTTGTATGCGCTTTTGCTTATTTTAAGATTTCACTAATTCGATGTTCGGATATAATGAGAATTCTAAGGTTTCTATTTTTTTCCATTTATAGGCATAAAGTTGGGACCGTATTTCAATTATAATTCAACCAATCTCTTATTGACTCAAATTCTGATTAAATGTCAATGTCCAAGAGTCAATTAATTACCAAACCTTTATTAGCTGCTACCTGTGTCCTCGTGATGGGAATTATCCCCTCTCCTTATTTCCAGCTAAAAGAGGTTGAAAGATTTACAGGCACTCCAATTTAGTATGACATGTAGGGAGCACTAGTGGTGCAGTGTTTATGTGTTGGGATGTGATGTGACAGGTCAGTACTTTGAAATACCAGCCACTTCTCAGAAGAAAGATGAGGCTTGCTGCTTGCATAAACCGTTACTGCCTGGGAAACTCATGGGCAGTTCAACCCTGCCCTACAAGGTCACTGTGAATCGGCATCGACTCGATGGCAGTGGGTTTGGTTTATGTGAATTTTGCTCTTCTGGTTTCTGTTCCAGGGCCATGTCTCCACAACCAGAATGGAATGATTTAGTCTCTTTGCTAGTGAACAAATGGAGATGGAACCGCTGATTGTTCCTTTTACAAGTTGGTGAGTTTATCTGTGAAATAAAAATATAGACCAAATCACTTGTAGGGACTGTTATAGCATGAATCTTATAGATTGTATGGCTGTATATGTACACTATTGCATTTGTAAAAGTTTTATTGTTGTTTAGGTGAAGGTTTGTAGAGAAAACCATACTTGTTTTTTATTATATAAAAAAATCTCTTTTAATTTTGAATTAGGTGAGTGTTTATATATCAGATCATTTTTGCATTGGACAACTTGATCAAGTTATCCAACCTCCCAATGGGATGCTCTGTTTTCTTTCTCCCACTTCAAAACATCTCCCTCTTAAGGAATGCTGTTGGTGTGGTGTGTTACACATGGGGTTGCTCATCTCAAAGTGAGACGTTCAAAGCCACCAGCCTCTCCTTGTGAGACAAAGGAGACTGTGCTCTCGTAAAAAGTTACAGTCTGAGAAACCCAAAGAGGCAGTTCTATATGTTTATTAAGAGCCGGAGTCAGCTCTATGGCTGTGAATTTTTTGAGTTTTCTCTCTCTTTTATAGTATGTTTCCCTGAACTCTTCTCTAGTGACTGTCAGTCGGTTTTTTTGGGTATGGACACATTTTCTTGAATAGTTTAAAAATGTGTGCTCTCATTCAGTATTCATCCTTTTATAATTGCCTAATTTCACTCAGATAATACCCTTCAAATCCGTGTATGTCTTGAAGAGCTTCATACTTTCATCGTTGTTCTTTAACAATGTATAGTATTCTATTATGTTTATGTCCCAAGTTTTATTTATTCATTATTCCACTGATGGGCATTTAGGCTGTTTCCAATTTCTAACTATTGTGAATAGAATGATGATGAACATGGATCTGTGTATACCTGTTAATGCTATATTCTTTATTTCTGTAGGGTATGTACCAAAAAGCCTGATTGCTGGGCCATATAGACATTCCACTATCAATTGTTTGAGGAAGCAGCATACCTCTTCCCACAGTGACTGTACAGTTTTACAGTCTCGCCCCTAGTGTGTGAGTTCCAGTCTCTCCACACAGTCTCTAGCTTTTTAAAAACTTTTTTTTAACAGTGCTTGCATTTGACTCTCTATCAGTGAGATTTTGATTTCTCTCCATCTTATAGTATATCATTTTCCCCTGGTCCTAGTTATCTGGGTTAGCTCGGGTGAGGTGGCATCTCATCTTTGTTAGAACATGACTTGTACATTTAACAGTTTATGTACCATTTGTTTCAACTCATCAATTCAATCCCATTAATGTCTCATGGCCTCTTCAACGTCCTTCCAGAAGTTCCTATCTGCATTTCTCCTCCTTCTTTTCCTAAACCACTGTCCTTCAGTAAATGTCACCATTTTGACCATTGTCTGCTGATTATTCTAATGTGGAATTCAGGTCGGGACCTGAAGAACCATGAAGCGCCATTATCTTGGGTGTTCCACCTGTTCTGATCTGATCAATAGGCTTAGTTTCTTTTACGATTTCCAGTTCTGGTCCACATTCTCCCCCACTCTATCCAGGAACTTCTAATGTGATCTTTTTCAGAGCAATTGGTAGTGACAAATGGGTGCCATTTAGATATAGCTGCAGAGTTGCGGAGGCTGTTTTCACGAGTGCTTTAATTTTCACCATCCATCTCTCCTTTATGGACTCTGGTGGCTTAACTAAATGGTCAGAAGTTCAAACCCACTAGAAGTTCCTTGAAAGATGAGGATTTCTGCTCTGGTAAAGATTTACAGCCCCAGAACCCACAGAACACTTCCTCGCCGTCCACAGGTCTTCTAAGAGTCAGAGTTGACGGGGTGGAAGTGAGTTTTGTTTTTTTCTTGTTCTTCCCATTGGATGAGGAAAGGGCCAATAGTTGCACCTCTGGTAGCTTGTCTTAATGGCTTAAGCTTTTACAACACAGGTTGTAAAACTCAAGTAGGCAGTAGAGCATTGTGAATTGTTACACCAATGGATCATGTTCTCCCTCAAGACCATGGTCCTTAGTTCTCAGGCTCAGGTGCTCATTTCTTCTGGGTATTGCTTGTGCCTAGGGAGATTTCACAACTTTCCCTTTGTGTGCTCTGCCACATTCAAGGGTGTCTTCGCAGCAATAGGTATATACACATATATAAATGGCATCTGCATGTCATATATATGTGATGACATGCCTATTCTTGGATAGCCTACATGTCTATCCAAGAATCTACTCATAGATCAACCCTATTAAGCAATTCTGCATATGAAAGTTCTTTCTTCTTTTGTCATTAACTCTTGCCAACCTTCCCCTGTCTTCATTTTTTCTTAAACTTCCTCTTATTCTTTTTCATCACTGTCCCCTTTATCTATGCTAACACTTGTATACAGACCATCCTGTGACTTCCCCGCCCCTGCTTATTCCCCCTCTGGTAATCATCAAAGATTTTATGTTTTAATTTTAAAAGCTTTTCTTGACTTCTATTAATAATGGTTTAATACAATACCTTTTTCTCTTGTGGTTGACTAACTTCACCCAGCATAAGATCTTCCAGGTTCATTTACATCATTTAGGTTTTTCCCCTCAAATAGAGGTATTCCTGAGTCATGCATTTTTATATTTATATAATAATATTGATAAAAATAGATCTATATTTGGACCCATTCCAAAAAAAGGTGATACAATACCATGATCAAACTCTAGAACAATATCATGGATAATACATACAATGAAAATGTTGCTTCAGTTCATCTAACAAAGATTGCAACTTCACATTGACATGGGGCTGCCCCAAATTCAGGCTGGATTCAGGAGAGGACCTGGAACAAGCCATATCATTGCTGATGTCAGATGATCTTGGCTAAAAGCAGAGAATACAAGAAAGAGGCTTATTTGTGATTTGTTGCCCATGCAGAAATGTTTGACTGTATATTGTAACAAACTATGAATAATCATGAGAAGAATGGGAATTCCAGAACATTTTGTCATGCTCATTAATAACTTGCACATAGATCAAGATGTAGTTTTGGAAAAGGGTATAGTGAGTGATTAAAACTCAAGAACAGTGTGTGCGTCAGGGTTGTATCCTCTGACCATGTTTATTCAACCTAGAGCTAAGCAAATAATCAAAGACTCTGGATTTTTGAAGGAGAATGTGGCATCAGGATTGGAAGGAGGTTTATCAAAAACCTGTGATATACAGATGACACAACCATACTACTGAACATGAGGAGGTCTTGAAGAAATTGCTGATGAAGATCAGTGACTGCAGCCTTCAATGTATATAACAACTCAACGTAAAGAAGACCAAAGTCCTCACAACCAGACCAATCGATAACATCATGACACATGGAGAGAAGGGAGAACTTCTCACAGTTTTGGTCTTTCTTGGATCCACAAGTAATACTCATGGAAGTTAACAAAGGATGAAAAGATACATTGCACTGGGTGACTCTGTTCCACAGACTCCTTCAGGATATTGAAAGTAAGGACTTCGCTTTGAGGACTAAGGTGTGCCTGACCAAAGCCATTATATTTTTTATTGCTACCTATGCATTTAAAAGTTGAATATTGCATAAGGAAGATTGAACAAGAATTGATGTATTTTAATTGCGGTGTTTGAGATGTATATTGAAAATAACATGGGCTGCTAAAAAAACAAGCCAATCTGTCTTGAAAGAAATATGGTCGTGGAACTCCTTAGGAGCAAGGATGGTAAGACTTCATCTTACCTACTTTGGACATGTAAGGAGCAACTGTTTGCTGGGAAAGGACATCATGTTAAGTAGTCAGGGCAGCACCCCAGAAAGGCAGACCCCCAAGGAGTTGGACAGACTCTGGGGCTGCAACTATGAGCTCAGCCATAGAGACAATTGTGCGGATGGTGCAGGGCTGGGCAGTGTTTTGCTCTGGGCCTGAAGCAACTCCATCACACCTAACAACAACAACAACAATAATATATTTCTACTTCGTATTTCTGAAGAAATACTTCACTGCTTTCCAGAGTAGTTATAGAATTTAACAGGTACAACAGCAGTGGGTGAGAGCTCTAGTCTCTTTAGATTTTTTTTGGGGGGGTGGTGTTCTGCTTTTAAGAACTTTGCTTTCATTCTGGGATGAGGTGATAGCTCATCATTGTTTTGATGTTCATCTCTTAAATGTATAATGAATAAAAGTATATCTTCACATATCTGATGGAAGCCCATCTTCTTGGGTCAAGCATATATTCATGTCTGCTGCTCATTTTAAAAATTGGATTATTTTTTTTTCCTTATTGAGTTGTAGGAGTTTTCTATAAAATTTAGCGACTAGTCCCTCGTCGATATGTTATTGCCACACTTATGTCTCCATCTGTGCGTTCTCAGTTTACTCTGTCAGTGAAATCTTTTGAGGCACTGTCTAATCATGGAGGGCCTCCGTTATCTACTTCACCTTCTGTTGTTGGCATATTTTATGTTATGTTTGATCCTTTATGCCACGCATTAGGGCAGTTAAATTTGTCTGCAATTCTGTACTGATAATATTTCATAGTTCTAGTTTTCCATGTATGTCTTTGATCCATCATGAATTTGGTTTTATATATGATATGAAATGCTTCCTGCACTGGCAGTGGATATTCCAATTTGTCAGCACTGTTTGTGAAAGAGGGCATCTCTTCCTCATGGAAATGTTAATTCTGTAAAATATGGGGTCACCACGAAGCACATTCAACTTCATGCCTCTTTTTAAAATGTGGCTTCATCTCTTTTTGGTTGTTTTATAAGTATTCCAAGTCAATGAACAATATTGAAAGATGCTTTTATGATAGAACACATATTTAATTGATTCCTAAAAAAGAACATGCAGTGATTTGGTGGATTCTGACTCAGAGAGACAGCAGGTGTGTCAGCGTAGAATTGTGCTCCATGTGGTTTTCCATGACTGGTTTTCACAAGTAGGTCACTAGGCCATTCTGCTGATTCTTGCTCGTAGCTAACTTTTGTAGGAATTAGCAGAGCTACCCGTTACTATTTTCAAGATCTTTATTCTTTATGGCAGGCACAGTCCTGTTTTTCCTGTTCATCTATTGCTACTTTCTCAGCTTACTACCGAAGCTCTTATTTTTAATTTTGTTAGCACACATGAGGTGACTTCAATCCATAGCAATCATGTACAGGAAAATGAAACACTTGCCTGTCTGTGCCATCCCAGAAATTGCCAAGTTTTTATACATTGTTTACCTACTAAGTTAATCCCTCTTTCTTGTTGAAAGTCTTTTTTTGCTGACCCTTTACTTTACCAAACAGGACCTTCTTTTCAGGACCTTCTCTCCTGCAAACCTGTCCAAAGTATGTGAGATGACGTCTGTGATCCTTGCTTCTAAAGAGCATCCTGATGTACCTCCTTCAAGGAAAATAGTTTGTCCTCTGGCACTCTATAGCATTTTAAATACTGTTTGCCAACATTAGAATTTTAAAGCATTAATTAATTTCTACTGTTTCTAATTCATTTCCTTGCTTTTACATGCACTTGAGGGGAGTGGCAATACCATGGTTTGGTTCAAGTGTACTTGGGTCCTTGAAGTGACAGCTTTGTGCCTATTTAAAGAGACCTGTGAACCAGAGATGTCTGATGCAATGTGTCCTTTCATTTCTTCACTGCTGTTTCTAGGACCCTTAATTGTGGATACAAGGAAAAAGAAATCCCTGATAACTTTCATTTTTCCTTCATATATCATGATGTTGTCTCTCTATTGGTTCGGTTGTGAGGACTTTGTTTTCCTTGGATGGAGTTGCAATCTCTACTGAAGGACGCAGTCTTTGATCTTCATCAGTGAGTGCTCCAGGTCCTCTTTGCTCTCTGCAGGTTGTAAATGAGCCTTCCTTCCACCTTGATACTATCATCTTCAGGTTGTCCAGCTTCTCTTATTAATATCTCCCTTTTGAATGTTTTAGCTTTTACTTTCCTTAACAAATGAAAGTCATTGGGTTGTTGAAAGAAAAAAGGTGTTTACAATGAAGAAGTGGCTGCTCTTGCATAAGTCTGTCTGGAATCTCCAGCTTCATTTCTATCACCAAGTCCATATTTCCAACTACTGCTCTTTCCTTTTTATTCCTAACATTTACATTTCAATTACCAATAATTATCTTTGATGGTTGCATATATGATTGACTTCATACAGCTTAAGTTGATAGAATTCTTCAATTTCTTTGTCATTGGCATCTTAGGGAACTTTAACTGAATTATTTTTCTTTTTGGAAAGGAGGAGGTTTTCATTTGGATATTATTTTCCATAGAGGGTGCTATTACATCACTTTTCTGCAAATTTGTTATCTTAAAATGCACATGTGATTTTAAATACATTTTCATTAAAATGCATTTCTCTGTGTCTCTAAAGCAGTTTGGCATAGAAATAGGTGAACCGCATAAGCACCAATGAGAAAATCTTCTGAGAAGTACTGTTTGGGTTGATGTTGTTAGGTGCCATCAGAGTTGGCTCCAATTCCTCGCAGTGCTGTGCACAAGAGAGCAAAACACTGCAGTCCTGCACCCTCCGCACAGTCCTTCCTCCGCCTGAGCCCATTGACGCAGCCACTGTGTCCATCCATCTCCCTGAGGGCCTTCCTCTTCTTCTCCACCCTTCCACCTTCCCAAACAGGATGTCCTTCTCCAGGGACTGGTTTCTCCTGACAATATGTCCAAAGTCTGTAAGATGAAGTCTTGCCATCCTTAACTCTAAGGCGCACTCTGGCCTTCCTTCTTCCAATACAGATCTGATTGTCCCTTTAGCAATCTGTGCTGTTCTCAATGTTCTTATCCAGCACCACAATTCAGACGCATGGATTGGTCTGTGGTCTTTCTTATTCAATGTCTGACTTACACATGCAGTTCGGGGTGCTGCCATTAAGTCAGCTCCTGAAGATAGTGGAGTCTTCAGTCCTCAAGTGTATATATGTACATTTGCATGATTTAATTGTGAATATTGGGTGCCTTTTCACTGATTTCCTTTAACAATCCTCTTTTCTTTTTCAAAAGCCTTCTGGAAATCATGGAGCTGAAGAATCTAACAGGCATCTCAGAATTCCTCCTCCTGGGCCTTTCTGAGGATCCAAAACTGCAGAACCTCCTCTTTGGCCTTTTCCTGTGCATTTACCTGATTACTGTGGCTGGGAATCTTCTCATCACCCTCGTGATCAACTCAGATCCGCATCTCCACACACCCATGTACTTCTTCCTCTCCAATCTCTCCTTGGCTGACACTGGATTCATCTCCACTACTGTCCCCAAGATGCTGGTGAACACCCAGACACAGATCAAATCCATCACCTATGCGGGCTGCCTGACACAAGTATCCTTCTTTTATCTCTTTGGAGGTCTGGACTGTATGTTCCTCAGCGTGATGGCTTATGACAGGTTCGTAGCCATCTGTCACCCCCTGCACTACACTGCTATCATGAACTCCCGCCTCTGTGGCTTGCTTGTTTTGATATCTATTTGCATTGGTCTTCTGGACTCCCTGATGCATACTTTAATGGTCACACAACTTACTTTTTGTGCAGATGTGAAAATCCCTAGTTTCTTCTGTGACCCTTTATACCTCCTCAACCTTGCTTGTTCTGATACCTCCAAAAACACCATATTAGTATATTTTATCACTGTCGTCTTTGGTGGTGTTCCAGCCTCAGGGATACTTTTCTCTTACACTCGAATTAGTTCCTCCATTCTGAGACTTGCATCTTCAGATGGGAAGTATAAAGCCTTTTCCACCTGTGGCTCTCACCTGACAGTGGTTTGCTTATTTTATGGAACAGGTATTGGTGTGTACATTAGTTCATCTGTCTCATCTTGTACAAAATATGGTTCAGTGGCCTCAATGATGTGTGCTGTATTTACTCCCATGCTGAACCCCTTCATCTATAGCTTGAGGAATAAGGACATCAAGAGAGCCTCGTGGAGGTTCCTTAGTGGAAGGACATAATCTTAATACTTATGGTATGCTTTGTGATATGTGGGATGGAAATGATTTCAAAATTGCTTGTTTAGTTGCATAAATTCTGTAATTCTCACAGACTTCTTTCTTGACTTGTAATATCTGTACATTGCTTCTTTTGGCACATCTTTGAGCAGTAAGAATATTTGGGGTATCGTCCATCTGCATGATCAAATTACATATCTATGGACCCTTCTACCCTTCTCTAACTTTTCATTTATGATCTGACTTCCTGGAGAAATGCAGAATTCTTTTTTTATGTACTTAGAATCTTCACCCATTCCTATAATTCCCAAGCAGTGATTCACACTTGTGCATTTGGATTACCAAGGTCTTCTTTGGCTCTGATTCCAGCCTGTGACCAGGGAATCATGTGATAAGAGCTCCATGGTAGCTCTGAGGATCAAACAGGACAGAGAATTACTACACACAGAGAGAGCAGTAATAGTTGGTACACAACTGAATTGAACTCTGTGCTTGTCAGAGTAGAACTCTCTTCAGTAGGGATTTTAGTTGCCAGTTTATTAGAAGTAAATTTTCATTCAACAGTGCTTCTGAGTGGCTTTGAATCTCCATCCGTGTGCTAGCATCTGAGGGTTTTGATCACTTGGTCAACTGAATATGTGTATTGTTCAATACAATATTTTTAAACACTAACTACAATGTAGGTTTCATTTTCATACACATATTATGAAAGAAAAATATCTAAATCGATTTAAAATATAGATGTTTTATTTCATATTTTGGGCATGATAATGGGATGTTCTTTGCTCATGCTATTATAGCTATATTTCTGTCTTTTGCATTTTACCTGAATTATATCCCATCATTGCCTGTGTAGGACACTGAAGGCATAAATTCCTTTTAGAGGTCTGACTTTTTAATTGGAACCCTTTAACAACCCCCTCTCCAGAAAAAACCTAACCCACCATCTTCAAGTGAATTCTTACTCATAACGACAACATGCAGCATTTCCTAGACTAAATACATACGAGAGCAGAGTATCTCATTTTCCTCGAGCAGATCTGTGGGTGTGGTGGAACTCCTGACCTTGTGCTTAGCAGACCAGCAATTAGCCAACAGCTTCGATTTAACTTGAAAATTTTCCGAGTCTCAGAAATTGCTTTGTAACCTTTCCTAGAATTCAATTTTTCAACTTAATATGCTGATGATAAAACAAATGCTTCAGAAAATTAGTTGGCACCTTTTATAAAGCCTCTACAAATTGTGACACTGATAGCAATGAGCAACTTCATAGACTGACTGTTTTCCTGCATGTTCGATTTGTGTACGTTCCTTTATAGAACTAAGATCGTTAGACACATGAAAGCCAACATGTATAACCCTTCAGATATAGACACAGGAGAAATGGTTCCCTGAGTGTAAGGGAAAGGAGGGTGGGGAGGGGGAAAAGGGAGCTGATAGTATTGATGATTTTATAACCCCACTCTAGGGGAGGGAACAATAGAATGTATGTGAATGGATACACTGGATGGTGTAAGATGTGGCAATAAATATAATGTTCCTGCGGCATAGCGTGGAGGGGGGGGGGGCAAAGGAGAAGCACTGTCAAGCAGTTCAAGAAGAAAGAAAAGGTTTTGAAACTGATTGTGGTGATAATTTTCCAATACAGTGCATTGTACTCTACACAATTATGTGATTGAGCTATGTAATATTATGATATCTGTGAGAGCTCCCAATAAAATAACGGGGGAAATATTTCCACAATGGAAATTACACAATTCTTAGGAGTTCTTTTCTTTCAGGATGCAAGGAAACTCTTTTCTCCTCTGCTGTAGTTCTTTCGGTGTAAAAGAATCTCCCCAGAGGCATTGTCTTTATTAAGAACAGAATTCAAATTTGTAGAAACCCACGGAGTAACATAGAGAAAGAAATGAAACACAAATGTACCATACCTTAAGGTGACTTCCAACCGAGGTAGCTCCATGTGTGTCAGAGTCAATTGGTGCTCCACTGGGGTCATATGGCTGTGTGATACTTCAGATATAGATTGCCAGTAGTTTCTTAGAAATTTCCTCTGTGTGGATTAAAATCCCCAGACTTAAAGTTGCCAGCCAAGTGTGTTGATGATTTCTGTCACCCAGAGATTCTGGGGGTAGATAAGTGCTGTGTGAGGCACTATAGCGACATTCCCTCTTTCTTAACCAGCCTGGGACAAAGAAAAAACAAACAGAAACTCTGAGTGTATCCAAAGGCATTTAATGAAGAACAGTGATTAAGTATATTCAATGTCATTGGAACAAGCAAATCTGTTTTGAAAGAAGCATACCCGGAATGAGCTTTACAAGGGAGGATGGCGAGGTTTCACGTCATTTACTTTGGAATTGTTAACAAGAAGGACCAGTTCCTGGAAACGGGTGACATGTTGGGTATAGAAAAAAAATCAACAAGAAAAGGAAAGACCGTCTGTGAGAGGACTGGAAAAATGGATTTAACAATCAAAGTACACAGGACCGGCTAGGGTTTTGTTCTTTTGTATATGAGGTTACCATGTGTTGGAACTCATGTAAACCAACAAGCACTGGGAGATGTAAGCTGATGCATCCATTACATCAAAGCTGTCTGAAGAAAGGAGTCCTTTATATTTAGGCTCATGCTTATTATTTTTTGTAAAATCTATGAGACTAGCACACATGTGATGTTGGTCACTTTCTTCCCAAGCATATTTTTTTCCTTAATCCATTTGATGTGTTTCTATTTGGCCTTAGGAAGATAACATAGGTCTTTTGTGCAAAGATGCAGCCCAGAAGCCCCACACTGATGGCCAAGACAGAGAACCACAACAACCATGATGACCTCCCCTGGGAGGAAGGTGACACAGACACTTGAGGAAACCCGCATGCTGACTATCAGGGACTTGGCCTCATTGAAGGTTCCAGGCAGGTTCTTAGCCAGGTAAACTGAAGAAAAAAATCCACATGGCCAAGGAGCCCAGGTCTTTCAGTACACTGTAGAATGTAGGAACTGAATACCTTTTTTGCACACAATGATGAATTTCCTGGGCTCTGGATGTGTGTCTATATTCACAAAAGGGCAATAAAGTTCCCAGCCAGAACCCACAGATAATCACTTGGATAAGGGGGCAGATGGGAAGCACAGAGCTAGAAGCCCCAGACATTAGCTACCATGGTTCTTCCAGGTTTCAAGAATTTGAATATGATAGGTAGGTTTATTGTGCCAACCTGGCCAATAAGAATATGTAGGATTAATAGGATCAGACTTTAATTGGAAGGCACGGAGATAAGTGGCTCTGTAAGCCCTGCCTCTGTCTCTTTTGCTCTCTGGTGATCAGACCAGCTTGCAGCTGCCTTAGATGGTTCCCTGCCTCAACTTGTGAACCGCACTACCTGTGGGACACCCGACTCTTGAATCGTGTTGTTAGAACTTCATGTTCCTGCAAGGTCTGGTTTGCTACACTGCTGGTGTATACATTGCTTGAGCTTGGGACTATCGGATCCTGTCTGGACGAGTGTTGTTGACCTGCTCTCCTGTTTACTGTCTGTGCTGGACTCTATTTCTCTATAAAAGACTCAGCTGTTTCCTTTCTTGACCTTAGACCCAGCAGCCTTCATGAGTTGAAGGACTTGCAGCATATTAATTATTCCACAGAAGTGAGTTGAACTGAGCCTTCTGTACTTCTGTGTGGACTAATTAGCTGGTGTATTCCTTTGATCTGTGTTATATGTAATCATATATGTCCATGTTTTGTTTCTCTAGAGAACCCCGCCTAAAACAATCAGAGTCTTGGTTTTGGCCAAAACAGTGGAAACAGCCACAGTGACCACAACAATAAAGGTGATTTGTCTGAGAATACAGGTGGCTTTCTTGGCCTGGCCAATGAAGAATAAAGGATAGAGGATGCAGAGGAGGAGGGAGAGGAGCAGAACATAGCTGAGCCACCCAGGGGCTCCTGCCACCTCATGTGAAGTGAGAGTAGCTCACTTTTTCAGTTTATATCTGTTTGATTAGACATTTTCCTCTCTGGGAACATAATACAATCAAAACAGCAAATGTGCTTCCCTTTCTGACAGATTTTCATGAATCCTGGGTCACTGCTCATGCTACACACTGAGTGTAGAATCTGTAAGAAGGGAATCATTGCTAACAATTCAGCTGTGTTGTATGAATGGATCATATTATCTTAGATAATAGTAATATTGGATAACACACATTTGATTTTGTTGAGAGATCCTGTATGATAAGGGCCCAAGTGATCCTAACTCATCATGACCCTCTACAGCAAAGGAGAACAAAACCAGAGGAAGAAGATCAAGAAAACGTCTTCTGTTGGAACCAGTGTAGGTTACTGCCATGAACCATTTGAGTAGTAGGCAAAGCTTAACTGCTGCATCACCAGTTATCATGTAGAAAAAAAAAACGATTTCACATCCCCTGAAAAATTGGACCATGATTGATATATAGTTAAGTATAAAAAAATGAGAATGTATCCTTTAGATGAAAGTTAAATAGAATAAAATGTCTTTGCTGGCATACACACAAATGAGAAAACATGATTTGAATGCTGCTGCATGCATGTCATCATAATTCGATGGCAATCACCAGAATATATTCTACACTTCTTTTGTCCACATAAACCCCAGGATGGCACAAGATGTTTTAACTGAATTATGAACAGAAAAATGGAGTGTCTAAACCCACCAAGAAGTGCCATAAGAAGCTAGAGAGCTCTTTCCATAAAGATGAGAGGCAAAGCAGAGGAGGAGAAAGATGGCTACCCATAGCAAATGTAGGAGGGAACATGCAGAGACCAGTTCACAGAGCCAAAGAGAGAGAGAGAGAGAGAGAGAGAGAGAGAGATCTTACACTTCCAGACCTCAAGATGTTTCGTCTACAGGTAAATAGACACCAATTTATTAAAATATAAAGCAACAAAGCCTACTGATAGATTCCCCATTGTTATCCACCCTCGCAATTAGCCAGCAGAGTGGAGCTAATCATCTATCTGGATCAATTTTTCTTAGTTCAATACCTAGCTAGGATGGATGACAAGGCAAGCAGCTGCAAGGACACAATGTTACAGGACCAGCCTGCGGTGGATATAGGCAAAAATAAGCTTGGTTCTCAGCCAGAGCCAAAGGTGCTCCAGTCTGATATCCTGGCAGCCCTAATGTCCCAATAGCAGGGTTAGCACAGCCAATGGGCCACATGGGCATAAGTATATAGGACAGCCCGCAGTGCGCACAGAGTGATTAGATCAGCTTTGAATATAGGCAAAATGAGCTCCAGCCCCCTTAGGGCAAAGTCATCACCCTTCCTGAGGTACTGCTCTGAACAGCTCACTTCTAAAAGCAACCAAGAACACCAAAAGGACAGCTATTCACAGGCTTTTATCTTACTATTTTTTTAACTTCTTTGGGTAGTAGATAAAACACCCCTCACCCATTAGCGAGGTATTAGCATAACAATGCAAGTAGAAATTACAACATTGGCTTTACAGAGCAAAGGCAGGGAGTTTGGATGTCAGACAAGACTGAAAACCTCAGGTCCCAGAACCCTCTCCTGGCTGACATAATAGATGGTCATAACTATTCACCAGCTGTCCCTTGTCACTAGCACCTGATCAGCACACAAAATCACTTTGATAAGCATCCTCCCTCTGAGCACGTTATAGCTTCATTCAAGCCTTCTCCATCATCTAGGTAGATGGCAGGTATAGACTACACTCCCTCACCACCACTTGGTCACCTCCATCATCCATGAAGCAGGAACCCCATTCCCTGTGACCTAGTCTACCAGAAGTCTGGTCCATTATGATCATTAACCTAAATCATAAGACTACAGGACTCTCAGTCATATCAGACACCCAAATAACTCTCCTAACCTTAATATCAATCCTAACCTGATATCGTAAAAGTCCACAAGGTAGCAAAAACCATACTAAAAGACACTGTCCCCACTGTTCAAAAGTTCTCTACTCCGCAGAGTTTTGACTTTCCCCAAAGACAAGATCTAGACCCCAGATATCTTTGGTTGGCATTAGTGTTGCTATTTGTTCTAAGATCCTTATACCTCCCCCTCTTTATGGTGTGCACTATTCTTATAATTAATCTTTAATAAAGACTTACCAAAATGTGGAATATGTAAAGATGAGGGGAAAATATGATCATGTTTTCTTTTTGCTTTCAATTTACTTTCTTTGTTCTAGTCTTACAACATATCATCAATCCATAAGTTAGTGCCCACATCAGAGTCAAAGATCCTATGCACAACTTAGAACACAAATGGACATACAATAATGACTCTTCAGCTTCTTACTCAGCATCCTTTTTTGTATTTTTATTTTTAATACCTTTTTCTCTTCTCCACAATAAAGAAACCCAGGATCTCAAAAATAAGAGCAACGTTGGATGGTCCTGCTATACCTGACCTCCAAAACTACTCTAGAGTCACAGTTGTCAAAACAGCCTGGTACTGGTATAATGACAGATATTCAGACCAATGAATCAGGACAGAAAGCCCAGAAATAGAAACATCCTCTTGGAGACAATTGATTTTTTTTTACAAAGGCCCAAAAAAATATTAAATGGGAAGTAGATGCTCTCTTCAGTAAATGGTGGTGGAAAAGCTAGATATCCCCTTGCAGAAAATCTAAACAAGACTCATATCTCACTCTATGCACAAAACAAACTGAAGGTGGATCAAAGATCTAAATGTAAAACCCAAAGATATCAGGATCATCGTGAGAAAATTGGGACACAGCAAGCTGCCCTTGTGTAGTGCATGCACAGGCTATCAGAAGTAACAAAAGAAACACACTCTGTGGAAGATAAAATGAATGAATGGGACATATTAAAAGTACACATGTGTACTTTTAAAGACTTTATTAAAAGAGTAAAAAGAGAGCCCACAGAATTGGAAAACATATTTAGTAATGACATAACACTAAATGGCCTAATTCCTAAAATCTACAGAATTTTACAAGCTTAAAGAAGAAAAAATATAATACTCTCTGAAAAGGTGGGCAAAAGACCGGAACAGAGAATTCACAACACAAGACACTGAAATGACTAGTAAATGCATGAGCAAATTTTCCCAGTCATTAGCCATCTGGGAAATGCAAGTAAACATGACAGAGATTCCACCTAATGATACCATTGCTGGTTATATACACAAACTAAATTAGAAGCAGATCCCAAACCAGTGTTTTCTCCCATGTTCATCGCAGCACAGTTCACAAGAGGAAAAGCTGGAAATAACCTAAATTCCCATCAGCAGGAGAGCAGATAAAAAAACTCTGATACAAACACACAATGGAATACTACGCATCCCTAACAACAGTGATGAAATAATGAAACACCTCAACCCCTAGAGGGATCTGGAAGACATTGTGCTGAGTGAAGTTAGGCCAGCACAAAAGGACTGATACTGCATGAGTCCACTGTGGTAGGAACAAGCAGCAGAACAGGCAGAAGCTCAACCTTGCATTCATCCTTTTGGTTGGGACCAGACTGACTGGTAAAGAGCCGGACCAAAGCCAATGCCACCTATCATCCTCTCCAGGTAAGTACAGTGCAGGTCACTTGACTTGAGGGTACTTCATGACAGGAGTGATCAAATGATAGGGGAGATGGGGAGGATCCCGTGTGCTGAGTGGTATCCATGTGTGCCGAGATCCCCCTCAGAGGGTGGCAGCCATATCAGAGTGATGAGGCTTATTGATGGGAGGGGCAGTGTAGAAGAGGGGAGAGGGAATGATCATGTTGGGGGATCATGCATGTCTGTAATATCATAAGTGGGTGATATAATGAACAAACAATAAAATGACATCATCTTGACCTAGTGTTAGTTGACCTGAAAATCCCTGAGTCCAACCCAGGGGAGCAAACTATGATCACTATCAGTGAGAGTCAGAATAGAGTTTGCTACACTTTACTGTGGGTCAGGCTGTAGAACCAGATTGCTCTTATCTGCAGATAACCTTCAGGTATGGTAAACAGCCAGACACAAGAATGATTCATCTTTCATGGTAACCCCATATGACAATTATTTTATGGAGGGGTTATTGGAGGGGCTGTGTTCATTCTTGAGGGTGCATTAAGATTTATTTATATATCATAACGTGAGTGTCTTTCCTCACTGGATTTGGCTTTCCAAACCCGTAGTTATGAGCATAGAGTACTTAGATGCATTACATTCTCATTCAGTCCTTCAGTTTACTACACAAAATAGCACTAGAAACTCCAAGTATTCAACAGAATGCTTAAATATAATGAATGCATGTGATTGGAGGAGGATTTCTGGGGAAAGGAAAGTGAGAATGGTCACACAACTTGAGGAATATCCTGCATCGGGGACACTGACTTGTACATGAAGCAGTTACTAGATACACAAGTGTTGTGATGTGAATGTTCTCAACATGGAAGAAACAGTTTTTACAAAGGCAAGGAAGATATATTTAGGCAACTTCTTCCACTATTACCTGCAGCAATTTCATCAGGGATGAGGGAGAGCAAGGCCTGGAACGACCTCATGCTGGTCTGAATCCATCCATCCTGAGGAAGATAGCACGTCTTCTCATGAGCTAAGCATGGTGGAACCAGAAAATCCAGTATAGAAGTCGGTAAGAAAGGTCCCTTTGGGATTTCTTGTAGTTCCTAAAGAAGAGGGTCTTGTGAGAGTCCAACAAGTTACTGAGCATGCCTTAGATGGTCCAAAAAGCACTAAAGATCACTGACTCCATGCTTACCCTCAATGTACAAGCCATGGTCTGTAGAATTGATCTGGTTATCAACACAGGAAATAGGAATACATTATCCAATTTCCCATCACTTTTGCAAATGACAAAATTAGCTAGAAAACCAAGGATCATTCTGAAGAAGTAAGCAATACAAACAATTTGGTCTCTTAAGACGTACGAGGACTACTTCATCCAACAAAATCCATTTTACATTTTTTATTTTAATTTTTATAAGAGAGAGTTTTATATTTTTTTCATTTTTTAAAAACATTTTATTAGGGGCTCATACAACTCTTATCAAAATCCATACATATACATATACATACATCAATTGTATAAAACATATCCGTACATTCCTTTCCCTAATCATTTTCAAAGCATTTGCTTTCCACTTAAGCACCCCTCATCAGGTCCTCTTTTTTTCCCCTCCCTCCCCGCTCCCCCTCCTTCACGAGCCCTTGATAATTTATAGATTGTTATTTTGCCATATCTTGCCCTATCCGGAGTCTTCCTTTCCCCCCTTCTCTGCCATCCATCTCCCAGGGAGGAGGTCACATGTGGATCCTTGTAATCAGTTCCCCCTTTCCAACCCACTCACTCTCCACTCTCCCAGCATCGCCCCTCACCCCCCTGGTCCTGAAGGTATCATCCACCCTGGATTCCCTGTGCCTCCAGCTCCCATATGTACCAGTGTACAACCTCTGCCCTATCTTGCAGGACTGCATAGGGCAGAGGTTGTACGCTATTTTAATTTTTTTATAATGCACATTGAACCTACTCCAGAGTACATTGCATTTTATATCATAAAACTAGAATTAGTTAAATTTTAAAGTATCAAGATGCTACAAAATTTTGTTCAATTTATAGTGATAAAAATCAGAAATTAAGATTTGAGGGAAGATGGCCTACAGACAGGTAGCTCGCACACAGAGCTCTGAGGAGATTGGTGAGTGGGGATATTTGGGGTCTTAGTAGGGGTATTAAGTCTGTCTATCGATTGTCAAGACCACTCAAAGCACTTCTCTGAACCAGAAGCAGACTCCAACCCTATGCCAGCACTCCCTGTGGATGCCCATGGTCTCTTGTACAGTGCTAAGGGCGCCTGCTCTGCCGGAAGTCGCACCACAAGGAAGCCAGGTACACGGTGGAGACTACACCATGCCTTGGCTCTCTGCTCAGCATCACCAGCCAGGACACCCTGCCTGAGGGAGCCTGGGGTCCCGTGTGGGTCCTCAAGCCAGCATAACACCCTGCAGAGATTTGTACCCCATCTCTGCACCCCTCACAGAGCAGGCAGCCAGACCCTCCCTGCCTCCTATGGTGAGGAATGCACCTCTGCAACACAACGCAACCAGGAGAATGGCAGAAGCTACGGCCCTTTGTGCTCCCACAAACGCCAACCAGACTTGCCCCCACCATCAGAGGTCTTAACCCAGAGGTGCCTGCCCCATCTCTGAGCTCCTCACAGGTTTCCAGCCAGATCCCTCCATAAACCCCCATACACACGCAGACACACACATACATGCATAGTTCCCCATCTTGCTACACTGCTTCATGCATGCCAGGCAGTGGACACAAGCCTGGTAAAAGTTTCCGCAGCTGTGGCATAAGGACCCAAGCCTTTGGGACTTGCCTACTGAATTCTCCCTTCTCCATGATCACTCCGTCCCACCCTTTCTGCTCCAAGAGGTGGATTGGCATGCCAATTCAGGCCCCCTCCCACCTGCCTACCTGTGGGAAGTGACCCTAGCCAGAAACAGATCACCCAATCCCCAACCCATCCCCTAAATACACTCCCCAGCACTGTGTCTACACTTTCTATCAGACTGCAGCATGGACAGCTGCAAACAGCCCCTAAGGAGGCCTGAAGGTGTCTGGAGCACAAGTTATAGGCCAAGGTGAGAGGACAACTCCAGCCAGACAGAGGTGAAACAAAATCCCTCAAGGCAGTTGGCTAAGGCAGCTTGCTGAAACACCAACATCAACCTCCCAACAAGAGTCCCCAGGGCTCTGAGACACCGGGAAAATGGCACCTAGTTTCAATAAATCGACTAGAAAACAGCAAGCTGCTTCCATGGGTTCAACAAGAAAAGAGAAACAAAATTCAATGCCAGAGGAACACCTAGACCTAATGGCAGTCATAGAAAAAGCAGAGGTTGAGCTCACACAGAAAAAAATCGTCAGAATGCTGCTTGGAGCCATACAGGACATGAGGAAAGCATTACAGAAGAAGGATGAAATGATAGAGGAACTAAAAGTCATGCACCAAAAGGAAACACAGGAGTTAAGGGGCGAGATAACAAAAACTGATAGGAGATTCCCAGAATTCTCCCAGAGAATGGAGGGGGCAGAGAGCTGCACCAGTGACATAGAGGATTCACAAGCAGAAACTAATAAACATGAGAAAAGGTCTAACAAGTTCTTCAGAGAAGCTCAGGAAAACCTCAGAGTGTGTCTGACACTATGATAAGGAACATCAGAATTATCGACTTGCCGAAAGAATGCACATCAAGGAAACCTACATCCAAAATAGTGATGGAATGCTTGGAGGAAAACTTCCCTAGCTTAATGAACGAAAACCAGGCAACTATCTAGGAGGTCGAAAGTATGCCAGCTAGATTGTATCCCAAGAAGAAATCACCAACACATCCAGTTGTTGAGTTATCCAACTATGAGGAAATAGAGAAAATTATGAGAGCAGCTAGGGGAAAACTATCAACCACATATAAAGGTCAGTAGATAAGTATATGCTCAGACATATCAGCAGATACTATGAATAAGAGGAGAGAGTGGAGCAGCATATTCGTGAAACTGCAGAAAAATAACGCAAACCCCAAATACTCTATCCAGCCAAATTATCTATCAAAATTGATGGAGAAGTGAGACTTCCTGGACAAAGAAAGTGTCAAATAATATACTAAAAGGAACCCAGCACTACAAAAGATCCTTGCTGACCAGGTATGGACAGAAGAACAACACTCACCAAGCACATATAAAGATCACCACACACAACAGCTCCATCCAGAGACCTCAGAGGCAAAACAGCTCCCAAGATAACACTGGCTCAACAATAGAAATAAGGCAAGAATGAACCACAAACACAGATATGCAAAACTTACAAAAAAGAATAGAGGTAGGAAAAACCCAACACAAGAGGATAAAATGACATCACAGAGTACTCAGATAGTTATAATTACCCTGAATATCAACGGACTAAACTCAAGTCTTAAGAGAGAGACTAACAGACTGGCCTGGAACACATAACTCCTTGATCTACTGCCTACAGGAGACACATCTGAACATTACAGACAAAAATAGGCTGAGAATCAAAGTCTGGAGAAAAACATACCAAGCAAATAGCAATTCAAAAAAAGCAGGGGTTGCCATCGTAATCTCAGATAAAATTAACCTCAAAGTGAAAACCATAAAAAGAGATAAGGATGGACACTATATAATGCTCAGGGGAGCAGTACATAAAGAACCACTAAGCATTCTAAACATTTACTCACTGAACAAGTGTCCAATGGAATATGTCAATCAAACACTCCAAAATACGAAAAAAGAAACCACAGCCTCAAAAATTATAGTAGGTGACTTCAATTCATCACTCTCTGAGAAAGACAGAACGCTTGGAAAGAAACTCAACAAGGAGGCTGAAGATCTAAACACTACAATAAGACAATTTGACCTGATAGATCTCTACAGAGCTCTCCACCCAAATACAAACAATTCACATTCTTATCACATGACATATATACAAAAATAGGCCACATGCCAGGGCATAAGTCGAACCTACATAAATTCAGGCACATTGATATCATACAGACCTCTCTCTCTGTTCACTGTGGAATACGATTGGAAATCAACAAAAGGAAGAAAAAGAAATCAAGGGCAAACAATTAGAGAATGAATAACTCTCTTTTGCAAAAGGAGTGCATACTGGCTTGGATCAGAGATGAAATTAGGAAATTACTAGAAACCAACGAGAATGAAAACATGATATACCAAAATTTATGGGACCAGCAAAGGTAGTCATCAGAGCAAGTCTCATAGCATTACATGCACACATAAAGAAGGAGTAGAGGCTTATGACTGATACTTGTCTGATCAGAGCACATAGGAGTCAATGTGGGGGAAAAGAGGGGCGGGGGGGTGAAGCACATCCTGGCTTACTAAGGCCTGAGGACAATGTTTCAGCTCAGAGCAACAGAGATGACAACAGGGCCATCCTCACCATGGGACACAGCATTCCTCATTGATCCATAGCACCTTTGGGGAAGAGACCGGAGACATACGTCAGGAATTGTGCCTACCCTGAGCTCACTACACTGAAGCCAGCCTCTGGGGACATGCAGCAGAGCAATTGGGGGAACAGAGCAATGAAGTCCCCAGGGATAGATGTGGAGCCAGGGCATGGCACCTCATCAGACTCAACTGGAAAGTACTCCTGAAGGACAAATAAACCGTGAACTATTTATAGTCTTTTGTGTGTTGTTGTGGTATCTATTGTTTTACTTTCTACTGTTGCTTCATTGTACTCAGTCTTGAGATGGTATATAGCATGTCTAACTGGGAGGGATAGGTGGGATAAACAAACTGGAAGACAGAACAATGGGATAACAATTATGGGGGGACATGGGAGGGGAAAATGAGGAGCTTATACAAAGGGTTCTAGTAGAAAGCAAATGTTTTGAGAATGTTGATGGCAACATATGTACAAATAAATGATAGCCACTATGTCTCAATAATATACAAGAGTTTCTATGAGGTTATAAGTGGACTATTAGAATCTAAAAGTGATTCTCTGCAGTCTGAGTACACATTTTAGTCCATCTTTAAAGGCAAAAATAACTTTTATATCAATAAGTAATTGTATATTAAGAAAACTTCCTAGCCCAGTCCAGATCAAATCTATAAGTCTGCCATTAGCCCATATGTCTGATGCTAGTACATAAACCCCTCCTCAGCCTTATGTGGCACAGGCAAGAATGCGGAATACATGAAGACCAAACACTGGTGGGTGGGAAATCCTGTAGATCCAATGGTGGTGGATGCATCTCAAGGGCTCTGATTGCCATCAGTGTGGCTCATCAACAGGAATGTGTAGCACAGAGAAAATGGGTCTGACCTCCAGTGATCCATTTATATCTGATGCGTCTCCAAATGAGGGCATGAAGCTGTGGCTGGTAGACAGGCTAAACTCCACCCCTTGACTCTTACTAACCTCCAGTTGACAGAAGATCCTGTTACTACCACAACTATTGTCATGTTAAAAAAGAATACAGAATACACTTTGGGTTTGTTTTTTAAAGATTAAAAGATCTTATTTTTATTGGTTTTGGAGGGACTGGAAGACCTTATTTTATATTTATTTTCATCTGAAACCATGGTAAAAATCCCCACCTGACCCATACTCTCTTGTGGTTTCAGATTATTAGAGAGTTTGCACATTTTCATTCCAGGGAGTGCTCTTTGGGGGTGGGGACCTTTGGTTGAGGTGCAGGCTTCTGCTTGGGGAGGTGCATGCCACCCTCATATTCCTAAATGAGGAAGACTTCAGGGAGCACCCTCTGTGGCGCAAGAAGTTTACATTTACTGGAGCCTAAAGCCTATCTAGAGACTTTGAAAAGAGGGGGTTGGGCACGGGGAAAGGTGTGGGGCATGACTGCTTTCTTGCTGCTATTCTTTAGATTTTCAGTAGTTAATTCCTCAGAAGAGGACAGGCAATTCCTTCTTTGTAGTCTGTTCTCATTCCGGAAGCACTGCTGGAACCTTGTCCCCTTGAGTGATTGTGCTGGTATTTGAAAGACCAGTTATATAACTTCTATCACCGTAACCACGTGAAAGCCACAAGAGTACAACAAACTGACAGTCCAGACTAGTCTATGACAAGAACTGTGGTTGAAAGCCATGTGGATAAGAGACTTGTAGAAATCCGCTTTTGCACCTATTCCAAAGAAAGGGGATTCCACAAAAGCATCAATTATGAAACAGGGTCATTAATATCACATACAAATAAGGTTTGCTGAAGACTACTCGACAATGGTTGCAGCAGTGCATCAATAGGGTGCTACCAGAAAGTTAGTTCAGATCCAGAAGAGGATATGGAGCAATGGATAACATTGCTGTCTTTCTATGAAAATTAGCTGAGAGCAGAGAATACCAGAAGTATGTTTACTTGCATTTGTTGCTATTGTGAAAAGGCATTCACGTGTGTGGATACTGTGCGTGGGTACTTGAAGATGTATCAAAGTGTAGGGGTGGCATCTAACCTGTCAGTCAGGTCACAGCCTGATGGCAGCTCCTTGGAGGTGTGGCTTTCTCATAAGGAGGGCCCAGAGAACCTCCTCCTTTTCTCTGTCTCCACATTCCTGCCTGCTGGAACTGGGACACTGAACCTGAGAACTCTCAGTGCCTTGCCATGTTTCCACCAACCTCAAATCTACAGGACTGTGCACCCATGGAATGGACCTGTGATCTGCCTGTATTCTGCATCATTGCATGTGGCTGTGTATTAGACTTATGAATTTGAGTTAGTCCAGGCTGGGTAGCTTTCTTGATATATAATTACTTCTCGATATAAAGTTCTTTCTTATACATACATGAGTGTCACTGCATTTGTTTCTCTAGTCAACCCAGATTAAAGCAGATACAGACCATTATGAACAGCATTGAGAATAAAAGGAATTTGAGAACACTTCACCGGTACACATGCAGAACCTGTCCATGGATTAAGAGTCAGGTGTTGGAGGAGAGCAAGGATATACTGCCTGATTTAAAAGTAGGGAAGATGTCCCCACCAGGGTTATATCATTTCACTATATTAATGTGATCTGTACCCGACACAAAAAATAATCAGACATCCTGGACAATATTAAGAAGAATGTGGCATCAGGTTTAGAAAAGGCTTATTAACAACCTAGGATATACAGATGACACTACCTTACTCCCTGACACTGGAAGAACTGAAGAAGAACAAGGATTGCAGCCTTCACTGTGGATCAATTTAAAGTAGACCAAAATCCTCACAACTGAACCAATAGGCAGCATCCTGATAAATAAGGAAAAGGTTAGAGTTGTCAAGGATTTCTTTTGCTTGGATCCACAGCCAAGGCTCATGGAAGCAGCAGTCAAGAGATCAAATTGCATTGCATAAGTATATCTGACATACAAGACCTAATTAAAGTTGCAAACCAAGGAGTCTATGTTGTGGACTAAGTGGCACTTGATCCAAGCCATATGTGTTTTTGATTGTCTTACATGCATGTGAAAGTTTGAAACCGAATAAAGAAGACCAAAAAAGAATTTATGTATTTGAAGTATTATTCTGAGGAAGAATATGGAAAGTATCATGGACTACTGTGCACGATATCAACCAGACACTCTTGGATATATTGAGTTCAACCTTTCAATTGAGTGATGGCTTGATGACCCTCTTTGACTTCTATTCTTTTTATGAGAATAAGTTCTAACAGAGATGATTCCTTTCTGCACTCCATCTTCCTCCTCACTGAGACTCTGTGTTGCCTCCAAGGGCAGGCCCATGTGGCCCACCTGACTCAGATCTGTCCGCATCCTGGTGAGCTTCCACACACTTTGGATCCTCTGGCTCTGAACACACTGGCCTGGGAGCTCTGTGCTTCCTGCTTCACATTTAGCACCACCGTCCTACAGCTTCCTGAGTGTGAAAATGGCCTTGGCTAGCATTGGACCCATGGACTAGAATTGAACAAGCAGGAGGTACCTTTTAGATATAAAGTTGCTTATTGATATACGTTCTTTCTTTACATTGATGGAGGTCACTGGTTTGTTTCCATAGACAGCCCAACCTAACACACCTGCCAAAATAATGAACATACCTGTCTTGGAAGAAGTGCAGCTAGAATCTTTCTAAGAAGCAATGAAACATTGGTAAAATGTTGTCTCACCTACTCTGGATATGTCATCAGCGGAGACCAGTTCCTGGTTGGGTGGGGGGAGGGGACAAAGAAATCATCATGCTTGGTAAAGCACAGGGACAGTGGAGAAGAGGGAAACCCACACAAGATGTACTGGCATAATGGCTCCAACCATTCACTCAAATATAACAATTGTGAAAATGACATATGATCTTGATCTATTGATTTTGTGATGTGCTGCGTAACTATCATTCAGAACCAACACTTGTGAACCCAGCAACAACAAATTCTGCTTTCCCCAAGATGACAGCCAAGAAAACTCTACAGACATCAGTTTTCATCTGTAAAACACAGTCAGTGTTGAGTTCATATTGACTAGGTGGCAGCATATTTAGTTGTTTGTTTGTTTGAAGGTGGGAAACAGTGTTCATACTGTAAGCTTCAATTTCAGCAGTAATTGGATCTCCTTTCAAGATGTGAGCTGTCTGCATTGTGATGCAGAGGGGAACGGGAACTACCTGTACTGGGGAGACAAAGGGTTTGAATGGGTCTAAGTGGAAGGTGGGATTAAGCAGAAGTGGTGAGGAGGCAGACCAGCTGGAGATTTGGAAAAAACTCACCAAACTAGTGTAGTTTTTACCTCTGCCCATCCTGTGGCTTCGGATGCAGACCACCTAGAGCCAGCCCTGATGATGTCATTGAGCCGACATCCCTGCTGACCACTATGGTGTCCAGGAGACTCTGTGAGGTGCATGTGGTCAAGCACTCAGGTCCTAGCCATGGTTTAGGAGGTTCAGTTCCACTCAGCTATGAGGGAAGGAAGGCATGGCAATCTATATTTAAAAGCGTCCACTGAACACCCTGTGTAACACAGTCCTGCTTTGACACATCAGGGGTTGTCCTAGGTCTCAGTTGACTTGAGGTGACTGGCTCACGTTTGGTTCATGAGAGAGATCTCTGCTCCTCCTCCTCTCAGTGTTCCACTCTGGGTGGCATTCCACATCCTCTTAAAGCTCGGTATCCTGAGAGGCTGCAGGGGACCATCCTATGTGACCGAGAGCATAATCCAGGCTGTGACAATGTAGGAAGCTGGTGGATAAGTTTTCCTTTTGGGAAACTTGTAGGAAGCTGATGGGTGAGTGTGCCCTGCAAAGTGGAGAAGCAGAGTTACGCTGGTTTCAACAGGCCTATGGGGGAAATATTGAAGTTGCCCAGGATTTTATCTTGCTTGGATCCACAATCAATCTTGCTGTTTCTTGGAAACAACAGTCCCGAGATAAAACAACACAGACTTACTGAACAAAACATGACAGAGCGGACAGAGCCCTCTCTGACGAAAAAATTGTGGGAAAACAATGTAGAAGGCTGACTTCCAGACTGCCCTCTGAAGAAAACAAGTAATTGCCAGAAAGTGAGAAGAGGAGAAACTGACAATCAGAATCCTCAACAAAGGACAGAAAAGGCAGTGAATCACGATCTGGGTGGGCAGGATGCCTCTGAGAAACCAGCTGCTCCAGACCAAAGGGGGAAGTGGATAGCCCCCTCCTCCTCTCCCACCACTGGTCACCTCCACAACCCCAGCATGACTGCAAGAGGTTGAATGGGAGCATGGCCAGGAGGATACATGGGCTTATGAGTTCCAAGACCAGAAGAGTCCTAACAACCAGCTCACTGCAAGCCAGCCAGATTTGGGAAACTCAAGTCTGCAGTAGATGGGCTCCTGATGTCTGGCTGGACCTCTTGGTGTTTGGATTGTGGCAGTTTCACCAGAGCACCGGGGGGACTGACAGTCTCCAAGCACGTGCAGCATCAAGAGGACACCTATTAGGGGAGATGGTGACTCAGTAGTGGGTGAGCATTTCTCCATGGGCCCAGAATTCAAGTGATAACACTTGCCTGCTCATAAGCCTATGCCCAAACAGGAACTTGGCCCAACGCCAGCACCCAGGCCCTGCAGGAAATTGCTTTGGTGAACCCAATTCTAGTTAGTTTGCTTATCTCCCTCAAAATGCTGATTTGATCGATCATTATCAGAGACCCACTGGAGACTTGGGAGTCAGCATCAAAACCATGCCTCTGTTGGAACCCATGTTGAATTGTTGACTGAGTTTGGCCCCTGCTGTGGTTGGGCTAGCACAGAATTTCCTGCCATCCTTGATTGCAAAGGGTCTAAAACTGGTGTGTGTGATATCTCTGTATTAAGAGACAAACATATAAATCAAATGAGCAAACAATAGTACCGTGTCTTGGAAGCAGCAGTCCATCTCTGCACACTGGAGAAAAAGGAGAAATATCTACAACACACAGAGAAATATCTACAGCACGCAGAGATGTGGGCCTGGAAGGGCTCCTGAAGGAGAAAGGGACTCCAGAGCTACCCACAAGGGAGATGACAGGTTTGATCTCCAGTTACTTTAAGTGAATAGAGAGAAAGAAGAAAGAAACAAAAGCCATAATTCAGCAACTCAGGAATGCCTTAAAGGAACATTCTGATAAAATGAATGAAAATTTAGAAATCATATTGTACCTTCTAACAGAAATACAATACAATAGGCAAATGCTAAAATAGTGTAACTCAACAATATTGTGAAGCACAAAACGGTAGGATAGAAACATTGGAAAGAAGAATTAGTGATCTGGAAGATAAAGCACTCTAGATCAAAATTAAAACCCAAATTATAAAAATGACAACTATATATAACTTAAGAACACTGTGTTAGTCTGAGTAGACTAGAGAAACAAATCCATACACATACATATGTGTATAAGAAAGAGATTAACATACAATAGCAATTGAACATTGGGAAGACATCCCAGCACAGTCCAGATCAAGTCCATAAGTCTAATATTAGCCCATACGTCCTATACCAATCTATAAACTCTTCGTCAGACTCATGAAACACAATGCAATGGCGCTGAATGTAGAAGATCACAGGCCGGTGGGTAGAAGGTCTTTGGATCCAGTGTCATTGGAAACATCCTAGCGCTGGCAGGGGTCTTTGTATCAGGGTGGGTCCATGTGTCGTGTCAGCTGCTATATCTCCCACGGCGTAAGCAGAGAGTCTCCCACCTCCAAAAAGGAAGTACTGGATTACCCAGAATTCTTAGGAGAAGGCCATGCCAACACAGGGGCTTCATTGGCTGTGATCTGCTTGACAAGCTAGACCCCACCTCTGCACTCTTAATCTTCAATTTGACAATTATATATCTACCACAAACACTATGAGACACTATCAAAAGGAAAAATATACTCCTGATAAATGTCCCAGAAAAGAAAGAAGAAATAATAAATACTGAGCTACTAAGAAACCAGCACTTCCCTAACATCATAAAATAACTAAGCAGAAAGTCCATAGAACTCCAAACAGGATTGGTCCTGAAGGAAATCATGTTGAAATATAATAATCAAACTTTCCAACGTTAAAGAAAAGGAAACAATCCTGAGAGCAACCCAATTAAATAAGAACAATGACATAGAAAGGCCATGCTATCAGATAAGGGCAGATTTTTCCACTTAGGTCATTCAGGCAAGATGGCAATGGAATGATATTTTCAAAATCTTGGAAGAAAAAAATTAATCAACCAAGAATGCTATATTTAGCAAAATTATGACAGCCAAAAGTATTCACAGATACGGAAAAACTAAAGGACTTTATGGAAATAGCATCACTTTTACAAAATATATTAAAAGAAATTAGATAGGCAGATAAATCTGTAAAAACAATAGAGAGCAACCTATAAAAACATGAGCAAAAGAGTGTTACAGAAAAGCATTCTGTAGACGCAATACTAAAGGTGAAGTGGAAATAAAATTGAAACAAGTAATCAGAAGCAACATTCTGCTATAAAAATATAAATAGGCAAGTAAACAAACAGAAGCAGAGGGAATAGAATAGGCAATAAATAGTCAAACAGAGAACATTTGAATGATTCACAAAATCAAGAAACTGTTTTGGAATTAAAAAGAAAACCACATATACCAAAACTTTTTCAAAGAAAAATTTAAACCTCCAACAAAATAAACAAGATAAAAAACATATAAGCAAGGGAAACATAAGAAAATAAAAACAAAAAAAGTAAGGTATCCACAAGACAACCAAGAAACAAAGCGCAAAATATAGCCAAGAAAGCTGAACCCCATAACACAATAAAAAACATATAATAAAATGACACTAACTAAATCATACTTATCAATATCTCTGAATATAAATGGACTAATATTGTTAAAAAGAAAAGACTAATAAAATGAATTAAAAAACAAGAGACTTTAATATGCTGCTTAACAGAGACATGCCTTAGAAATAAGTTTAAACATAGACTAAAAATCAAAAGATGGGGAAAATATACCATGGATTCAGTAATCACAAGAGAGATGGAGTAGAAATATTAATCTCAGACAAAATATAAAACTAGATTAATGATATAATCAATGACAAAGAAGGCACTATATAATTATGGAAGCCTTAACTGATCAAGAAACCATAACTTTCATTAATATGAATGCACCAAATGCAAAAGCATCAAAGCATATCAATCAAATTCTTACCGAAATGAAGAGAAAAATAGACCAATTATACAATATTGGGAAACTTCAATATATCGCTTTCAAATAAAGATTGATCAACTCTAAAGAAAACCAGCAGAGATACAGAAAAAAATAGTAAATTTGATCATACATATATATGTATATATATATATATATATATATATATATATATATATATATATATATATATATATATATATATATACACACAATTCTTTTCCCTTTCTTTTCTAGCATTTATGGTAGCTATTCTACAACAGGTCATATTTTAGATCATGAAAGAAGCATCTGTGAATTAAAAAGCACTGCTGTACAAAAACCATCATGGCAGATCACAATGCCATAAAATTAGAAATCATCCATAGCTTATAACCCCAAAATTATAATAGATGGAATGGAAAATAAAAACTTGGACCTACTGAGCATGCATTATGTATGCACCTCAAAAGATTTCAAGGAAACAAGCAACAGAGAACCTCTAGATTGGGAAAAAATACTCAGTGATAATTAATCAGATAAAGGGATAATCTCCAAAATCTACAGAAAACTACAACATCTTAACAACAAAAATATAAATAAGACAGTTAAAAATGCACACATGACATGAATAGACACTTTACCAAATGTGACATCCAGGTGGCCAACGACCCTATGATGAAACATTCACATTCCTAACAATAAGAGAAATACAAATGAAAAGCACACTTTAGCAAAAGTCAATGAAGGAAGGAATAATAAATGCTGCAGAGGACGTGGAGAGATCAAAATGTGATCACATTACTGGCGGGATTGTAGAACTGTACCACCACTAAGGAAATCAGTATGGCACTTCTTCAAACAAATGCAAGGACAAATATCTTGTGACCCAGCCATCTCTCTACTGGATATATGCCTTAAAGAAATAAAGAATACAACATGAACAGGCGTGTGCACACCTATGTTTATTGCAGCAATGTCCAAGTCTCAAAACCACCAAAAGCCCCTATTATACAGGAATGAATGCACAAAGTGGGTTACATAGGTACAACGGAATATTAAGCTTAACCAAACAAACCAAAAATTCTCTATATGCTGCAAGACAAGGACAAAGCTAGAGAAAATTATGTTGAACTAACTTGGCCAATCTTACACAGGTAAATCTCTAATAACACCATTTTGTAAGAGAATAACAAAGAAATGTGAATTACACAAGAAAAGACAAGGCTTTGATGGCTATGAGACGGCCAGGGACAAGGGGCTAGAAAGAGATGGAAGAGGGAAGCAACAGGGTACTGAAGAGGAAGGGAAGGGGGTGACCGGAGAGGGGAAAGAAGGAAACATATAGAGGGCTAACAGAGTATTACTGTTGGTTTCATTTCCTGAGATGGGCTGTGTAAATACATACCGTGTGCTGCTTGAAGAACAAAACATAATTAAATAATTTGTAAAAATCAAACCAGATTCCTGATCGCTTAAACAGCAATAATAGTCTGAGTGTGAGAAAAATCAAAGGGAAAGGGAAACTGAAAGGGACTTGGAGTCTTTAGCAACAAACAGGTTCATTTCCAGAGAAAGAAACCAATAGACATGTTGCGAAATATAGAAGTAAATATAGTGCTCTGCCAGTGGATAAAGACCCATAACAACACGATGGGAAAGAGTAAATTTGCCAAAAGGTCTCTATAAAATGGGAAAGAGGAAATGTTTCATCCTGAGGACTAAGGTGCACGTGATGGGAGTCGTGGCATTTTCAATCACTTCATATGTATGTAATAATTGGAGAAGGAATCAAACAGGATAGAAAATAATTGATACATGTGAACTATGGTGTTGGTGAAGAATGGCAAATAAACAAAGGACAGCCATAGAAAAGAGGAAATTATTTTGAAGAAGTACAACCAGAATGCTCTTCAGAAGAGAGGAGGGAAACCCTTTATTGCATTTACTTTAGACTTGCTAACAAGAAGTACCAGTCTCTAGAGGAGGACGACATGTTCCGTAAAGCAAAAGGTCTGCAACCTAGAGGGAGACCCAGAATGAGATGAATCAGTGGCTGCTACAGTTGTGAGGATGGTGCAGGACAGAGCAGTGGTCTGTTCTGTTGAACCAAGGGTCGCTATGACTAGGAACCAACTGCACAGAAAGTAACTACAAACAAGTAATATTTGGTCACTTTTCCTCATAACATGTTTTATTCCTTAACCCTTTGGATGTGTTCCTATCTGGATGTAGGAAGATGGCATAGCACTTTGGGGCAAAGATGCAGCCTAGAAGCCCCACACTGGAGGCTAAGATGGAGAAGATCTCCACAGTCACCATGACCTTGCCCTGGGTGCTGTGGTAGACAGGGAGGAAGGTCACCCAGACACTGCAGAACACCAGCATGCTGAAGGTCAGGAACTTGGCCTCATTGAAGGTGTCAGGCAGGTTCCTGGCCTGGTAAGCCAAGAAAAATGTCCCCATGGCCAAGAAGCCCAGGACTCCCAGGACACAGTAGAAAGCAGGGACTGACCCCTTGTTACACACGATGATGATGTGTCTGGGCTCTGAGTGTGTGTCTCTGTCCACAAAAGGGGGAGAGGTTCCCAGCCAGACCCCACAGATAATCAGTTGGATCAAGGAGCAGATGGGAACCACAGCATTAGAAGCCCCAGACAGCAGCAAACGCCTCATGGTTCTTCCAGGTGTTAAGGCCTTGAATGCCAGGATCACAGTGATGGTTTTGGCCAACACAGCAGAAACAGCCACAGTGAACACAACTCCGAAGGTGATTTGCCGGAGGATGCAGGTGGCTGTGTTGGGACGGCCGATGAAGAGTAAGGAGCAGAGGAAACAGAGGAGGAGGGAGAGGAGCAGGACATAGCTGAGGGTCCGGTTGTTGGCCTTGACTATGGCGGAGTCTCGATGCTTCACAAAGACCCACAAGACCACTGCAGTGATGACAGAGAAGCCCAGGGCTGTACAGGCCAGAGACATCCCCAAGGGATCGTCATAAGCCAAGAAGATCGCCATTTTGGGCAGACAGCGGTTCCTCTCCATGTTGGGATACTCACTTTGAGAACACTCCATACATGTATCACTATCTGGGGAGAAAAGTGAAATGGAGTTTAAAGAAAGAAAGAAAGAAAGAAAGAAAGAAAGAAACAACATGTTTCAAAGTTTGGAATGAGCTGGGTAGAAGGGATTGTGTTTTAAACTTTTCATTTTTACCTTATCTGGCAACTCCCTACTTCTTGAATAAACCAAATATCACCTATCTAACATTATGTGACATTTTTAGGTATCACTTGTTACTGCCCTTTGAGTGGACTCCACTCCTGGTGCCCCCATAAGGACAGAACAAAACCAGACTCCAGGTGGTTTTCTGCAACTTTGATCTCAGGGACAAATCTGTCTTCTGAGCTACCTGTTGGGAAAGCGCAGAGTGGAGTTTGGTGCTTCCCTCTTTGTGCCACCCAGAACTCCAGGAGGCTGGCTAGAAGTGAGAGAAGGTGAATGTTGTATTTTGCAATTCCTACCTGTTTGATTAGACATTTCTCCCTCTGGACATGCAATACAATCAAAACAGCAAATAGGCTTTCCTTTCTGAGTGATTTTCATGAATCCTGGGACACAGCTATTGCTACACATGGAGTGAGGAGTCTGGAAGAAGGAAATCAATGACAATAGTTCAGTAGTCTTGTATGAATTGATCATATTACCTTAGAATGTGATCTCAGTGCATAACAAGATTTTGTTTTATTTCATGATCCTGATGCATAAGGGCCTGAATGATCCTGAACCACAATGACACTGCTCCTATAACACACAGTAGAACAGCCCCTTCAGCATCCAAGTCTGTATTCTTTAAGGAAGCAGATCAACAGGGCTTCCTGTGTTGGAGCCAACGTAGGTTCCTATCACCACCCTTTCAGCTAGTATCCAACATTTAACTGTTGCACCACCAGTGTTATAATACATAAAAATATATTATTCAGACACTCTGCAAACTTTAACTCTGCTGGGTGCATACAGTGAGGCGAGGCAAAAGCATGATCCATCCTTGGGATGCAAATTAAATAGAATAAAACTTATATTTCCAAGAAAAAGGGAATTGAGGACATTTGATTTGATTTTTGTATGCAGGATATGATAAGTTGAGGTCAATATAATATATTCTGTCCTAGTGAGGTCCACGAAAGGCCCTACAACAATGGGCACAAGCATAGAAACAACTGTGAGGATGCAGCAGGACTGAGAGAGCAGGGTTTCCTTCTATTGTACACGTGGTTGCTGTGGGTTGGAAGTGACTCAATGGTACCTGTCAATGACAACTAGGCCCTGTGGACACAGAGTATTTTTAGTCAACTACTAACTGGAAGGTTGGCTGTCTGAAGACATCTAGAATCAACCCACAAAGCAGAAGATATATTTCCATAATGATTAGAGCCAAAGAAACTCTGTGAGATTCAGAAGAATAGACATGACTCAGAATTAACTGGGCAGCAATGGGTTTGAGGTTTGTTTTGTTTATAATTGGAGTTGGAGGTCATGGCTGTGAAGCAATAAACTCAAACAAAAGAGATGAATACTCTCTCAACTTATCTGAGGAGTAATTAAATAGGATTTTTAAATCAGTTCATATTGCTGAATCATTAGCCTCGCTGTGTTGGTGTGACATAAAAACACATTTATATATTACATAGTCTCTATATTATATGGAATATATATCCCCTCAATTTTATTCTGACAAGTGGTGACACAAGCACTCAAAACGAATACAACAACTGGTAGCAAAGAAGAAAGTTTGACCACCTGCCTCTGTACACATTACAGCCTAGAACCTAGTGAGCAATTCTACACTTTAACACATGGGGTTGCCTTAATGCAAACTGTCCCTCATATCCCTTAGAGACCAGACCAAAAATATTTGACTATATTAATAAATAGAGATTTCATAATGAGTTAAGTGGCCACAGAATTATTCCCATGCATTGCTTCTGCTTTGGAATCTAAATGAAGAATTCATCCAAACCTCTGTGAACCCAAAAGCCCATTCTATCAGCTCCTCCTGGATCATCAAACCTGGCCCACGTAGACCCTGGGGGATGAACTCTCCGACTTTCATGGGAAGGCGAAGACCAGCAGGAAAATTCAGAAAATTCACAATCTCATATCGTGACACACAGTTTCTGTTCTCATTCAGGGAGACGTGCTCTCCAGCCCTGTTTTCCAACTGAGCGTTTTTTAGGAACGGGTGGAGCTAAAGGAGAGAAATCATTAAGAAAGGAGATGAACATGGACGTTAGAGACAAAACACTCAAGTGTGAACTAAAGGGACGTGGAGTTGCCAAGCAGTGACACAGGTTTCCTCATCCGTGTGTCTATGTCCCTTTCCAAACAGGTATCATTTCAGGATGTTCACTGACTGTTCTGCGTGTTCCAGGAAGAGCACTCTACCCTGCTCCAGATAAATAAAAACTTCAACCCATAACAATTAAGCAATTGTGACCCACAACAACACTGTGTGTTAAGAGACTGCACTGCTATATCTGGTTTTCTTGTTCATGCTTGCCAGACAATTTGGAGTGTTTTTTTTTTTATTCTTTTCCATTGTGAGGCTGAGTAAGGTGGAATAACCAGTATATATGCTAGGAGTCTGGAGAAAATGAAATAATTGGGACTACCTGTGTCTGAGGAGTAATTTCTATACATTTCCAGAAGATTTCACGTCCATTGACTCTACTAGGAATCAAGAGCATCAACCACAGTCATGGGTTTTCTTAGGGCTCCTGAAGAGACTCATCAAATGCAGGAAGAGATAAAGGTTCCTTGTCCATAAACAGTTGACCGTCCATGTATGGATTCCTTTCTGGAGTTTTAATTCCATTGATTTATATGTCCATTATGGTCCCCAGGGGGCTGTGATGGCTCAGCATCAGGCTGCTATCCACATGATTGGTAGTTCAAAACCACCAGCAGCTCTGAGGGAGAAAGACTGGGCTTTCTACTTCCATAAGTAGCTTCAGTTTCATAAACCCACAGAGGGTCACTTGAGTCATCATTGACACCATGGTAGTGAGTGTAAGATGTATCTATTATCATATTTGTTGGCTTCCATCCCATTCACCTCTATGTGGATTATTGGTCTAGCAGACTTTCTCCCAACCACCAGAAAAGAAACTCACTGCCAGCCAGTGATTCAAGTGCATTCGCAGAAAATTCAGTGTTGTCAAGTTGAATCTGACTCACAATGACCCTAGAGATCAGCGGAGAATTGCCTCTCTGAGTTTTTGAAGCTATAACAGTTACAGAAGTCTAAAGCTCATCTTTCTCCATCAGAGAACATAGTGGTTTCTATTGCTGACCTTGTATTTAGGAGGGAAACCCATAACCCACTATGCCTCGGGGTTCCTGTTCATATCCATGGCAATCCTATATAGGGTTTGTGAGGTGATAAATCTGTATAAGAACATATATCTTTGAATTCCATCTATGGAACAACTGGTGGATTTGAACCACCCATGCTTTAATTTCCATACCTCTTTAGCATGATTTGAAATTCAGAAATATTAATCATCCCTTAATCTTGAAGACTACATGAAATTACCAAAATCAAGCTTCACTGTGTCACGGCTAAATCAAAATGACTGTATGGTTTACAGGAGAAGAAAGCTCAGTGGTTATCCTGCAGGTGGTTTCAAACTGCTCACAATGTGGTTCATAGCCCAATGGTAACCTCTAGCACATGAAGTTCGAATCATAAAATTTTAACTCAGCAAATTAAATCTCAGATACTAACAAGCCCTTAAGATGAATCACTTGCAAAGAAAGTTTTACCTGCCAAGGCAGAAGCACCGGGTGTTCTGCTTCCAGCTGTTTCCTAGTTTCCTTGCCCATGAAAATCATGTCATGGAGGGCACGGGCCACCAGGTGGACAGCATTATAGAGATCATTGATGGATGTCATTGTGGTCACGTCTATTTTTTCCTTAGTCACTGACTCCAAGGAGGCATTGGGTGGGCACTCATAAATTTCCCCACAGACTGTTCCTGAAAGTGAGCAATTAAAAGCGTAGAGCCAGTATTTGGTAAGCAAAAAGTCTTCTGGGTACTTGGAAGGATGCACTGTCCTGAGAAAGTGTTGGAAACCAGGTATCTCAGCTTTCTGGTGGGAAAAGAAAAGAGTCCCATGGAAAATATCTAAAAAATCTGAAGATGGCAACAAAGAAAAATTCCACTGGGATGTAATGATCCATATCTTGTGGGTTATTAAATTATATTCATCTATAAAATGCATAGGTAGTAGTGTACTGATATCACCATTAGTGATGAATGCATTTGCAGATGAGTCCAGGACTCTGGGGAGGTAGGTCACATCTCTTGGGCTGTATACGATCTTGGTCACAGGAATTTTTTCTATGAGTGCTACACAGACACCTTTGATGGTCATCTCTTTTCGAAGTTCCCAAATGAACTGTTCCCCTTTTGCGTCATCTGGCACTAAGATGCCAACCCATGTCCATCCAAAATGGATCAATAAGGAGACCAGGCCCAAGACCAGACAACTGTGATTGAGGGAAATTTGATAGAGAGAGGAAAACTGGTCCTTAGTTTTCAACAAAGGATCAAAAGTACCGTAGGATATCTGAATCAAAAGAGAGAAATAGTCCAGGTGAGTTCTCAGAAGCAAACTTAAAACAGAACTGTAGTTAAACATGATGCTGATTCACGTGCACACAGCAGAGCTGCAGTCCACTGACTGTGCATCACTGTGACCATCGGAAGCAGAGTGTTTAGGGACTCCATAGGTGGTGTGTGAGTCGGGGACTGAACTTAGACTCGGAGTAACACAGAGCAGGACTGCCCCACAGGGATTTCTAGGCTGGATCTTTGTGGGAACTGATCCCAACGTCTTTCTCCGAGGGAGCCGCGTGTGAGGTGAAACTGCTGACGTTTCAGGGAGCAGCCTAGTCTTCAGCAGCTGCATGAACAGGGCTCCGTTAGCCAACCTTACACTGTGAACAGACCCTGTGGGTATGAAGCTACATTCAGAATTAGATTTACGGGGTTCAAATTCTGACTCTATTGTGTGTAGCTGAATGACCTAAGACAAATTCAATAATATCTGTGCATCATAGTTTGCTCATTTCTAATAGCTAATCTAATCATCCCACCTTGTTATTGGGACATTACCTTTTTATTGGGACTAGGTGTGTTTGTATTTGAAAAGAATTTTAGAGTGTGCTAAGGATAAATTTGTATCCTCTCACAATATGTGTGGGTGCCCTGACAGTTTCACCTGGGGACCCAATCTGTTTTAGACATCAGGTTTTGTTAGATTGATTAGCCCAAATCTGCAGGCCTAGTCCTAAGACTGTCACTTTTCAGTGTTATAAAGACCAGCACAGACACTGATACACAAACACAAATGTGGGGAAATGATCTTATGTGATGATAGGCAAGGAAGCAAGGAACAAACACTGAAAAGAGACAACTTTCACCCCCCAAGAGTTGACAGAGCGAGAACCTCACTCTAGGTTCAGGGCCCTGAATTCAGATTCGAGCCTCTAGTGTGAGAAATAAATCTCTATTCACAGTATATGTTACCACAGGACTGCGTAATGCAGGCAATGCCCATATACCACAGCACCTGTTTAGATATAGCTATTTTAAGTGGATAATGAAATAGATAACTTAATGAAGAGATCATGAAATTATTCTTCCATCTGACTGTTGATGCCAATCAGTCTATTCCAGATAGCTTGTTTGCAGGTCTGAGAGGATCTGGACTAAAGAATGTCTAGAAGTCACTTTGGCTTGGTCCAGAAGCAACAGCAGTCTCTGGCAGATTTGTTCCTGTCACAGTTTTTGACCATTTAGAAGCAATGGGCAGTACGGATGCTCCTCTTCTCTTCCCCTTAAGTCGGAGGAGAATCAAACTGAGGAAGGAAAGGTCCACTGCCCAGTCCCCGTACCTGTGGCATCCTGTAGAGGTCCAGCAGTGCCCCGGCTTCCACCCGGAATTCAGAGGGGATTCCTGCAATGACTGCCATGTTCTTTGTGTGTGTTTGGCACTTGTAATTAGGGATGGGGGGCTCTCTTTCTGATAACCATCCAAGGACACTCTCCAGGGTTCTAACACTAGGAAAGGCATTGTAGAGCCGGAAGCCCAGGGATATGTTGGGGAGCACGAGGGGACTCCTGTTAATCTCCTCAATGGCAAAAAGAAATATCAGAATATAACCATAGTTTTGGAAGTCCAACCTGGGAAGGCCAAAAAAATAAACACTCTTTAGAAATACAAGGTATATACTTCAACTCCTATAAAGGTCTCTATTTGTTACTCTATACTGATATTTGATCAGGTCCAACAGTAAGGTTTTCCAATAGTGTGTGCTCCCTGCATGTCTCTGTGCCACACTGTTGTGATTCTCTCCACATTCTAGCCTTTTCCTAGTGGCATCACATTCTCGGTAGTCTACAGTCTAGTGACAACACAAATTGGTTATGCACTGGGAAGCAAAAAGGAAAATAAAAAGAGTGTGACTCGTTGTATTGAAGTGTTTTGATCCAGAATCTGCAATATCTACAAGGCATGATTGTCCCAAACCAAGAGGAGATATTGAGAGTTTTGGACTGAGCTATTCGTGCACAGAAAATATTGTGTTTATAGCTTTGGAAACTCAGTTTATGTACATGTTCCTAAACACCGGCATGTTCAGACCTAAAATTCCAGCCTGGGAGAAGAGAGAAGCATATCCTAAAATGAGTTAATATTAAATCACATGATTTCATTGGAGAGAAAGGATTACAAAGGAAGTATTTCAGGTGTATTTGTGTTTCCATGTCAGACATTGATTATTGGAGTGTCCCCAACAAATAGTGGGTTTGGAACATGGGAGTAAAGAACTCGATGTGTGTGATCCACACAATGAAGCCAGGCAGGACAGGATAGCCAACAGAGAATGCTTGGAGGAAGAATAGCTTCAGGATACAATGGAATCATTAGAATTTCTTTGGTGAAGATGTGCACAGTCAGACAGCATTTGAACACGCTCGACATAAACAACACCTTGCTTCTGATGATCTCCTTCCCTTGTGAAAACACTGCTTGTCCTCCAGATTGTTCCCTCATTCTTAACATAAACTCATTGCCCCCTACACCTCTCAACTAACCGATCATGTTGCCATTTTCAATATGATTTTACATACATAATTCTTAACAAGAGCTCATTGCTCAAAGCAGACTTTCTTTAATTATAAAGATGAACCTTTTCATTGTCTTTTATTGCATTCAATGATGATTCAGTGGACAGTTTGGTTTAAGACTTAAAGGTAAAGATTATCTCAAAGCAATAGTTTGAGGGGTTCACCCCACTTCCACGGCTCCAAAGAGTATCCTCCCAATTTTTAAAAAACACACTTCTGTTATAGTGTGTTTCATAATCTTAGAGGACAGATCACCACAAGCAGAGAAATTTCACTAGAAGACATACTTTAGTCTTGGGCAGTGCTGATGACACAATAAGCAAGAAAGCAGTTCACGTGTTTTCACCATAGCAAAGATTGTGCTTCTTCATTTAGCTGGCATCTGTTTCCTTCCCAGCCCCACAGAATCCTCCTACAGATACAAAGTCTCTCCATGTTTGCATCCCTGACAGGAACATGTTGCCAAATAAACCGTGAAACACAGGCTTCCTTATGCTTCCATCCTGATCGGTGGTGCACACTGACACTTGGTTTTACATATGCCAGGGTACTTGCATGCATTTGTTCACTACTGCTCAGTAAATAATCATGAGGAAGTCTACATTTGCCTTGCTGGACAGGGACTCTGTCCCTGGCCGTGTGGAGAAAAGCAGTCTGAAAACACAGAGAACCCTGCTAATCAGGGCCTTTCATCCCTTGTCCTTTGACTCTTTCTGACAGCTCTGTAGAGGTCATGAAGACCTTGCTGCTGAGGCAGGCACAGTGATCACCCTGAAAGAGCAGCTCAATGGCTTTCCCCTAATTTGAAAACTAGATTTTAATGAGTCTCCTTTAGCACTAAACTCCAGCCCAGATTTTATTATATTTAAATCCAGTTGGAAATAGAACAGGGTATGTGGGACGCTGTTGTGGGGATGTTAAGTCATTGATGGACACAGAGGTTTCTGTTTGAGGGTTAAGCTGAGTGTGAGGTTCAATAGACCAAGAAGAGCCATGGAAGGAATGCCTGGTGATGGGCTTCTGTGGAAAATGCCACCAAGGAATGGATTCTACACTGTACCACACGGGCTTCCAGAAGTCAGAATAGTTTCAACTGCAGAAAGTTTGGGTTTTGTGCAGGAGGTCATATTTTCTACTCTGAAGAAAGATATGCCAGAAACAAAAAGCGGGAAAAACTTGGAAAATGTGTACAAGAATAAAAAGGGAACATCAGGATTGGTGCAATGGGGCGTCAATGAAAACAAGGGCCATCCTCTAGGAGACAGGGAGAGACAGTGGCTGAAAAAAAAGGGCAGAAACCTACCCAGGACCAAGCATGTGGTGCAGGTCCCCCCGATTTCATTCTGCTGCTCATACAATCACTAGAAGCCAGAGGAGACTCAAAGTCATCCAAGCAAGGAAAGCAAGAACTTATGAATCAAAGCTCGGGGAGAATCTTTATGCAGCTTTCATATCTTCATTCACACACAGACACACAGAGACTTACTGGTGAAATGTCAAATTTTGTCTTGGACTGGTCACAAAAAATCTCCACTGTTCTCCTGAGTTCTGTGTCAGCATGTAGAGAGGGAAAAAGCCCCCAAGAACCAGATCCCCATCCCTGTAGACACTGGGCTGAATGTATTCAAAGCAATCATAAAAGCTCATGGTGGGTTCCTGAGCAGGAAGCTGGCAGAGCAGAATCAAAAAGAGCAGGGAGAGCATCCCAGCCATAACTCACCAGCCTGAGGCAGAGCCCTGAGTCCCCGGTGAACGGGGAGAAGAACTGGAGACTGGACAAGTCCGCCTTCCACAGGGAAAGGCCGTAGCTGTGCAGGACACTGATGAGATGCTCTCTCCCTCAGCCACGGAGACAAGACTGGCAGTTGCTCAGCAGGAGGGCAGTGCTGGACGCAGAGAGCTCCAGATATATACTCGTCTGCCCTCAGTGCCACTGTGACCCCAGGTGCTGTGTCCTGCTCTTTCTCTCACTCCCTCTGGACAGTCCCAAATGGTCATTTCTCAGGGAAACAACACCTGGGCCCCATCCTGCCCTGGGGCTCCACATCTGAGACCTGGCCACGGTGTAAAAACACGGTTGAAAAACAAGCTCACAACAGTTCAGGTTAATTAGACAAGCATGTGGCCTTCAGCGCAGTATTTTTTGAAGAATCTCTGTGGAACCAAACTCAGAAAGGCAGCTCTGGGGATTTTTTGACAGGAAACTTGAGGAACCGTGCGTTCATGTGAATAGGGGAGGATCATATTGGGAAATGGTTTAGGACAGTCTCTCAACTCAAAGTGTATCATCCACCAGGCTCACTGATTTGTGTGCACAGAAGCTGCTGAATTCACATGTGTTTTGCTTTGTGTTTTCAACAACCACAAATAAAATAATGTTACAAAAGTAAGGCACATTTGGGCACCTTGTTCGTAATGGCTCCAGGAATCCCATCAGGCACGATGAAGAGCGAGTTTCTGGGAAGCACTTCATGCAGGTTGTGGGTTCATCCACCCTAGTTATAATGGCGTTTCTTGCAAGGAGCTGAGAGTTGTGGTATCAGGAGAGTCCACATGGCAGTCAGTCACATGGTCCCCTCATGATTTCCCCTAGTGCTCAAGGAACAGGGTCCTGCAGAAGCCAAGGAAGTCGCTGGTGATGCCTTCAGTGGCCCTCAAGAATACTGTGCACCGTTTTTCAGATCTGCCATCCACTCTCTTGACCATTGTTTGAAGCAAGGACTTTGTAACCAACACAAGAAATGAACATTCAGTATTTTACTTCCTATCAGCTTGGCAAGTCAAAAATATAATCATCTACATCCAAATGGATCTATTTCTAGGGCATATTTCTTGGAGTCTCTAGGTAGTACAAATGCTTAAGTGCTCAGCCTCTAATCAGCTGGGATGCAGTTCAAATACACTCAGAGGTGCCTCCAAAGAATGCCTAGAAAACTCTTTCTAGAAAAGATCTGCCACTGAGAAGCCTATAGGGCACAAACATTTAATATCCATGGTGTCAGATGACTTTGAACAAGAAGAAACACAGTTGTCTTTAGCTGCCAAAATTCAGAGAGTAACCATCAGAAGTAATCACTTTCCAACTGACACCAAAAGCTAACCAGACTCTGATCATTAGACCTTAACCAGCCATTCAGGCAGCATGATGAGGGGTCAGGGCCTCCTCCTTCCCACCTGCACTCTCCCAGTTGCTCTCAGGTCCAGCTACACCTCTCAGTTATCATCTCCCACAGATCCTTGCTCCAGAGCTGCAGGTATGGAAGGACAAGGACTCAGTCAACAGCCCACACAAACCCTGTTTCCAGTAGGGGGCCCTGTGGAGTTGGAATTGCAGATTGCCTCACACTGGGGCAGTAGAGCGACCCTAGTCCTGAAGGAAGGGATCCTGGTGGCTTGGCGTCTAAGAACACAGCTGCTGACCAAAAGCTTTGTAATTGAAAACCACACACTGCTCTCCAGGGAAAGACATGGCTTCTACTTCTATTAAGATTAAAGCCTTAGAAGTCTTTGTGTCAAGTCTACCATGTTCTATAGGTTCACTCTGAATGACAGATTTTAATTTGTGATGCAAGGATATGCACTTGCAAGAAATGATGGGCTGGGGGAAGACGGGTGGAGTCACGGTGCATGTGTGCAGTGCTGGGGCCCACGAAATAGGGGAGTAATCAAACAAAGAGTTATCTAAGTGAGGCATCGACTAAGTCCATATGGTGTGTCTCTATCTGTCCATATGGTAACATCCAAAACTGACAAGAACAAAATCCAAATATGATGGAGGGAAAAGTATCAGAGATGAAATTGTGAACACCCAATTTGTAGAAGGCTATGGAGGACAATGGGAATCCCAAATCCATCAGCAGACTTTCTAGTCAGATGGAGCCTCTGGCAACCCACAGACAGCTGAGGGACTCACACAGTTTTACTGTCAGACAGAGACAGATGTACCTTCCATTATGGTGGATCAAACCAGTGCATAACACTATCCTTAGTCAGTTGATCTGCCTTTGACCTAACCTGAATTTGCTCTAAGCTCAAATATTTATACCTCTACCCATGATAGATAGTTCTTCTCTAGATCTTTAAATACTGTTGGTGGTCTCTTCTTTCTTATTCTTTATTTAATTTTTATCTGTGATGAACAGATGTGGTTTCACAGCGACAAGAACTGAAGCTATGGTTTATCGTGGTGGGGCTGTGGTGTGGGGAGAGTGAGGGGATATGGGGAGGAGTATTGAACACAGCAGGGATGAGCAAGCATTAGACCTGACTGATGATGTATATATAACTCTTTTTAAAAGTAATTTAACTATGCAAGATTATAATATACAAATATTATATCGAGAAATTACATTTTTAAAAGAAAATAAACCAAACTTGTACAGTGTTACCATGGATGAAGGAGCAAGTTTCTGATTGGAGGAAATTGAGCTTGTGTTAATGGCCAAGGAGTAATTTAAAAAGGATATCAGTAATGGTGCTACAACACAAAGAATATAATCAATGGCGTTGAATTATTCTTAATGAAGTTGTTGAATTGGGGAATGTTATTTTTGGGTGGAGAACGTGTGTATTTTTGCCACAATTAAATATTAGAATTATATGATTAACAAAGTATACAAGGAAGAAAAAAGTTTTAAAATTGATAGTTGTAATGATTTTACAAACTTTCTAGATATGAATGATTTACTGAATTGTTTGATGTGTGGTTAAGTACTAATAAATCATATATATATATATTTCAGCCAAGGAAACACTATGGAACCCCATAGAATTGACATAAATCACAATGTATTGGCAGCAATGGGTTTGGGTTTGGTGTGGTTTTGATTGGGATTGGATATGGTGCACATCAAATTATAAATTTTCAAGCCTATGTAATGAACATGCTCTCAACATATATGAGCAATAACTAAATTGAACTTTAAAATCAGTTCACACTACTGAATCTTTTCTCTCACTTTGTTGGTGTGATATGCAGTTAGTGGCTAGTCTCATGAATACAAGTGTTTCAAGTTGATTCTGAAGAATGGTGACCCCGTATGCTCATCTAATCACAGTTGCTACCTATCACAACCCTATCAACCCAATCACAGTTGCTGATACCAGAAAAGAAATCCTGACAGCCTCCTACTGTAGAGATTGCATCCAATAAAATCTATGGACCTTTGCTACTGTGTAACACACAGAACCACCTTATTAAAAGTGTATCTTAACATCATGTGGACAGTAGATAAGAAAAATTAGAATAGGTTAATCAATACAGATTCTGTAATAGGTTCAGTGGTTACACTATTATTCTCATATCATATTTATGCTTTGGGCTATTTGAATAATTTCTTCTACTTTTTGAAACCAAAAGCCCGTTCTGTCAGGTCCTTGTGGATCATCAAACCTTGACCACAAAGACCTTTGGGGATGGACTCTCCACTTTCATGTGAAGGTCAAGAAAAACAGGATATTCCTGATAGTTCAGAATCTCAAATCCTGGCACACCATTTCTGTTCTCATTCAGAGAGTAATGTTCTCCAGTTGAGCCTTTTGTTAGAACAGGTGGCAATAAAGGAGAGACATCATTAGGAAAGGAGATGAGCATGGGGAATCCGCATATGTGCTCTACAAATGGCTAAGGATGAAAAACATAAAGCACCAGGCATTGAAAATTTTTTGCATCAGCAGGATGGTGTACCCACTTCATGAATAAGTTTGGCCTACTATGTTTGAGACGAAGAACAAAGATTTCCCAGTAATTGCCACAAGACCTTGAAGAAAAAAATATGTCATTCCGGTCATTTATTATAAAACAAAGAAGGATTTATAATTATTACCTGGTAGATATTGGGAATATGGATTAAACTGCCATGGCTTTTGATCTTCCAAGCAACAGAACTGTGGAGAAAAAAATATTTTTTCTGAAAACCACAGGAAATGAAATAAAAAAACACTTTACATTTGATCTATCATGTTTGGCTAATGGAACTAAGCTGCATCCTGTCATTATTTTTTAAAGGAAAGACTTTGCCTAAAAAGATCAATTTCACACCAAGAATTACTATGTGTGCACATGTTAAAGTCTGGATGGATGAAGATGGAACAAAAAAATGGCTGGAAGAAATTTAGAACTGAAAATCAGGAGCAGCCTTAAGGAAAAAGCCATCATTACTTGTTAAGCATATGTTCAGAATCCACGAATCTGATGACATTTAAAAAAACTGGCAAAATCTAGTAAAGTTACTTTAGCCATTATTCCAGGTGGGCTTATATCTGTACTGCAGCCTCTGGATGTATCTTTGAATAAGTCTTTTAAAGACCGTGTGCGAAGGATGTGGCATGAATGGATGTAATCTGGTCAAGTCCGACTAACAAAAGGAGGAAATATCATGAAGCCTGACATAGAGTTAATAGCAAAGTGGGTTCGAGATGCATGGGAAGACATTCCAGAAGACATGGTGCGATGTTCCTTCCAGAAATGTAGTAATGCTATGGATGGCAGTGAAGACTGCACTTTGTATGAAAATGACAGCAGTGATGGTGATGACGGCAATCTCAGTGAGGACAGCATCTATGATAACCTCACACCAGCTGAAGCTCTGCATTGGGATACAGATGATGATGAGGAATTCAGTTTTGAAGGATTTTAACTCTTTAATTTTAGCTTGGTTGCTGATTGAGCTCAGGGAATAGTACTCTTAAGGTATTATTACTGATAACTTCTTGTTTTTGTTGAACCTATTTTCCACTTACTGTGCTGATTTACTAATGTTAAATGACTTGCTGTCCTTTTACTTATGTTTTTATTTAAAATAAATATTTAAATATATTGCCCCACCTGTCTAAGGTTTTATTTATTTTATTTTCATTTGTTTTGATTATCAAAACTCACGAATAGCTTCTGAATTTTCCACCTTAGGCTTATACTCGAGTCAATCAGATTTTCTGGTTTCCCAGGTAATAATTAGGTACCTCGGCTTATACTCGACTCAGCTTATATTCCAGTATATACAGTATATCATAGTTGAGTCACAACTATAGTTTACTGAACTGGTGTTCACGCAAGTACTTGAGGTTTGCCTAAGGGTTTGGTGGGGAGGGGGAGGGGAGTATACCATCAGGATAGAAAAGACTGAGTTACACTGCTATAGGGCAACAGAAGAATGAGTCCTACATAAACTTTGTGTCCAGATTAGCAGAAGTGGTGATTAAACGTGTCAGAAATGCACAGTTAGTGGAAGTTCTAGTTCACTAACTATTTTAGGATTTTTCTAATGAAGACTGTAAAAATGCCTTATGACTCTACAGGGAACAGGGCTCACTTTTAGATTATCTCAAAATATGCAGGAATGTAGGAACACTTGAATACAGGGCCAACCTTACAGCAATTGACTTAGAAAATTACACCAAGTCCTAAATGAAAATGCTTTAGTTGTGGGAAGATAGGTCAATTTCACAGAGTGCAGGCCAATCATCCTGGTTGCAAAAAGTGAACTGTGGCCTGGACCAGACTATGGGCCAGGACCACCAAGATGAGGTTTAAAAGAACCTGTAGGAAGGGAACTCGTTGGGTGAGTCAATGTAGCTCAAAATCCAAAAGCAAGAGGTTTTCATTAGCAAATTGTTCCCAGGAGGGAAATTGAGAATGACGCTTGATCCAGGCCCCACCTGGAAGAGCACAGAAGACAAAGTTTCAGCTTAACCCAGCAAAAGTGTTTTTAAACCACACAGCAGGGGACTCTACCTAACCAAACTTGCAAAAGCCCATGCTCCTATGGACCAGTGATATTGTCAGGGGCTGGGTTATCCTGACAGGACAGCAGCAACCTGATCAACTGACTGGAAGGCATCCATATTTTTTCCCTTTCCAATGAACTGTGATCCAACAGAAATTCAGGAATAATAAGACACTATCATAGATATCACCCAGAAGTAAAATTTTGCTGAGGATATTTCAAAAACCATAGCAGTAGTATATCAGTAGAAAGCTGCTGAAATTTCAAGCAGAATTCATGCAGGGATGTGCAAGGAAGAATATCCTTGCTGATGTCAGATAGCTCTTGGTTGAATGCAGAGAATACCAGAGGGATGTTTGTGTTTCTTTGTTTGTTTGTTTTTATTGACAATGCAAAATCATTTGACTGTGTGGACTATAACAAACTGTGGATAACATTGCCAAGAAAGGAAATTCCAGGACACATCATGGTGCTCATGGAGAACCCATAGTTAGGCTAAGAGGCACTTGATGGAAAAGAATGAGGATTTAAAATCCGGAGAGATGTTTGTCAGGTGGTATCATTTCACAATATATGTATCTGGAAAAAATAATGCAAGAGGCCAAATAATATGAAGCATGAGGAATCAATATTGGAGGATGGTTCATCAACAACCTGCAATATACAGATGGCACGGCCTCATGATTGGAAGAATAAAATTGGAAGAATTTACTGACAAAGATAAAAAACTACAAAATCCAGTAAATATCAAATGTCAACATAAAGAAAACAAAAATCTTCACAAATGAATCAATAAGCAATAGCAGGATCAATAGAGAAAATATTTAAATTGGCAAAGATATCGTTTTACTTGGAGCCACAATCAATGCCCATGAATCAGCATTCTTGATATTGAAAATATATTATTATATTGAGCAAATTTTATGCAAATATCCTCTCCTAACTATTAGGAGCAAAGTTATCACTTTCACGACTAATGTGTGCCTGGTCCAAGCCAAGTCTTTTTCAATCATCTCATATGTGTGTGGAAGCTGGACAATGAATACGGAAGAGTGCAGAAGATATGACACATTTGAATGATGTCAGAATGGAATATTAAACATACCAAGGACTTCCAGAAAACAAGCACACCTTTCTTGGAAAAAATTACAGTTGGATAACTCTTTAGAAGTATGGATGAGAAGATTTTGTCTCATGTAATTTGGACATAGTCTCAGGAGGTACTGATCTCTAAGAAAGGACATCCTACTTAAAAACGTTTAAACTCATTGTCAAATGGGAAGATAATGAGATGGATTGGCTACAAGGCTACAACAGTTGTTCAAACATAGCAATTGTGAGGATGTTCAAGACTAGACAATAATTCATTTTGCTGAACATAGAGTTTCTATGTGACAGAAGCAACTCAAAGACACCTAACAATTTCCTATGGGAGCCCAGGTGGTGTGGTGGGTTACATTCTGGCTGTGAACTACAAGATCAGGAGGTCCAACCAGCCAGCTTCTCTGCTCCCAATCATGCTTCAGAAAACATAAGGAGCAATTCTACTCTGGTGACAATTTTGGTTTTCTTTACCTTGAGTCATAATGCATGTTGAAGCCTGCAATCCTTAATCTTTTCCATCAAGTGCTTGAAGTTCTCCTTGCTTTAAAAAAGTAAGATTGTGTCATTTGCATATCTCAGTTGTTAATAAGCCTCCTTTATTCCTAAGGCTACATTCTTCTTCATATAAGCCAGATTCTCTCATTCTTTGTCGAGTGTATTGATTGAAAAGAATAGTGGGAGAGTGTACAACCCTGTCGTAAATCATTCCTGATTTTAAACCATGCATGATTCCCTTGTTCTGTTCACACAATTGACACTTAATCCATGTAAAAGTTCCAAATGTGCACATTGAAATGTTCTAGAATTCCAATTACTCTCGCAGTTATCCATAATATGTTATGCTCCACACAGTCAATTGTAACGGCATAGTCCATAAAACACAAGGAAAGCTCTTTCTGCTATGCTCTGCTTTCAACCAATAAACATCTAACATCGGCAATGTTATCCCTTATTCCATTGACTTTATGAAACCAGGCTCACCCACTGGAAGCTCCCTGTTGATGTACTGCTGCAAAAACTGTTGGATGATCTTCAGAAAAATTGTACTTGTGATATTAATGATATTGATCTATACATTGAGCATATGTTGAGTCACCTTTCTCTGTAATGGGCACAAATATGGGTCTCTATCATTCACTTGGCCAAGTAGCTGCATTCCAAATTAACTGACATAGAGAAATGAGTAATCCAGTGCTTCATCAGCTGTTGAAGCACTTCAATTTGTATTCCATGAATTCCTGATGCCTTGTTCTTGGCTGATGCTTTTAGTACTTCTTGAACTTCTTCCTTCAGCACTTTTGGTTCTTGTTCATATGCTAGCTCCAGGAATAGTGAAATGTTGAATGCTACTTTTTTGGTAGAGAGCGCAGTTATTTTTCCTGCAGTTGCAACATAAGGCTTGAATTCACAACTGCAACATAAGGCTTGAGTTCTTTTGGAGATTTCTTTCAGTTTCAAATATGTTGAGCATGTTTTTCCCCTTTGATTTTTGTCATTTCCGGCTCCTTCCTATCCTAGGGTATCCATAGTTGACTTAATCTGAAAGAAACATCTGCATATACATTTTCAAAAAGATTATAACCTTCAAAATCTAACCCCTACATTTGGAAGTTTGTAGTAAGGAAGCAGTGAGCTTCCTCTTTGGAAGCAGTAGAGGGTCCAGTCTCCAGTGACATTCACTTTCTGCTTCTCTTGTTTTATTAACACTAACAAGTCTCCAGAGAGTGGAATAACATGCACTGATCTGGCTAATTGTGAGCACTGGGCATTTCGCTTACAAAGCCATAAACTGTAAATAACCCACCATGGGCTCCAGAATTTCTAACCTAGTCCATGGAGCTCCATACTCTTTCTTGAATGTGCATTTCATCCGGTCCTGAGGAAAGAGTCGTCCTATCCCTCCAGGTAGGAGAGCAGGGAAGGACTCACACCGCTTGGTCATATCTCAGCCGAGAACCAGCACAATCCAGTGAGTGTTGTGGGACAGTCCACTTAGAGAGTGGGACCTTTCTTATCTCCTCACCAGGAGAACCAACATATGCAGGATGAACTTATGGCAAACTCTGAAACGGCATGATTTGACTCTAAAAGCCTTTTAAATGTTTGTTCCTGGCTCTGGTCTAGGTGTGAGAATACCATAATCTTTTAGTGTTTTAATTTAATATATATTGGGAGTAGGTCTTATGATATGTACTTCCTCCCTTTCATTTGTTCCTTAAACACAACAAAGTGATCTGTAGCTGGTGAGATGATGGAAACGTGTTGCTGTGGACATAAATGTAGCATTGTGAAGGCTTATTGAAGGCTGCCCATGGGCACAATCTGCACTAACACTTCCATGAAACTTGTCTCATTTACATTGAACAACCATGGAAAGAAAAGAGTGAAAGGCATGCTTGCCTTTTCACAGAAGCGAAAGGGAGTGAAATCATTTTGTAAATTCTATCAGCTCATGGACTAGAAAAAGTTGAAGCCCTTTTGAATGTGAACCATCCCGACACAAGACACGTGAGCATATTCTCCTATGTCCACCCAACATGCCATTTCACTTTCCCGGTATCCCCAGGCCGTGGCCCCTTGCTCACTGCGCTCTGTTGTGTGGAGTATCTCCTAGACCCAGAGCACAGCCGTGCTTGCCTCCACTACCAGGTGACAGTTAAGAAAACAGGATGGGAGCACGTTGGGATCAGGAAGTTGATAAATCAGCAGATTGCTCTTGTCCTTCTTCTGGATTATGTGTCAGCTGTCTTCTTGGAATTTAGACCATTTGGATCTCAAACGAAGACCTAGGTTTAGGATTTTATTCCTCATCAGGGTATCAGAATCATTTAAAAGATGAAATTTAGATGGATCTCTGATTAAGTGTAGAGGTACATACAATTTAATAGTGAACCCTTATGCTGTACTTAGTATCTCTGTGCTACAGGGCATTTTCTTAGTTTCTCTCAGCATCTGTGTCACCATCTTTGTTTACCAAGAGATGGTAGAGAGATCTGCTTTACTGTAATGATTGAACATGTGGGGGACATTCCATACATGACATAAACTGTGGTGGATACATATAGTGAAGGTACATTAACTTTATACCTTATTATTTTAATATATTTACACATTATTCATTTAAGTTAGGAAATGTTTCTTATTAAAATGTCCTGTGATCTGAATGCTTTGTGTGGCTGCCAAGAGTAGTATAATATTTTTATTCTTATACACACAGGTATTGAATTATTAGAAGGCAACAGTCACTTTCATTGCTTATGATTCCCCAGAATATATTCTGTTCATTATACCGATAGAGTGCAACCATAATGATGCCCCCTATTATTGTTAAATATATAATGGACTCTTCCTTCCTTTGAAGGATTGAAATTTAGGCTGTGGCACCCACACTGAGTGATTTTATAATATCCAATGATATCCCACAGGACTAGAGATCAGATAACACACAACTCTAATATGTCTCCATTAAGTGATTTCTATGGTGTTCAGTTAATCACATGCCCAACAATCACCTTTAAAATATATACATTATTCATAAAAATGCAAAACAAAAAAGAAGACAAGAAAGTAAATAGTTTTGTATGCGCTTAGGCTTATTTTAAGATTTCCATAATACAATCTTTTGATTTATTGAGAATGATAAGATTTCTGCCTTTTCCATTTTTAAGTGTAATGTTGGGACTCTATTTCAATTATAATTAAAACAATTTCATATTGAGTCAGATTCTGATTAAAAGTCAATATCTAAGTGTCAATTAATTACCAAATCTTTATTAGCTGCTATCTGTGTTCTCGTGATGGGAATTATCTTCTCTCCTCATTTCCATTAAAAGAGGTTTAAAGATTTACATGCACTCCATGTAAGTGTGACATAGAGGGAGTACTCACGGTGTAGTACTTATGTGTTGGGAAGCAATATGAAAGGTCAGTACTTTGAAAATACCAGGGGCTTCTCAGAAGAAGGATGAGGCATTTGACTCCCGTAAACTGTTATAGTTTGTAAACTCATGGGGAACCCCTACCCTGCCCACAAGGTCACCATGAACCTACATTTAATTGAAGGCACTGGGTCTGGTTTATATGAATTTTGTTCTTCTCATTTCTGTTCCAGTGTTGTCCCCTCAACTAGAATGGAATGATTTAGTCTCTTTGCAAGTGAACAAATGGAGATAGAACCGCTGATTTCTCCTCTTACAAATTGGTGAGTTTATCTTTGAATTAAATATATAGACCCAATCACTTAAAGGGACCGTTATACCGTGAAGCTTCTAGATTGTATGGCTTTACAAATACAGTAATGCACTGTTTAAAAGTTATATCTTTGTTTAGGTGAATAGTAGAAGAGGAGACCATACTTGTTTCAATTCTGGGTGTGGTGATAGCTCATCATTGTTTTAATTTGCATCTCTTAAGTACATAATAAATATGAGCATTTCTTCATATGTCTGACGGATGTCTGATATTCTTCTTTGCTGAAGTATCTATTCATATCTGCTGCTCATTTTGAACACTGGATTATCTTCTTTTTTCTAATTGAGCTGTTGGAGTTTTCTACAAATTTTAGAGATTAGTCTCTTGTCAGTTGTCATCAGTACAATTATTTCTCTGTCTGTGGGTTCTCATTTTACTCTCAGTGAAACCTTGTGATGCACTCTGTGTCCAATTTTTTGGAACTCAGTCATCTAGTTTGCCTTCTGTTGTTGGTATAGTATACATGATGTTTCACAGTGTGTTTATGCCTCGTGTTAGCACACTTAATTTTGTCTGCAATTTTATTGATATATTTATACTTCTAGTTTTCCATTTATGTCTTTGATCCATCAAGAATTTGGTTTGTATAAGGTATGAGACGTTTCCTTCAGCTGGAAATGGATATCCCAATTTGTTCGCACCATGTGTTAAAACAGGCTATCTCTTCCTCATGGAAATGTTCAATTCTTTAAAATATGGTGTCACTGTGAGTCAAATTAACTTCATACCCTGTTAAAAAGTTGGCTCAATCCCTTTTTGGTTGTTTTATGAATATTCCAAGTCAAAGAAATTTATGGAAAGATACTTTTATAAGATAAAATCTATTTGATTGCTTCTAAAAAAAAAGAACAAGTGGTGATTGAGTAGATTCTGACTCATGGAGACACCAGGTGTGTCAGAGTCGAACTCTGCTCCATGTGGTTTTCGATGACTGCTCTTTAGGAAGCAGGTGCCCAGGATATTGCACTGATTCTGACTCATAACTAACTTCTAGGAATAAGTAGAGCTGCCCTTGCCTATTTCCAAGACTTTACATTTTTTTGCACAAAATATTTTATTTATTTATTTTATTAGTAAATCATTTTATATCGGCTCATATAACTCTTATCACAGTCCATACATACATCAATTGAGTAAAACACCCTTATACATTTGTTGCCCTCGCCATTCTCAAAATTCGTCTTTCACTTGGGTTCCTGCAATCTTGATGGCAGGTACAGCCCTGTGGGTCTATTGATAGTTAAACAACCTAATTCTTAACCCACTGTACAACCACAGCTCTTGTTTTTATCTTGTTAGGCACCCAAGAAGTGGTTTCAATCCATAGCGAATATGAACAGCAAAGTGAAACACTGGCTTGTCTATGTCATCCTAACAATTTTTAAGTGTTTTTATATATTGTTTATCTACTAAGTCAAGCCCGCTTTGTTGTTGGAAGGCTTGTTCTTCTCCTTTTTTTTTTCTTTTCTTTTGATGACACTTAACTTTACCAAACAGGAACTTCTTTTCAAGGGACTTATCTCTCGGGCTAATATGTCCAAAGTATGTAAGATGACATCTATGATCCTTGATTCTAAGGAGCATCCTGGCTGTACGTCCTTCAAGGAAGATATTTTGTCCTCTGACACTCCATGATATTTTAAATACTTTTTGCCAACATGAAATTTTAAATACATTAATTAATTTCTAGTCTGTTTCAATCATTGCCGAGCTTGCACATGCACTTAAGGGATTGAAAATACCATGGTTTGGGCCAGGTGTACTTGGATCCTCCACATAACAGCTTTAAAGAGACCGGTGCACCAGAGATGTCCAATGAAATATGTCCTTTCATTTCTTGATCATTGCTTCTAGGACCCTTGATTGTGAATATGAGTAATATGAAATCCCTGACAACTTCCATGTTTCCTTTATTTATCATGATGTTATCTCTCTATTGATTCGGTTGTGAGGACTTTGTTTTCCTTAGATGGAATTGCAATCCCTACTGAAGGATGCAAGCTTTGATCTTCATCAGTGAGTGCTCCAGTTCCTCTTTACTCTCTGCAGGTTGCTAATGAGCCTTTCTCCAACCTTGATACAATCACCTTCATGCACTCCAGCTTCTCTTATTAATATCGCCCTTTTGAAATTTTTTTAAGCTGATGGTGCCCGGCTATCAAAAGAGATAGTGTCTGGGGTCTTAAAGGCTTGAAGGTGAACAAGCGGCCATCTAGCTCAGAAGCAAATAAGCCCACATGGAAGAAGCACACCGGCCAGTGCGATCACGAGGTGCCCAAGGGACCAGGTATAAGGCATCATGCAAAAAAAAAAAAAGATATAAGTGTGTATGTATGTGTATATATGTGTATATGTATATATGTATGTATATATATCATATTAAATGAAGGGGGAAGTGCAGAGTGGAGACCCAAGGCCCAAGTGTCGACCAATGGAGATCCCCTCATAGAGGGGTTTAGGAGAGGAGATGGGTTAATTAGGGTGTGAGGTAGTATCGATGAAGAACACAGCTTTCCCCCAGATCCTGGATGCTTCCTCCCCCCAACTACCATGATCTGAATTCTACCTTGCAGGGCTGGATAGGACAGAGGCTGTACACTGGTGCATATGAGGGTTGGAGGTACAGGGAATCCAGGGTGGATGATACCTTCAGGACCAAGGGTGTGAGGGACGATGCTGGGAGAGTGGAGGGTGAGTGGGTTGGAAAGGGGGAACTGATTACAAGGATCCACATGTGACCTCTTCCCTGGGAGAGGGACAGCAGAGAAGGGGGGAAGGGAGACTCCGGATAGGGCAAGATATGACAAAACAACGATGTATAAATTACCAAGGGCATATGAGGGAGGGGGGAATGGGGAGGGAGGAGGGGGAAAAAAAGAGGACCTGATGCAAGGGGCTTAAGTGGAGAGCAAATGCCTTGAGAATGATTGGGGCAGGGAATGTATGGATGTGCTTTATACAATTGATGTATGTATATGTATGGATTGTGGTAAGAGTTGTATGAGTCCCTAATAAAATGTAAAAGAAGAAAAGAAAAAAAAAATTAAAGTCATTAGATTGTTGACAGAAAAATGGTATTTACAATGAAGACATTACTGGTCTTGCAAATGTCTGTCTGGAAATATCCAGCTTCATTTCTATCACCTAGTTCACATTTTCCAACTACTGCTCTTTGCTTTTTGTCCCCAACGTTTACATTTCAATTAGGAATAATTATCTTCGAGGTGTGCATGTATGATTGATTTCACACTGCTGACGTTGATAGTATTCTTCAATTTCTTTGTCATTGCCATCTTAGGCTACTTTAACTGAATTATTTTTCTTTTTTGAAAGAAGGAGGTTTTCATTTGGATATTATTTTCCATAGAGAGTACTATTATATCACCTCTCTGCAAATTTGTTATCTTAAAATGCACATGCGATTTTAAATATATTTTCATTAAAATGCATTTTCCTGTGTCTCTAAAGCGGTTTGGCATAGAAATAGGTGAACAGCATAAGCACCAATGAGAAAATCTTCTAGAATTACTGTTTGGGGTGCTGTTATAGGTCCCATCAGAGTTGGCTCCAATTCCTCACAGCGCTGTGCACAAGAGAACAAACACTGTAGTCCTGCACCCTCCGCACAGTCCTTCCTCCTCCTGAGTCCATTGATGCAGCCACTGTGTTCATCCATCTCCCTGAGGGCCTTCCTCTTCTTCTCCATGCTTCCACATTACCTGTCAAGAGCCATGAGGCCCGACCATAACCTTGCCTATCCGGAGCCATGAGACCCAGACATTGTCTTGATCTTTATAGCCTGAGCTCTGTAATGTTCCACAGGAACTGTTTGTTCTACGGTCATTGATCTCAGGGAAACACCTGTGGCTTGCTTCCCCCATTTATTGTTCTCAGGGAAACACCTGCGGCTTGTTTCCCTATCCCTGGCCTATATAAGCTGTAGCCTTTTACTTAATAATGGAGACTTGATCAGGATACGGTTTTGTCTCCATTCTCCATGCCTCTTGTCTCCCCAATTCCCACTCTCTCCTCCAGGATCCACGTTGAAGTTCCCGCGGGACGAGACATTTTGGCGCCCAACAGGGGCCCAATATGAGGGATGCCATGAGGAAGAAGGAACAAAAAGAGGCCAGAGAGTAAAAGTGAAAGAAAATTCCTTCGGCCATGCAGAAGCCTGCCACACCGAGACTGAAGGTGAGTAAAAGAGCCTGAAAATGGGACAAGAATTAAGCAAGGATCAGATTTATGTGAAACAATTGAAAGAGGCTTTAAAGACATGAGGAGTAAAGGTTAAAAGTTGTGATTGAAAACAGAGGATCCCATGACAGACACCACTGAGTAGCATGGCCGTGAATACAAAATGTCCCAACCCGCGGGAACTTCAAAGTGGATCCTGGAGGAGAGAGTGGGAATTGGGGAGACAAGAGGCACGGAGAATGGAGACAAGACAGTATCCTGATCACGTCTCCATTATTGAGTAAAAGGCTACAGCTTTTAAGGCCAGGGAAAGGGAAACAAGCCGCAGGTGTTTCCCTGAGAACAATAGATGAGGAAAGCAAGCAGCAGGTGTTTCCCTGAGAACAATGACTGCAGAACAAACAGTTCCTCTGGAACGTTACAGAGCTCAGGCAATAAAGATCAAGACAATGGCCGGGCCTCATGGCTCCGGACAGGTCCCCCTTTTTTATTTTGTAAAGCCAAGAGAGATCCCTTCGGGAACTGCATCTGTCTTGGGTTGGCAGGCATCAAGAGTCATCCTTACCTGTCATTGATCAATGGAATGCTTTCATAAAATAAGAGCAAACCAATGTCTGTCTTAGGTTGGTATGTCTTGTGCTGATCTTTCCCATCATTGACTGTCAGTTCAGCACACAAGGACAGGTATGTCTTATCATACCTTTTCATATGATCACCCTGTTTGCACATCTCAAGGCGGTGGTAATGGACCTACCTGTATAGGCTTTGCCTGGATGGCCTCAATCTGTTGCTTGATAAATGCCATGAGCTTGTTAACCACCACAGGTCCCAGTGAGAGCAAGAGTAATAGGGTAACCCAGAGGTCCCAAAGTGGTCAGAGATAGGGTAAAAACCCGTTGAGCTAAAGAATCTAAAAGGGCTAAGCTGTATGGAGAGGTAGCCCCATATTGAGAAACAGCCTTTTTTAATTCCTTTATGAGGGTGAATTTGAGCCCAACATAATTTTCGACAGGATCCCCCTGCTCATCTACGGTCTTGGTAACTGGGAAAGCATGTACAGGAGAGAAATCGTCCTCCTCTCTTTCTGCAGGCATTTTCTTTGTAGGGAGATGTTGCCTAAGCTGTTGAATTGGGTGGCCCATTTCCATCCCTTATTCTGGTTCTGACACCCTTTGACTCCCTGATCTCAAAGTCTGCAGCCCGGTAATCAGAAAGATGTAACTCTTTTAGTTTTATGTGTTCTTTAAGCTGACTAATTTATCCTTTAAGATCCTCTATTATAGGAGGACCATTGGCCCCCTATCATCACTTTCTAGGCAAATAATGTCAATCTCCTTCTCTGGTGGAGACTCTCTGATATCTGTTTTAGAATGGACTTTTAGTATTTCTTCCATCTGGGCGATGGCTGCCATTATTTGCAGACAACTCTCCTTTATATCTATCAAATCTTTAATTAAATTCCAATAAGAAAAAGCTTTAACAGGAATTCATTCTGGTCAAAAGATCTCATAATAATGCTCTAAAGCACTGCCAACCCATTTCCATCTTTTTATATCAGTTACCAAACAGGATGTCCCTCTTTAGGGACTGGTCTCTCCTGACAATATGTCCAAAGTCTGTAAGATGAAGTCTTGCCATCCTAAGGCGCACTCTGGCCTTCCTTCTTCCCATACAGGTGGGTTAGTCCTTTTAGCATGCCGTGGTGTTTTCAATAATCTCCTGCATCACATTCAGATGAATGGATTCTTCTAGAGCCTTCCTTATCCAAATCTGACTTGCACATGCAGTTTGGAGAGCTACAAGGAAGTCATCTGCTGACGTTACTGGAGTCAGAGGTCCTCAAGTATGAACGCTTACAAATTTCCATGATTTATTTGTGAACACTGTGTGTCTGTAAACCTATTACCTTTAACAATCCTCTTTTCTTTTTCAAAAGCCTTCTGGAAATCATGGACTTGAAGAATCTAACAGGCATCCAAGAATTCCTTCTCCTGGGCCTTTCTGAGGATCCAAAACTTCAGAACCTCCTCTTTGGCCTTTTCCTGTGCATATACCTGATCACGGTGGCTGGGAATCTTCTCATCACCCTGGTGATCAGCTCAGACCCGCATCTCCACACACCCATGTACTTCTTCCTCTCCAGTCTGTCCTTGGCTGACACTGGGTTCATCTCCACTACTGTCCCCAAGATGCTGGTGAACACTCAGACACAGATCAAATCCATCACCTATGTGGGCTGCCTGACACAAGTGTCCTTCTTTTATCTCTTTGTGTGCCTGGACAGTATGTTACTCAGCGTGATGGCTTATGACAGGTTCATAGCCATCTGTCACCCCCTGCACTACACTGCTATCATGAACTCCCGCCTCTGTGGCTTGCTTGTTTTGATATCTTTCTTCATTAGTCTTCTGGACTCCCTGATGCATACTTTAATGGTCTCACAACTTACCTTTTGTGCAGATGTGGAAGTGCCTAGTTTCTTCTGTGACCCTCTGCACCTCCTCAACCTTGCCTGCTCTGACACCTCCAAACACACCATACTAGTATATTTCATCAGTGTCATCTTTGGTGGCATTCCAGCCTCAGGGATACTTTTCTCTTACACTCGAATTATTTCCTCCATTCTGAGACTCGCATCTTCAGGTGGGAAGTATAAAGTCTTTTCCACCTGTGGCTCTCACCTGACAGTGGTTTGCTTATTTTATGGAACAGGTATTGGAGTGTACCTCAGTTCATCTGTCTCATCTTCTACAAAGAATGGTGCAGTGGTTTCAATGATCTATGCTGTATTCACTCCCATGCTGAACCCCTTCATTTATAGCTTGAGGAATAAGGACATCAAGAGAGCCTCGTGGAGGTTCCTTAGTGGAAGGAAATAATCTTAATATTATGACACCCTTTATGATATGTGGGATGGAAATGATTTCAAAATCTAATACCTATAAGTAGAAATTTGCTTGTTTAGTTGCATAAATTTTGTAACTCTCATAGACTTCGTTCTTGATTTATAATATCTGTACTTCGCTTCCTTTGGCACATCTCTGAGCAGTAAGAGTATTTTGGGTAGTGTCTCTCTGCATGATCAAATTACATATTTATGGACCCTTCTACCCTTCTCTCACTTTTCATTTATGATGTGACTTCCTGGAGAAATGCAGAATTTTGTTTTATGTGCTCAGAATCTTCACCCTTTCCTATAATTCCCAAACAGTGATTCACACTTGTGCATTTGGATTACCGATGTCTTCTTTGGCTCTGATTCCAGCCTGTGACTAGGGAATCATATGATAAGAGCTCCATAGTAGCTCTGATATCAAACAAGACTGGGAATTACTACAAACACACAGAGCAGTAATAATTGGTACATAATTGAAGATAACTCTGTGTGTGTCAGAGTAGAACTCTCTTCAATAGGGATTTGAGTTTCCAGTTTATTGGAAGTAAATTTTCATTCAACAGTGCTTTGAGTGGCTTTGAATCTCCATTTGTGTGCTAGCATCTGAGGGTTTTGATCGCTTGTTCAACTGAATATGTGTATTGTTCAATACAATATTTTTAAACACTGACTACAATGTAGGTTTCATTTTCATACACATTTTATGAATGAAACTATATAAATAGATTTAAAATATAGATGTTTTTCTTCCTGTTTTGGGCATGATAATGGGATGTTCTTTGCTCATGCTATTATAGCTATATTTCTGTCTTTTGCATTTTACCTGAATTATATCCCATCATTGCCTGTGTAGGAAACTGAAGGCATAAATTCTGTGTAGAGATCTGGCTTTTGAACTGGAACCCTTTAACAAGCCAAGAAAAACAAATCCACCATCTTCAAGGGAATTCTTACTCATAACGATAATATGAAGGATTTCCTAGACTAAATATATAGGAGAACAAAGTGTCTCATCTTGCTTGAGCAGATCTGTGGGTACAGAGTAACTGCTGATGTTGTGCTTAGCAGACCAGCAATTACCCAACAGTTGCGGCTTAACTTGAAAAGTTTCCGGGTCTCAGAAATTGTTTTGTAACTTTTCCTAGAATTTAATTTTTCAACTGAATATGCTGATGATAAAACAAATGCTTCAGAAAATTAAGATCAGAAATATACTTGACCACCTTTTATCAAGCCACTACAAATTGTGACACTGAGAGCAATGAGTGACTTCATAGACTGACTGTTTTCCTGCATGTTTGATTTGTGTATGTCCCTTTGTATAACTAAGATCGTTAGACACATGAAAGCCAACATGTATAACCCTTTAGATATAGACACAAGAGAAATGGTTCCCTGAGTGTAAGGGAAAGGAGGGTGGGAATGGGAGAAAAGGAGCTGATAGTATTGATGATTGTATAACCCCACTCTAGGGGAGGGAATAATAGAATTGTATGTGAATCGATAAACAGGATGGTATAAGATATGGCAATAAATACATCATGTTCCTGGGGCATAGAATGGAGAGGAAGGGGACAAAGCGGAGCCACTGTCAAGGAGTTCCAGAAGAAAGAAAGTATTTTGAAACTGATTGTGGTAACAATTTTCCAATACAGTGTATTTTACCCTACATAATTCTATAATTGAACTATGTAGTGTTATGATATCTGTGAGAGCTCTCAATAAAATAACAGGAAAATTTTTGCACAATGGAAATTACACAATTCTTAGGAGTCCTTTTCCTTTGGGATACAAGGAAACTCTTTGCTCCTCTGTTGTGGTTCACTCTGTGTAAAAGAATCTCCCAAGAGGCATCGTCTTTATTAAGAACAGAATTCAAATTTGTAGAAATTTACGGAGTAACATAGAAAAAGAAATGATCACAAATGTAGCATTCATTAAGGTGACTTCCACCCTGGTGCCTCCATGTGTGTAGGAGCAGATTGGGGCTCCACTGGTTTTCGTGTGGCTGTGTGATACTTCAGAAATAGATGGCCAGTTCTTCCTTAGAAACTGCCTTTGTGTATTAAAAACCCAAGACGTAAAGTTGCCAGCCAAGGGTGTTGATGATTTTTGTCACCCAGATATTTCCAGGGAACAGATAAGTGCTGTGTGAGGCAATATAGAGAGATTCCCTATTTCTTAACCAACATGGAACAAAGAAAAAACAAACAGAAACCCTGAGTGTATCCAAAGGCATTTAATGAAGAACAGTGATGAAGTATATTCAATGTCAATAGAACAAGCGAATCTGTTTTGAAAGAAGCAAGCCCAGAATGCACTTTAGAAGAGAGCATAGTGAGGATTCATGTCATTTACTTTGGACTTGTTAATGAGAGGGACCAGTTTTTGGCAAAGGATGACAGATTGGGTATAGAACAAAAATCAACCAGAAAGAGAAAGAGCCTCAGTGAGAGGACTGGCAAAATGGATGCAATAATCAATGATACCAAAAAGTGTGAGAATGCACAGGACCGGCTAGGGTTTTGTTCTTTTGTATGTGAAGTTCCTATGAGTTGGAACTCACTCCCCAGAACTGAAAAAGAAACCCTGCGAGATGTAAGCTGATGCATCCATTACATAAAAACTGACTGAAGAAGGTAGTGGTTTATATTTAGGTTAATGGTTATGTTTGCATGTGTGTGAAATCTATGAGAAAAGCACACATGAGCTGTTGAACACTTTCTTCCCAAGCATATTTTATCCCTTGACCCATTTGATGTGTTTCTATTTGGCCTTAGGAATGTAATATAGCCTTTTGAGCAAAGATGCAGCCTAGATGCCCCACACTGGTGGCCAAGATAGAGAAGATCTCCACAACAACCATGACCTTCCCTGGGAGGAAGGTGGCCAAGACATTTGAGAAAACCAGCATGCTGACTATCAGGGACTTGGCCTCAATAAAGGTGTCAGGTAGGTTCTTGGCCAGGTAAGCTGAGGAAAGATCCACATGGCCAAGAAGCCCAGGAATTGCAGGACACTGTAGAAGGTAGAGATGGAACCCTTTTTAGCACACAATGATGAATTTCCTGGACTCTGAATGCATGTCTATGTTCACAAAAGGGCAACAAAGTTCCCAGCCAGAACGCACAGATAATCACTTGGATGAGGGGGCAGGTGGGAAACAAAGAGTTAGAAGCCCCAGACATTAGCTATCACGGTTCTTCCAGGTTTCAAGGCCTTGAATGTGAGTATCCCATGATAGGTAGGTTTATTGTGCCAACCTGGCTAGTAAGAACATGTGGGATTAATAAGGTCAAAGTTTGAATGGAGGGAAAAGATGTAAATGGCTCAGCAAGTCTCCTCCATCTCTCTTGCTTTCTGGTTATGGTATTCTGCCTTAGCCTGTTCACTGCCTCAACTTGTGAGCTACACTATGTGTGGAACACCCACCCCCTAGATCGTGTAACTAGAGCTTGAGGTTCCTCTAAGAAATGCTTCATCTTTCTATTTGTGTATCCACCACTTGAGATTGACTGTTGTTGATCTGTCTGCCTTCTTGTTTGCTGTCTATGGCTGTACTACCTGCATTGCTCTACGGAAGACACAATTGTCTGCTTCCTTGACCTTGGAAACAGAAGCCCTCCTGAGTTGAAGGACTTCCAGTATATTAAATGTCCCATGGAAGTGACTTGAACTGAGCTCTCTATAGTACTGTGTGGACTAATTAGCTGTTATATTCTCTTTTTAAAAATCATTTTATTAGGGGATCATGCAACCCTTGTCACAATCCACACATCCATCCATTGTGTCAAGCACATTTGTACATTTGATGCTGTCCTCATTCTAAAATCATTTTCATTCTACTAGAGCCCTTGGTATCAGCTTCTCATTTTTACCTTCCTCCCTCACCCAACCTCCTTCTCTCATGAAACTTTGATAATTTATAAATTATTATTATGTTTTCATGTCTTACACTGACCATTGTCTCCCTTCACCCACTTTTCTGTTATCCATCCCCCTGGGAGGGGTTATAAGTTTCCCATTTCTCCCCCACCTTCCCATTACCCTCCTGGTATCACTTCTCCCAATATCAGTCCTGAGTGGTTTATTCTTCCTGGATTTCCTGTGTTTCCAGTTCTTATTTTTTAAAATCATTTTATTGGGGACTCATACAACTCTTATCACAATCCATACAAACATCAGTTGTGTAAAACACATCTGTACATTCGTTGCCATAATCATTATCAAAATATTTGCTCTCTACTTTAGGCCCTGGCATCAGCTCCTCATGTTTCTTCTCCCTCCCAACTCACCACTCCCTCATGAACCCTTGATAATTTAGAAATTATTATTATGTCATGCCTTATACTGTCTGACATCTCACTTCACCCATCTTTATACTGTCTATTCCCCAGGGAGGAGGTTATATGTAGATCCCTGTAATCGGTTCCCCCTTTCCATCCCAGCCTCCTGGTATCGCCACTCTCACCACTGGTCCTGAAGGGATCATCTATTCTGGATGCCCTCTATTTCCAGGTCCTATCTGTATGAGTTACATCCTCTGGTCTAGCCAGATTTTTAAGGTAGAATTGGGATCATGGTAGTGGGGTGGGGGGTGGGAATGGGGGAGCATTTAGGCAACAAAGGAAAGTTGTATGTTTCAACGATGCTACACTGCATCCTAACTGGTCCGTCTCTTCCCTGCGACCATTCCTCAAGGGGATGTCCAGTTGCCTACAGATGGGCTTTGTGTCTCCACTCCATACTTGTCCTCATTCACAATGATATGATTTTTGTTCTTTGATGCCTGATACCTGATCCCTTCAACACCTCATGATCACACAGGCTGGTATGCTTCTTCCATGTGTGCTTTGTTGCTTCTGAGCTACATGGCTGCTTGTTTACCGCTGTTATATTCCTTTGATATATACTTCCAAGTTTTGTTTCTCTGGAGAACCTGTCTAACAACATCACAGTCATGGTTATGTCCAAAACAGTGCAAACAGCCACAGTGAACACAACAATGGAGGTGATTTGTATGAGGATGCAGTTGGCTTTGTTGAGACAGCCAATGAAGAGTAATGAGTAGAGGATACAGAGGAGGAGGGGCAGCACCAGGACATAGTTGAGCCACGCAGGGACCCTGGGACTCTATTAAGAAGTGAGAGAACTCATTTTTGCCTTTTTCAAGTTTATATCTCTTTGATTAAATATCTTCCTCTCTGGGAACAAAGAACAATCAAAGCAACAAATGTGCTTCCCTTTTGGACAGATTCAGATGAATCCTGAGTCAAAGATTGTGCTACACACTGAGTGTGGAATGTGTAAGAAAGGAATCAGAAAAATAAAAAAATACAAAAGCAAAAAATTGAGAAAATTCAAGGAAAATAAAGAAACTTTTGAAATTGAAAAGAAAACCCCATATAACAAACAATTTTCGAAGAAAATTTTTAACCTTTAACAAAACAAACAAGATGAAAACCGTATAAGGAAGACAAACAATAAAAAAACATAAATTAGAATATCCACAAGACAACCAAGAAACAAAAGGCACAAAGCACAAAAAATAACCATGAAAGCTGAAACCCATAATACAATAAAAAATAAAATAAAAAGACCCCAACAAATTCATATTTATGAATACCAACTCTGAATATAAATAGACTAATATCATCAATAAAAGGCAAAGACAAAGATAACGGATTAAAAAAACAAGAGGCGTTAATATGCCACTTAGCAAAAACACTCCTTGGAAATATAGATAAATACAGACTCAAAATCAAAGGATGGGGAAAATATACCAAGCTTTCAGTAATCACAAGAGCGATGTAGTAGAAATATTAATCTCAGACAAAATAGACATCTGGATTAATGCTATAATAAATGACAAAGAAGGTCACTCTATATTGATGAAGCCCTTAACTGATCAAGAAACCATAACTTTCATTTTCATAAATGCACCAAATGAAAAAGCATCAAAACAAATAAATCAAATTCTTCCTGAAATGAAGAGGAAAAATACATAACATTATACATTAATGAGAGACTTCATTACAACACTTTCAACTAAAGATTGATCAACTCTAAAGAAAACCAACAAATATTCAGAAATAAATAGTCAACTTGATCATATATATATGTGTGTATATGTGTGTGTATATCTCACACCCCACCAGTAAAAATCCCTTTCATTTTCTTCTCCAGCATTTATGATGCCTTTTCTACAACAGATCATATTTTAGAGCTAAAAGAAGCATCCGTAAAATTTTAAAATGTTGATATATGACAAACCATCATATCAGATCACAATGCCATAAATTTAGAAATCAACCAAAAATTATAATACATGTAAGTTGAAAATAAAATAATTGGGACCCACTGAAATGCCTTATGTTTGCACCTCAAAAGATTTCATGAAAACAGTCAACAGAGAAATCCTAGATTGGATAAAAATACTCAGTGATACTACAACAGATAAAGGAATAATCTCTGAAATGTGCAGGAAACTACAACATCTTAACAACAAAAATATAAATAAGACAGTCAAAAATGGACACATGACATAAATAGACAATTTGCCCAATTTGACATCCACGTGGCCAACAACCACATGAAGAAACATTCACGTTCATTACCAATAAGATAAATACAAATTAAAAGCACACTTTTAGCAAAAGTCAATGAAAGAATGAATAAGTGGTGGAGAGGATTTGGGGAGATCAACATGCGATCACATTGCTGGTAGGACAGTAGAAATGCACCACCACTAAGGAAATCAGTATGGCGCTGTTTTAAAAAAATGAAAACACAACTATCTTTTGACCCCGAAATCACTCTACTGGATATATGCCTGCAAGACATAAAGAATACAACAGGAACAAGCATGTGCACATCTATGTTTCTGTTTACTTCAGCAGTTTCCAAAATGCCAGTCTCAAAACAACCAAAACACTCAATTATAGATGAATGGATGAACAAACAAGGTTACAAATGTACAATAGAATATTAAGCTTAAAAAGAAAAAACTGAAAAACTCTCGTCTACGCTGCAATAAAATGACACAGCTAGAAAGTATGAGGCTGAGCTCACTTGGACAATTTTACACAGGTAAATCTCCAATAACACCATTTAAGGAAAAACAAAGAAATGTGACTTCCACAGGAAAAGACTAGGCGTGGCTGGCTACGAGATGGCCGGGGAAGAGCAGGAAGAGGGGAGGAATGGGTTACTGATGAAGAAAGCAGGGTGGCGGGGAGGGGGGTGGAGGGGGGAAAGAAGCAAATAGAGAGAGGGCTAACAGAACATTACTGTTGATTTCATTTCTTGACATGGGCTGAATAAATACACACAATGTGCTATTTTTAAAAACAAAATATAATTAGTTAATTTGTGAATAAGCAACCATATACGTAGCCTTTAAACAAATAATAGTCTGAGTGGGGAAAATGTAAAATAAAAGGAAAGGAAAAATAATTGATCTTGGGGTCTTTAGTGACAAACAGGTTCATTTCCAGAAAAAGAAACAAAAAGACATATTGCATGGGGGAAATTTGAAAATATAGAAATATAAAGTGCTCTGCCATCCAGTAGACATAGACTCATAGCAACACTATTGCACAGAGCACATTTGCCAAAAGGTCTCTTTAAATTGTGAAAGAGAAAAAGTGTCATTCTGAGGACTAAGGTGTGCTTCATGGGACCCGTGGTGTTTTCAATAACTCATATACATGTAACAACTGGAGAAGGAATCAAACAGAATAGAAAATAACTGAGACATGAGATTTGTGGTGTTGGTGAACTATGGTGTTGGTGAGGAATAGCAAATAAACAAAGGACAGCCATAGAGAGGAGAAAATTATTTCGAAGAAGTACGGCCAGAATGGTCTTCAGAAGTGAGGATGGAAAGCCTTTATCTCATACACTTTGGAGTTGCTAACAAGAAATACCAGTCTCTAGAGGAGGACGACATGTTCCGTAAAGCAAAAGGTCTGCAACATAGAGTGAGACCCAGAATGAGATGAATCAGTGGCTGCTACAGTTGTGAGGATGGTGTAGGACAGAGCAGTGGTCTGTTCTGTTGAACCAAGGGTCGCTATGACTAGGAACCAACTGCACAGAAAGTAACTACAAACAAGTAATATTTGGTCACTTTTCCTCATAACATGTTTTATTCCTTAACCCTTTGGATGTGTTCCTATCTGGATGTAGGAAGATGACATAGCACTTTGGGGCAAAGATGCAGCCTAGAAGCCCCACACTGGAGGCTAAGATGGAGAAGATCTCCACAGCCACCATGACCTTGCCCTGGGTGCTGTGGTAGACAGGGAGGAAGGTCACCCAGACACTGCAGAACACCAGCATGCTGAAGGTCAGGAACTTGGCCTCATTGAAGGTGTCAGGCAGGTTCCTGGCCTGGTAAGCCAAGAAAAATGTCCCCATGGCCAAGAAGCCCAGGACTCCCAGGACACAGTAGAAAGTAGTGACTGAATTCACGTTGCACACAATGATGATGTGTCTGGGCTCTGAGTGCGTGTCTATGTCCACAAAAGGGGGAGAGGTTCCCAGCCAGACCCCACAGATAATCAGTTGGATCATGGAGCAGATGGGAACCACAGCATTAGAAGCCCCAGACAGCAGCAACCACCTCATGGTTCTTCCGGGTGTTAAGGCCTTAAATGCGAGGATCACAGTGATGGTTTTGGCCAACACAGCAGAAACAGCCACAGTGAACACAACTCCGAAGGTGATTTGCCGGAGGATGCAGGTGGCTGTGTTTGGACGGCCAATGAAGAGTAAGGAGCAGAGGAAGCAGAGGAGGAGGGAGAGGAGCAGGACATAGCTGAGGGTCCGGTTGTTGGCCTTGACTATGGCGGAGTCTCGATGCTTCACAAAGACCCACAAGACCACTGCAGTGATGACAGAGAAGCCCAGAGCTGTACAGGCCAGAGCCATCCCCAAGGGATCGTCATAAGCCAGGAAGATCGCCATTTTGGGCAGACAGCGGTTCCTCTCCATGTTGGGATACTGACTGTGAGGACACTCCATACATGTGTCACTATCTGGTGAGAAAAGTGAGATGGAGTTTAAAGAAAGAAAGAAATGACATGATTCAAAGCGTAGGATGTGCTGAGTAGAAGGGATTGTGTTTTAAAATTTTCATCTTCACCTTAACTGGCAACTCCCTATTTCTTTGTATAAACCACATATCAATAATCGATGCAGAATTATGTGATATTTTAAAATAGTCCTCATTAATGGCCTTTATGTGGAGTCCACTCATTGTTGTCCCCATGAGGGCAGAACAAAACTGGATTCCTGGTGGTTTTCTGTAACTTTGATCTCATGGACAAAGATTGCAATTCTGTCTTCTGAGCTACCTTTTGGGAAGAGTCAGAATGACCTCTGGTGCTTACCTCTTTGTGCCGCCCAGGGACTCCAGGAGGCCAGGAAGACGTGAGAGAAGCTGACTGCTGTATTCCTACCTGTTTTATTAGATATTCCTCCAGCTGGACATAAAATGCAATCAAAACAGCAAAAAGGCCTCCCTTTCTGAGTGACTTTCATGAATCCCGGGTCACAGCTATTGCTACACACAGAGTGAGGAGTCTGTAAGAAGGAAATCAATGATAATAGTTCAGTAGTCTTGTATGAATTGATCATATTACCTTAGAATGTGATCATAGTGCATAACAATGTTTTGATTTTATTTAATGACCCTGATGAATAAGGGCCCAATTGATCCTGAATCACAATGACACCACTCCTATAACACACAGTAGAACTGCCCCATCCAGATCCAAGTCTGTATTCTTTAGGGAAGCAGATCAGCAGGGCTTCCTGTGTTGGAGCCAATGTAGGTTCCTATCACCACCCTTTCAGCTAGCATCCAAGATGTGATCTGTTGCACCACCAGCATGATAAGGTAGAAAAACTTCTTTTTGAGATTCTGTTAAACTTTGAACCTGCTGGGTGCATACAGTGAGGGCAAGGTAAATTACAATCCATCCTTGGGATGCAAGTTAAAAATCATAAAATTTACATCTCCAAGAGAAAAGGAAGTTTGATTTGATGTTTGCATGCATGATATCATAAGTGGAGGTCACCAGGATATATTCTGTCCTAGTCAGGTCCACGTAAGGCCCTACAACAATGGGCTCAAGCATAGAAACAATTGTGAGGATGCAGCAGGACTGAGAGAGCAGGGTTTCCTTCTATTGTACAAGTGGTTGCTATGGGTGGAACCAACTCAACAGTCCCTGTCAATGACAACTAGGCCCTTGGCACACAGAGTATTTTTAGTCAACTACTTACTGAAAGCCACCTAGAAACCTCCCAGAAAGCAGCAGATCTACATGTGTTAAGAAATCTCTATGGGATTCAGAAGAATAGATATGACTCAGAATTAACTGGAGAGCAGTGGTTTGAGGTTTGGTGTTTGTATAATTGAGGTTGGTGAACTGTCTCAATTTGTCTGGTTAGATAGGATTTTTAAATCAGTTCATATTGCTGAATCATTAGTATCACTGTGAGAGTGTGATAAATAAAACATTGCTACCTTATTTGTATTATAAATTCTAAATATTACATAGAATAAAAATATCCCTGAATTTTATTCTGACAAGTGGGGCACATGCACTCAATACAAACACAACCTCTGATGGCAGAGAGGAAAGCTGGACCACCTGCCTCTGTTCACATCACAGCCCAGAAATCCTAAGGAGCAATTCTACACTGTAACACCTGGGGTTGCCTTAATTCAAGTGTTCCCTCATATCCCTTAGAGAGCAGACCAAAAAAATTAGACACTATTAATCAACACAGGTTTTGTATTAAGTTAAGTGGCCACAGAATTATTCTCATGTCTTGTTTCTGCTTTGGAATCTAAATGAAGAATTCATCCAAACCTCTGTGAATCCAAAAGCCCATTCTATCAGCTCCTCCTGGATCATCAAACCTTGCCCACGTAGACCCTGAGGGATGAACTCTCCGACTTTCACGGGAAGGCAAAGACCACCAGGAAAATTCAGAAAGTTCATAATGTCATATCGTGACACACAGTTTCTGTTCTCATTCAGGGAGACGTGCTCTCCAGCACTGCTTTCCAGATGAGCGTTTTTTAAGAAGGGGTGGAGCTAAAGAAGAGAAAGCATTAAGAAAGGAAATGAACATGGACATTAGAGACCAAACCTCAGGTGTGAACTACAGGTGATGGTATCTGCCAAGCAGTGACACAGGTTTTCCTCATCTGTGTGTCTATGTCCCTTTCTGAACCGGTGTCATTTCAAGATGTTCTCTGACTGTTCTGCGTGTTCCAGGAAGAGCACTATACCCTGCCCCAGATCAATAAAAACTTCAACTCATAACAATTAAGCAATTGTGACCCACAACAACACTGTGTGTTAAGTAACTTGAACTGCTACATCTGTTTATTTTGTTCATACTTGCCAGACTATTTGGTTTATTTTGTTGTTGTTCTATTCATGAGGCTGAGTAAGTTGGAATCGCCAACATTTAGGCTAACAGTCTAGAGAAAATAAAATAATTTTTGCAACCTTTGACCTGGCGTAATTTCTATACCTTTCCAGAAAATTTCACTTCTGGTGATTCTATAAGGAATCAAGAGCATCATCCCCAATCATTGGTTTTCTTAGGGCTCCTGAAGAGATTCATCAAATGCAAGCAGTCCCAAAGAATCCTTGTCAATAAACAGTTGACCGTAGATGCATGGATTCCTTCCTGGAGTTTTAATTCCATTGGTCTCTATAACTATTCTGGTCCCCGGGTACTCTGATAGTCAAGCATCAGGCTGCTATCCACATGGTCGGCAGTTCAAAACCACCAGCAGCTCTGAGGGAGAAAGACTGAGCTTTCTACTTCCATAAACAGTTACAGTTTCATAAAACTGCAGAGGGTCACTTGAGTGAGAATTGACTCAATGGTGTGAGTGTGAGATGTATCTATTATCATAACTGTTGGCTTCCATCCCATTCACCTCTATGTGGATTTTTGTACGAGCAGTCTTTCTCCCACCCACCAGGAAAGAAACTCACTGACAGCCAGTGATTCAAGTGCATTCTCATAAAATTCAGTGGTGTCAAGTCAATTCTGACTCATAAGGACCTTGGAGATCAGCAGAGAATTGCCCCTATGAAGGTTTGAGGCTAAAGCTCATCTTTCTCCATCAGAGAACCTAGTGGTTTCTATTGCTGACCTTGTACTTAGGAGGGAAACACATAACCCACTATACCTCGGGGTTCCTGTTCATATCCATGGCAATCCTATATAGGGTTTGTGGGGTGGCAACTCTGTATAAGAACATGACCTTCACATTCCTTCTATGGAGGGACTGGGGGATTTGACCCCCCCATGCTCTAATTTGCATACTTCTCTCGCATGATTTCAAATGAGGAAATATCAATCATCCCTTAATCTTGAAGATTACATAGATTATGAAAATCAAACTCACAGCCATCATGTCACGGCTAAATCTTAATGACTATACGGTTTACAGGAGGAGAAAACTCAGTCTTTATCCTGCTGGTGGATTCAAACTGCTAACCCTGTGGTTCATGACCTAATGGGAACCACTATGCCACCAAAGTCGAATCATAAAATTTTAACTCAATAAATTAATTCTCAGATATTAACAAGCCCTTAATACAAATCACTTGCACAGGAAATTTTACCTGCCAGGGGAGAAACGCAGGGTGTTCTGCTTCCATCTGGTACCTACTCTCCTCACCCATGAAAATCATGTCATGCAGGGCACGGGCCACCAGGTGGACAGCATTATAGAGATCATTGGTGGATTTCAGGAGGGTCGTGTCTATTTTATCCTCAGTCCCGGACTTCAAGGAGGCATTGGGTGGGCACTCATAAATTTCCCCACAAACAGTTCCCGCAATTGAGCAATTAAAAGCTAAGAGCCAGTATTTGGTAAGGAAAAAGTCTTCTGGGTACTTGGAAGGATTCACTGTCCTGAGAAAATGTTTGAAGCCAGGTATCTCAGCGTCCTGGTGTGAAAAGAAAAGAGTCCCATGGAAAGTATCTAATAAATAAAGAGTTGGTGTGAAAACAAAATTCCACTGGGATGTAATGATCCATAACTTTTGGGTCATAAAATTATAGTCATCAATAAAAGCCATAGTTAGTAATGTTCTGATCTCACCATAAATGATGAATGTATTTGCAGATGAGTCCAGGACTCTGGGGAGGTAGGTCACATCTCTTGAGCTATATATTATCTTGGTCACAGGAATTTTTTCAACGAGTGCCACACAGATACCTTTGATGGCCATCTCTTTACGAAGGTCCCTAGTGAACTGTTCTCCTTTGAGGTCATCTGGGACAAAGATACCAACCCATGTCCATCCAAAATGCATCAATAAGGAGACCAGGCCCGAGGCCAGACAACTGTGATTGAGGGAAATTTGATAGAGAGAGGAAAACCGGTCCTTAGTTTTCAACAAAGGATCAAAAGTGCCGTAGGATATCTGGATCAAAAGAGAGAAACAGTCCATGTGAGTTCTCAGAAGCAGAGTTAAAGCAGAACTGTAGTTAAACACGATGCTGACTCATAGTGATTTCATGTGTTCAAAGCAGAGCTGTGCTCCACTGACTTTTCATCACTGTGACCATCGGAAGCAGAGTGTCAGGGACTCCATCGGTGATGTGTGAGTGGGGAAGTGAACTTAGACTTGGAGTAACATAGAGTAGGACGGCTGCACAGGGTTTTCTAGGCTGGATCTCTGTGGGAACAGAAGACAACGTCTCTCTCCCATGGAGCAGCTAGGGAGGTGAAACTGCTGACCTTTCAGTTAGCAGCTTAGCCCTTAGCAGCTGCATGAACAGGGCTCCTTTAGCCAGCCTTACACTGTGAACAGAGCCCTGTGGGTGTGAAGCAATATTCAGAATCAGATTTACTGGGTTCTGATTCTGACTCTATTGTGTGTAGTTGAATAACCTCAGACAAGTTCAATAACTATTGAGCATCACAGTGTGCAGATTTCTAATAGCTAACCTAACCATCATACCTTGTCATTTCCTTATTATTGGTGCTGAGTGTGATAGTATATGAAAATAATTTTAAAGTGTGCTACGGATAAAATAGTATTCTCTCATAATATGTGTGGGTGTCCTGACACTTACACCTGTGGACCCAATCCGTTTTAGAAATCAGGTTGTCTGTTATGTTAATTAGTCCAAATCTGCAGGCCTCGTCCTAAGCCTGTCACTGCTCAGTGCTGTAAAGACCAGCACAGACACAGATGCCCAAACACAAATGTGGAGAAATGATCCCATGGGACGATATCCCAGGAATGAGGGATCTGAAAGTGAAGAGAGACGAGAATCACCTCCCAGGGTTGACAGAGGGAGAACCTCATTCGTGGTTCAGGGCCCTTTATCCAGATTCGAGCCTCTAGTGTGAGAAATAAACATCTATTTATAAAATCCCTCCTTGGCGGTATTTGTTCACACAGCACTAACGAAGGCAATGCCCATCCACCACAGCACGTGGTTCGATGTCATTATTTTCAATGCAAGAGGAAATAAATAACTTAATGATGAGATCATGGAATGAATCCTTCCATTTGCGTGTGCATGCCATTCGGCCTGTTCCACATAGCTAGTTTGCAGGTCCGAGAGCATCTGAGCAGCATAATTTCTAGAAGTCACTTTGGCCTGGCTGTGCTGCAGCAGCAGTCTCTGAACATTTGTTCCTGTCCCAATTTTCAACCCAGAATATTATTCCAACACATTGAGAAGCAATGGCCACTACCTGTGTCCCTCTTCTCTTCCACTTAAGCAGCAGGAGAACCGAACTGAGGAAGGAAAGGTCCACTCCCCAAGCGCCCGTACCTGTGGGGTCCTGTAGAGCTCCAGCAGTGCCCCGGCTTGCTCCAAGAACTCAGAGGGGATTCCTGAAATGACCGCCATGTTCTTTGTGTACGTCTGGCAGATGTAATTAGGGATGGGGGGCTCCGTTTCTGACAGCCATCCGAGGACACTCTCCAGGGTTCTGACAACACTAGGAAAGGCATTGTAGAGCCGGAAACCCAGGGAAATGTTGGGGAGCAGGAGCGGACTCCGGTTAATCTCCTCAATGGCAAAAAGAAATATCAGAGCGTAACCATAATTTTCTAAGTTCAACCTGGACAATGCCAAAAAGTAAATGCACTTTAGAAGTAAAACAGATAGACTTCAAATCCTATACAGGCTTCTATTTATTATACTACACAGATATTCTGCGATTTTTTTTTTCAAAATTGAAGGTTTGTAGCAAGTCTCCATTGATCAGGTCCAACAAGAAGGTTTACCAAGAGTTTGCTCCCTGTGTGTCTCTATGCCACTTTGCTGTCAGTCTCACCACATTCTAACCTGGTCCTAGTGGCATCGCATTCCAGTAGGCTACAGTCTAGCATCAACACAAATTGGTTTTGCATGGGAGAGCTAAAAGGAAAAAAAAATAGTGTGAGCTGCTGTACTGAGGTGTTTTGATTCAGAATCCACCATGTCTATAAGGCATGATTGTCCCAAACCAAGAGGAGGTATTGAGAGGTTTGCACAGAGATGTCAGTGCACAGAAAATGTTGTGTTTCTAGCTTTGGGAACTCAGTTTATGTGCATGCTGTTCCTAAAGCACCGGCAGGTTCAGACCTAAAAACTGAGTCTGGGAGCAGAGAGAAAGATTTCCTAAAAAGAGTTCATATTAAAAACACATGAGTTCATTGGGGAGAAGGGATGACAAAGGAAGTATTTCCATTGTATTTGTGTTTACATGTCAGACATTGATTTTGGAGTTATCCCAATAGGCAGTGGGTTAGGAACATGGACAGTAAAGCACTTGATGAGGCAAATGTTTGTGATTCACACAATGATGCCAGGCAGGACAGGGAAGCCAGTAGAGAAAGCTTGGAGGAAGAACAGCTTCAGGATAGAATGGAATCATCAGGTTGTTTTTGGTGAAGATGTCCACAGCCAGACAGCATTTGAACAAGCCCTACATGAACAACGCTTTGATTCTGATGATGTCCTACCCTTTTTGCAAACACTCTGCTTATCCTCCAGATTGTTCCACCATTCTTGACTTCTACCCGGTGCCCCCTAAGCTTCTAAATTAACCGCTCGAGTTGCCATTATCACTCAGATTGCACACACATAGTTCTTGACAAGAGAATATGCCTCCAAACAGACCTTCTTTATTATAAAGATGAACCGTTTCATTTGTTTTTCTTGCATTCAAAGATGATTCAGAGCAGAGTTAGGTTTAAGATTTAAAGGTAAAGATTTTCTCAAGGCAATAGTTTGAGGGGTTCACCCCAACTCCATGGCTCCAGAGAGCAACTTCAGAATTTCTGATAAATACACTTCTGCTACAGTCTGCTTCATAATCTTATAGGACAGATCACTGGAAGCAGAGAAATTTCCTCAGAAGACATAACATCGTCTTAGGCAAAACAAGAAAGAAAGCATTTCACGTTTTTCACCATAGCAAAGATTCTGCTTCTACATTTAGCTGGCATCTGTTTTCTTCCCAATCCCACAGAATCCTCCTACAGATTCAAAGTCTCTTCAAATTTACCATCCCTGACTGGGACACATTGCCAAGTAAGCAGGGAAACACAGGCTTCCTTATGTTTCCTTCCTAGTCTACAGTGCACACTGACACTTGCTTTTGCATATGTGAGCAAATTTGCATTTATTTGTTCAGTAGAGAATAGGAAGCAAGAATCAGGAAGCCTAGGTTTGCCTGGCTTATCGGGGACTCTGTCCCTGGCCATGCGGAGAAAAGCAGCCTGAAACACACAGAGAAACCTGCCAACCGGTGCTCTCCATCCCCTGTCCTTTGACTCTTTCTGACAGCTCTATAGAGGACATGAGGACCTTGCTGATGAGACAGGCACAGAGATCTCCCTGAGAGGGCACCTTGATGGCCTCCCCCAATTTGAAACCTGTATTTTAATGATTTTCCTTTAGCACCAAACTCCAGCCCAGACTTTAAATTTTTTAAACCCAAAGTGTCACACCTCCCACATCCCAAGTCAGGAATAGGACAGGATATATGGGTCACTGTTGTGGGGATGTTAACTCCATGATGGACTCAGACGTCCACATTTGATGGCTAAGCAGAGTGTGAGGTTCAAATCGACCAAGCAGAGCCGTGGAAGGAATGCCTGGGGTGGTGCTTCTGTGGAAAATGCCACCAAGGAGCGGATTCTACTCTGCAGCACACGAGCTTCCAGAAGTCAGTCCTGTTTCCACAAGAGCAAGTTTGAGTTTGGTACCGGGGGTCATATTTTCTACTCTGAAGGAATAAAGGAAAGAAAAGTAAAGGAGAAGGGGAATAAAAAAAAAGGGAGAGACAGTGGCTGCAGCAAAGGACAGGAACCTACCCAGGACCAAGCATGTGGTGCAGGTGCCCCGGAGCAGACTCAAAGTCACCCAAGCAAGGAAAGGGAAGAACTTCCGAATCAAAACTCGGGGAGAATCTCAATGCAGCTTTCACGTTCCCCATTCACACAGAGACACACAGAGACTTACACGTCAAATGTCACATTTTGTCTTCGACTGGTCACAAAAATTTTCCACTGTGCTTCTGAGTTGTGTGTCAGCGTGTAGACAGGGAAAAAGCCCCCGAGCACCAGATCCCCATCCCTGTAGACACTGGGCTGAATATATCCAAGGCATGTATCGTAAGTGTTCGTGGTGGTTTCCTGAAGAGGAAGCTGGCAGAGCAGAAGCAGAAAGAGCAGAGAGAGCATCCCAGCCACAACTCACCACCTGAGGCAGAGCCCTGAGTCCCCGGTGAACGGGGAGAAGAACTGGAGACTGGACAATCCGCCTCCACAGGGAAAGGCCGTAGCTGTGCAGGACACTGATGAGATGCTCTCTCCCTCAGCCACGGAGACAAGACTGCAGTTGCTCAGCAGGAGGGCAGTGGTAGACACAGAGCGCTCCGGATATATAGTCGTCTGCCCTCAGTGCCACTGTGACCCCATGTGCTGTGTCCTGCTCTTTCTCTCACTCCATCGGGCCAGTCCCAAATGGTCACTTCTGAGGGAAACAACACCTGGGCCCCATCCTGCCCTGGGGCTCCCCATCTGAGACCCGGCCACTATGTAAAAACAGGGTTGAAAACAAGCTCGCATCCCATGGGCCTCTCACAGTGTCCCATGCGGAAGCAAATTGTCACCCCAAACCATTGCGTGGTTTACCCCCGTGGGCTTCAGGCACTGAAGTGGATAGCACAGTGAAAAAGAAAGAAAGAAAGAAAGGAAAAGATGCTTGTAAGAGTTCAGGTTAATTAGACAAGCATGTGACCTTGAGCTTGGTGCTCTTTGAAGAATCTCTGTGGAACCAAACTCAGAAGAGCAGCTCTGGGGATTTTTAACAGGAAACTTGGGGGACAGTGTGTTCCTGTGAATGGGGAGGATCATATCAGGAAATGGTTTACAACGGTCTCTTAACTCTTGGTGTATCATCCATTACAGTCATTGACTTGTATGTGAAAAAGCTGAAGAATACATGTGTATTTTGTGGTGTGTGTTCTCAACAAGCACAAATAAAATAATGTTACAAAAGAAAGCCAAATGTGTGCACCTTATTCATAACGGTTCCAGGAATCCCATCAGGCATGATAGAGAGCAAGTGTCTAGGAAGCCCCTCATACAGGTTGTGGGTTGCAATGGTGTTTCTTGCAAGGAGCTGAGAGTTGTGGTATCAAGGGAGTCCTGGGGGCAGTCAGTCACATGGTCCCCTTGGGATTCCTCCTAATGCTCAAGTAACAGGGTCCTGCAGAATCCAAGGAAGGGGCTGGCGATGCCTTGAGTGGCCCACAAACACATTACTGACCCTTTTCCAGCCCTGCCTTTGGGGCTATTGATTGTTGTGTGAAAAAATGACTTTGTGATCAACACCGGAAAAGAACATTCAGTATTTCACTGTCTATCAGATTGGCAAGTGACAAAATAGAACCATCTATATGCAAATGGATTCACTTCTAGTGCATATACCTTGGAGTCTCCAGGGGGTACACATGGTTAACTGTTCAGACACTAATCAGAAAGGTAGCAGTTCAGATACACTCAGAGGTGCCTCCAAAGAAATGCCTGGCAAACACTTTCTTTAAAAAGCTCTGCCCTCAGAAGCCTATAGGACACAAGCATTCAGTGCATATGGTGTCAGATGACTTTGAAAAAGAAGAAAACAATGTTGTCTTCAGTAGCCAAAATTCAGAGAGTAAACATCAGAAGCATTCACTGTCCATCTGACATGGAAAGCTAACCAGATTCTGATCATTAGCCCTTAACCAGCCATAGCTCAACGGAGGCAATATGTTGAGGGGTCAGGGCACCCTCTGTCCCACCTGCACTCTCCTAGTTGCTCTCAGATCCAGCGACACCTCTCAATTCTCATCTCCCACAGATCCTTGCCCCACCGCTGCAGGTAAGGAAGACCAAGGACTCAGTTAACAGCCCACACAACCCCTGTTTCCTGAAGGGAGCCCTGTGCTGGCTGCCATTGACTCAGAGCCCTCCGTGGTCAGTGGTGGGAGTTGGAATTACGGGTTGCTTCACACTGTGGAATTAGAGCCACCCTAGTCCTGAAGGAAGCGGTCCTGGTGGCTTGGCATCTAAGAACACAGCTGCTGACCCAAAGCTTGGTGATTGAAAACCACCCACTGCTCCCCAGGGAAAGATGTGGTTGTCTATTTCTCTTCAGATTAAAGCCTTGGAAGCCCTTGGTGTCAGTCTACAAGTTCACTGAGAATGACAGATTTAAATTGGAAAGGCAAGGTTAGGCACTTGTAAGAAATGATGGGCCAGGAGAAGAGGAGAGGAGAAGCCATAACACATGTGTGCAATGCTGGGCCCACGGCATAGGGGAGTATTCAAACAAAGAGCCATCTAAGTGAGGCACCAACTAAATCCATATGGTGTGTCGATATGTGTGAAATAAGTCCATATGGTGTGATCCAAAGATGACAAGAACAAAATCCTTACATGATGGAGGGAAAAGTATCAGACCTGAAATTGTGAACACCCAATTTGTGGAAGTCTATGGAGGACAGTGGAGTCCCAAATCCAACTGTGGACTCTCCAGTCAGATGAAGCCTCTGGCAAGCCACAGGCAATGGACTCCACAGCTATTCGGTTGTACCCTCGATTATGGTGGATCAAACCAGGGTCTAACACGATACTTGGTCATTTGATCTGCCTTTGGCCCAACCTGAATTTTCTGTAATCTCAAATATTTATTCCTTGTTCCACAATAGAAATTTCTTCTCTAGCTTTTCAAATATTGTTGATGGTCTCTTTTTTCTTACTCTTTATTTCGTTTTTATTTGTGATGTACACATGTTGTGGTTTCTCAGAGACTAGAGCTGATGCAATGGTTTATCATGAGGGACAGTGGTGTGGGCACAGTGAGGGGATATGGAGAGCGAATTTTGAACACAAGAGGGGAGAGGGAACATTAGACCTAACTGTTGATGTATATACAACTCTTTTAAAGATGTGATGTAACTATGGAATGATATAATATGCAAACATTATTTCAAGAAAATACTTAAAAAATAGAAAAGAACTGAACTTATCCAGTGTTACTGTGGGTGAAGGAGGAAGAGTTTCTGCTTAGGGGGTATTGAGTTTATTTTAAAGGTCATGGGATAGTTTGGAAAAGGATATCAATAATGTTCATTCAACACAAATAATATAATCAATGGCACTGAATTATTCCTATAGAAGTTGTTGAATTGGAGAATTTTGTCTTGTGTATATTTTGCCACAATTAAAAAATTATAATTAAATGAATAACAAAGAATAAAGGAAGAAAAATCTTAAAATTGATGTGGTAATGATTTTAAAACCCTTCTAGATATGAAATGTTGAATCATATGATGTGTGGTTAAGTTCTAAAAACAATCTGGTAAAAATGTATAAATTTCAGCCCAGGGAACACTATGGAACCCGTAGAATTGACATAAATCAAAATTGTCTTGACAGCAGTGGGTTTGGGGGTTGGTGTGGTTTTGATTGGGATGGGATGTGGTGCATGTCAAACAATAAACATTCAATCCCATGCAATGACTATGCTTTCATCATATATGACCAATACCTTCACGGAATTTTGAAATCAGTTCCAACTATTGAATCTTTACTCTCACTGTGTTAGTGTGATACCCAATTAAAACAGAAGAGTTTGAAGTTGATTCTGAAGAATGGTGACCCCGTGCACTCAGCTAATGCCATAAGAACCCTAACACAGTTGCTGATATGAAATTCTGACCGCCTGGTACTGCGGAGATTACAGCCAATAGAATCTATGGACCAATTCTACTCTGTAACACATAGAACCACCTTATTAAAAGTGTTCCTTCACAACATCACTTAGACAGTAGATAAGAAAATATAGAATAGATTATCAGTACAGATTTTGTAATGGGTTAAGTGGTTACACTATTAATCTCATATCTTTTCTCTGCGTTGGGCTATATGAATAATTTCTCCTACCTTTTAAAACCAAAAGCCCATTCTATCAGTTCCACCTAGATCATCAAACCTTGACCACAAAGACCCTGGGGGATGAAGTATCCAACTTTCATGTGAAGGTCAAGGAAAAGAGGAGATTTCAGATAGTTCGGAATCTCAAATCCTGACACTCCGTTTCTGTTCTCACTCAGGGAAACATGTTCTCCAGGCGCGCCTTTTCTAAGAACGAGTGGAGAAAAAGGGGAGACATCATTAGGGAAGGAGATGAACATGGACGTTAGAGTCAGGAAACACAGGTGTGAACTAAAGCTATGAGCAGTTGCCAGGCAGTTACAGGCGCTTTCCTGACATCATTCACAGTCGACAAGGGGCTCTGGTGGATTCACTCTGCCTCTCCTCTAACTGGAACCAAATAACCTCTGAACCTGTTCCTTTCAAGTCACAACACACAATCTCTTGGCAATTGTAACTTGCCAAGTAAAATCACATCTTCCATAACCCTCTTCTCCAACTCTTCAAAAATTTCTAAACCCGGAGACTTCTTGGAAGATGGCTCTGAAGGAGAACACCCTACTGAAAACTCTCATCATGTGACTCAGAGAATAACTGGTCAGGAGGCCTAGTCGGGGCACCTAGACACAGGGCCTAGATTCTCAGCATTTGGGAATTTCTCTCAGCCTCCCCATTCTGATTCCCACCCTCAGAGAATGCAGTGGATTCTCCCTGGGGTCTCCCTTTTGCCATAGGATTGACACTCCCTTTCCATCTCTGGCAGGAACTCCCCCTTATCCCTCCTCCTCCTATTGGGTGTACACCGCTAGATTGTCCCCCTCCCATTGCTGTACAACTCCTTCCTGTGACTTGTATGGTTACCTGTAATCAGAGCTTGCACACTCCTATTTCTCCTTCCTCGTCCACCCGCGTTCTGCTCAGACCTGGATGCTGAGATCATGGCTATCCAGGAGGTAAGCATGCTAACATAAAATGTATCTGACTCCTTTATTTTACTCTCACTCTTATCTCTATTATTCTCTATTACTTTTCTATAATATTTTATTTATATATACTATATATTATCTCTGTAAAGTAGCTCCTACAGACCTGTGATTTTTCTGGGGCTGGGTTACCCTGACATATGACACCCATCACATGAGGGCACTGTAGGGAAAGAACTCTTTTGATACATATCATGTGTGACAATTGTACAGCATCATCAGACAGAAAGTGGTGAATCGGGGTAAATTTGAGTGTGTTTTTTAGTCCCAGTGAGATATGGGTCAGGCAAAGAGCAAGGATACAGAGTACTGTATCACTCTTAGCCACCTCTTAAAGAAACAAAATGTAGTGGTAACAAATTAAAAAATGAAATATTTTCTTCAAGTGGTAAAGAAATTTAATCCTTCCTTTCTGGAGTCAGGAAACTTTGATATGGAAATCTGGGACATGGTAACGAATTAACCTAATAAAGGCTCACAGGGAAGGATAGAACATACCCATGTTAACCTGGTCTCCATGGGCTCACATTAAGATGGTATTAGAACCTTTGCAGGAGTAAGAGGAGGATTATCATTCTAGTGAGAAGTCTTGTGTTGAGCCAAGTCTAGAAAAGCAAGCTAAAGTCTCTTTGAATGAATATAAATTAGGTGATGAAACTTTAGAAAAAACACTGAAGAAGCTGGGACTGATTTGTTATCTAAAACCTCTTATTCTAAACAAGACCTCATGGTCAAAGTCTCCATGTCCTCTGGGACTGCAGCCTCTGAAGGTCTACAGCTGATCAAACACTAGAGGAAGCAAATTCTAAGACCCAAAAGAGGCTATTAAACAATTCCATAAAGCTTCCTTGCTTTCAAAGGTAGAGGAAACAAGCAAAACCAGCAGAGTAGTGAGAAGCCTCTAAACTACCCAAACTTAAATCTAGTAAGAGGCAGGCAGAACGGGTATCAGACAGATGAGAAAATTTTAGACAGAATTGAGAAAAATAAGCATGAATCAGAAGAGGACTTCTGATTAAAAGATTTTGCTCCACTGCTGGAATTTATTGTAGAAAAGACTAGATATTGTAAAACAATACAGCAAGCCAGTGCTGGAGGTAGAGATGAGATTAGCTCCAAGGAAATGCAAAGTAAGAGAGTTAATACAGAAGGTGGGAGTCAGGAAGTAAAATTTATGCTATCTGCCAGTCCTCAGAACCAGTGCAGAAAATAGAGGCGAAGAAGCAAAGTATAGGAAAGCACTTTTACTTTGACAGGTAGAAAGAGGAATTGCAGAAAGAGATTTAGAAATTAAGAGGTCTTTTCTTATTTGACTTATTAACAGGCAGTCTGACAGGCAACACCCACAAGGAATTCACAGTGCCTTCCACTTTGAGATGCTAAAAGATCTCAAGCAGACTCTCAATTTTATAATTAGCATGATAAGGTCTTTGGTAGTCTGATTCCTGGGTCCACATTGACTAGAGAGTTTGGCAAAAGTATGCCTTTCCCCTTCAGAATGTTTACAATATCAAATCTGGTGGAATTTGACAGGCCAATTATAAGCTCGCAAAAATATTGAGGATGTAATAGATGTAGAAATTCATCACTTGGTAGGAGGGAATTATATCACAGTTGAGTCACAACCATAGTTTACTGAACTAGCTTTCACACAAGTACTTGACGTTTGCCTAAGGGCCTAGGAAAATTCATACCATCAGGAGAGAAAAGGCAGCGTTACACTGCTATAGGGCACCAGAAGGATGAGTCCTACTTAAACGTTGTATCCAGATTGGAGGATGTGGTGATCAAAAGTGTCAGATATGCACAGTTAGTGGAAGTCCCAGTTCACTAACTATCTTATGATTTTTCTAATGAAGACTGTAAAAATGCCTTATGATTCTACAGGGAACAAGGTACATTTTTAGATCATCTCAAAACATGCTGGAATGTAGGAACAGATGAATACAGGGCCGACCTCACAGCAATTGCTTTAGCAAATTACACCAAGCCATAAACGCTTTAGTTGTGGGAAGATAGGTCATTTTCACAGAGTGCAGGCCAATCATCTTGGCTACGAATAGTGAGCTGTGGTCTGCACCAGAGCATGTGCCAGGACCACCAACATCAGGTTTAAAAGAACCCTGACTTTGCCCCCACTGTAGTAAGGGAACTCGTTGGGCGAGTCAATGTGGCTCATGATCCAAAAGTAAGAGGCTTCCATTAGTAAATTTTTCCCAGGAGGGAAATCGAGAATGATGCTTGATCCAGGCCCCACCTGGAAGAGCACAGAAGGCAAAGCTCCAGCTTAACCCAGCAAAAGAGTTTTAAACCACACAGCAGGGGACCAGACCTAACCAAACTTGCAAAAGCCAATGCTCCTATGTACCAGTGATATTGCCAGGGGCTGGGTTATCCTGACAGGACAGCAGCAACCTGATCAACTGACTGAAGACATCCATATTTATTCCCTTTGCAAAGAACTGTGATCCAACAGAGATGCAGGAATAATAAAACACTATCATAAATATCACCCATAAGTAAAATTTTGCTGAGGATATTTCAAAAACCATAGCAGCAGTATATCAGTAGAAAGCTGCTGAAATTTCAAGAAGAATTCATGCAGGGATGTGCAAGGAAGAATATCCTTGCTGATGTCAGATAGCTCTTGGTTGAAAGCAGAGAATACCAGAGGGATGTTTGTGTTTCTTTGTTTGTTTGTTTGTTTTTATTGACAATGCAAAATCATTTGACTGCGTGGACTATAATAAACTGTGGATAATATTTCGAAGAATGGAAATTCCAGGACACGTCATGTTGCTCATGGAGAACACATAGTTAGGCTAAGAGGCACTAGATGGAAAAGAATGAGGATTTAAAATCAGGAGAGGTGTTTGCCAGGTGGTATCATTTCACAATATATGTATCTGGAACAAATAATGGAGTAAGCTGAATAATATGAAGAATGAGGCGTCACTATTGGAGGATGGTTTATCCAGAGCCTGCAATATGCAAATGGCGCAGCCTCATTTTTGGAAGAATAATATTGGAAGAATTTACTGGCAAAGATACAAAACTACAGAATCCAGTAAAGATCATAGGTCAACATAAAGAAAACAAACATCTTCACAAATGAATCAATAAGCAATATCAGGATCAATGGAGAAGATATTTAAATTGGCAAATATAACATTTTACATTGAGCCACAATCAATGTCCATGAATCAGCATTCTAGAAATTGAAAATATATTATTATATAGAGCAAACTTGATGCAAAAATCCTCTCTTAAGTATTAAAAAGCAAAGTTGTCACTTTGACGCCTAATATGTGATTGATCCAAGCCAAGTCCTTTTCAACCACCTCACATGCATGTGAAAACTGGACAATGATTATAGAAGAGTGCAGAAGATATGACACATTTGAATGATGTTGGAATGGAATATTGAACATACCAAGGACTTGCAGAAAACAAGCAAATCTTTCTTGAAAAAAAAAATTACAGTTGGATAACTCTTTAGAAGTAAGGATGAGAAGATTTTGTCTCATGTAATTTGGGCATAGTCTCAAGAGGTACTGATCCCTAAGAAAGGACACCATGCTTAGTAACGTTGAAGGTCATTGACAAATGGGAAGACAATAAGATGGATTGGCTACTAGGCTGCAACAGTAGTTCAAACATAACAATTGTGAGGATGTTCAAGACTGGACTATGATTCATTTTGCTGAACATAGTGTTCTGTGTGACAGAAACAACTCCAAGACAGCTAACAAGTTCCTATGGGAGCCCAGGTGGTGTGATGGGTTACGTTCTTCTCCCAATAATGCCTCAGAAAACATAAGGAACAATTCTACTGTGGTGACAAGTTTGGCTTTCTTTACCTTGAGTCATAATGCATATTGAAGTCTGTAATCCTTAATCTTTTTGATCAAGTGCTTCAAGTTCTCCTTGCTTTAAAAAAAATAAGATTGTGTCATTTGCATATCTCAGGTTGTTAATAGCCTCCTCTATTCCAAAGGCTACATTCTTCTTCACATAAGCCAGATTCTCTCATTCTTTGTCCAGCATATTGATTGAAAAATATGGTGGAGAACGTACAACCCTGTCGTAAATCATTCCTGATTTTAAACCATGCATGATTCCCTTATTCTGTTCACACAATTGCCAATTATTCCATGTAAAAGTCCCAAATGGGCACATTGAACTGTTCTAAATTCCCATTATTCTCACAGTTATTCATAATATGTTATGCTCCACAAAGTCAAATGTCATGGCATAGTCCATAAAACACAAAGAAAGATCTTCTGCTATGCTCTGCTTTCAACCAATAACCATCTAACATCGGCAATGATATCCCTTATTCCACTGACTTTATAAATCTGGACTCACCCACTGGCAGCTCCCTGTTGATGTACTGCTGCAAACATTGTTAGATGATCTTCAGAAAATTTGTACTTGTTGTGATATTAATGATATTGATCTATACATTGAGCATATGTTGAGTCGCCTTTCTTTGCAGTAGGTACACATATGGGTCTCTATCATTCAGTTGGCCAAGTAGCTGCATTCCAAATTAACTGACATAGAGAAATGAGTAATCCAGTGCTTCATCAGCTGTTGAGGCATTTCAATTGGTATTCCATGAATTCCTGATGCCTTGTTCTTGGCTGATGCTTTTAGTACTTCTTGAACTTCTTCCTTCAGCACTTTTGTTTTTTGTTCATATGCTAGCTCCAGGAATAGTGAAATGTTGAATGCTATTTTTTGGTAGAGAGCTCAGTTATTTTTCCTGCAGTTGCAACATAAGGCTTGAATTCACAATTGCAACATAAGGCTTGAATTCTTTTGTAGATTTCTTTTAGTTTCAAATATATTGAAAAGTTTTTCCCCTTTGATTTTTATCATTTCGGGTCCTTCCTATCCTAGGGTATCCATAGTTGACTTAATCTGAAAGAAACATCTGCATATACATTTTCAAAAAGATTATAGCCTTGAAAATCTAAGACCCCTACATTTAGAAGTTTGTAGTAAGGAAACAGTGAGCTTCCTCTTTGGAAGCAGTAGAGGGTCCAGTCTCCAGTGACATTCACTTTCTGCTTCTCTTGTTTTACTAACACTAACAAGTCTCCAGAGAGTGGAATAACATGCACTGATCTGGCTAATTGTGAGCACTGGGCATTTCGCTCACAAAGCCATAAACTGTAAATAACCCATCTTGGGCTCCTGAATTTCTAATCTAGTCCATGGAGCTCCATACTCTTTCTTGAACCTGCATTTCATCCGGTCCTGAGGAAGGAGTCGTCCTATCCCTCCAGGCAGGAGAGCAGGGAAGGACTCACACCCCTTGGTCATATCTCAGCCGAGAACTAGCACAATCCAGTGAGTGTTGTGGGACAGTCCACTTAGAGAGTGGGACCTTTCTTATCTCCTCACCAGGAGAACCAACATATGCAGGATGAACTTATGGCAAACTCTGAAACGGCATGATTTGACTCTAAAAACCTTTTAAATGATTGTTCCTGGCTCTGGTCTAGGTGTGAGAATACCATAATCTTTTAGTGTTTTAATTTAATATATATTGGGAGTAGTTCTTATGATATGTACTTCCTCCCTTTCATTTGTTCCTTAAACACAACAAAGTGATCTTGTAGCTGGTGAGATGATGGGAACAGTGTTGCTGTGGACATAAATGTAGCATTGTGAAGGCTTATTGAAGGCTGCCCATGGGCACAATCTGCACTAACACTTCCATGAAACTTGTCTCATTTTCTTTGAACAACCATGGAAAGAAAAGAGTGAAAGGCATGCTTACCTTTTCACAGAAGTGAAAGGGAGTGAAATCATTTTGTAAATTCTATCAGCTCATGGACTAGAAAAAGTTGAAGCCATTTTGAATGTGGACCATCCAGACACAAGACACGTGAGCATATTCTCCTATATCCACCCAACATGCCATTTCACTTTCCCGGTATCCCCAGGCCGTGGCCCCTTGCTCACTGCGCTCTGTTGTGTGGAGTATCTCCTAGACCCAGAGCACAGCCGTGCTTGCCTCCACTACCAGATGACAGTTAAGAATACAGGATGGGAGCACGTTGGGATCAGGAAGTTGATAAATCAGCAGATTGCTCTTGTCCTTCTTCTGGATTATGTGTCAGCTGTCTTCTTGGAATTTAGACCATTTGGATCTCAAAGGAAGACTTAGGTTTAGGATTTTATTCCTCATCAGCGTATCAGGATCCTTTAAAAGATGTAATTTAGATGGATCTCTGATTAAGTGTAGAGTGACATACAATTTAATAGTGAACCCTTATGCTGTACTTAGTATCTCTGTGCTACAGGGCATTTTCTTAGTTTCTCTCAGCATCTGTGTCACCATCTTTGTTTACCAAGAGATAGAAAAGAGATCTGCTTTACTGTAATGATTAAACATGTGGGGGACATTCCATACATGACATAATTTGTGGTGGATCCATATAGTGAAGGTACATTAATTTTATACCTTATTATTTTAATATATTTACACATTATTCATTTAAGTTAGGAAATGTTTCTTATTAAAATGTCCTGTGATCTGAATGCTTTGTGTGGCTGCCAAGAGTAGTGTAATATTTTTGTTCTTATACACACAGTTATTGAATTATTAGAAGGCAACCGTCACTTTCAGTGCTTATGATTCCCCAGAATATATTCTGTTCATTATACCGATAGAGTGCAACCATAATGATGACACCTATTATTGTTAAATATATAATGGACTCTTCCTTCCTTTGAAGGATTGAAATTTAGGCTGTGGCACCCACACTGAGTGATTTTATAATATCCAATGATATCCCACAAGACTAGAGATCAGATAACACACAACTCTAATATGTCTCCATTAAGTTATTTCTATGGTGTTCAGTTAATCACATGCCCAACAATCATCTTTAAAATATATACATTATTCATAAAAATGCAAAACAAAAAAGAAAAACAAGAAAGTAAATAGTTTTGTATGCACTTAGGCTTATTTTAAGATTTCCATAATACAATCTTTTGATTTGTTGAGAATTATAAGATTTCTGCCTTTTCCATTTATAGGTGTAAAGTTGGGACTCTATTTCAATTATAATTCAACCAATTTCATATTGAGTCAGGTTTCTGATTAAAAGTCAATATCTAAGTGTCAATCAATTACCAAATCTTTATTAGCAGCTATCTGTGTCCTCGTGATGGGAGTTATCTTCTCTTCTCATTTCCATTAAAAGAAGTTTAATGATTTACATGCACTCCATGTTAGTGTGACCTAGAGGGAGCACTCACGGTGTAGTGCTTATGTGTTGGGATGCAATATGAAAGGTCAGTACTTTGAAAATACAAGGGGCTTCTCAGAAGAAGGGTGAGGCTTTCGACTCCCATTAACAGTTACAGTTTGGGAAACTCACGGGGAACCCCTACCCTGCCCTACCAGGTCACCATGAACCTACTTTAATTGAAGGCACTGGGTCTGCTTTATATGAATTTTGCTCTTCTCATTTCTGTCCTGATTTTGTCCCCTCAACCAGGTCAGAATGATTTAGAATCTTTGCAAGTGAACAAATGGAGATGGAACCGCTGATTTCTCCTCTTACAAATTGGTGAGTTTATCTTTGAATTAAATATATAGACCCAATCACTTACAGGCACCATTATGCCATGAAGCTTCTAGAGTGTAAGACTTTACAAATACAGTAATGCACTGTTTAAAAGTTATATTTTTGTTTAGGTGAATAGTAGAAGAGGAAACCATACTTGTTTCAATTCTGGGTGTGTTGATTGCTCATCATTGTTTTAATTTGCATCTCTTAAGTGCATAATGAATATGAGCATTTCTTCATATGTCTGATGGATGTCTGATATTCTTCTTTGCTGAAGCATCTATTCATATCTGGTGCTCATTTTGAACACTGGATTATCTTCTCATTTCGAATTGAGCTGTTGGAGTTTTCTACAAATTTTAGAGATTAGTCTCTTGTCAGTTGTCATCGGTACAATTATTTCTCTGTCTGTGGGTTCTCGTTTTACTCTCAGTGAAACCTAGTGATACACTCTGTGTCCAGTTTTTTGGAACTCAGTCATGTAGTTTGTCTTCTGTTGTTGACATAGTTTACATTATGTTTCATAGTGTGTTTATGCCTCTTGTTAGCGCACTTTATCTGTAATTTTGTATTGGAATTTTTTTATACTTCTAGCTTTTCCATTTATGTCTTTGATCCATCAAGAATTTGGTTTGTATAAGGTATGAGATGTTTCCTTCAACTGGAAATGGACATCCCAATTTGTTTGCACCATGTGTTACTGTGATTCAAATTAACTTCATACCCTGTTAAAAAGTTGGCTCAATCCCTTTTTGGTTGTTTTATGAATGTTACAAGTCAAAGAAATTTATGGAAAGATACTTTTATAAGATAAAATCTATTTGATTGCTTCTAAAAAGGAACAAGTTGTGATTGAGTAGATTCTAACTCATGGAGACAAGACGTGTGTCAGAGTAGAACTCTGCTCCATGTGGTTTTCCATGACTACTCTTTAGGAAGCAGGTGCCCAAGCTCTTCCATTGATTCTGACTCATAACTAACTTGTAGGAATAAGCAGAGCTGCCCTTTCCTATTTCCAAGACTTTACATTTTTTTGCACAAATTCTTTTATTTATTTTATTAATAAATCATTTTATATCGGCTCATACAACTCTTATCACAATCCATACATACATCAATTGAGTAAAACACCCTTAAACATTTGTTGCCCTCGTCATTCTCAAAATTTGTCTTTCACTTGGGTTCCTGCAATCTTGATGGCAGGTACAGTCCTATGGGTCTATTGCTAGTTAAACAACCTAATTCTTAACCCACTGTACAACCACAACTCTTGTTTTTATCTTGTTAGGCACCCGTGAGGTGGTTTCAATCCATAGCGAATATGAACAGCATAGTGAAACACTGGCTTGTCTGTGCCATCCTAACAATTTTTAAGTGTTTTTATATATTGTTTATCTACTAAGTCAAGCCCGCTTTCTTGTTGGAAGGCTTGTTCTTCTCCTTTTTTTTTCTTTTCTTTTGCTGACACTTTACTTTACCAAACAGGACCTTCTTTTCAAGGGATTTATCTCTCGGGCTAATATGTCCAAAGTATGTAAGATGACGTCTATGATCCTTGATTCTAAGGAGCATCCTGGCTGTACCTCCTTCAAGGAAGATATTTTGTCCTCTGACACTCCATGATATTTTATTTACTTTTTGCCAACCTGAAATTTTAAATACATTAATTAATTTCTAGTCTGTTTCAATCATTTCTGAGCACATGCACTTAAGGGGATTGAAAATACCATGGTTTGGTTCAGGTATACTTGGATCCTCCACATAACAGCTTTAAAGAGACCTGTGCACCAGAGATGTCCGATGAAATATGTCCTTTCATTTCTTGATCATTGCTTCTAGGACCCTTGATTGTGAATATGAGTAATATGAAATCCCTGACAACTTCCATGTTCCCTTTATTTATCATGATGTTATCTTTCTATTGATTCAGTTGTGAGGACTTTGTTTTCCTTAGATGGAATTGCAATCCCTACTGAAAGACACAAGCTTTGATCTTCATCAGTGAGTGCTCCAGTTCCTCTTTGCTCTCTGCAGATTGCTAATGAGCCTTTCTCCCACCTTGATACTATCATCTTTATGCACTCCTGCTTCTCTTATTAATAACTCCCTTTTGAAATTTTTACTTCCCTTAAAATATTAAAGTCATTAGATTGTTGACAGAAAAATGGTATTTACAATGAAGACATTACTGGTCTTGCAAACATCTGTCTGGAAATATCCAGCTTCATTTCTATCACCAAGTTCACATTTTCCAACTACAGCTCTTTGCTTTTTGTTCCAGAATTTTACATTTCAACTCGGAATAATTATCTTTGGTGGTTGCATGTATGATTGATTTCACACTGCTGAAGTTGATATTATTCTTCAATTTCTTTGTCACTGGCATCTTAGGCTACTTTAACTGAATTATTTTTCTTTTTTGAAAGAAGGAGGTTTTCATTTGGATATTATTTTCCATAGAGAGTACTGTTATATCACCTCTCTGCGAATTTGTTATCTTAAAATGCACATGCGATTTTAAATACATTTTCATTTAAATGCATTTCCCTTGTGTCTCTAAAGCGGTTTGGCATAGAAATAGGTGAACAGCATAAGCACCAATGAGAAAATCTTCTGAGAATTACTTTATGGGGTGCTTTTAGGTGCCAACAGAGTTGGCTCCAATTCCTCACAGCGCTGTGCACAAGAGAACAAAACACTGCAGTCCTGCACCCTCCGCACAGTCCTTCCTCCGCCTGAGCCCATTGCTGCAGCCACTGTGTCCATCCATCTCCCTGAGGGCCTTCCTCTTCTTCTCCACCCTTCCACGTTACCTGTCGGGAGCCATGAGGCCCGGCCATAACCTTGCCTATCTGGACCCTTGAGACCCGGCCATTGTCTTGATCTTTATTTCCTGAGCTCTGTAATGTTCCACAGGAACTGTTTGTTCTACGGTCATTGTTCTCAGGGAAACACCTTTGGCTTGCTTCCTCCATTTATTGTTCTCAGGGAAACACCTGCGACTTGTTTCCCTTTCCTTGGCCTATATAAGTTGTAGTCTTTTACTCTATAATGGAGACTTGATCAGAATACTGTCTTGTCTCATTTCTCCGTGCTTCTTGTCTCCCCAATTCCCACTCTCTCCTCCAGGATCCACATTGAAGTTCCTGAGGGACGGGACATTTTGGCGCCCAACGTGGGACCCGGATATGAGGGATACCGTGAGGAAGAAGACGCAAAAGGAGGTCTGAGAGTAAAAGTGAAAGGAAATTCATTCGGCTGCTGCAGGAGCCTGCCACACCGAGACTGAAGGTGAGTAAAAGCGCCTGAAAATGGGACAAGAATTAAGCAAGGATCAGATTTATGTGAAACAATTGAAAGAGGCTTTAAAGACACGAGGAGTAAAGGTTAAAAGTTGTGATTGAAAACAGTGGATCCCGTGAAAGGCACCACTGAGTAGCACGGCCGTCAATACAAAATGTCCCAAACCGCGGGAACTTCAATGTGGATCCTGGAGGAGAGAGTGGGAATTGGGGAGACAAGAGGCATGGAGAATGGAGACAAGACAGTATCCTGATCAAGTCTCCATTATTGAGTAAAAGGCTACAGTTTATAAGGCCAGGGAAAGGAAAACAAGCCAGAGGAGTTTCCCTGAGAACAATAGATGGGGAAAGCAAGCAGCAGGTGTTTCCCTGAGAACAATGACTGCAGAACAAACAGTTCCTGTAGAACGTTACAGAGCTCAGGCAATAAAGATCAAGACAATGGTCTGGCCTCATGGCTCCAGACAGGTCCCCCTTTTTTATTTTGTAAAGCTAAGAGAGATCCCTTTGGGAACTGCATCTGTCTTAGGTTGTCAGGCATCAAGAGTCATCATTACCCGTCATTGATCAATGGAATGCTTTCATAAAATAAGAGCAAACCAACATCTGTCTTAGGTTGGTATGTCTTGTGCTGATCTTACCCATCATTGACTGTCCAGTTCAGCACACAAGGACAAGTATGTCTTATCATACCTTTTCATATGATCACCCTGTTTGCACATCTCAAGGCGGTGGTAATGGACCTACCTGTATAGGCTTTGCCTGGATGGCCTCAATCTGTTGCTTGATAAATGCCATGAGCTTGTTAAACACCACAGGTCCCAGTGAGAGCAAGAGTAATAGGCTAACCAAGAGGCCCAAAAGTGGTCAGAGATAGGGTAAAAGCCCATTGAGCTAAAGAATCTAAAAGGGCTAAGCTGTATGGAGAGGTAGCCCCATATTAAGAAACAGCCTTTTTTAATTCCTTTATGAGGATGAATTAGAGCCCAACATAATTTTGGACAGGCTCCCCCTGCTCATCTATGGTTTTGGTAACTGGGAAAGCATGTACAGGAGAGAAATCGCCCTACTCTTTTTCTGCAGGCATTTTCTTTGTAGGAAGATGTTGCCTAGGATGTTGAAGTGGGCGGCCCATTTCCATCCCTTATTCTGGTTCTGACACCCTTTGACTCCCTGATCTCAAAGTCTGCAGCCCGGTAATCAGACCGATGTAACTCTTCTAGTTTTATCTGTTGTTTAAGCTGACTAATTTTTCCTCTATGTTCCTCTATTATAGGAGGACCATTGGCCCCCTATCATCACTTTCTAGGCAAATAATGTCAATCTCCTTCTCTGGTGGAGACTCTCTGAGATCTGTTTTAGAACAGACTTTTAATATTTCTTCCATCTGGGTGATGGCTGCCGTTATTTGCAGACAACTCTCCTTTCTATCTATCAAATCTTTAATTAAATTCCAATAAGAAAAAGCTTTAACAGGAATTCATTCCGGTCAAAAGACCTCATAATAATGCTCCAAAGCACTGACAACGCTTTCCATCTTTTTATATCAGTTACCAAACAGGATGTCCCTCTTCAGGGACTGGTGTCTCCTGACAACATGTCCAAAGTCTGTAATATGAAGTCTTGCCATCCTAAGGCGCACTCTGGCCTTCCTTCTTCCCATACAGGTTGGTTTGTCCTTTTAGCAGACTGTGGTGTTTTCAATAATCTCCTGCATCACATTCAGATGAATGGATTCTTCTAGAGTCTTCCTTATCCAAAGTCTGACTTGCACATGCAGTTTGGAGAGCTACAAGGAAGTCATCTGCTGACGTTACTGGAGTCAGAGGTCCTCAAGTATGAACACTTACAAATTTCCATGATTTATTTGTGAACACTGTGTGTCTGTAAACCTATTACCTTTAACAATCCTCTTTTCTTTTTCAAAAGCCTTCTGGAAATCATGGAGCTGAAGAATCTAACAGGCATCCAAGAATTCCTTCTCCTGGGCCTTTCTGGGGATCCAAAACTGCAGAACCTCCTCTTTGGCCTTTTCCTGTGCATTTACCTAATCACGGTGGCTGGGAATCTTCTCATCACCCTGGTGATCAGCTCAGACCCGCATCTCCACACACCCATGTACTTCTTCCTCTCCAATCTCTCCTTGGCTGACACTGGATTCATCTCCACTACTGTCCCCAAGATGCTGGTGAATACCCAGACAATGATCAAATCCATCACCTATGCGGGCTGCCTGACACAAGTGTCCTTCTTTTATCTCTTTGCATGCCTGGACTGTATGTTCCTCAGCGTGATGGCTTATGACAGGTTCGTAGCCATCTGTCACCCCCTGCACTACACTGCTATCATGAACTCCCGCCTCTGTGGCTTGCTTGTTTTGATATCTTTTTGCATTGGTCTTCTGGACTCCCTGATGCATACTTTAATGGTCTCACAACTTACCTTTTGTGCAGATGTGGAAGTGCCTAGTTTCTTCTGTGACCCTCTGCACCTCCTCAACCTTGCCTGCTCTGACACCTCCAAACACACCATACTAGTATATTTCATCAGTGTCATCTTTGGTGGTGTTCCAGCCTCAGGGATACTTTTCTCTTACACTCGAATTATTTCCTCCATTCTGAGACTCGCATCTTCCGGTGGGAAATATAAAGCCTTTTCCACCTGTGGCTCTCACCTGACAGTGGTTTGCTTATTTTATGGAACAGGTATTGGTGTGTACCTTAGTTCAGCTGTCTCATCTTGTACAAAGAATGGTGCAGTGGTCTCAGTGATCTATACTGTGTTCACTCCGATGCTGAACCCCTTCATCTATAGCTTGAGGAATAAGGACATCAAGAGAGCCTCGTGGAGGCTCCTTAGTGGAAGGAAATAATCTTAATGTTATGACACCCTTTATGATATGTGGGATGGAAATGATTTCAAAATCTAATATCTATAAGTAGAAATTTGCTTGTTTAGTTGCATAAATTTTGTAACTCTCATAGACTTCTTTCCTGATTTATAATATCTGTACATTGCTTCCTATGGCACATCTCTGAGCAGTAGGGGTATTTTGGGTATCGTCTATCTGCATGATCAAACTAAATATTTATGACCCTTCTAACCTTCTCTAACTTTTCATTTATGATCTGACTTCCTGGAGAAATGTAGATTGTATTTTCATGTACTTAGAATCTCCACCCTTCTTATAATTACCCCGCATTGAATCACATTTGTGCATTTGGATTACCGAGGTCTTCTTTGGCTCTGATTCCAGTCTGTGACTAGGGAATCACATGATAAGAGCTCCATGGTAGCTCTGATATCAAACAGGACTGAGAATTACTAAAATCACACAGAGCAGTAATAGTTGGTACATGATTGAATAGAACTTTGTGTGTGTCAGTGTAAATAGGGATTTGAGATTCAAGTTTATTGGAAGTAAATTTTTTTTAATTTTTTATTTTAACAATTTATTGGGGCTGATACAATTCTTTTCACAGTTCATATATATACATATATCAATTGTATAAAGTACATCTGTACAGTCTTTGCCCTAATCATTTTTTTCTCTTTTCTTCTTTTACATTTTATTAGGGACTCAAACATCTCTTACCACAATCCATACATATACATACATCAATTGTATAAAGCACATCCATACATTCCCTGCCCCAATCATTCTCAAGGCATTTGCTCTCCACTTAAGCCCCTTGCATCAGGTCCTCTTTTTTTTTCCCCCTCCCTCCCCATTCCCCCCTCCCTCATATGCCCTTGGTAATTTATACATCGTTATTTTGTCATATCTTGCCCTATCCGGAGTCTCCCTTCCCCCCTTCTCAGCTGTCCCTCTCCCAGGGAAGAGGTCACATGTGGATCCTTGTAATCAGTTCCCCCTTTCCCACCCACTCACCCTCCACTCTCCCAGCATCGTCCCTCACACCCTTGGTCCTGAAGGTATCATCCACCCTGGATTCCCTGTACCTCCAACCCTCATATGCACCAGTGTACAGCCTCTGTCCTATCCAGCCCTGCAAGGTAGAATTCGGATCATGGTAGTTGGGGGGAGGAAGCATCCAGGATCTGGGGGAAAGCTGTGTTCTTCATCGATACTACCTCACACCCTAATTAACCCATCTCCTCTCCTAAACCCCTCTATGAGGGGATCTCCATTGGCCGACACTTGGGCCTTGGGTCTCCACTCTGCACTTCCCCCTTCATTTAATATGATATATATATATATATATACATATATACACATACATATATACATATACACATATATACACATACATACACACACTTATATCTTTTTTTTTTTTGCATGATGCCTTATACCTGGTCCCTTGGGCACCTCTTGATCGCACTGGCCGGTGTGCTTCTTCCATGTGGGCTTATTTGCTTCTGAGCTAGATGGCCACTTGTTCACCTTCAAGCCTTTAAGACCCCAGACACTATCTCTTTTGATAGCCGGGCACCATCAGCTTTCTTCACCACATTTGCTTATGCACCCATTTGTCTTCAGCGATCCTATCATGGAGGTGTGCAGTCAATGATATGATTTTTTGTTCTTTGATGCCTAGTAACTGATCCCTTTGGGACCACTCGATCACACAGGCTGGTGTGTTCTTCCATGTGGACTTTGTTGCTTCTGAGCTAGATGGCCGCTTGTTTATCTTCAAGCCTTTAAGACCCCAGTCACTATCTCTTTTGATAGCCGGGCACCATCAGCTTTCTTCACCACATTTACTTGTTCACCCACTTTGGCTCCAGCCGTTGTGTCGGGAGAGTGAGCATCATAGAGTTCCAATTTAATAAAAGAAGGTATTCATGCATTGAGGGAGTGTTTGAGTAGAGGCCCAAGGTCCTTCCGCCACCTTAATACTTGACCTATAAATATAGACACATAGATCTATTTCCCCATCCTCCTATATATATTTGCATGTCATGTCTTTGTCTAGACCTCCATGAATGCCCTTTGACTCCTAGCTCTTTCCTCCATCTCCCTTGACCTTCCTCCTGCCCTACTACCATGCTTCGTCGCCACCTGGGCTAGAGTATACCTCTTCTCTAAGCAACCTTACCCTTGATCATTTCCCACCAGGCCTGCCACTCCCCCTTCTCTACCATTTGGAGTCCCATGTTTTTCCCTTGTCCCTGGGTTTGTTAATGGAAGTAAATTTTCATTCAACAGTGCTTCTGAGTGTCTTTGAATCTCCATTCGTGTGCTAGCATCTGAGAGTATTGATCAGTCGTACAACTGAATATTTGTATTGTTTAACATAATATTTTAAGCACTAACTGCAACGTAGGTTTCATTATCATACACATATTATAAATGAAAATATATAAATTGATTTAAAATATAGATGTTTTTCCTTCATGTTTTGGGCATGATAGTGGGATGTTCTATGTTCGTGCTGTTATAGCTATATTTCTGTCTTTTGCATTTTACCTGAATTATATCCCATCATTGCCTGTGTAGGAAACTGAAGGCATAAATTCTGTGTAGAGATCTGGCTTTTGAACTGGAACCCTTTAACAAGCCAAGAAAAACAAATCCACCATCTTCAAGGGAATTCTTACTCATAACGATAATATGAAGGATTGCCTAGACTAAATATATAGGAGAACAGAGTGTCTCATCTTGCTCGAGCAGATCTGTGGGTACAGAGGAACTACTGACCTTGTGCTTAGCAGACCAGCAATTATCCAACAGCTTCCGTTTAACTTGAAAAGTTTCCGGGTCTCAGAAATTGTTTTGTAACCTTTCCTAGAATTAAATTTTTCAACTTAACATGCTGATGATAAAAGAAATGCTTCAGAAAATTAAGATCAGAAATATAGTTGAGCACCGTTTATCAAGCCACTACAAATTGTGACCCTGAGAGCAATGAGTGACTTCATAGACCGACTGTTTTCCTGCATGTTCAATTTGTGTATGCTCCTTTGTATAACTAAGATCGTTAGACACATGAAAGCCAACATGTATAACCCTTCAGATATAGAAACAGGAGAAATGGTTCCCTGCATGTAAGGGAAAGGAGGGTGGGAATGGGGAAAAAGGAGCTGATAGTATTGATGATTGTATAACCCCACTCTAGGGGAGGGAACAATAGAATTGTATGTGAATCGATAAACAGGATGGTATAAGATATGGCAATAAATACATAATGTTCCTGGGGCATAGAGTGGAGTGGGAGGGGACAAAGCGGAGCCACTGTCAAGGAGTTCCAGAAGAAAGAAAGTGTTTTGAAACTGATTGTGATAATAATTTTCCAATACAGTGTATTTTTTTAAAAAATTTATTGGGGCTCATATAATTCTTTTCACAGTTCATATATATACATACATCAATTGTATAAAGCACATCTGTACAGTCTTTGCCCTAATCATTTTTTTCTCTTTTCTTCTTTTACATTTTATTAGGGACTCATACAACTCTTACCACAATCCATACATATACATACATCAATTGTATAAAGCACATCCATACATTCCCTGCCCCAATCATTCTCAAGGCATTTGCTCTCCACTTAAGCCCCTTGCATCAGGTCCTCTTTTTTTCCCCTCCTCCCTCCCCATTCCCCCCTCCCTCATATGCCCTTGGTAATTTATACATCGTTGTTTTGTCATATCTTGCCCTATCCGGAGTCTCCCTTCCCCCCTTCTCAGCTGTCCCTCTCCCAGGGAAGAGGTCACATGTGGATCCTTGTAATCAGTTCCCCCTTTCCCACCCACTCACCCTCCACTCTCCCAGCATCGTCCCTCACACCCTTGGTCCTGAAGGTATCATCCACCCTGGATTCCCTGTACCTCCAACCCTCATATGCACCAGTGTACAGCCTCTGTCCTATCCAGCCCTGCAAGGTAGAATTCGGATCATGGTAGTTGGGGGGAGGAAGCATCCAGGATCCGGGGGAAAGCTGTGTTCTTCATCGATACTACCTCACACCCTAATTAACCCATCTCCTCTCCTAAACCCCTCTATGAGGGGATCTCCATTGGCCGACACTTGGGCCTTGGGTCTCCACTCTGCACTTCCCCCTTCATTTAATATGATATATATATATACATATATATACATACATATATACATATACACATACATACACACACTTATATCTTTTTTTTTTTGCATGATGCCTTATACCTGGTCCCTTGGGCACCTCGTGATCGCACTGGCCGGTGTGCTTCTTCCATGTGGGCTTATTTGCTTCTGAGCTAGATGGCCGCTTGTTCACCTTCAAGCCTTTAAGACCCCAGACACTATCTCTTTTGATAGCCGGGCACCATCAGCTTTCTTCACCACATTTGTTTATGCACCCATTTGTCTTCCCAATACAGTGTATTTTACTCTACATAATTCTATAATTGAACTATGTAGTGTTATGATATCTGTGAGAGCTCTCAATAAAATAACAGGAAAATTTTTCCACAATGGAAATTACACAATTCTTAGGAGTCCTTTTCCTTCGGAATACAAGGAAACTCTTTGCTCCTCTGTTGTGGTTCACTCTGTGTAAAAGAATCTCCCAAGAGGCAACGTCTTTATTAAGAACAGAATGTGCAAGGAAGAATATCCTTGCTGATGTCAGATAGCTCTTGGTTGAATGCAGAGAATACCAGAAGGATGCTTGTGTTTCTTTGTTTGTTTGTTTTCATTGACAATGCAAAATCATTTGACTGCGTGGACTATAATAAACTGTGGATAACATTGCGAAGAAAGGAAATTCCAGGACACATCATGGTGCTCATGGAGAACCCATAGTTAGGCTAAGAGGCACTTGATGGAAAAGAATGAGGATTTAAAATCAGGAGAGGTGTTTGCCAGGTGGTATCATTTCACAATATATGTATCTGGAAAAAATAATGCAAGAGGCCAAATAATATGAAGAATGAGGCGTCAATATTTGAGGATTGTTTATCCACAGCCTGCAATATGCAAATGGCGCAGCCTCATTTTGAAAGAATAATATTGGAAGAATTTACTGGCAAAGATACAAAACTACAGAATCCAGTAAAGATCATAGGTCAACATAAAGAAAACAAACATCTTCACAAATGAATCAATAAGCAATATCAGGATCAATGGAGAAAATATTTAAATTGGTAAATATAACATTTTACATTGAGCCACAATCAATGTCCATGAATCAGCATTCTAGAAATTGAAAATATATTATTATATTGAGCAAACTTGATGCAAAAATCCTCTCTTAAGTATTAAAAAGCAAAGTTGTCACTTTGACGCCTAATATGTGATTGATCCAAGCCAAGTCCTTTTCAATCACCTCACATGCATGTGAAAACTGGACAATGATTATAGAAGAGTGCAGAAGATATGACACATTTGAATGATGTTGGAATGGAATATTGAACATACCAAGGACTTGCAGAAAGCAAGCACATCTTTCTTGAAAAAAAAAATTACAGTTGGATAACTCTTTAGAAGTAAGGATGAGAAGATTTTGTCTCATGTAATTTGGGCATAGTCTCAAGAGGTACTGATCCCTAAGAAAGGACACCATGCTTAGTATCGTTGAAGGTCATTGACAAATGGGAAGACAATAAGATGGATTGGCTACTAGGCTGCAACAGTAGTTCAAACATAACAATTGTGAGGATGATCAAGACTGGACAATGATTCATTTTGCTGAACATAGTGTTCTGTGTGACAGAAACAACTCCAAGACAGCTAACAAGTTCCTATGGGAGCCCAGGTGGTGTGATGGGTTACGTTCTTCTCCCAATAATGCCTCAGAAAACATAAGGAACAATTCTACTGTGGTGACGAGTTTGGCTTTCTTTACCTTGAGTCATAATGCATATTGAAATCTGTAATCCTTAATCTTTTTCATCATGTGCTTCAAGTTCTCCTTGCTTTAAAAAAAGTAAGATTGTGTCATTTGCACATCTCAGGTTGTTAATAGCCTCCTCTATTCCTAATGCCACATTCTTCTTCACATAAGCCAGATTCTCTCATTCTTTGTCCAGCATATTGATTGAAAAAAATGGTGGAGAGCGTACAACCCTGTCATAAATCATTCCTGATTTTAAACCATGCATGATTCCCTTGTTCTGTTCACACAATTGTCACTTATTCCATGTAAAAGTCCCAAATGGGCACATTGAACTGTTCTAAATTCCCATTATTCTCACAGTTATTCATAATATGTTATGCTCCACAAAGTCAAATGTCATGGCATAGTCCATAAGACACAAAGAAAGCTCTTCTGCTATGCTCTGCTTTCAACAAATAACCATCTAACATCGGCAATGATATCCCTTATTCCACTGAGTTTATAAATCTGGAATTGCCCACTGGAAACTCCCTGTTGATGTACTGCTGCAAACATTGTTAGATGATCTTCAGAAAATTTGTACTTGTGATATTAATGATATTGATCTATACATTGAGCATATGTTGATTCGGTTTCTTTTTAATGGGTACACATATGGGTCTCTATCATTCAGTTGGCCAAGTAGCTGCATTCCAAATTAACTGACACAGAGAAGTGGGTACTCCAGTGCTTCATCAGCTGTTAAAGCATTTCTTTTTTTAAAAAAAAAAACAATTTATAAGGGGCTCATAGAACTCTTATCACAGTTCATACATATACATACATCAATTGTATAAAGCACATCTGTACATTCTTTGAAAGCATTTCAATTGGTATTCCATGAATTCCTGATGCCTTGTTCTTGGCTGGTGCCTTTAGTACTTCTTGAACTTCTTCCTTCAGCACTTTTGGTTCTTGTTCATATGCTAGCTCTGGGAATAGTGAAATGTTGAATACTTCTTTTTGGTAGAGAGCTCGGGTATTTTTCCTGCAGTCTCTTTCAAAATGGCAACATAAGGCTTGAATTACTTTGTTGATTTCTTTTCGTTTCAAATATGCTGAGCATGTTTTTCCCTTTGATTTTTCCAATTTCGGGTTTTTCCTATTCTAGGGTATCCATAGTTTGCTTTAATCTGACAGAAACATCTGGATATTCATTTTCATAAAGATTATAGCCTAGAAAAATCTAAGAGCCCTAAATTTAGAAATAAGGTTAACGGTGAGCTTCCTCTTTGGAAGCAGTAGAGGGTCCAGTCTCCAGTGACATTCACTTTCTGCTTCCCTTGTTGGATTCACACTAACAAGTCTCCAGAGAGTGGAATAACATGCACTGATCTGACTAATTATGAGCACTGGACTTTTTGCTCGCAATGCCATAAACTGCAAATAACCCACCATGGGCTCCAGAATTTATAACCTAGTCCAAGGAGCTCCATACTCATTCTTGAACCTGCATTTTATCCAGTCCTGAGGAAGGAGTCATCCTATTCCTCCAGGCAGGAGAGCAGGGAAGGACTCACACCGCTTGGTCATATCTCAGCAGAGACCCAGCACAATACAGTGAGTATTGTGGAACAGCCCACTGAGAGAGTGGGAGCTTTCTTATCTCCTCACCAGGAGAACCAACATATGCAGCATGACCCTATGGAAAACTCTGAAACGGTGATATGACTCAGAAGCCTCTTAAATGATTGTTCCTGGATCTGGTCTAGGTGCGAGAATCCCGTAATCTTTCAGTGTTTTAATTTAATGTACATTGGTTCTACTTCCTATGGTATGCACTTCCTCCCTTTCATTCGTTCCTTAAACACAACAAAGCGATATTGTAGCTGGTGAGATGATGGCCATAAATGTTGCATTGTGAAGGCTATTGAAGGCTGCCCATGGGGCACAATCTGCGCTAAGATTCCTGTGAAACTTGTCTCAGTTACTTGAACAACCACAAAGAGAAAAGAGTGAAAGGCATGCTTGCCTTTTCACAGAAGCGAAAGGGAGTGAAATCATTTTTGTAAATTCAATCAGCTCATGGACTAGAAAAGTTGAAGCCATTTTGAATGTGGACCATCCCGACACAAGACACGTGAGCATATTCTCCTACATCTATCCAACATGCCATTTCTCTTCCCCAGTCTCCCCAGGCGGAGGCCCCTTGCTCGCTGCGCTCTGCTGTGTGGAGTATCTGTTAGACCCAGGGCACAGATGTGCTTGCCTCCACTACCAGATGTCAGTTAAGGATACAGGATGGGAGCACATTGGGAGCAGAAGGTTGATAAACCAGCACAGATTTCTCTCTTGCCCTTCTTCTGGATTATGTGTCAACTGTCTTCTTGGAATTTAGCCCATTTAGGTCTCAAAGGAAGACCTAGGTCTAGAGTTTTATTCCTCATAAGTATGTCGTGATCATTTAAAAGATGTAATTTAGATGGATCTCTGGTTAAATTACCTAGAGTGACATACAGTTTAATAGGAACCCTTATGCTGTACTTTGTACCTTTGTGCTACAGGGCATTTTCTTCGTATTTCTCAGCATCTGTGTCACCATCTTTGCTTACCCACTGATGACAGAGAGACCTGCTTTACTATAATGATTGAACATGTGGGGGATATTCCATACATGACATAATTTGTGGTGGATACATATAGTGAAGGCACATTAATTTCACACATTATTATTTTAATATATTTACACATTATTCATTTAAGTTAGGAATGTTTCCTATTAAAGTGTCCTGTGATCTGAATGCTTTGTGTGACTCTCCAGAGTAGTATAATAGTTTTATTCTTATACACACAGGTATTGAATTATTAAAAGGAAATATCTCTTTCATTACTTATGATTCCCCAGAACATATTCTACTCATTGTACCAATAGAGTACAACCAAAATGATGACACCTATTAGGGTTAAATATATAATGGACTCTTCCTTCCTTTGAAGGATTGAAGTTTAGGCTGTGGTGCCCACACTGAGTTATTTTATAATCTCCAAGGATATCCCACAGGACTGGAGATCAGATAACACACAACTCTAATTTGTCTCCATTAAGTGTTTTCTATGGTGTTCAGTTAATCACATGTCCAACGTTCTCTGACTCTGGGGCTGCATCAATGAGCTCAGCCATAGTGACAATTGTGCAGATGCTGCAGGGCTGGGCAGTGTTTTGCTCTGGGCCAGAAGCAACTCCATCACACCTAACAATAACAATAACAACATATTGTACATTATTCATGAAAATGCAAATCAAAAGAGAAAAACAAGAAAGTAAATAGTTTTGTATGCACTTAGGCTTATTTTAAGATGTCCACAAAACAATGTTCTGATTTATTGGGGATTATAAGATTTCTGCCTTTTCCATTTATAGGCATAAAGTTGGGACTATATTTCAATTATAGTTCAACCAATTTCATATTGACTCAGATTCTGATTAAAAGTCAACGTCCAAATGTCAATTAATTACCAAATCTTTATTAGCTGGTACCTGTGTCCTCGTGGTGGGAGTTATCATCTCTTCTCATTTCCAGCAAAAGAGGTTTAATGATTTACATGCACTCCATGTTAGTGTGACATAGAGGGAGCACTCACGGTGTAGTGCTTATGCGTTGGGAAGCAATATGAAAGGTCAGTACTTTGAAAACACCAGGGGCTTCTCAGAAGAAGGGAGAGGCTTTCGACTCCCATAAACAGTTACACTTTGGGAAACTCATGGGAAACCCCTACCCTGCCCAACCAGGTCACCATGAACCGGCATTTAATTGATGGTCTGGTTTATGTGAATTTTCCTCTTCTCATTTCTGTTCCAGTGTTGTCCCCTCAACCAGAACGGAATGATTTAGTCTCTTTGCAAGTGAACAAATGGAGATGGAACCGCTGATTTCTCCTCTTACAAATTGGTGAGATTATCTTTGAATTAAAAAACATAGACCAAATCACGTATAGGGACCATTATAGTGTGAAGCTTCTAGATTGTATGGCTTTACATACAGAGTAATGCATTGTTTAAAAGTTATATTGTTGTTTGGGTGAAGACTAGAAGAGGAAACCATACTTGTTTCTTAGTATATTACAAATTATCTTTTTATTTTAAATTATGTACTTGTTTACATATCAGAACATTTTTGCATTGAACAACTGAAACGAATTATCCAACCTCCCAATGGCTTGCTCTACTTTCTGTCCCCCACTTTAAAAAATCTCCCTCTTCAGGAATCCTGTCGGTGTGCTGTGTTACACTTGAGGCTGCTCACCTCAAAGTGAGCCATTCAAAACCGTCAGCCACTCCGTGGGAGAAAGAGGAAGCTTTCTACTCCCATAAAGAGTTAGCATCGGAGAAAGTCAAAGAGACAGTTCTTTACACTTCCTAAGAGTCTGAGGGCGCGATCTGCCAGTGCATTTTTGTGGTTTGTTCTCCCTCTTCTAGTATCTTCCTCTGAACCCAAGTGAACACTTGTCTACCCTCTAATAGCTTCCATTACCCTCCCTTCGCCTCCAGTGATCGTCAGTCTGTGTCTTGGGTTTGGACACGTTTTCCTCATTCTTTTTTTTTTTAAACGTTTTATTAGGGGCTCATACAACTCTTATCACAGTCCATACATATACATACATCAATTGTATAAAGCACATCTGTACATTCTTTGCCCTAATCATTCTCAAAGCATTTGCTCTCCACTTAAGCCCTTTGCATCAGGTCCTCTTTTTTTTTCCCCTCCCTCCCCGCTCCCCCTCCCTCATGTGCCCTTTGTAATTTATACTTCGTTATTTTGTCATATCTTGCTCTATCCGGAGTCTCCCTTCCCCCGCTTCTCTGCCGTCCCTCTCCCAGGGAGGAGGTCACATGTGGATCCCTATAATCAGTTCCCCCTTTCCAACCCACTCACCCTACACTCTCCCAGCATCGCCCCTCACCCCCTTGGTCCTGAAGGTATCATCCACCCTGGATTCCCTGTGCCTCCAGCCCTCATATGTACCAGTGTACAACCTCTGCCCTATCCAGACCTGCAAGGTAGAATTCGGATCATGGTAGTTGGGGGGAGGAAGCATCCAGGATCTGGGGGAAAGCTGTGCTCTTCATCGGTACTACCTTGCACCCTGACTGACCCATCTCCTCTCCTAAACCCCTCTATGAGGGGATCTCCAGTGGCCGACACTTGGGCCTTGGGTCTCCACTCTGCACTTACCCCTTCATATGTGATATATATATATATATATATATATATATATATATATATATATACACACACACATATTCTTTTTTTTTTTTTTTTGCATGATGCCTTATACCTGGTCCCTTGGTACCTCTAATCGCACTGGCTGGTGTGCTTCTTCCATGTGGGCTTTTTTGCTTCTGAGCTAGATGGCCGCTTGTTTATCTTCAAGCCTTTAAGACCCCAGACACTATCTCTTTTGATAGCCGGGCACCATCAGCTTTCTTCGCCACATTTGTTTATGCACCCATTTGTCTTCAGCGATCCTATCATGGAGGTGTGCAGCCAATGATATGATGATTTTTTGTTCTTTGATGCCTGATAACTGATCCCTTTGGGATCACTCGCTCACTCAGGCTGGTGTGTTCTTCCATGTGGGCTTTGTTGCTTCTGAGCTAGATGGCCGCTTGTTTATCTTCAAGCCTTTAAGACCCCAGTCACTATCTCTTTTGATAGCCGGGCACCATCAGCTTTCTTCACCACATTCCTCATTCTTCTTTAAAGGCTGTGTTCATCCTTCAGTGATTGCCTAATTTCTCTGAGCTAATATCATCCAAATCCATCTATGTCATGAAGGCTTTCACCGTCCCATCATTATTCCTTCAGGATGTATCATTTTCCATTGTGTGGACGTTGCAAGGTTTATTTATTCATTATTCCACATATGGGCATTTAGGCTGTTTCCATCTTCTTGCTATTGTGAATAAAATGACGATGAACATGAGTGTGTATAGACCTGTTCATGTAATACTCTATTTATGGAGGGTATGTACCACAAAGCATGATTGCTGGGTCATATAGAAATTCTGTTCTTGATTGTTTGAGGACATAGCACACCTCTTTCCACCGTGGCTGTACAGTGGTACAGTCCAACCCACAGTTTGTGAGAGGTCCCGTCTCTCTGAAAAGATGTGTTGCACTGGGTAAACCTGCTCCACAAGACCTCTGCAGGGTATTGAAAGTAAGGACATCGCTTTGAGGACCAAAGTAATTATTTTTAGTGCTGCCTATACATTTAAAAGTTGGACATTAAATAAAGAAGATTGAACAAGAATTTTAATTTTGGTGTTGAAGAAGAATATTGAAAGTATCATGGACTGCTAAAAAGATAAACCAATCTGTATTGAAAGAAATATGGCCAGGGTGCTCCTTAGGGGCAAGGATGGTAAGACTTCTTACCTATTTTGGACATGTAAGGAGCGATAGGTCCCTGGAGAAGACATGGTGTTAGGTCGGGTAGAGCAGCACCCAAAGAGAGGAAGATCCTCAAGGAGTTGGACTGACTCTGGGGCTGCATCAATGAGCTCAGCCATAGAGACAATTGTGCGGATGGTGCAGGGTTGGGCAGTGTTTCGCTCTGGGCCAGAAGCAACTCCATCACAACTAACAAGAACAACAACATATTTCTATTTCCCATTTTTTGAAGAAATAAATTACTGTTTTCCATAGTAGTTATAGAATTTTACAGCTACAACAGCTGTGTGTGAGGGCTGTAGTCTCTTTACAAACTGCGTGTGAGTGTGTGTTCTGCTTTTAAGAACTTTGCTTTCAATCTGGGGTGAGGTGATAGCTCATCTTTGTTTTGCCTTGCATCTCTTAAGTGCATAATGAATACGAGCATTTCTTCATATGTCTGATGTATGCCTGATTTTCTTCTTTGCTGAAGTATCTATTCATATCTGGTGCCCATTTTAAAAACTGGATTATTTTCTTTTTTCTAATTGAATTTGAGTTCTCTACTGATTACAAGGAGCCACATGTGACCTCTTCCCTGGGAGAGGGACAGCAGAGAAGGGGGGAAGGGAGACCCCGAATAGGGCAAGATATGACAAAATAACGAGGTATAAATTACCAAGGGCATATGAGGGAGGGGGGAAAAGGGAGGGAGGGGGGGAAAAAAAGGAGGACCTGATGCAAGGGGCTTAGGTGAAGAGCAAATGCCTTGAGAATGATTGGGGCAGGGAATGTATGGATGTGCTTTGTACAATTGATGTATGTATATGTATGGATTGTGGTAAGAGTTGTTGGAGTCCCTAATAAAATGTAAAAGAAGGAAAAAAAAAAAAAGAACAATAACTGCAAAAAAAATAAAAATTTTAGAGATTAGTCTCTTTTCAGTTGTCATCGGTACAACTATTTCTCTGTCAGTGGGTTCCCATTTTACTCTCAGTGAAATCTTGTGATGCACATGTGTCTAATTTTTTTTTGGGGGGGGACTCAGTCATCTAGTTTGTCTTCTGTTGTTGGCATAGTTTACATTATGTTTGATAGTGTGTCTATGCCATGTATTAGGACACTTACGTTTGTCTGTAATTTTGTTTTGATAATTTTTATAGTTTTAGTTTTTCCATTTATGTCTTTGATCCATTGGAATTTGGTTTTGTATAAGATATGAGATGTTTGCTTCAACCTGAAATGGATATCCCAATTTGCTAGCACCATTTGTAAAAGAGGCTATCTCTTCCTCATGGAAATGTTCAATTCTGTAAAATATGGCATCACTGTGAGTCAAATTTAATTTCATACCCTGCTAAAAAGGTGGCTGTATCCCTTAGTGATTGTTTTACAAATAATCCAAGTCAAAGATAGATATGGAAAGATACATTTATAACATAAAACGTTTTTGATTGCTTCTTAAAGAGAACAAATTATGATTGAGTAGATTCTGACTCACTGAGCCACCAAATGTGTCAAGGTAGAACTCTGCTCCATCTGGTTTTCGATGACTGCTCTTGGACTCATAACTAAGTTTTAGGAATAAGCAGAGCTACCCTTTCCTATTTCCAAGACTTTCAATCTTTATGGCAGGTACAGTCCTGTGGACCTATTGCTAGTTTGACAATCTAATTCTTAACCTATTGTACAACCACAGCTCTTGTTTTGTTTGTTTTTTTTATCTTGTTAGGCACCCGTGACGTGGTTTCAATTTATAATGAACACAACAGCAAAGTGAAATACTGGCCTGTTTGTGCCATCCTAACAATTGTCAAGTTTTATTTTTTTTATATATTGTTTATCTATTAAATCAATCCCGCTTTCTTGTTGAAAGTCTTTTTTTTTTTTTTGCTGAACCTTTACCTTACCAAATAGGACCTTCTTTTCAAGGGACTTATCTCTCTTGCAAACCTGTCCAAAGTATGTGAGATGACGTCTGTGATCCTTGCTTCTCAGGAGCATTCTGGCTGTACCTCCTTCAAGGAAGATAGTTTGTCCTCTGACAGTCCATGACATTTTAAATACTATTTGCCAACACTAAATTTTAAATACATTCATTAATTTCTAGTCTGTTTCAATCATTGCCGAGCTTGCACATGCACTTAAGGGGATTGAAAATAGCACGGTTTGGTTCAGGTGTACTTGGGTCCTCCACATAACAGCTTTAAAGAAACCTGTGCACCAGAGATGTGCGATGAAATGTGTCCTTTCATTTCTTGATTACCGCTTCTAGGGACCTTGATTGTGGATATGAGTAAAATGAAATCCCTGAAAACTTTCATGGTTCCTTCATTTATCATGATGTTATCTCACTATTGGTTCAGTTGTGAAGACTTGTTTTCCTTAGATGGAGTTGCAATCTCTACTGAAGGACGCAGTCTTTGATCTTCATCAGTGAGTGCTCCAGGTCCTCTTTGCTCTCTGCAGGTTGTAAATGAGCCTTCCTTCCACCTTGATACAATCATCTTCATGTTGTCTAGCTTCTCTTATTACTATCTCCCTTTTGAATGTTTTAGCTTTTACTTTCCTTAACAAATTAAGGTCATTGGGTTGTTGAAAGAAAAAAGGTATTTACAATGAAGAAATTACTGGTCTTGCATAAGTCTGTCTGGAATCTCCAGCTTCATTTCTATCACCAAGTCCATATTTCCAACTACTGCTTTTTCCTTTTTATTCCCAACATTTACATTTCAAATACCAATAATTATCTTTTATGGTTGCATGTGTGATTGACTTCACAGTGCTGAAGTTGATAGAATTCTTCAATTTCTTTGTCATTGCCATCCTAGGGTACTTTAAATGAATTATTTTCTTTTTCATGACAGGAGGTTTTCATTGGCTATTATTATTTTCCATAGAGGGTGCTATTATATTACTTTTCTGTGAATTTATCTTAAAATGCTCATGCGATTTTAAATACATTTTCATTAAAATGCATTTCTCTGTGTCTCTAAAGCAATTTGGCATAGAAATAGGTGAACCGCATAAGCACCAATGAGAAAATCTTCTGAGAAGTACTGTTTGGGTTGATGTTGTTAGGTGCCATCAGAGTTGGCTCCGATTCCTCGCAGCGCTGTGCACAAGAGAGCAAAACACTGCAGTCCTGCACCCTCCGCACAGTCCTTCCTCCGCCTGAGCCCATTGCTGCAGCCACTGTGTCCATCCATCTCCCTGAGGGCCTTCCTCTTCTTCTCCACCCTTCCACCTTCCCAAACAGGATGTCCTTCTCCAGGGACTGGTCTCTCCTGACAATGTGTCCAAAGTCTGGATGAGGCCGTCTTGCCATCCTAAGGAGCACTCTGGCCTTCCTTCTTCCCATACAGGTCGGTTTGTCCTTTTAGCAGTCCTTGGTATTTTCAATAAACTCTTGCACCACAATTCAGATGCATGGATTCTTCTAGAGTCTTCCTTATCCAAAGTCTGACTTGCACATGCAGTTTGGAGAGCTACAAGGAAGTCATCTGTTGACGTTACTGGAGTCAGAGGTTCTCAAGTATGAACACTTAACAAATTTCCATGATTTATTTGTGAACACTGTGTGACTGCAAACTTATTTCCTTTAACAATCCTCTTTTCTTTTTCAAAAGCCTTCTGGAAATCATGGAGCTGAAGAATCTAACAGGCATCTCAGAATTCCTCCTCCTGGGCCTTTCTGAGGATCCAAAACTGCAGAACCTCCTCTTTGGCCTTTTCCTGTGCATTTACCTGATCACTGTGGCTGGGAATCTTCTCATCACCCTGGTGATCAGCTCAGACACGCATCTCCACACACCCATGTACTTCTTCCTCTCCAATCTGTCCTTGGCTGACACTGGGTTCATCTCCACTACTGTCCCCAAGATGCTGGTGAACACCCAGACACAGATCAAATCCATCACCTATGCGGGCTGCCTGACACAAATATCCTTCTTTTATCTCTTTGGGTGTCTGGACAGTCTGTTCCTCAGCGTGATGGCTTATGACAGGTTCGTAGCCATCTGTCACCCCCTGCACTACACTGTCATCATGAACTCCCGCCTCTGTGGCTTGCTTGTTTTGATATCTTTCTTCATTAGTCTTTTGGAGTCCCTGATCCATACTTTAATGGTCTCACATCTTACCTTTTGTGCAGATGTGGAAGTGCCTAGTTTCTTCTGTGACCCTCTGCACCTCCTCAACCTTGCCTGCTCTGACACCTCCAAACACACCATACTAGTATATTTTCTCGGTGTCATCTTTGGTGGCGTTCCAGCCTCAGGAATACTTTTCTCTTACACTCGAATTATTTCCTCCATTCTGAGACTCGCATCTTCAGGTGGGAAGTATAAAGCCTTTTCCACCTGTAGCTCTCACCTGACAGTGGTTTGCTTATTTTATGGAACAGGTATTGGTGTGTACCTTAGTTCAGCTGCCTCAACTTCTACAAAGAATGGTGCAGTGGCCTCAGTGATCTATACTGTGTTTACTCCCATGCTGAACCCCTTCATCTATAGCTTGAGGAATAAAGACATCAAGAGAGCCTTGTGGAGATTCCTTAGTGGAGGCACTTAATACTTATGGCAGCCTTTATGATAAATGAGGTGGAAATGATTTCAAGATCTCCTAACTATAAGTAGAAATTTGCTTGTTTGGTTACATAATCTTTGAAGCTCTGATAGATTCTGTCTTGGATTTTGATATCTGAAGATTGATTCCTTGGCAAGTCTTTGAATAGTGAGAGCATTGGGGGATATAGTCTATCTGCATTATCAAATTACATATTTATGAACCCTTCTCTAACTCATCATTTATTATCTGACTTCCTGATAATATGCATGACTCTTTTTTATGAACTTCAAATGTTCACCTCTTCCCATAATTCTGAAGCAGTGATTCACACATATACATTCGGATCACCAAGATCTTCTTTTGATCTGATTCCAGCCCATGACTAGGATATTGTTACATTTTAAAAGTTCCATGGCAATTACATTTTTTAAAAAGACAGAATTACTACAGACACACAGCAGTAATAGTCTCTTTATAATTGAATCCAACTCTGCCTGGGTCAAAATAGAACTCTCTTCCATAGGGATTTTAAAAGCTAGCTTATTAGAAGTAAATTTTCATTCCATGGTGCTTCTGAGTGGCTTTGAGTCTCCAGTTTTTAGTTAGCATCTGGGAGCACTGATCTCTTACACAACTCAGTAATATTTGTGTATTATTTAATAGAATATTTTTAAAACCTTACTACAAGGTAGGTTTCATTATCATACCCATTTTATGAAGGAAAATATATAAATGGGTAGAAAATATAGATATTGTTCTCATAATATGGGGATGATAATGGAATCTTTATGTTTGTGATATAATAGCTTCATTTTTGTCTTTTTCATATCCCCTGAATTATATAACATCATTTGCTGTGTAGAAAATTGAAGGCATAAATTGGTTTTAGAGGTCTGACTTTTGTACTGTAACCCCTTAACAAAACAGAAAACCAAACCCTCTGGCATCAAGTGGATTCTGACTCACAACGATTTTATGAAGGATATCCAAGATTATGAGAGCAGAGGATCTCATCTTCCTCCATCTGGCAGATGTGTGGGTACGGTTGAACTGATGACCTTGTGCTTAGCAGACCAATACCTAACCAAAAGCATGGAGTTAACTGGAAAAGTTTTGAATTAGACACAGAAGTCTGGCTTTTGGAAATTGCTTTGTGATCTTTCATGGACTTTGCTTTTTCACCTTAATATGCTGGGTTGGTCTGATGAGAGAACAAATGATTTAGAAAATTAAGATCAGAAATGTAGGTAAGCACCTTCACCAAGCCTCTACAAATTGTAACACCAAAATCAATGAGTGACCTAATAGACTAACTGTTTTCCTGACATTGTGTAGGGCTCGTGCAAATAAAATTTCATAAATTTTTTAAAAAGAGAGAAGGGTGTTCATTAGTAGTTAATTACTATTCAATTGCTGAATTTTACTGAGTTTAAATCACTCCTTGAATATTGCTGAGTCATTTAATTGAGTTTCATCATTGAGTTTTACTGAGTCATTTTTAATCATTGATGCTGCGTGATTTTGTGCATTAACAAAACATATACATCAAAATATGAAGATCTTTTCAGAGACAGCCCACAGCTTTAAGTTAGCATTCCTTCGGAGGACTCTATATGCCAGAATAAATAACTGTGCTAAAAATGGATGAAAAATAAATGGTTTGAATAAAATCGATATGTGGATGTTACTTGATTAAGAGCATTTCAATGGTGGTGTTGCTGAAGAATGTTGAAAGTACTGTAGACTTCCAGAAGAATAAATAAGCCTGTCTTGAAAAACGCTAAGATGGTGAGACTTCATCTCACATACTTCGTACACCTCAGGAGAGACCAGTCCTTGCAAAAAATACGTGCCATATAGACTCAAGTATAAGCCGAGTTTTTCAGCACATTTTTGAATGCAGTTTTTGTGGTAAAATTAGGTGCCTTGGCTGATCTTTGGTTCAGTTTCTACTTGAGTATATTTAGCATGTAATGTTCAGTGAAGTAGCAAGTAACTGAATAATAGGATGACCCCAAAAAAGTGATTGATTGACTCCGTGGCTGCAACAATGGACTCACACACAGCAGCAATTGTAAGAATGAAGCAAGCCAAGGCAGTATTTCATTCATTGTCCATTGATTGGTTTGCTCTGGGTTGAATTGACTCAACAAAAATGAACAAAGATAAAAACATGTCCTTACTAAAGAACTGCCTCTTTGGGTTTATGAAGGATATCCAAGATTATGAGAGCAGAGGATCTCATCTTCCTCCATCTGGCAGATGTGTAGGTACAGTTGAACTGAATAGAAAATTTCATCTGTTGCTTCTGAGCTAGATGGCCTCTTGTTTACCTTCAAACCTTTAAGACCCCAGCCCACATGGAAGAAGCACACCAGCCATTGCAATCATGAGGTGTCAAAGCAATCAGGTATCAGGCATCAGAAGAACAAAAAAATCTTACCATAGCAAATGAGTTGGGTAGTGAGGAGTGGAGACTGAAAGCCCATTTGTAGGCCAATGGACATCCCCTTAGAGAAGAGTTTCAAGAAGGAGATGAGCCTATCAGGGTGAGATGTAGCAACGATGGAAAATACAACTTTCCTCTAGTTCCTAAATGCTTCCTCCTCCCTTCCCTCCCCCGCCTCCCCCCCTCCTCCCCCCCCCCCCCCCCGCCCCGGCCACCACCAACTATCATGATCCCAATCCTACCTTGCAAGTCTGGCTATACTGGTACAGATAGGAACTGGAAACACAGGGAATGCAGGGTGGAAGATCCCTTCAGGACCATTGGTGTGAGTGGTGATACTGGGAGGGTAGATAGAGGGTGGGTTGGAAAGGGGGACCCAATTACAAGGATCTACATGTGACCTCCTCTCTGGGGGATGGACAACAGAAAAGTGGGTGAAGGGAGACATCGAACAGGGCAAGATATGACAAAATAATAATTTATAAATTATCAAGGGTTCATGAGGGAGGGGGGAATGAGGAAGGAGTGGGAAAAAGGAGGACCTGATGCCCAGAGCTAAAGTGGAGAGCAAATGTTTTGCTAATGGTGAAGGCCATCAATGTACATATGTGCTTTACACAATTGATGTATGTATGGATTGTGTTAAGAGTTGTACGAGCCCCTAATAAAACAACTAAAAAAAAGTTTCATCTGACTGGTTAATAGGCCAATGCCTGACTATTAAGACTTTCTTGTAATGATTACAGCTTAGGAAACCCCTGGGGCTGTTCTACTCTGTAACATGAGGTTACTTCGGGTAAGAATCTACTACATAACACCTAATAAAAACAGCTAACTCAAAGAATGACACTTCTAACCCAGACACCTAATGACACCTCACAGAGCAGTCTGGTGATGTCCTTCTGTGAAGAGTACAGTCCATTGGGAGACTTAATATAGTTAAGATGTCAGTTCTGCCAAAAGTACTACATAAGTTTAATGCTATCCCGATACAATTACCATCATCTTTCTTCAAAGAAATGGAAAAACTTATTACCAACTTCATATGGAGAGGGAAGAAGCCCAGAATTAGCAGAGAACTCCTCAAGAAGAAGGACACCGTGGGAGGGCTTGCTTTACCTGACTTTGGCACATACTATGCAGCCACAGTTCTCAAAACTGCATGGTATTGGTACAATGACAGACTCTCAGACCAATGGAAAAGAACTGAAAACCCAGAAATAAAAGCATCAGCATACACACAGCTGATCTTTGACAAGGGCTCCAAAAATATCAAATGGGAAGCAGATGCCCTCTTTAACAAGTGGTGCTGGAAAAAATGGATATCAACATGAAGAAAAATGAAGCAAGGAGACACAAGGCCCAAGTGTCGACCAATGGAGATCCCCTCATAGAGGGGTTTAGGAGAGGAGATGGGTTAATTAGGGTGCAAGGTAGTACCGATGAAGAACACAGCTTTCCCCCAGATCCTGGATGCTTCCTCCCCCCAACTACCATGATCCGAATTCTACCTTGCAGGACTGGATAGGACAGAGGCTGTACACTGGTACATATGAGGGCTGGAGGTACAGGGAATCCAGGGTGGATGATACCTTCAGGACCAAGGGTGTGAGGGACGATGCTGGGAGAGTGGAGGGTGAGTGGGTTGGAAAGGGGGAACTGATTACAAGGATCCATATGTGACCTCTTCCCTGGGAGAGGGACAGCAGAGAAGGGGGGAAGGGAGACTCCGGATAGGGCAAGATATGCAAAATAACGATGTATAAATTACCAAGGGCACATGAGGGAGGGGAGAAAAGGGAAGGAGGGGGGAAAAAAAAGAGGACCTGATGCAAGGGGCTTAAGTGGAGAGCAAATGCCTTGAGAATGATTGGGGCAGGGAATGTATGGATGTGCTTTATACAATTGATGTATGTATATGTATGGATTGTGATAAGAGTTGTATGAGTCCCTAATAAAATGTAAAAAAAGAAAAGAGAAAAAAATGATTAGGGCAAAGACTGTACAGATATGCTTTATACAATTGTTGTATGTATATTATGAACTGTGATAAGAATTGTATGAGCCCCAATAAATTGTTTTAAATATATATATATATATATATAAAAGCAAAGGACCTAAAAAAAAAATAAAGCAAGACCCTTATCTCACTCCATGCACAAGAATAAACTCAAGGTGGATTACAGACCTTGAAGTTAAACCCCAAACTATTAGGGCCATCAATGAGGGAATTGGGACCAACTTGAGAACTTTGGTGCAGAGAATACACAGGCTATCAGAAATAGGGAAGGACACAAACACAGAGGAGGCACAAATTGACAGATGGGATATACTGAAGATAAAACACTTGTGTACATCTAAAGAATTCACCAAGAGAGTAATAAGAGAGTCCACAGACTGGGAAAACATCTTTAGCAATGACACATCAGACAAAGGCCTTATTGCTAAAATTTACAATACTCTGCTAGCTTCCAAAAAGAAAAAAAACAATAGCCCACTTGAAAGGTGGGTAAAGGACTTGAACAGAAATTTTACAGGGACAGAAATCCGAATGGCCAACAAACATATGAGAAAATGTTCCCGATCTTTAGCCATAAGAGAAATGCAAATTAAAGCAACAATGAGGTGCCACCTGACACCCTCAAAGGTAGCCCAATTCAAAAAATCAGAAAGCAACAAGTGTTGGAGGGGCTGTGGGGAGACAGGAACTCTCATCCACTGCTGGTGGGACTGTAAGTATGTACAGCCACTATGGAAATCAATCTGGCGATACCTAAAACAGATGGAAATAGAGTTACCATTTGACCCAGCAATCCCTCTACTGGGCATATACCCAGAAGAGGCAAGAAACAAACCAAGACCAGACATCTGTGCTCCAATGTTCTTTGCGGCACAGTTCACAATTGCAAGGAGTTGGAAGCAACCCAAATTTCCATCAACTGACGATTGGATTAAAAAACTGTGGTATATACATACAATGGAGTACTACGCATCACTAAAAAGCAGTGATGAACGTATGAGGCACATAGCGGCATGGGAAGAACTGGAGGAAATCATGCTAAGCGAAGTAAGTCAGGCACAAAAGGACAAGTACAACATGAGCCCGCTGAGGTAAGAATTTAAAAATTTTTTAAAAAGCAAAAGTGGCATAGGGGAAAAAGCTACTGTATACAAACATTTTAGGGGTGAAGACTGTGTAGGATGGAAGAGACCAGACCAAAACCAGGGATGTACATGGTAGACAATGGTGGAGGAGGTGGGGAAAGGAAAACAAAAGGATGAATACAAGGAAGAAAAGGGTAGTGGGGGCATGGGGCATTAATCCACCCAAGGGGAGGGTATTGTTTATATCTCCACAGGGAAAGTGGGACCAGACTTCAACCCAGTGCCGCAAGGTGTGAATGCAATATCGCGGCGTGGAGGAGGGAACCAGTGGAGAGGTCTGGGAGGCTGGCCCCAGCACCATAAATTAAGTGGATTCCTGCCCTTCCCCGAAAAGAATGTGTTCCAAAGGACGACATTGACTCTGCAGCTCCGGGAGATGGACATATCTGATCAGAGCACACGGGAGCAGATGAAGGGGCAGGAGGAGAGAGTGGAGCACAGCCTGGCCCACCAGGCCGTGATGATGATGTTCCTGAGTAGAGCAGCCAGTCCACAGAGAGAACAACATGGCTGGCCCCACTATGAGAAATGATGCCAATCAGTGATTAAGGGCGATACAGGGGACTGCACCGGAGACACAGTGTGGGAATTGCACCTGACCTGATCCCACCACACCGAGGCAAAGCACTGGGGGAGTGCAGCGGAACAGCAAGGGAATGGAGTGGCAAGGTCCCCAGGGAATGCTGAAAGTGGACTTTGGGGCCAGGGCGTGATGCCCCAACAGACTGGACTGGAAAACGCTCCTAAGGGCCAGCAAACGATCCCTGAACTAACTACAAGATTTTCTCTTGTGAACTGTTTTGTTCTGTTCTTTGTCAGTGGTTTGTTTTTGTTGTTTTGTTGTCTGGTTGTATACTGTTGCTTTGTTTTCCTCTGTCTTGTTTTCGTGCATGTTAGTGTCTCCACAGGTCTGTCTGAATAGGCCAGGCTGGATGAACTATATGGAGGAAAAACAACGGGACCGACAGTTCCGGGGGGACTTGGGGTGGGGGGGTAGGGGGAGTAAGGAAGTGGTGTTAACAAACACAGGGACAAGGGAAAAACATGGGACCCCAAATGGTAGAGAGGGGGGAGTGGCAGGCCTGGTGGGAAATGATCAAGGGTAAGGTTGCTTAGAGAAGAGGTATACTCTAGCCCAGGTGGCTACGAAGCATGATAGTAGGGCAGGAGGAAAGTCAAGGGAGATGGAGGAAAGAGCTAGGAGTCAAAGGGCATTCATGGAGGTCTAGACAAAGACATGTACATGCAAATATATATAGGAGGATGGGGAAATAGATCTATGTGTCTATATTTATAGGTTAAGTATTAAGGTGGCGGAAGGACCTTGGGCCTCTACTCAAACACTCCCTCAATGCATGAATACCTTCTTTTATTAAATTGCAACTCTGTGATGCTCACTCTCCCGACACAACGGCTGGAGCCAAAGTGGGTGAACAAGTAAATGTGGTGAAGAAAGCTGATGGTGCCGGCAATCAAAAGAGATAGTGACTGGGGTCTTAAAGGCTTGAAGATAAACAAGCGGCCATCTAGCTCAGAAACAACAAAGCCCACATGGAAGAACACACCAGCCTGTGTGATTGAGTGGTCCCAAAGGGATAAGTTACCAGGCATCAAAGAACAAAAAATCATATCATTGACTGCACACCTCCATGATAGGATCACTGAAGACAAATGGGCGCATAAGCAAATGTGGTGAAGAAAGCTGATGGTGCCCGGCTATCAAAAGAGATAGTGTCTGGGGTCTTAAAGGCTTGAAGGTGAACAAGCGGCCATCTAGCTCAGAAGCAAAAAAGCCCACATGGAAGAAGCACACCGGCCATTGCGATCACGAGGTGCCAAGGAACCAGGTATAAAGCATCATGCACACACAAAAAAAGATATAAATGTGTTTATGTATATATATGTGTGTGTGTATGTATGTGTATATGTGTGTATATGTATATATAAATATATATATATACCATATTAAATGAAGGGGGAAGTGCAGAGTGGAGACCCAAGGCCCAAGTGTCGGCCAATGGAGATCCCCTCATAGAGGGGTTTAGGAGAGGAGATGGGTTAATTAGGGTGCGAGGTAGTACCGATGAAGAACACAGCTTTCCCCCAGATCCTGGATGCTTCCTCCCCCCAACTACCATGATACGAATTCTACCTTGCAGGGCTGGATAGGACAGAGGCTGTACACTGGTACATATGAGGTCTGGAGGTACAGGGAATCCAGGGCGGATGATACCTTTAGGATCAAGGGTGTGAGGGACGATGCTGGGAGAGTGGAGGGTGAGTGGGTTGGAAAGGGGGAACTGATTACAAGGATCCACATGTGACCTCTTCCCTGGGAGAGGGACAGCAGGAAGGGGGGGAAGGGAGACTCCGGATAGGGCAAGATATGACAAAATAACGATGTATAAATTACCAAGGGCACATGAGGGAGGGGGGAAAGGGGAGAGAGGGGAAAAAAAAAAGAGGACCTGATGCAAGGGGCTTAAGTGGAGAGCAAATGCTTTGAGAATGATTGGGGCAGGGAATGTATGGATGTGCTTTATACAATTGATGTATGTATATGTATGGATTGTGATAAGAGTTGTATGAGTCCCCAATAAAATGTAAAAAAAGAAAAGAGGAGAAAAAAATGATTAGGGCAAAGACTGTACATATGTGTTTTATACAACTGATGTATGTATATGTATGAACTGTGATAAGAATTGTATGAGCCACAATAAATTGTTAAAAAATTAAATTAAATTTTTTAAAAAAGGAAAAAAAAGAGTACAGTCCATAAAGCCCTGATGGAGTTCCACTTTATGACATATCAGATATGGGGTAACCATAAGTCAGAATCAACTTTTGGGCAACTGATTTTATTACATAATTAAGTACTTTGCTTTTAATATATGTTTAAGTATATCTGGTTCTAGTTGCTGTTGACAGAGTTAAAATGAAATTCCAAACTTTATAAATATTTGGCCCTAATGGTGAGGATGTGGCGGCCACCTACAAAAAGAGTGTATTGCATATAAGACTGTAGAGCAGCTAAAGCAAATGGAAAAAATGATGAAATCAAGGAGCTAAACAGAAAAGTTCAAAGGTAGCTTGATAAGACAAAAGCAAGTATTGTAAAAAAATATCAAATACCTAGAAGTAGAAAACCAAAAGGGAAGAGCCCATTCAGGATATCTGAAACTGAAAGAACTCAAGAAAAATTCAAGTCTTGAGTTAAAATTTTGAAAGATTTTATAGGAAAAATATAGAATGATTCACTAAGCATCAAGAGAAGATGGGGAGAATACAGAGATACTGTGTCAAAAAGAACTAGTAGGCAGCCCACCATTTCAGGAGTTAGCTTATGAGCAAGCACCACTGGTGCTGAAGGAAGAAGTTCAAACTGCACCAGATGCATTAGTCAAAGACACGTCTCCAGGAATTAATGGAGTACTCATTGAAATGTTTCAGAAAGTTGAAGAAACACTGGAAGCACCCATTCATTTATGCCAGGAAACTTGGGAGACAGCTACTTGGAAGAGATCCATATTTGTGCCCATTCCAAAGAAAGGTGATTCAACAAAATGCTCAATCTCTAGAATGGTATCATTGCAACAAAATTAATTAAAATAAAAGTTCTTGTGGGGGAGACTGGGAGAGGGAGGCAATAAAGGGGAACTGATATCAAGGAGTTCAAGAAGCAAGAAATGTTTTGAAACTGACTCTGGTAGCAATTGTACAATATCGCTGGGTGTGATTGAACGATGACATATTATGATATCTGTAAGAGCTCCCAATAAAATGAATCAAAAATAAAATAAAACCTCAAAAATCTGGAATAAGTTTAAAATCTGTCAAAAGGGAGTTCAAACGATAAGGTGCTAAATTTTCACCTAGCTGCATCTGCAGTCATCTAATTCCAATGCACTTTGAATTAGTGTTTATATGTATGTGACATGTGGGTTCAATTTTATTGTTTTGTTTTTGTCCAGTCCCCCCAACACCATTTACTGAGGAATCTGTCACTTCATTTAATGGATTTGGGGAAAAAATTGCATAAACATAGTAGTTTGCTCCTGCACTCGATTAAATGACATGGTCTATATATCTGTTTGTCTGGGTACATTAGAGAAACAAATCCACAGAAATTTATATGTCTAAGAGAGAGTTTTATAAAAAGGGTAAGTGTACATCAAGAAAACATTCCACCCCAGTGCTGGCCAAGCTCACAAGTCCAACATAAACCTGTGTGTCCGACACCAATCCACAAAGTCTTCCTCCAGCTCACAAAGCACACACAATGATACCAAATGCAGGAAGAAAGCCGAATCAGTGAACATGCAAGCATTTCAGCACTGGCAGGGGTATCCATACATCTGCTCCCGCACCCAGGGCTGCATCATGGTAGGTTCATGTGGCTTCTCCTCAGGGATGTCTCACAGGAAGTAAGCCTTGCCAGCTGAAGCAGGTTACTGACTAAGGTAGCTGTACCCTGGTCCAACCATCAGAGAGCAAGAGACCTGAGCACTAGAAAGGCGAGGCTTACTGAGCCATTTATCTCTCCATCCTTCAATTAATCCCACATGTGTTTATTGGCCAGTTTGGTACAATAAACCTTAACTATCTATCATTATTCAATTATGTGACTGTTTTGATTTCTTTATGTTTATAGTAAGTATGTTTTTAAACCAGGAAGTATTAATCTTTTGAATTGATCTTTTTCTAGGTTTTCTCAGCTACTAGCAGTTCTATATGGCTTTGAGGAATGCATTTTCATTCCTGGAAAAAAGGGTGTTTACATTTTATTAAGAATTTAGTTAAATCTCTAGTTCAATTTGCGTAGTATTCCCATGTTAAGAATATTGAAAGTTCTGAAAGTCAATCCCACAGAGGTTGAGGATGACCTCACTGTCACCAGAAAGAAAAACCCAGAGTGAAGAGTATATTTTGAACCTCTGGTCTCTGTGCTGAGAACCTCCTAACCCAGAAGAAAGAGAGCTGTAACGCTGTAGCTTGACATGGTGCAGGATGGCATGAGGTGGAGCAAGATGCTATAGGATGAGAACCAAGAGGTGGAGCCTAATGACTGTTGCAGTCGTGCCGGTCCAGAAAACAAAGCAGCTATACCAGGCCCAATGATACATTGAGTGAGCGATCTAATTGCCTTTGGGCAGGAGGCTTGCTAGTGAAGTGGTGTGCTTCTGTGCACCTGATAGGGAAGCCAAAAATGCCATAATATTTGTCCAAATGTGAGCCAGCAGCAGAGGCGAGAATAAGGCCACTCCTGTCAGCATAGATAATATGTTTGATGGGCCTATGGACATTGTTGGGAAGGAGCTGAAAGATGGCAGCACACCCCAAACTGCAACCGTGACATTAAACTTCCAAATACACTTTCCCACAGTCTTTCCAACACCATTTTTTCAGGTGCAGAGCAGTTTTCTCTCTGAACATTAACTTTAACTCCTCTTTTTTTATACTCTGTGCCATTTTCAGAAAATTCAATTTTATATACAAGAAAACTAAATCCAGAATTAAACCAAATCTAGCCACTTCCCTTGTTACCACAGTGGCCCAATTTCATCACTTTAGGATTATTATAAAATCACTATACTTAATCATCACCTATTTACCCTTGATAGCAAGAGAATCTTTCAATAATCTGAAACTATTGTTATCTCCTCTTTTACATAGTCCCCATCATTCATTTCATTACAATCTTCATTGCCTCTGTAAGATCTGTTTATGGATTTCTTTCTGGAATTTTATTTTTATTGGTTATCATTTTTGCTTTTTTGTCTTCATTGCTATTTCAATTAGCTCTTGCAGATTCTAATGGACTGGGAACATACTTTCCCTCTTTATGTGCTGTCTCTTGTCTAACACTTCATGGTGGCCCTCACCATAGATGACTTCTTTTGTTATGCATTCTATTTCCTGGCTCCCCTCAAAACCAACCAAACAAAAACCTCATTGTCATTGAGTAGATTCCAACTCATACTGACCTATAGGGGGTATAGAACTGCCTATGTGGGGTTTCTGAAACTATAAACTCTTACGGGAGTAGAAATCCTCATCTTTCTCCCACAGAGGAAAGCATCTGGTGGTTTCAAACTACTGAAATTTCAGTTAGCTACCTAACAGGTATCCCACTACACCACCCAACTCAAACTCAAAACTCACTGCCATTGAATCAATACCAACTCACAGTGACCCTATAGGACTGTAAAGCTGCCTCTGTGAGTTTCTGGGATTGTTTGCCTCTGTTTTTTTAAATTGGAGCTGTTTGGGGGAGTAGAACACCCTTTCATATGAATTTTTAATAGTTTTTCCTTTCAAACTAATTTTAAAAACTGTTTATATCCAGTTTAGTCTTTAATTTTTCTTTTGGAAATCCTCTTTTCAAGTCAAAAATTTCCTTTTAAGTATGGTCTCCATAACACTAATTTTTAACATATACCCAAATCTGTTTTTATATTTGTGTTAAGCCTGATTGACTAAAGAAACAAATCCAGAGATACTCATATATGAATATGAAAGAGCTTTACATCAAAGAGTAATTGTATATTAAGAAATATTCCAGCCCAGTCTACAGCAAGTTCTTCAGTCTGATATTAGCCCATAAGTCCAATACTACTCCAAAAATCCTTCTTCAGACTCACGCAGTCACACGCAATGATGCAAAATGCCGGAAGATCACAGGCTGGTGGATGCGAAGTCTTGAAGATCCAATGGTGGTAGACTCATCTCCAGGAATCTGCCTGCTATGAGCGGTGCTCAAAGTGTCACATCAACAGGATGACAACGCAGAGAGATAGAGAGACTGTTTTCAGAATCCTCATGAGAAGGCCATGCTCACAAAGAGGCATCATCAGGCTGTGAACTGACTGACAGGCTCGACTCCACCCCGACACTTATTTATCAAGTTGACATGAAATTATGTAACTACCACAATATTGCTACAATCTCGGTTGGCAGTCATATACAAGGGTGTTTTAACTAGCTCATTTTGGATGCTTAAAAGGAAGATGAAGATAAAGATGTGATCATGAGAAAAGAGAAAGATGAACATGAATCCCAATCCAAGTCTGTCTGGAAGATAGTAGGAATTCACACAATCAAGTGTTTTATTTAGATGGTTTGATTCCATCCAGGGGCACATTAAAAGGAAAGCCTACTTCCATGAAAAAAAAGCAGCTATTGAAAACCCTAAGAAACATTATTCTGTTTTGACCTCTATAAGATCTCTATGACTGTGAGTCCCATCAAAGGCTATCAGTGGGTCTCAATCTCACTACCTGTAGAGTTTCCTTTCCTGCCAGAGCCCTCAATATGACCAAGAATCTAAATTTAATTTTCAGTTGCAAGAGGCACATGTCAGAGAACAGCATAAGAATGCAATCAACAAAATCCAGACTTTCTTCAACAAATATATTGCAAGGAAAATAAAAAAGAGGAAAGCTTATAGGTTACAAGAAATATATAAGATTGGTTTCTGATGTGAATAATTTGTTTAAACATGTATGGAACAGTTGGAGAAACCTGAATAATAACAGAATATTTTATGATGCATGTAATTATTATTTAGATTTTAAAGTGAGTGTATTCGTTTCTCAGGGAATCCATAACAAATTTTACAAACAGAATGACTGATCAGAACAAATATTTATGGACTCAGAGTTCTAGAGCATAGTAGTCAGAAATCAGGGTGTCAATAGAGCCTAGTTTTCTTTGAAGGCTCTAAGGGAAGATATTTTGTTAGCTATTGGGTGAAACAAATGTTCTTTAACATGAAGATCAAGCTTCACCTTGCTAAACCTCTCTCTCTCTCATGTCTTTCATAAGGACAATGTTCAGATTTGACTAAGATTCATGCTACTTCCAGCAATACCTTAGATTAACTGATAAAATCACTAAAGACCCTATTGCACACAAATTCACCTTCAGAGGAACTGGAAATTAGAACTTCAATGTATCAATTTGGCACAATTAAAAGAATAAAACTGAGATGATGATATTATGATTATGCTTTTAAAAGAAGTTTTATTTCTTGATATAATTGAACTATGGAATGGTATGATGCCTGGATTGGTTCCTAATAAAATTTTTCTTGGGGGAAAAATATATATATACATACATATATATATATTCCAGACAGACTTGGTTTGGGATTTATGTTCATCTTACTCTTTTCTCATGATCATATCTTTATCTTCATCTTCCTTTTAAGCATCCAAAGTGAGCTAGTTAAAGCAACCTTGTATATGACTGCCAACCGAGACTGTAGCAATATTGTGGTAGTTATATATATATAACTTTTGTATTTCATATATATATATGAAATACAAAAGTAAAGGAAATTTCCTAAAACTGACTCTCTGGAAATGACTGGACAACTCTTGTTAATCTGTTTAAACCATTGATTGCATGATATGTGAATACAAATGTTAAAATAAAAAGGGCTGTATCTTATAGAAACATACAGAATCATTGATATGTGGACCTCACTCTGATTTAATCTTGGGGAGAGGGTGAAGTAGGTGAAATGAAACAAGGCCCATTTATAAACATTGTTTATCAGTGATGAGGACATGGTTCCACGACAGTGAAGTGAAAGCAAAAGAAAAGTTGCCAGTTGACCCAAACTGAGGCAATTTGTACTGCCAAAATTGCTACACTATTGGTAATCTACAAACCCTGGTGGTGTAGTGGTTATGCGTTGGGCTGTGGTGCACATGGTCCACAGTTTGAAACTACCGACAGCTCTGAGGGAGAAAGACTGAGCTTTCTACTCCCGTAAATAGTTACAGTCTCAGAAACCCAAGGGGAGTCACTATGAATCAGCATTGACTCAATAGCAGTGAGTTTGCTTTGGCGTATTGGTATTCAAATATGGCTCAACCTAATAATAGTTTCTCTACTTTTGTCCCAGTTTAAAATGTTTAATGAATAAAGATTTTAAGGACTGGCGTTTAATGTATCAATCATTTCCAAAAGTGTTTATTGACTAGATGGTGACCTAATCATCTGCGGATATTTAATGGCAGCTAATCATCTGTGGATGCCCTCCCAAAATTAAATGGCAGCAACTGTGAAAGTGGAGCCTCATAGTCGCAACAAATACAGTACCACTACTTAGTGATGTTCTGGCTCTGTTTGGAACCCTGGACGGTAGATTCTACATCCTCCATGAACACATCTGGGAGGCAGACAGTGTAACTTTACAAGAGTGGCTTGTTCAGGTGAGGAAGACTGAAACATCTTTATTTCTTGGTTATCGAACCCTAGGTAAATCTATGTCTGGTGGGTGGTGGTGGTGGTTGTATTGGCCCTTGGTCCTTAAATTCAGAGAAACACTGGGTCCGATGAAGAGTGGAATTTTCCTCTGAGAATCCCTGGCCTTGGAAAGGCAAAGTTTTGGAGACTAGAAGAGTTTTTTTTCCCCAAAGGAGAGGGTGCTAAGCAACTTGGAAAACACAACTTGTCCCCTAGCTGCCTCCCGAAGACAGGAAATTGTCAATACAGGGAATCAATTTGAAATTGGACAATTTGTCTAACAAGGAGCCCTGGGAATTGACAAATTATTGGTTGAGACAGTGGGAATATCCCCTCAGTCCCTATAATTTATACTCCCGTCCAGCTTTTCTTCAGGCCAGGAGGGTTCCTACCTGTGTCTAGAAAGCATCCTTCTGGCCCAAAGATGTAACTTCATCTTCTTGGCTTTTCCATGAAGCAGATCCGACATCATGATCCATTACCAGAGAAGACACTGAGCCATTTTGACTCAATGCTGAGTGGTGTTATCAAGAAGAAAAAGACAATCCAGTAAGTGCGTTAGAAGGGAAAGAGAAATGAAAGAGAATGTAGAAAGCAAGGATGAGGGAGCAGCAACATCAGTAAAGAAGTTCACAGAATGTGGACCACTGGTTACACTCTCAGAGGAGCACAGAATAAATATTGTGCTCTATAAAATTTCTGTGCAGCATTTCAAAAGAAATGTATTACTTTTAATAAAAATAAGCTTATAGTTATCCTTATAGCCCTGATCATTTAGTAGTTATGGGGGTTGGGCTGCTATCCTCATGATTTGCACTTCAAAACCACCAGCCAGTTCTTCAGGAGAAAGACAGGGCTTTCTACTTAGCCTCAGAAGCCCACGGAGGGGTCGCTTTGAGTCAGCACTGACTCGATGGCAGTTAGTTTTACAGTTAGTTATAGCAACAATTTTTTTTCCTTAAGCCACATTTAAAAATCTGAATATACTGAAATTATGCTAATGAATTTCTGTTAGAGCTGCCATTACCCACATACAGAAACTAAGCAACCAAACTCATTGCCATTACCCACATACAGAAACTAAACAACCAAACTCATTGCCATTAAATCAATGCTGACCCATAGCGATCCCCTGCGGGTTTCAGATCGCAGCTCAAAGCTTAACCATTACACCACCAGGGCTCTATGACACCAAAGACACTTCAAATCATGTCGTTTCATCTACAGGCATGTGCTGTTGCTATCATTGCTGCCAGTGTGTTTATAGTTGGTGATTTTATCCAATTTTCTGATACTTTAGCCAAAATATTGGTATAATCTGTATTTGTGAACCTGTATCAATACATTTTTGAGGATGAAATAATTAAAGGAAAAATCCTACTGCCACTGTTATCAAGTCAATTCCAATTCAGAGTGACCCTATAGGACAAAGTGTAACTGCCCCTTAAGGTTTCCAAGACTGTAAGTCTTGACAGGAGCAAACAGCTCTTCTATTTCCTGTGGAATGTCTAGGGGGGGTTGATCCACTGGCCTTGCTGTGAAAAACCCAAGACTTAAATCACTACATACCCTGGCTTCTCTAATGAACGGTAAAGGAGACAAATCAAAACAAGTTTACCACTCAGTTACTGAAATTATGTTGTTAATAATGTTATAATACAATAGAGAGAGCACTTGCAAAACTCTCTTCTTGTTAGTTTACACATAGTCTAGGAAATTACATTCAGTCAATGTACAAATATATTTATTAGATAATAGTCTGTGGTTCAAATTTATAATAAAAATTACTAAGGATTCTGTATCGACTGGTATGGAGGGAAGTTGATGGATGGCAGGGGCAGTGATACCATGAGTTACTGTCCTAGGAAACATTAAGCCTAAGATGCCACTGTGAAGTGGAAGTTTCCATGTACTTCTCAGAAATGCTAGAAGATTCTTCTTGTCTCCGTTGAGCATCTAGTTCCCATGACAGCATCCTGTGATTACTCATATTCTATTTAGTTCAGTTGTAGTGCCAGCCAGCTCTTTCTAAACCCAATATTACATAACACAGCGTTTCTTTCCAAGCCCACTTGCCTTAAAGCCTAGAGTCTTGTTTCACTTTTGTAGGCATATGTTTGAGTATTCCTACCATTGCTCCCTAATCTTTCCAGGATAGCAGGGTCCAGGAAACTGAGTTCCAGAGATCGAACAAGGTAGGGAAAATGCGAATCTTGAGTAAAGCCTTATCAAGAAGATGGGGTAAAGAAACAACTGAATCTCCAAGTTCCTGAGATATAAAACTCTTCCCATTAGCTGTGGGAAAACAGAGTCGTAGCCCCAATATCTGGAGTGACCAATCCTTGCAATAGGATAGTAGCAGCTAAACCAAGACTTTGGAAGGGGCTTGGGGTTGATTTTTATTTAATTCTAATGTAAAGATACAGCTTTGGAATTCCTTTAGTAGGCAGTTGTGAGCAATTTACAGCTACTACGTGGCTGTATCGTGTGAGCTGTGGTTGCCATGAATCAGAACAACCACAGTAAGCACAAAGTTTTCCAATATTACAGCCTCACTCATTGTGTCTTCTGAGCTTTCCTCGAACTCCCACTGCACTTCTCCATTAAGGTTAGATTTTCAAAGTGTAATAACCACTTTTTGAGCCCTCTTCACTAAACTATGAGATTCTTAAAGCATTCAAATATGCTTAGAGATTAAGAGTATTGGAGATCAAAAGGCAGAAGACTTGGTTTAGTTCTGTCACTTACTCTTTTAAAAACCTCAGGTGATTTTATTGTACCTCAGGTGATTTTATAGTGATTCTTTGTGCCTCTGTTTCATCATAGTTGAAACTGTACCTGCCTCACTTGGTTATTGTGAATAGCAAAGTAGCAAATTATTTTAAAATGTACCTGACATTATAGGAATACTAAATAAGCATGAGAAAAGAACTTTTTTCATGCATGTCTTGAACAATGTGTTCAAGTACTCTATGTCCCAGACATGGAACTGGTCACAAAATGATATAGAGGCATACAATTCATCCTCTCAAGTGCCTTTTTAAAATTGGTTATAATTTCTGTTTTTTCTTTTCTTTTTTTTAGCTATAGGATGCTCTTATTTTTATTTTATTTATTTATTTAATTTTTTTAAAAATCATTTTGTTGGGGGCTCATGCAACTCTTATCAAAATCCATACATCCGTTGTGTCAAGCACATTTGTACATTTGTTGCCATCATTATTCTCAAAACATTTGCTTTCTACTTGAGTCCTGGGTATCAGCTCCTCATTTTGCCTTCTCCCTCCCCACTTGCCCCTTCCTCATGAACCCTTGATAATTGATAATTCATATATTATTATTATTTTGTCATATCTTACACTGTCTGATGTCTCCCTTCGCCCACTTTTCTGTTGTCCATACCCCACGGTGGAGGTTATATGTAGATCCTTGTAATCAGTTCCCCCTTTCCACCCAGTCCTCTCTCCACCCTCCCACTGGTCCTGAAGGGATTATCTGTCCTGGAATGCTTGTGTTTCCAGTTCCTATTTGTACCAGTGTGCATCCTCTTGTCTGGCCAGATTTGTAAGGTAAAATTGGGATCATGATAATGAGGGGGTGAGGAAGCATTTAAAAACTAAAGGAAAGGTGTATGTTTCATCATTGCTACATCGCACCCTGACTGACTCGTCTCCTCCCTGAGACCCTTCTGTAAGTTGCCTACACATGTGTTTTGGGTCACCAATCTCTACTCCCCCTCATTCACAATGATTTGATTTTTTTGTTCTTTGATTCCTGGTACCTGATCCCTTTGACACTTCGTGATCACACAGGCTGGTGCGCTTCTTCCATGTGGGCTTTGTTGCTTCTGAACTAGATATCCGTTTGTTTGCCTTTAAGCCTTTAATACCCCAGATGCTATATCTATGGCTAGCAGGACACCATCAGCTTTCTTCACCACATTTGCTGATTCACCTGCTTTGTCTTCAGCGATCGTACCTTTCAAGTACCTTGACAGGGTCTTTTGTCTTTTCTTATGACTTTTTCCTCAATAGTGAGTCCACATCGTAGTTTCAATAGTTTCATGAACAAGTGAATGAATAGATAAGTGAAAAGAGTGAGCCAAATTAGTATATCCAGAGCTTTATTTCAGGAAGATGAATATGCAATGATTTCAGGACAGGTCAAGGGAATGAGAATGGGTGACTCTATTAACTCTGTTTTGGAGAGATTTAAATAACTGAAAGGCAGTTTTGATATTGACCTGACCTTAAATATCCTGAGGGGATGGTCACATATTCTAATCAAGTTAAGGAATGAAGAAAATATATGGGCCCATTGGCTCAACTCCTAGCCATGCCCCCAAGGCCAAATGTGTGTACGTTGGTAAAATGGACAGGATGTAGAGAAAAGATGTTTCTAAGACCCTTGACATGGAATCTCAATGTACTCTGGTTACAAATCTAATTGGCAATGTGCTAACAGAGGCTACACTTTCATTGGGAACACTCTAGAATGCAATGGTTGGTTGATGGAATAAAGGTTGAAAACTAGAATTTTTTAATGAGCTTTCTGTAATGTGGTTGCATCTCTTTTACAAGAGTGTTTTATGGAAATGGATATTATGTCTCAATGGGGAAAAATTAGAGAATTTTAAAAAACCTGTATTTTTAAAATACAGAGACACAGAAGGAATTATGATTAGAAAGGCCATATTAATTGACTACATCTTAGATTTATTCTAGAAAATAATCCTGTGTTCTAGAGAAGAGTGTATGTTTTTCTGATGTCAAGAAGATCTTCTGCTGTCAAGACTTTCTATCTATATAGATAGATAGTTTAATGTGTGTGTATTAGGTCCAGTTGAAGTTCAAACTACCAGCCATTCCACCAAGAAAGATGAGGCTGTCTGTTCCCATTAAAAACTATAGCCTAGGAAAATCTATATACTGCACTTATCAGTCAAAATTGACGCTATAGCAATGGGTCTAAAATCAAAAGTATTATGTTGAAGTCCTTTCCTATTATTGTGGAGTTGTCTATTTCAATTTGGTATTAATCAGTATTTACTTCATTTATTTTGACACATACCTACCTACCAGGTGCTTAAATATCTATAATTATAATGGATTGATCCTTCTGTTATAATGTGGCGTCCTTCTTTATCTCTTGTAGTTGATTTTAATGTAAAGCCTTTATTAATCTAATATCAGAATGGCCACATGGCTCTTTTCTGCATAAAATCAGTTTTCCATCCTTTTCTGTTCAGTCTATGTCTTTATGTGTTAAGATATTTCTCTTATAGACCACAAAAGGATCAATTTTGTTGTTTTTATCCATCCTGCCACTTTCTGTGTTTCATATATTGTGCTTATACTTAAGGTTAATACCATAAACAGAGAGTCTAACCTATGTATTTTGCAATTTGTTTATTTAATGGCTCAATTTTAACATGATTTTTTTCTGTTTCCTTTGTATTTGACTGCTTTCTAGTGCTGAGTTTCTTCCTACAATGATTTTTATTTGTTTTGTAATTTCTTAGTTGTTGCACATATTTTACAATTATACAGTTTACAATCGCAACAACATGTAAATTATACACACAGTTAATATACAATTTTAACTTAATAAGTCTTTCTGACATACTCCTTCCTCTTCAATTTCTGTTGGTGTGTCTCCATCAACATCAATGTACAATCTATTCAAATATTTACTTCGTGCCTTTTTCTTACAAACTTGATGTTTGTAGGATAAGTTTAGTGAGTTTATTCCCCGAAAGCATCATGTACTTAGTTCTTGTGATTGCTTATGATGTTGCATATTTTGGAGATTTTTCTTATTTATTATCTTTCTGATGTACAGATGTGAGGAATTATTTAATGCACTTTCCTTTACATTTAAGTATTTACTAGTTCAATACTTGCAAAACTGGCCTGGTGGTGGCATATTCCCAGAGCTTCTGCTTAAAAATGCCTACTCTAATATTTGACCAACAATTTTCCTGGGTAAAAAAAAAATTGTTAGATATCAATGTTTTCATTCAGTATTTCCTACATGTCACTCCATTGTCCTCTAGTCTCTAGAATTTCTAGGTCAAAATCTGTGCAGATTCGTATGAAATATTCTTAGTATGTTATGTTGCAGTTTTCTCTTCACATCTTCAGAATCCTCTTTTGGCCTTTGGCTTTCTAGAATTGTATCAGAAGATGGCTTGAAGTTTATTTTATTGTGTCTTGCCTGATTAGGATTATGATTTGCATAAAACACGCAACTCATTGCCATCCACTTAATGCCAACTCATAGAGACCCTGTAGGGCAGGATAGAATTCACTCCGTGGATTTCTGAAATTGCTACTCTCTATGGGAGTAGAAAGCCTCATCTTTCTCTCATGGATCAGCTGTTGGTTTTGAATTGCTGACCATGTGGATTGCAGCCTAGCAAGCAGCCACCAGGACTAGTAGCTTTATGTATATGCAGGTTTGATTAACTCTTCAGTTCTGGAAATTTATCTCTGATTGTCTCTTGAAAAAATAGTTCTATGCCTATATTGTTGGTTTGGTGTGCTGGGATTCTAATAATTCTGTTATATTTCTCAATTAAATCCCATACTGCCTTTTGCCTTTGTTGGCTTTTCTTTGCTCTTTGCATTAGTATGACCTCCAGAGAAGAAATTTTCTTTTCTTGATGTTTTACTTTTGATTGGTCTTCCTTTTCTTGTGATTTAGTGTGCTTTGTACATTTTTGTTAAACTTGAAGAATCTTTTTCTTTAAAAAAAATTTTAATTCTATTTTTCTGACTGGGGACCCTAATGATGTAGTAGTAGTCAAGCACCTGACTGCCAAGGTCAGTGTCTGTACTCATGAGTCGCTCTACAGATTCAAGATACAGCCGCTCATTTCCACCAAAATTCACCACCCTAGGAATCTCATTGGACAACGCCACTCCACTCCATAGGGTCACTGTGAATGAGAATTGCCCAATGACGTTGACCTTGGTATCCTCCTGACAACCACCAGAGTACACTCTTATCCAGGTTAGATGATACTGAATTACAGGAGTCAAGCAAGACTAGAAAAGCTGCTTTCTTAAGTAAAACCTCATTGAAAAGATGAAAGAAACAACCACATTTCCCAGGTTCCTGGCTCCTAAAACTATCCCTAACCCTATAACACAGGTTATATAACACAGGTTTTCACAACATTTAATTAAAATGTATATATTAATATATATCTTGATAAGTATGAAAGTAAAGAATAAAAACAAAATTTTTTCCTGAAATTAAAAATTCAGGCGTTATAGGGCCAAGAGCTGTGAAATGACAAGGACTGGCAGAGGTGCTGGCAGACCATTGAAAGTACCAAAGAACTACCAAATGTGTCTTGGAAGAAGTACAGCTAAAATGAGCTTCAGAAACAAGGATGACAAAGCCTAGTCTCACATGTTTGGATAGATATCAGGAGAGACTACTCCATGAAGAAGGACATCATGCTTGGTAAAATAGAGAGGCAGCAAAAAAGAGGAAGGCCTTTGACAAGATGGACTGTACAGTGACTGAAACAATGGACTCAACCATAAAAACCAATGTGAGCATGGCTCAAGACCAGACATTTTTCATTCTATTGTAGAGATGGTCACTATGAATAGGAACTGACTCAGTGCTTCAGACTCAATGGTACCTAACAAGAGTAGACAGTAACAGAACCCTACCTCAATGGTTAAGTGGTTGCTGACAAAGGTTGGTGGTTTGAATCCACCTAGAGATCTGTGTCCATCAAGATTACAGTTGGGAAAACCCTATGGGACAGTTCTACCCTATAACTCGGGATCACAAAATCAAAATGGACTCAAAAGTGCCCAGTAGCAACTACACTTTCTCCTGTAAATATGAAGCCCAATAGTAAGCATGAATCCAGAATTTGTAAACTGGTCTATCTGAGTTCACGTCTCTGTACTTCTCCATTGCCCCATTCTGCCCTCCTGCAGGTTGTCTGCAGGTTGTGCAGGTTTGGAATGCTGAGTGTCTGGATGAAGAAGTCAGGAACAAGAACTCTTGAAACAATGATTTGTTTAAATATATATAACAGTCCTTAACTCTAACTTAATGGGCATTTTATGAGCCTCAAATTGTATGCAAACTTTTGCCAATGTATATATTTTCCTGGAAATAAAGCCTGTAATTTTTAGCATATTCACCTAAAGATCACATTGCAAAATAGAAGAACCACAATAAAAGGCAGAGCATGTGGAGAGAAACTCCAAGTCAAATCTTGAGGAATATTGAAGAAGAACCAAATAAGGAGATAGGCATAAGATGCAGACCTCCTGGGAAAAGCTTGGAAAAGGAAGAGTGATTCGAACAAACAGTAACCTGGTCCAGCAGGGCTCCATTTAGGAAGCATTTTTCACACGTAGACACTGTTGTGCTGCAGAATTCCTGGAGGCTCTGGAAGTTAAACTGAAATTCCAAGCTTGGATCTTGTGGCACCTCACTTTTCATTCCCTAACTCCATCTGGACTAATCCTTCCTTTGCATCTCAGATCATCTGTCCCTTCATGGCCTCTTTCAAAATGCCAGTTTTCCATTTTTCATTCACTCATCAAGCTTATTAATCACCCTCTCTCCTCTTTGATAAGGAGCTCTGGTGGTGTTTCTGTGCATGGCTACCAGATGGAAAGCCACCACTCACAACCCATCAGTCACTGTATGACAGTCTGCTTCTATAAAGGTTTAAGACTTGAAAACTCTTTTGTCTATGGGACAATTCTACTTTGTTCGGTCATATTGCCATGAGTCAACTCAACTCAACAGCAATGTGTATGCACTGTGGTGATTTGCAGATTGCTATGATTCTGAAATCTATACCACTGGTGTTTCATTTACCCACAAGGTCACCCATGGTGGACCAGTTCCAACAGAGCTTCCAGACTAAGTTAGACTTGGAATGAAAATATACTGTCAATATAATTTGGAAAATCAGCCAATGGAAACAGTCTGGATAGCAACAGAACATTACCTACTAAAGTGTAGAAGATGAATCCTACATGTTAGAGGACACTCAAAATGCACAATAACAACAGGAATAGATTTGAGCATACTAACAATCATGAGGATGACATGGGTTTGGGCAATGTTTTGTTCTCTTATTATAGAAGGTAATCATGAGTCAGACTTAACTCAAAGGTAACTGACAACAACAATGTACTGAGACCAGTTGTTGGTGTAATGGGTGCAGTAGCACACTACAAAGATGGGACCCCTGCTTTTATGCTCTTAACATTGTAATTTGAGTTACTTAAAGAAACTAAGATGCCTTTGTGTAGAGACAGGTGCCATGACAATATGGAATGAAAATGCCATCTAGTTGTATTACCTTAATGGGCATCTGTTTTCTTCTTTGAAAATAGGGATAAGAATTGTTCTCTATAAGGCAATTTGTGGAATAATTTGATTCTGTTGTTGTTACGTTCATCAAGTTGATTCTGACTCATGACAATGCTATGCTCAACAAAAGGAGCCCCCGCTTGGTTCTTCAACAGCTTCGTCGTCATTGCTCTGTGGGCGCCCATTTCTGTAGCTCCCGTGTCAATCCATCTTCTTGAGGGTCTCCTTCTTTTCCAATGACCTTCTGTTTTATTAGTCACGGTGTCCTTCTTGGTGAATCATCCCTCCTGACAACGCAAGACAAAGTACATGAGGCAAAGTCTTGCCATTCTCACTTCCAAGAAAAATCTGCCTTTCTTTCTGCAAACACAAATGTATTTGTTGTCCTGGCAGTTCAGGGTATTGCTAGTATGTTTTTTGCCTGTGCCAAAATCTAAATGTATCAATTCTTCTATATTCTTTCTTCATTTTCCATTATAGGAGGTGACTGGAAATATTATAACTTGAATCAGAAACACCTTAGTCCTCCAAGTGACACTTTTTTTTTTAACACTTTACACACGTCATTTTCAGCAGCTTTTCGTTTCCATGGGTGTTGGTTATGGATCCAAATAAAAGGAAGTCCTTGACAACCTCAAACTTTTCTCCACTGATCATGGTATTGCTTATTGGTCTAGTTGTGAGATTATTTTTTATTTCATGGTAATGTACAATGCCTACTGAAAGCTTTGATCTTTATCAATAAGGGCTTCAATTCCTTCTCAGTCTCAACAAGCAAGGTTGCACCACCTGCAGATGGCAGGTTAATGGCTCTTCTGCCAGTCCTGATGTTACATCCTTCTTCATGGAGTTTAATTTTGCCGATTGTCTTTTCAGAACATAGATTGATAAGTATGGTGAAAGAATGCAATGCTGACATCCAGCTCTTATAACGTTAAACCATGAAATACTCCCTTGGTATGTTCAAATGACTGCCTGTTGATTTATACACAGGTGCCAGACCCTCCACTGCCATCACATCAATTTCCACTGAGAGCGAATCTGAGTCCGTAAATCTTTTACAGCATCAAATAGCCTCACGTTCCTCCTGAATGCATAGGTTCTAAATGAGCACGATTGGTATTCCTATTTTCTAAAATGTGATGTATAAATTGTCATGATCCTCACAGTACAGGAAAGAATCCTTTGTATAGTTAAGAAAAAGCACAGGGTGTGCTTGCTATTATTGTGTGGATAATTTCTACTGAATTAGAACAAGTGAGCCAGAGGAAGACTGCTTGAAAATATTGTTAATTTTCTTATATTGTGCATTATTACTAACATTTAATTAATATTTTAATAACTGTTGAAAGACAATTGTGCTTTAACCTCAAGTAAATACTTTTATCACTAAAATGTCAGTGTACCCAGTGGAATATTTTTATATATTTTTGTTGTGGAAATATATACATATATATATATATATATACACACACATATTCCACTTCAACATTTTTTACAAAAGCAAGTTAGTGATATTAATTATTTTCAACACATTCACCCATTTCCACTTCCGTTTCCAAGTTTTTCCATAACAAAAGCAACTTTTGAACTGAGATATCAATGAAACATCAAGGGGTCAGTAATTAAATATCAAGAGGGAGATTATTTCCCCCCAAAAGGAAGCAACAGATGCAAATGCAAAGATTCTGTGAGAACTTAGGATGCTCAAGGAACATAGACAATATCCCTGGGTTTGGAACAGGATGACTGGAGGGGTGGGTGGCAGAGAGGAGGCTGAAAAGGTGACCAGAGGCCAATTCACATAAGGCTTTAGGAGTGTTTGCTGCAAGTGTTTGCATTTTATCCTATGCCTGCCTCGGTTTCCAAGTCTGTGCATCTTTATTAGCGTGGAAAGGCTGATCTTTCTCCCGTGGAGCAGTTGGTGGTTTTGAACTGCTGACCTTGCAGTTAGCAGCCCAATTTAAGCACTATGCCACTATCATTTAATTCACCGAGCCCTGATTATGAGGATGGCTTTTTCTTCACTTTCCATCATGTCAGTAGTGCTGCAATGAATTTCCCTATGTCTGTCACTGCACCTAGAAGTCTGTGCCTCCTGGTCAATTCCAACACATGGTGATCCCGTGACTTACAGAGCAGACTGCTCCATAGTGTTTTCCATGAAAGGAGCTCACCAAAACTTCCTTCTGTCGTACTACTAGATGGGTTCAAGCTGCCATCTTCTAGGTTAGTGTCCAGTGTAAAACCATTTGTTCCACCCAGGGACTTATTGCACTTAGATAAGATCTGTAATCGAATGTGGATTTGCAGGGTCACAAATTATCCTCATTTTCCATTTTGGTAGCTACCACTCATAAAAAATTGTAGCCACCCACTCCTAATTTCAGTGAGGATGCTACCAAAAATTGATTCTATTCATTTTTTAAATAGTTGTCAGACAAATAGATTTAAAAAACTATCTTCTAATAATATGTGGTTTGCCATATTTCTTTATAATTCTATTAATTTTTTCTATATGTATGTAAATCAATGGTAGATAATTCCTGGCAGGTGTTTGTTTTCTTTGGGGTAAATTGTCCCCATTACTGTTATTTTGAACTAGTGTGATAGAATTTATACCTATGAATTCCTTTTATATTAAATGTGTTTTATCTGATACTGATAAGCTATTCAGCTGTCTTTGGGTTATATTTAATGGTATATCTTTTCTATTCTTTGTGTTCAACCTTTTGTGTAATTATAGTCTCAGTGTATATCTTATAAGTATCATATATGATGATTTTGTATTCAAAAGTCTGTTTCTAGTGATGAATTTAAGCCATATCGACATTATTTGCAATTGTTCCAATATTTTGTGATTTTTTTCGTTGCTTCTCTTTAATCCTTTCTCCTAACTCCAAATGATTTCATCAAAATCTCTTTCCCTTGTACCCCCACCACCAATTTAGGAATTAGAAAATCAATACCCCTCATTTTAAGGGTTACGTCTAAACTAGTTCCACTGATACTTTATATAGAGCGTCTGAAATGCTTAATGTTTCTAGTCTCCTAATTACCAATGCAAGAACTTTACAACATTTTAAGTTAATTCCGCTTTTTATTATGTATCATAGTTCATAGGATTTTCATTCACCTTGGCAAAATACCCCAAATCAAAAGACCAAATCATTTATGTTGACTTGATTCTGATAAATGCTGGCCTAACATGTGACAGAGTGCACCTGGGTTTTCTTGGCTGTAATCTGGATGGAAGTCGGTCACCACCTACTTCTTTGACGGTGTCCCTGACTGGATTTCAACTGCCCATCTGTAGCTTAGTGAGCAGTAGAAATAACTTGTACCACTCAGGAACATTCCTATTATTAGAGATTATTATTATTAATCTTTCTGGTTTTTACTATATATACAATGTGTCTCCAACAAATCATGGAAAAATGGAACTAAACAATCATGGAACTTTTCCAGGAAATTTTTTAAAACACTTTACTTATATTTCTTGGCTAAACATTGCTTCATACACTTTGGTTCTCTCTGGACTTAATTTACTTTCTTCTGAAATATATCCATCAAGGGTAATGCATATAACATGGAAAGACTCAGGAGAGGTACCTTGATCTGAGTCTTCAAATATGAGTTAACTGGTAACACTGGTGGTATTGTAGGTTACACTGCACTGCTAAGCACAAGGGTAGCAGTTTGATCCCACCAGTCAATTCATTGGAGAAGGAACAGGCAATCTCCTCCTGTGAAGATATACAGCCATGGGGAATCATAGGGCATTTATAATTAATCAATAGAGATGCTATGAGTCATATTTGGTATCGTAGTCATAATTTCTTGGTTTTGGAAACACTTGGTCAGGGGTTCAACATGCAGCACACATATAAGATGATGTGCTTATTGGACATGATTTTATTTAACTTCCCAGATTATGTTCCATAGTGCAGCATTCGTATAACTTTCCCCTTTGATCTTTCCAGACAAATCATCCCCATGGAACCAAGGAACCAAACCAGTGCATCTGACTTTATCCTTCTGGGACTTGCAGAATATCCAGACAAGGAGACTCTCCTCTTTACTCTCTTCTTCTTCATGTATGTCATCACGACTGTGGGAAACCTCTTGATCATCCTGGCCATCAGCTCTGACTCCCAGCTTCACACCCCCATGTACTTCTTTCTGGCCAACCTCTCCTTGGTTGATTTCTGCCTGGCCACCGACACTGTCCCCAAGATGCTGGTGAGCATCCAGACAGGGAGCAAGTCCATCTCCTATCCTGCTTGCCTGACCCAGATGTACTTTTTCCATTTCTTTGGCATCATGGACAGTGTTTTAATTGCTGTGATGGCTTATGATCGGTTCGTAGCCATCTGCCACCCCTTGCACTACACTACCATCATGAGCCCACGGGTCTGTGGCTTACTAGCTGGAATTCCATGGGTGTTTTCTTGCTTCATATCCCTCACCCACATCCTTCTGATGGCCCGCCTGGCTTTCTGTGGCAGCAATGAGATTCCTCACTACTTCTGCGACCTCACTCCCCTCCTCCGGCTGTCTTGCACGGACACCACGGTGAACAAGATCTTTGTGCTCGTTGTAGCAGGAATGGTAATCGCCACCCCCTTCCTCTGCATCCTGGCCTCCTACGTCCATATCATCGTGGCCGTCATGAAGATCCCCTCAGGAAACAGCAGGAAGAAAGCCTTCTCCACCTGCACCTCCCACCTCTCGGTGGTAGCCCTCTTCTATGGGACCACCATTGGGGTCTACCTGTGTCCTTCATCTGTGCGCACCGCCGTGAAGGAGAAGGCATCCGCTGTGATGTACACCGCAGTCACCCCCATGCTGAACCCCTTTATCTACAGCCTGAGGAACAGAGACCTAAAAAGAGCCCTGAGGAAGATAGTCAACAGAAAAGTCAGTTCATTGTCCTGACCACCCAACAACTTCAAGAGAACAGACTCTATATACCTAAGGCCTGTAGAAAATGCCGGAACCACATAGATTGGAAGAGTAGCTCTCTTGAATTTTAGAAGTGCAAGAGGAAATCCCAAGATGACCCTGTAACTTTTCCCACACACTATAATCACTTCAGGTCCGTGTGTGTGTGTGTGTGTGTGTGTACCTTATAACATCTCAAAAAAGAGGATAAATGTGGATTAGAATCCATTTAGCACCCAACAAATATTTTCTGGGGATCATTTTAGGGTCTGATGTTAGATAAACAAAAGTAACCATTAGAAGTTTATAATTTAGTGTGGTAGGCAGATATTGGTCATATGAAGGGGTAGCCCCCAAACCAGAATTTCGCTGGACAGGCTGGAGCTTTTGTAGTAGTCTGCATCATTCCTGCTAGGGGAGCATCAAGCAACTCACTCTGATTTAGTACACCCCGTGGCATCACCTAGGAAAGTTCTCTATGGTCACAGTGAAAGTTTTCATAAGAACTGTTTTGTTTGAACCTCGTTTTGGGGATAGCCAATTTAAGAAAACAGCATGTGACTGTGAAAATGTATTACCTGCTCAGGAAAAGTGCCACAGAAACTGTTGTGATGTTGAATACAGCTGACAAGGACAGCACTATGAGAAAAACTCAATTGTATGAGTGGTTTTCTTGTTTCAAAAAAGGTAAAATGTTGATTGATGACAAACCTTGTTTTTGAACTCCTTCAACTTCTTAAACAGATGAAAATGTCAACCCATAGTGTATTTGGAGTTCATTCATTCAGGTCAGACTCTTAATTAAGTTTTCCATTTAGAGGTTCTGAAAAGATTGCATAACACTGTGTGACCAAAAAAGGACCTGTTTGTGGCAGATGGGGGACTGGTTTTGTTACCATGACAATGCACTTGCTCCTGCAGCCATCCTGTTGTGCCAGTTTTTGGTAAAACAACAGCATGTTCTATTGGCCCACACACTTTACTCACCTGACCTCACTCAGTGAAACTTCTTTTTGTTTCTGCAAATTCAGAGGGACATGAAAAGATAGCCATTTGATGATGTAGAAGAAATGAAGAAAAAAATCAAAGGAGGTGCTATAAGCCATCCAAACAGACGAGTTTGAAAAATGTTTCCAAGAATGGAATCGCAGATTTGACAAGTATACTCAGTGTAATGGAGAGTACTTCAAAGATGATAAAGTTGTTTTGTAAAAAAAATGTTTTTAATTAAATACATAGCTTTGAAAAATCTGGGTTTTGCTTTTTGGGGGTACTCCCTCATATAATTATAATTTCTAAAAACTAAAAGTAAATAGATAAACAGATGTATTTCCATCAAGTCAATTCCAATTATGGCAACCAAGTGTGTTGAATCAATGTGGTTTTTTTACATCCCTGGTGACACAATGGGGTGAACATGAGGCTACTTGCCTAACAAAGTGTAACAATTCAAAACTACCAGCCACTTTGTGGCAGAAAGAAACCCTACAGAGGATTGCTATAAGTTAGAAATGACTCAAAAACAAGGGGGTAAGCAAGTGACCAGGCAGTTCTTTGACAACTCTGAGTGATGGGTTCAAACTTGCAACCCCGGTGTTTACACTACTCAGAGACCTTTTAATTGCAATACCAAACTAAACTCACTTCCATTGAGTCAATACTAACTCATAGTGACCCTATAACACAGGCTATAACTACATCTGTGAGTTTCTGAGATTGTAACTGTTTGGAGGAGTAGAAAATTCCATGTTTCTCCTGGGGAGCTGCTGGTGGTTCTGAACTGCCAACCTTAAGGATCGCAGCCCAATGGGTAACCACTATGCCATCAGGACTCCTTGTGATTTCAATAGATCGGATTATTAGCATTGAAGGGGAAAGGGTAGGGCACAATAGAAACACTTGATCAGAATCTGGAAAGGAAGATCAGAGAAGTCTTCCTGAGAGAGGTACTCTAAACCTTCCTTATCCAAAGGGTAGTATGGCCTTATCCAGGGAAACATGGGAGTGTCTCGGAAAAGGAAAACAGCGTGTGAAACATAGAGATCAAAAGAGAGAAATGTGCATTGGAAAAGTGAAAATCTACTTACGGTGAATGACTTGGGGAGTGCCAGCTCAAGAAAGACCTCAAAAAACGACCTGAGAATTAGGCTGTTGACTGGACTACCCGGGTCGAACATCAGGGGGAATGTGGATAAGATGCACTCGACCACACCTTCACTCTCAACATATCTTCTGTGACAGTGAGATGGGTTATGTTGGGAAATGTTTTGAGGGGAACAAGGAAAAAGAGCATAAAGAGACTTGGACCATGCACTTAAAGAATGAGGAGTGACATCGCTGCACAGTCAAATGAGAACGTATCAGTTTACGAAATCACATATCTCCCCATCCAATGAAGGCTGTAACATAACTTAACTGCCATATATGCTTGTAGAATATATAGAAATAGTGAAACTGCTTATTTTAAGATTGAGAATTACTTTTCTTGAGTTTAACTTCTGCCTCACAACAAGCTAGGTTTCTTTTCATCCCATCATGTAATCATTCTAAGGCCCCAGGGCGATAAACTATATTACATCTCTTGTAGCATAATCTTAATACAAATGTGGAGATTTACAACTACAATGGAAAAAGTTGTAAATTTTGAGGAGCCAAAAGTTGTTAATGGTGCTAATGAGCTGGCATGATATTAAACAGAATGGTTGTGAAAGATCATACTTCTAATTTCCTTTAATTGCTGTCCTTCCAAGATACTTAAATTTGAATGAGTTACTTCAGCAGCACACCTAGGCCTGTTGTAACTCTCCATAAGTAATAGCAAAGTAATGACGAGGGCAATGAATGTACAAATGTGCTTTACACAATTGATGTACGTATGGACTGTGATAAGAATTGTATGAGTCCCTAATTTTTTTTAAAGTAAGAGCAAAGTGAGAAAGATGAAAAAAAAATCTTCTTTCCTGATGCATGAGCTGATATACAGAACTCAGGATTTAATATTAAAGATTGCATAAAGCGTTCATATTTCTGCTCATGGACTATTTTGGAATAACCAAAAGGCTGGTGAGAGTTAAACCACAGCCTGCTCACTTGCCCATGCGCTCTCTCTTTCTTTGTAAATTTCTTCATTCTCGTCCCACAAATCCTGCATGTGGTTGGGAAAGGGTGAATTTTTTGGAGACTTGAGACCTTAAAAAATGGGGATCCAGAGAATATTTGGGAAGACCTCTCTCTATGTATCAGGCTTAAGCTGAGAACCAAACTAACCCTCTCTACTTCAACTCCTCATTCTCAACCAACTTCCCTTGCCTCTCCTTTCCTGTGGAATACTCTGTTCCATGAACACCAATAAAAAATCTTAAGATTCTGTTAGCGAAATTATCTCGGTTTTGGCTTATGCTTTGAAATACAAGCCATAGTGCGAGGAGGAAATTTGTCCTTGTTGTTGTTGTTGTTCAGAGGGGCTATCAAGTCAGTTCTGACTCATAGTGACCTATGTACAACAAAAAGAAACACTCCCCTATCTTGTACCATCCTCTCAATGGTTGTGGTTTGAACCCACGATTCCCCAGCCAAGGGCCTTTCTCTTTTTCACATTTTCTACTGGAGCAAGGATAATGTCCTTTATGAGGGACTGAGCTCTCCTATAGCGTGTCCCAAGTGTGAGAGACAAAGTCTCGCCATTCATGCTTCTGAGGAGCACTCTAGCTGGACCTCTTCCCAGGCAAATTTGGTTTTGGGCAATCCATCATACTTACAATGTTCTCTCCCAGTACCATAATTTAAATACATTGATTCTTCTTTGATCTTCCTTAGTCAACAGCCAATTTTCACATGTACACTATGGCTTGGCATGCCTTAGTCCTCCAAGTGCATCATTGGTCTTCAACACTTTAAAGAGTTCTGGATCATACATAGGAACAATTGATGTCTATTCCACAATCAGCCCTGGCCTCATTTTGGCTGCTGATACTGAATTTTTCTATTGTCTCTCCCCACAAATGTCATCCAATTGATTTCTGTGCATTCCAGCTGGAGAATCCACATATAGATTTGCCATTTATATTGTGGAAAAATTATTTGTGCTGAAGAAGTCCTTGGTCATGCAAAATTCTATCATGTGATCTCCAGTTTCATTTCTATCACCAAGGCCATATTCCCCAACTACTGTTCCTTCCTTTTTTGTTTCCAACTTTCATATTCCAACCATTGATAATTTTCAATATATCTTGATTGCATGTTTAATCAATATCAGTTGGAAGACATTGGTAGAATTAATCACTTTATCACTAGCTTTTATGGTTGGTGCATAAATTTCTATAATAATTACATTGAATTTATTTCTGTGAATCCACATAGATACTATCCTACAATCGACAGCATTGTACTCTATGATAAAGCTTGTAATGTCCATTGATGAAAAACCATTCCTGTTGAATTTGTCACTTCCACCATAGTAAACCCTATAATTGTCTGATTCAAAATGGCCAAACCTAATGCCTAGCATATGGATCACTGTATTGTCCATTTCATTTTTGACCACTTCTAATATTCTTATATTCACACTTTGTACATTCCAGATTCCAATTAGTAATAGATGGTTTACAACTATTTCTTCTCATTGTTGAGTCATGCACCATCAGCGAATGAACGTCCAAAGGCTATGTATGTCATTACGTGCAACTTTCCTTTGGAAGGACAGTTCTGCCTCAGTCCGAAAGCCTTCTAACCTGAGGGGCTCATCTTTTTGGGTTTACAATTTTTACTGATCTATTTTTATTTTTCTCCTGTAGTTGGCACTTCATCTACAGATCATACAATTCAAGCACATCAAGAAGAGTCGTATAATCATTACCACGATGGCAGAGCATTTTGTTCTTCTGTGAGGTTTCTGGAGTGGGTTGTACCTCCGTTCTTTGCTCACACGCGGGCTGAGAGAATTCACTCCAAAGCTTGTATTATTATTCAAGCGAGTTTTTAGGAAGGAACGGACAATGTGTAGATGTCACAGACTCAAAGGGGTACGCACGATTTCAAGAAAGTGTGGCAAGCCACGCGGGAGCCACGGTGGGGTTCACAACTGGTCAGGAACACCACGTAGAAAAGAAGCCCACAGGTGTGGAAAGGGAGAATCCCTGGGATCCAAGAGACCAAGAGACAAGGTCATGTGACCAAGGTCATGTGGGCACCTAGTAGGCCCTCCTTTCATCATGCCCCTGAGTGAGGGCAGTGCAAAAAGAGACTGGCATCAAGCCAAGAGGGGGTCCCAAAAGGATGTGTAGGGCTATGCTTCCTGCCTTTATTCTGTCCCACCCCCTGGCTGAGGGGAGCATGGTTGAAGGTATTGGTTGACCTCAATGGCTGAGTTAGGTCTGCCTGTGATGTACTTAAGGTGGGTATGTCCAAGGTATTGGTTTAACCTGGGCCTATGGGGTCCTAGTCTGAGGTCTTGCCATATTTGTTCAATAGGGTGCCTAATTTCTTTCCCACTTCCTCTTTGGAGCCTTTGTAGGCATGGCAGGGACAACCACCCGGTCCCCAAATCTATCTACCTAACACTCCCTTGTGCTCATTGTTATTCATGTAATTATTTTTTAACTGGGCAAAAATATATGCAACAAAACAATCTCCAGTTCAACAACCTCGACATCTACAATTCAGCGCCATGGATCATACTCTTTGTGTTGTATAAGCATTATGGATAGGCTTTGTCAAATTATTCCACCATCATTAGTATCAACCCAATAAGGGGCTACGCTTCTGTCTCTATCTCTGACAATGCTCTGCTGCTGTTACTGAGGTTTTCCATATCTAACAATGTTCTGCTGTTAGGTTTCTGGGGTGGTTTTCCTCAGTTCTTGCTTCTCAGTTCTGAAAGAATGCACAAAGCAGAAAGAATCCACGTGGCAGAAGCACTTTTGTAAATCCAAGTAACTTTTATGAGCTAATATCTCTGAAGTGAGCAGCCTATATTCCTTCATTGTAGTATGTTCTTGGTCATGTAGAGGGGATCAGTGAAAACGAGGAAGGCGACTAAGGAGGTGGACTGGAAGATTGGTTGTGAAAAGACCTCAGATATAGCAACGACTTGAAGGATGATGCAGGACTGGTCAGTGTTTTGCTTTTCTGTGCACCAGAGTCATTATGAGTTGGAACCAAACGTGAATCCATTGAAAGGGTCAGACCTCAGTTACAGGAAGTGAAGCAATATTATCTGTTGGAAGAAAATCAGTTGGTCTTGCCATATTCAAGGATAAGTAATCCTATGTGTTGTGAGATCATTGAAAATCTGCTCCTCAGAACGCCAGCATTCTCCTAGCTGGCATCTTTTCCTTCAGTGGAGCCACAGGGTCATGGGAGGGTGTGGATATTCTCAAAGCCTAAACTCTGGACATTGCTGCTGACCCGGACACACTTCAGACTGAATTCAAGATATCTGCAGTACCATCCTGGGGCAGACGAGGGCAGCAGCAGCATGTAGCTTAATCAAAAAAAGTCAAACCAATTGCCCTCCAGACAATTTAGACTCCTGGTGACGCCAGGTGTGTCATAGTGGGATGGTGCTACATAGATTTGGGGGTTGTTTATACACACACACACACACACACACACACACACACATATATCTATTATTTTGTGTGTATGTGTATATGTTCGTGTGCTGAAGCTCAATATACAAAGCTCAATAGAGTTTACTTCTGTTGCTGCTGTTGTTTTTGCTTTTTGTTGTGAATTAAGTGAAGGCTTGCAGAGTAGAGCATCAGTCTTAACATTCAGAAATTTGCACACACTTGGTTTTCACTTACCCATTGCAATCCCCTCCAAGTTTCATCACTCATCCATCTGTTTCTTTGTGTTTCTTGTTTACATTCCTCCCTCCCTCCCAATCCTCTGACCTTTGACCTTGGGTAAAGATGCCCCTTTGCCCTTAAATAGTTGATTATTTTCTTCCACTGAGACAAGTTCAGATCTTGACCTAGAGGATGATGAAGAGCCACCGCCTCAAGGATTCCACCCTTCTCTATGGGACAGGTAAGCCTGTTCTCTTTTCCATGGGGTTTTCAATGGCAGATTTTTCAAAAATAGATCTCTCTGCCTTTCTCCAACTTTTCAATAAGCAGCCAGTTATATTAACCTTTTGTGTCTCCCAGGTACTCCAGTATATAGCGAAATTAGCTTATCCTCCCTGGTCTCTAGACTGAGTTTATAGAGAGCTTCGCTCATTTTATCTCCTTAATAATCCCCCTTGCCCTTCCCTCTCCCCAGGGATAAATAAGACATAAAGATGGGAATGCGCTGTACTTTGTTTGGCTTTTAAACAGCTTTATTAAGATATAACTGATATATTATGCATCGACCCATCTAAATTTTATAATTTTGTGTATTTTAGTATACCCACAGACTTGTGCCAATATCAATGCTAAATAATTTTAATGTATTTTCATCACCCAGCCCCACAGGAAACATTGTGCCCCTCAGCATTGACTCCTTGTTTTCCCCCAACCTTCGTCTTGAAGCCATCCCTCAATTCATGTGACCGCATGTGACACAAAGCAGAACGGCTTCGCTGGGTGTTCTTGGCTTATGAAAGCAGTTTTCTAGAGCACCATTAAAATGAAAGCAGTTTTCCAGAGCACCATGAATTGAACTTGTCTATTTGCCTATTCTGGACATTTTATATCAATGGAATCGTGTGATATGGAATATTGTTTTCCACATCAGGAAATAATATGACATCTGACATATTTCCAAGGCATTTAGTGTTTTACATGTTGAGGTCCTAACCACAAGGTCAGTGATTCAACCCACCAATTGCTCCACAGAAGAAGGATGAGAATTTCTACTCCCATAGAAAGTTCATGTCTTGGAAACCCAAAGGGAGAGTTCTGCTTTGTACAATAGAGTTGCTATGTGTCAGAATCAACTCAATGGCAGTGAGTGAGTGATAGCATATTCTACTTTGTGGAATGCTTTCGAAACTCACCCATGTGTAAGAGGTATCAGTAATCCTTCTTTTTATCATCAAATAATCCCACTGGGTACACCAGGAGAGTGGTAGACTTCTTCTTCCATTGGGTGACTGGAGTCTGATGCCTAAACAATGTATCTCATATGCAACCACTACCTGTCTGTCAGAGGAGGCTCAGGTGTTGCTCTGATGCTGACCAGGTTCCAGGAGAACTTCCAGCTTAGAAAGGAAGGTCCAGCAATCAACTCCAAAAAAAGGAGAAAGAAAATCTGCCAATGCAAACTCCGTGGATCACAAAGGTATGAGTGTTGCCTTGAACACGTTCTTGTGTGGACAGTGTTGTCGTTTAAAATAAAGTGATTAGCGAATTTCTTACTGAGAAGGTGGTATTCTATTAAAACTGAGGAGGGAAGGTAGTCACAGTCACACGAGGAGGATCTGAGCAGAGTAGAAAGAACACGTAAAACAAAATAAAAATAATCATAAAAGAGACCAGATTGACTTGTTGAACAGAGACTGGTGAAACCTCCAAGACTATGATCATTGAGCACCTTTCAGGTCTGCAACTGAAGTGGTCCAGGATTAGAAGAATTGATCACTTACCATCAAAATGGCAGTGTTTACTCAAGGACGAACGAAGTACAGAGGGTTAGGAATGAAGGAGGGATGGAAACAGGAAGCAAAGGAAATGTGTTAGGCCGAAGTGACTTGATAAAAGAATCCAGTAACATTCATATACATGTAAGGAAAAGCTTTATAACAAGAAAGAGTTACCAAGAACGTGGCCCATCCCAGTTCAACTCAAGTGGGGGACTAGCATGTACTAGTTCATAACTCTCTCTTCAGACGCATACAGCCACAAGCAATGATGTAGAGTGCAGGGAGGTGGCAGGTCAGTCATTGCAAAGTCGCCTGGATCCAAGGTTAGTGGAAACATGCCAGGGCTCTGGCAGTTCTCAGGGTCAGCAAGCTAGAGTGGTGAAGGTTGAAAGGGAGATTCTTCATGAGAAGGCCATGTCCACAAGGAAGTACCATCAAACTGTGACCTGATTGACAGGTTGAATACCACCTCTACAATTTTATATATCTTCAAGTTGACATAAGATTATGTAACTTTAAAAAAAGATCGTTTATGTAACTACTGAGATAGTTAATGTTTATTGTGCCAACCTGGCCAATAAACACATGTGGGGTTAATTAAAGGGTCCTTTGCTTTGTGATGGTCAGACCAGAGTGCAGCTGCCTTAGCCAATTCCCTGATTCAGCTGGCAAGACATCCCCGAGGCAAAGCCGCATGGACCTACCCTGATGCAGCCCTGGGTGCTGGAGCAGCTGTGTGGAGACCCCTGCCAGGGCTGAGATACTTACACATTCACTGATTTGGCTTTCCTCCTGCAGTCAGCATCATTGCGTGTGTTTTGTGAAATGGAGGAGGACTTTGTGGATTGGTGTTGGACATATGAGTTAATGTTGGATTTGTGGGCCTGGGCAGCACTGGGTTGGATGTTTTCTTGATGCGCACTTACCCTTTATACAAAACTCTCTCTTATACATATGAGTTTCTGTGGATTTGTTTCTCTAATGTACCCAGACTAACACAACCAAAAGAAAGAAGTAGGATAATTTATGGCACATGAGGGGATTACAATGGATGATGGAAACAAACTGCATCAACTACTGAATGTCCAACTGATGATCAGCTCTGGAAATATTCACCTAATTCACAATAAAAGGTTATTTATCAAAAAGATATATAATTGGCATTGAAGCAACTCTCACTCATGAGGACTTTCTGTGAACCAGATCAACGTCTAGCCTATCCCGCATCATCCCCACATGTGCAGGCATGTTGGAGTCCATTGTTTTAGCGACTGTGCCAATCTATCCCACTCAGGGTCTCCCTGTGCCTTCTACTTGGCCAAACATGATATTCCCCTTCAGCAATTCTTTTTTCCTGGTGATGGGTCTAAATAAACTGAATCTAGCAATGTTCTGTTGTAGTCAATATGATTTTTGCTGGTTAACTTTCAGAAAGGAGCCCTGGTTGGGCAGTGGTTATGCATTGCCTTGATAACCATAAGGTCAGCAGTTCAAAACCACCAGTCACCTGTTCTGGACAGACTGGGCTTCTATTCCCATAAAGACTTATAGTCTGGGAAACTCAGAGAGTGCAGGTGTTCCTTGTCCAACAGGGTCACCATGAGTCAGCATCGACTTGATGGCAGTTAATGAGAATTTTCAGAAGTAGATCTCCAGGCCTTTCTTCCTAGCCTATTTTGGCCTGGAGACGCTGTTAAAGCCATGGGTGACCCTGATGGTATCTGAAATTTCTGCATTGTAACAACATGAAAGCCAACATAAACATGGTACGTCAAACAGAGACAAGACAATTAAAGGAGAGAGACATATGGTTGTGGGGGAAACCTTCCAGTAAGAGCAATTAATCAGTGAAGATGAGATAAGCACATGCCTACATGATCCAGGAATAAGATCATGTAATTCCTTGATGCTCTGCAATAAAGACTTTTTTATTCTTTTTTTTAATTAATAAATCTTTTTATTGGGGCTCATACAGCTCTTATCACAATCCGTACATACACCAATTGATCAAAGCACCCTTATACATTCATTGCACTCGTCATTCAGGGAAACCGAGCTGATTCCAGGAACCCAAGTGGAAGGTGAATTATGAGAAAGACTGTTTTATTCTTTATTCTCTGAGGATAAAGACCGGGGCATTTTAGCAGCTAGCTGATGATCAGGTGTTTTGATCATTGAGAGAGAGCTGGAACCCTTCCCAGAGATGAGGAAGACCACGGTTAGTGGCGCATGCTGAGGACTGGGGAGCAGAGGAGCAGAAAGAGCAACAGTGAAAGCAGGGAACTGTGAGTCATCGGCTCAGGAATTGGAGTGGAGTGGAAGGGTGTGGCTATTACCTTGGGGTGGGTGCCAGACAAGGTGGGTGGGGAGGGTATCTCCAATGACAGGGACAGACCTCAGTTATAGAAAATAAAATGGATGTTTCAATGGTCTGGAAGACCCTTGGGGAGTTGAAAGCCCACCCAGCCCTCCTCACCCCAGACTGCATCCCTTAATCCCTCCTACCCCCAGTCCAGACGCCTTCAACTGCTCAGGCCTGAGTTTATAAATTCTGTTTATAGAAGACTTGGTTTATGCAAGGCTTAGTCTCTTTGTGATGTTGAAACAGAAATAGTTCAAGTGGATGGTTTACAAGAACAGAAACACATTTCCTCATAGTTCAGGAGGTTAGAAGCCCGGATTCAAGGGCACAGATTCTAAAGGGAATCAGTTTCCCTGTCCTCTCTGTGGGAGGCTTCCTTGTCTGGGCTTCTCTCAGCTGGGTGTCCCTTTGTTCCCTGTCATAGGCAGGTGGCATATCCTTCTCCCCTTTGTGCTTCCTTTTCTTTGTGTCTAATCTGCATTTTTAGAAGTCCTCACTTTAAGACTAATAGATGGCCTCCTTAATAGAACACACACTGTTTTATTCCCAAACAGGTATACTTCCCCCAAAGAGATTTTTCAAATTAAAAAAACAAAACATAAGCAAAAATCTATTGACGTCGTTCTCCCTAGGAGAGGTTAGTAGATTCAAACATGGCTTGGTTCTGTTAACAGCTCAGCATTTAATCATCATGCCACCAGAAGTTAGTGTTCTAACATGTAATTGTTGGGGGTGGGGGAGACTGCATTCACAAGGTCCCTGGCTGGTCCACAGCCCATGTCTCCATTGTCATAAATGAGTCACTTAAAGGTACCAGGTTTCCTTGGTAATTCCAGGTCCTCGAGACTAGGTTGGGCCCCACTGCTTGTCCTGTTCCTCACAGCACCCAGGGTGAATGGAGGTCAGTCCATGTTTACTGTAGCAGGCTTTTTGGACAGGCTCGCTGTCCGAGATAAGGGCTGGGGGCTCCTTAGAGTGAGTCCAGGAGGAATTTGGAGAAGTCAGGAGTCAGGTTTCAGTATAAGGGAGACCTTACTGCAGCATTCCCAGGGGCTGTGGGCTCATTAGAACAAAGCACAGTGGGTGGCAGGCCCAGCTGTTTGGAAGTAGGGTGGATTAGGTTTGTGCCCTGGGAAAGAAGGTGGAAGACCCTCTCCCATCAAACCAGTTGCTATTGAGTCCATTTCAGCTCCCGGCCACCCCTGGGTGTCAAAGTAGAATGGTGCCACGGGGTTTTCAATACCTGGGATTCTGGAAGTAGACCTCCAGGCCTTTCTACAGAGGCACTTCTCAAAAAACTCACTACCTTTAGGGTAGAATAAAACTTCCCTGGTGGGTTTCCAAGACTGGAATTTGTTCCAGGAGTAGGAAACCTCCTCTTTCTCTAGATGAGTGATGTTTCAAAAGGCTGACCTTGTGGTTGGCAGCTCAGGGCAGCGTCATGACTCAGAGGCATCTCAGGGTGGGCTTCAACCACCAACTTTTCAGTGAGCAGTGGCGCACTTACCCATGCCCTCCACCCAAGGACTCTTCTGGAGAAATAAGTCCTCTTAAAGCAGCTATTTGGGTCTTTGGGGCAGGGTGGATGGTGGGGGTATCTTGGGGAGTCAGCAGCCTCCTCCCCAGACAAACACAGTTTTGAACATGCACATCATCTTTGTGATTTCTGAGATTGAGAGAACAGGCTCTGGGTCAGGAAGTCTGGGTTGCTAGCTGGGTGACAGTGTGGAAATATCTGTGCTTCTCTATGCCCTGATTCTCTTTCTGTAAAATGGATTATGATAATGAAAACACTATCTGTGTCAGTGGGTTATAGTCATTGCCTTTAAGTTAATTCAGACTCGCAGGGTAGAACTTATACATGAACAATTTTTGGATTGGTTGTTTTTAATATCATGTTTTCAATTATTAGTTTATATTATTTAATTTAGAAGCATTTTATTATGATTTGTGTGAAAGTTTACAATACATTCTATGTTCTAGACTAAAACTTTTCAATATCAGTACTATTGACATTTTGGACCAGATAATTCTGTGTAAGGGGGAAGGGCCCTATCTTGTGCTCTGTAGAATAGGTAGTATAACGTTTGGTTTCGATTCATTAAATAAAGAGCCCTGGTTACACATGGCCGCTATCTGCAAGGCCAGCAGTTCGAAACTACCAGCCACTATGTGGGAGAAAGACGGTGCTTTCTACTCTTGTAAAGAGTTAGAGTCTAAGGAACTCACAGGGGCAGCAATACACTGCCCTACAGGGTTGCAATGAGTCTGCATCCACTTCATAGCAGTGAATTGTTCATGTTTATCCAATAAATTCCATTAGCATCCTGCCTCCCCACTCCCCAGAGTTGACGATGAGAAATGTCTCCTGTCATTGCCAAATGACCCCGAGTACGAACCCCAGCGAAGTGGTTAGGTATTGGGTGGCAATGTGCCAGGTCAACTGTCAAAAGCCACCAAGCCACCCATCAGGAGAAAGATGGGGCTTTCTACTCAATAAGAGAGCTACGGTATCAGAAACTCAGCATCCACTCCATGGCGATGAGTTGGGTATGGTTTGTTAGGAGGCAGGTGTACCAGAGTTGAGGACTATTTCTCTAGACTGAGTATTGGTGCTGTTAGGTAACTTCAAGGTACCTCTGATGTTAGAGTTAAGTCACCCTCTAACATTATCATGGGGTTCGTCCATAATCACAATTGTATGGTTATAATCTATAAAGATCATAGTGAAGTCATAGAGAATAGGAGCGGTAGGAGAGAAGATAAAATAAAGGAGTCAGACACATTTTATGGTAGCATGCTTGCCTCCGGGAAGGCCATGATCTCAGCAGCCAGGTCCAAGCAGAGAGCGGGAGGAGGAGGGAAGAGAGACACCCTTTATTTCTGACCGAGGCCTATAGATACTTAGGGGCATGCAAGCAACCCTGATTACAGGTAACCACGTATGTCACAGGAAGGTGTTGCATAATAGGCATACTCGTTCCAGGAAGGGGATGAGTTAGGGGTGTACACACAGTTGAAAGGGGCACAGCATAAGGGCACACATGTGACAAGATGGGTAGACCCTTGATGTAGGATGGCAGCGTGACCTTGGTCACCCTGGCATGGGCTCGACCTTGCATCTGGGCTCTCCAAGGAAACAATGGACTATATCTATCAGAAGGGAGTGGCCTTATTCAGGGTGGGACAGACTACAGTCTAATTTCTCTAGATGGCTGATAACCCTTAGGGAGATTAACCTCTAAGCAGCTTGTGCTGACCTCCAAGTGTACAGTCATTCACCATGTGACGCAAGCAGCGTCCTAGGTTCGGCATGTATTTGGGAGAAACAACCTAGGGAAAAACCCTTGGTGGGGTTTTTTCTGATTCATAGGGTCCCTGTGAACCAGAACGGACTCAAAGAAACGCCTAACAACCATAACAACCCACGGAGCAGTTTCACTCCAATTACTCTGCAAAGCCTCTCATAAAGGGAGCTCATATCTGATTCTCATGGGCAGATAAGACTCAGCAAGGTTAAATGACTTCTCTGACATCAGGGAGCTGGTCGCCGCTGAGTCCGGATTTGAACTCTGGGGTCATGCTCCAGAATGTACATTTTCAGTCTTCGGGTTATTTGGGATTCTATGTGTGACAAGCAAATATGAAAAGAAGTAAAAAATATTGCTACAAGGGTTCTAGTTAATATACACAAGGGTTTATCTCAAATGAAACCTGCTTTAAAATGTCTCTATGATCAGTGAATGGCTGCAGAGCAGTTCATCTGTAATACACTTGTCTGTGGGACCGCTGAGTAGTTGTTGAATTGCCAACAGCCAGGTCAGTGGTTCAAGTCCACCAGCTGCTCTATAGGGGTAGGGGTGGGGGAAAGCACTATCTGCTCCCCTAAGATTTATAGCCCAGGAACCTTCTACAGAGTAGCTAAGAGTTAGAGTCCACTCAATGGCAGTGGGTTTATTCTTGTTAGGGTGACTTCAAAAGGAAGGTCCAACCCAAACTGCCTTTCAGAGGGAGCTTCTGAGTGAGTTAAATTCGAGGCAGAGAGGTGGGCTCAGAAGGCTATTGAACAGTGTTTGGGAATCCCAAAGGGGTGGTCTTAATAGATTTTCCTCAAGGGCAAAGGATGATCACAGGGTTTATTGGGAAGATGTTTTTAGAAAGTTGAAAACTGCGTTGGTGAGCAAAAGGCCAGGAAAGTTTCACTGTGTATATTCCCATTGTTATAATTGATGCCGCGTTTGGAAATATCATTGGAAACATTACCTCACCCACCCTACAGCCCTGATTGTGCCCCTTCAGACTTCTTTTTGTTTTCCATATTCAAAGAACATTGAAAAGGTGTTGAGCCCCTTTTTAATGGCAATATAATTGTAAAACATAAATTGAGAAGCCCAGGGCTCTTTGAGAAGGGAAAAGGTATCGACATGGAAACACAACCTTCAGAAGTATGTAGGGGGATGTGCCAAAAGAAAAAGAGTAGCTTCACATTTTTGAACTTTTATTGGATAGAAGTTTCTGTGACTTTTGTAACAACACCTTTTGCCTTGCCCTTGGGTATCCAGGTTTTGTAGGAAAGATTCAAACCCTGGGAGTCAATTTTCCAGAGCCTGACACTAGGATCCAGGCCCTGCTGGGTAAGGATCCGAAGTTCACACCACCAGGAGCTGATGCTGTCAGTCTCCTCCCCCTTCTCCCAGGGCATTTCCCCTAGTCACATGGAAAAGAGACAATGGCACCAGAGCTTAAGGACAATGGGGAAGCTCGGTTTCTAATGTCACTTTTGGGCATGGTGCCTACATTCCTGGAGGCTCTGGGAAGCTGTGTCACACCCTGTGGACTCCAAAGAGCTGGATGATCCAGCAGCCAACAATCTCTGCTCCAAAGGGAGCTCTGAGTGTGGCTTGTGCTAGGAAACAAAATGTCATCCTTGCTAAACGGTGCGGGTTACCTCTGCCAGAAGATGTTGCAGTTGATAAACAAAAATCCTCATTTCTCAAGCTTTTAAAGAGGTCTTCTGCAGCACGTTGCCCAAGTAAATAGCAGTGCCTAGTTATCTGGATCAGAGTGGATGTCAGAAAAGATTCAGACTTACTCTTGATCATAGCACAGCTACGGCAAAGGGAGGAAATGGCAACATGAAATAGCTGAATAGAAAATGTCAAAGGGCAGTAGAACAACAGCAACCGAAGAAAGGTAAGCACTAAAACAAAATGTGCAGCGACCAAGAGTTAGAATATCAAAAAGGAAGAGCATCCTCGGTACATGTTAAGCAGCAGAACCTGAAGAAAACAAATTGAAGCGCCTCCAGTAGCAATAGTGAAAGATTCTATGGAAAAGAAATGAAACGCCTCATAGCTGGGCCCATAAATAACGTCACAGTAAATGGCGATAAGATTGATGCTGTCAAAAATTTGATCTTGCTATGAATTGGAATTGGGTCCAAGGCAGTGAATTTGTTTTGCTGTTTGTTTTGATTCATGACCAATGCTCATGGAAGCGGCAGTCAATAAAGCGATGCAGTGCATTGTGTTGGGTAAATCTGCTGCTCAAGACCTCTTAAGAGTGTTGAAAAGCCGGAATTACATTGAGGACTAAGGTACACCTGCCCCAAGCCATGGTGTTTTCTTTTCTTTTTTTTTTTAAATCATTTTATTGGGACTCATTCAACTCTTATCACAATCCACACATACATCAATTGTGTAAAGCACACTTATACATTCGTTGCCCTCATCATTCTCAAAACTCTTGCTTCCCACTTGGGCTCCTGAAATCAGCCTCTCATTTTTCTTTTCTCCCCCCGTCCCTGTCTGCTCCCCACCCCATGAACCATTGATAATTTATAAATTATTATTTTATCATATCTTACACTGCCCAGTGTCTTCTTTCACCCACTTTTCTGTTGCCCATTCCCCAGGGAGGAGGTTATAGGTAGATCCTTGTAATTGATTCCCCCTTTCTACTGCTCCTTCCCTCTTCCCTCACAGTATCACCACTCTCACCACTGGTCCTCAGGGGTTCATCTATCCTGGATTCCCTGTGTTTCCAGTTCCCATCTGCACCACTGTGCATCCTCTGATCTAACCAGGTTTGTAAGGTAGAATTGGGATCACGTTAGTGTGGGGGGAGGAGGCATTTAAGAAATAGAGGAAGTTTGTGAGTTTCCTCAATGCTACACTGCGCCCTGAGCAACTCAGGGTTTCAAGCACCAAAGGGGGTGGGGGAGAGGTGTATCACTGTAAATGAGAGGAGCATGCGATGGGGACCCAATGCCCATCTGTAGACAACTGGACATCCCTTGCAGAGGGATAGTGGGAAGGAGATGAGTCATCAAGCCATGATATTTTCAATTGCCTCATATACATTTGAAAGTTGGACATTAAATAAGGATGACCAAAGAAGCATTGACACATTCAAATCATGGTGCTATAGTAAAGAGTATTCAAAGTGCCATGAACTTCCAGAAGAACAAACAAATCTGCCTTGCATTAAGAGCACCCAGAATTATCTTTAGAAGTGAGGATGGCAAGACCTTGTCTCATGTATTTTGCCCATGTTATCATGAGAAACGGGTCCCAGTTAAAGGACATCCCCTTGGTAGAGGAGCTGCAGAAAAGAGGAAGGCCTTGATGAGATGACTTGACACAAGGGCTACAACAATGGGCCCAGTAGAACAACAATTGTGAGGCTGGTGCAGGACCAGGGGATGTTTCATTCTGTCGCATATAGGGTCATTTTGCATCAGAACTGACTGCATGGAATTTCACACGACAATGAGCATGGAAAGAAGGAAGGAACACACAGAACCACAAGTCCAAAAATAACTGGTCAAGATTCAGCCATTTCAAGGGGTAGCACATGATCAAGAGCCAATGGTACCGAAGGCAGAAGTCCAAGTTTCACTGATGGCATTAGCCAAAAACAAAGCTCCGGGAATTGATAGAATTCCAATGAAAACATTTCAATAAGCTGTTGAAGCTCTAGAAATGCTCACTCATCTATGTCAAGAGATCTGGAAGACAGCTACCTGGTCAACTGGAAGAGATTCATATATGTACCCACTCCAAATAGAGTTAATTTAAAGGAAAGCAGACAAGATTGAATGATGTAATTAATGTCACAGGCAAATAAAATTTTGCTGAAGATCATTCAACCATAGTTGCAGCTGCACACCAACAGGGAGCTGCCATCCACAGAGGAATCCATGGCTGATTCAGAAAGGGACGTGGAACAAGGAATGTCAGTGCAGACATCAGATGAATCTTGGCTTAAAGCAGAGACTGCCAGAAAGGCACTTACTTGTGCTTTATTGATTATGCAACAACATCCAGATCTGTAGGTCATAACAAATTGTAAACACATATTTCAGTGCTTAGCAATACTTTAACATAGTGTTATTGCAGCAGTTTTAGAATTAGTCCTTTAAGTCAAGTACTACAATTATTATAGCACCGAGTAATGGGAATTCCAGAACACTGTAGAACATATACTACATGTATATGAATAACATATACCTTTATCTAGGGATCAAGCTCTCTGACAACATGTCCAAAGTGTGTGGCATATAGTCTCACCAGTCTTGCTTCTAAGGCAGCGGTTCTCAACCTGTGAGTCACGACTTCTTTAGGGGGGGGGGGGTCGAACGACCCTTTCCCAGGGGTCACCTAAGTCCATCGGAAAACACATAGTTCTGATGGTTTCAACAACGGAAACTCTGCTCCTCTGTCTGTCTCCAGGCAGGTCCGCTCACATGCAGATACGCCAACATATGAGTACTTGGCTGAAGACTGTAACCCATGCTACACCATGCTTTAAGAAAAAGAATTCATTTATTTATAATTAGAAATAAGTATTTCACAATACATAATTACATATTGTTTTGTGATTAATCATTATGCTTTAATGATGTTCAATTTGTACCAATGAAAATGCATATCAGATATTTACATGATGATTCATAACAGTAGCAAAATTACAATTATGAAATAGCAACAAAAATAATTTTATGGTTGGGGGGTTACCACAACATGAGAAGCCATATTAAAGAGTCATGACATTAGGAAGGTTGAGAACCAGTGCTAAGGAGCATTCTGGCTGTACTTCTTCCTAGACAGATTTGTTTGTGCTTTTGGCAGTCCATGCCCCTTTCGATATTCTTCACCAGCACACCTTTATGGTGCATATGGGTTTCTAAGAAAGGACTATGGGATTCCCCCAAATTGTCTCACCCCTTTCTTTCCTTCAAGGGAAGGAACATTTCGTAGAACTAGTGGTCGAGGCAGAGGCGACATCCTTGGCATACAGAAGAAGCAGTCTTCAGGACCTCCTGCAATGTTGTCATTTGTTTTAAAATAAGAAAGGGGCAAAAAATGAATCGACTCCAGCTTGAAAGCTAAAGCTTCAAACAGTTCACACACTTAACTGCTGACCAAGATGTAAGAAGTGTGAGTCCACCGTGAGTGGGGTGTCTCAGAAGAAAGGCCTATCGCTTTACTTCTTCAAAGCAGCCTCTGACAAAACCAGCCCCTGACATCCCTGTGGGGCACGGTTCTGACCTGACCCACATGGGATCGCCAGGAATCAGAGTTACGTGATGACAGCTGGTGTTTGACATTCTATTTACCTTAATGTGGAGACCCTGAATGGCCCCACTACTGTCCCAAAGCCTGATAAACCATATGGATCCCAGTTCTTGGGATTGGATATGAAGACAACTGGTTTTTGTTTTTTTTCTGTTTTGTTTTGTTTTGTATGTTTTGCCTTTACTCCAATGCTGTGAAATAGACTTTAAAATATATATCTAAAATAAATAAATCAAACAAATATGTATGAAGGGAGGAAGAGGCCTAAGAAGGCAAAAGTGCCCAGAACCCATATAAGCCACTTGGCTCTGGGCCTGGGGAACATCTTGGTGAAGCGTTGTGGTGGAGTCTGTTGCTGACACCCAAGGCTGTGTTGGTTGTCCAGTCTTCGCCCGCCAAGCTGCCCTGTGATTCAAAGACTTCAGGCAGGTTGAGCCAAGGCATGGGAAGCCAATCCAGGCCTGGGAACCAGTGAGGGGGCCCTTCCCAGCCCCGCCCAGTCTCCGAAGGATTAGACCAGCAGGGCACATTTGATACCTGCAGAATCTCAGCCACCTGGATGCCCGCTCCTGGGGAGGGGGTGCTGGACATGTCTGTGGGCTCAGCCAGGGGGCTGTATCGAGGGCAAGGAGTAGCCCCCAAGTCTTCCTGATGCCATGAATGGCCGGCCCGAGGCAGGGCTCCGGGGAAGGCCGCCAGTGGCTTCTGGTATTGCTGGTGCTGATTTACCTGCTGCCTGCAGGTAAGGAGCTCCTGTTGGTTCTGGACTTGGCCTGTGGGGGTGGGGTGGGGGTATGAGGACTGGAGCCCATTTGCCTCTGGTATAAGTGTCAAATTCTTGAATTCCCCACTGGGTCTCTCTCTTGCTAGCTTGTATCTCTGCCTTTTTAAATGCCCCCAATTATATATCCAAATGACCCTCTCACCCCTCCATCCTTTTCCTTTTTGTAATTGAGTCAATTCAGACTCATTAGGACCCTATAAGACAGGTTAGAATGGTCCCATAGGGAACGCCACTGTTCTTTCTTGCTAGCTCACTCCATCCTTCTAAGACTGTAACCCTAAGCAGGGGAGCCCTGGTGGCGTAGCGGTTACACATTAGGCTGCAATCCACAAGGTCAGCAGTTCGAAAGTACCAGCTATTCCTCTCCAGGAAGATGGGGCTTTCTATTCCCATAAACAATTACACTCTCTGAAGCCCAAGGGCACTTCTACCCTGTTCTGTGTGGTCGCTATGAGCTGGCAAGGGCTCCCTGGCAGTGAGTTCTGAGAGAGTCCTTACAGGTACAGACTGTCGCGCGTTTCTCTTGATGAATGGCTGGTGGATTTGAACCACTGACCTTTTGGTGAGGAGCCAAGTGCTTACCCACTAAAGCACCAGGGTTTCTTTACTTTTCTTTTACCTTCTTTCTCAGCGCTTCTTTTTGCCCAACATTAATTCCACACGTACTTCTTTGTTTGTCACTACCTCCCTCTGACCTGCAGACTCTGTATCTGAAGCAGAGCTTGGCATCAGCACACAGCCGACCCACTGCAGTGCAGTCAATTCCAACTCATAGCTGCTCCACAGGACAGCGTAGAACGACTCCGTAGAGTTCCCAAGACTATGAATCCTTATGGGAGCATACAGCCTCATCTTTCACCTGAGGAGCAGCTGGGTGTGGTTGAACCTCCTACCTTGTAATTAGCAGAGACTTAATTCACCTGGGCACACCAACACGCACTGCATGGAGTTGATTCTGATTCACAGCAACCCTGTAGGGCAGAGTAGAACCACCTCTGCGGGTGTTAGAGGCTGTGACTGTTTACAAGAGTAGAAAGCCTCCTCTCTCTCCATTGGGATGTTATTGTTGTTGTTTGGTGCCATTGAGTTGGTTCCGACCTATAGCGACCCCATGTACAACAGATGGTCCTACACCATCTGCCCAATCATTCCCATCTTTGAGCCCATTGTAGCAGCGAATGTGTTAATTCATCTCATTGAAGGCCTTCCTCTTTTCTGTGGCTCCTCTGCTTTTACCTAGCATGATGTCCTTCTCCGAAGACTGGTCTCTCCTGACAAGATATCCAAAGTACGTAAGAAGAAGTCTCACCATCCTTGTCTGCCTGTGGTTTTCCAAGACAGATCTCTGTCATATTTGCAGTCCATGGTCCTTTCAATAGTCTGCTCCAGCTCCACGTTTCAAATGCATTGATTCTTCTTTGGTCTTCTTTTTTCAATATCCAACTTTCACACGCATATAAAGCAATTGAGAATGCCATGGCTTCAGTCAGGCACACCTCAACCCTCAAAGTAACATCTTTGCTTTTCAGTAAAGAGGTCTTGTATAGCAGATTTAGCTACTGCAGTGACTTTTGATTTCTTGGCTGCTACTCCCTTGAATAGTGCTCCTGTGAATAGGTTGGAGGTTTTGACCATGTGGCTAACAGCCCAACACCTAGCGCATTATGCCACCAGGGCTCGAGAGTATTGATAAATACTAAGATGTTCACCTAGTCTCATCTAGCTGAGGAGGAGGGATGGAAACCTAGTAGCCGAAGACTCACATCAGCTCCTATGTTCCTCATTCTTTCTTACGATGACTCCTTAAACTACTGACTTTGGCTATCTGAGCCTCTGGCTTCCCCATCTGGAGAATGCAGACCTTGAGGGTACTTGTGTCTAGCTCACAAGGCATATTAGGAAGATGTCATGTGAAGATTCAGCCCAATGCCTGGCCTAGCAACATGAACAGTGACTACTGCTGCTAGAAAGTAGGAAGGCTCTACTTCATGTGATATCAAGGGGGAAAAAAACAAACAAAACAAAATGGTATTTTTCTTGGGACCTTGAAGACAAGTAATAAGTAGAATTGATGACCCCCATAGGAAGTTTAGCAATATCAGATGGCCTGGTGGTCCTGTTTTACTAAGTAGAAAAATGAGGTTCAGTAGGTCAGAAATTTGTTCAGCTTTGCTCAGTGGGAGGCAGGGAGGTACAGGACCCACCACAAACACCATCAGTTTGGAAATTGATTCTGATCCTGGCGACCTCCTGTGTGTCAACATTGAACTGTGCTCCACAGGGAGCCTGGTGGCTGATTTGTGGGGAGCTGATCAGCAGGTCACTCTTCTGAGGTGCCTCTAAGAGAATTCAAACCTCCAACCTTTGGTTAGTAGCTGAACCAATTAGCAGTTCAGTTGGCACCACCTGAGGACTCTGGGACAGGAACTGGTCTTCCAGACTCGCTCACCTCAGACCTTTGCTCTTTCTACCTTCCCCTAGGAGAGTGGGTCTCAACCTTACTAATGCCACGACCTTTTAATACAGTTCCTCATGTTTGGTGACCACCATCCCTCCCAACCATAAAGTTATTTTCGTTGCTACTTCATCACTGTTATTTTGCTACTGTTAAGAGTCGGGCAAGCCCTGTGAAAGGGTCGTGCAACCTCCACAAGGGTCATGACCCACAGGTTGAGAAACACTGCCCTAGGAGGATCTCTCAATCATTCAACAGACATTTCCTTATTGAGCCCCTCTCATAGGGTTCTGCAGGCTTTGGGCAATGCAGGGCATCTTTCTGAGACTGTACATGGCCAGTCCAAGGCAGGGCCTCCATGGAGGCCAATGGTGGCTTCTGATGCTATCCTCCCAGCAGCCCACAGGTAAGGGCCCCCAGCTTGTCCTGGATCTCCGAAGGCATTTTATTTGGAAACTTGAAGGTAGGTCAGAGGGATGCACTAGGAATAGGGTCCTATGCAGCTGACTTGAGCATCAAATTCTGGAGTTCCTGAAACAGTGTGTTGACATAACAAAGAAAGCCCATTTCCATATGGAAAGGTAACCACAAGTATAGATCCAAAACACCAAATGCATTGCTACAGAGTAGATTCCGACTCAAAATGACCCTAAAGGCCAGGGTAGAATTGGCCCGGTGGGTTTCTAGTATTGTAACCCTTGATGAAGGTGGGTTTGGTTTTTGGTTGATCTAGACTAAGAGGACGTGGCTAGTGAATGACATTCTGAAAAGCACCCTAAAAAAAGAAACCCTAAGCATTTCCATGGTCACGTTCTCCTACACAGACAAAAAGACTAAGGCTCTTAAAGAATAGACACCTGCAGGAGAGACGTACAGGGGTGGTGTGCCATAAGCGACGCTGTCTTTCTGAGCTCACAAACTAATGGTGTTTTTGGTAGGGAATGTGAGCTGCAGTGTGTAGTTTTCACTAGCTTTTTCCTGGGTGCCCTTTGCAGAGATTGTGCTCACAATGCTCAGCCGAGCTGGAGCTTGAAAATTCAAAACGGAGCAAGGCATCTGGTGTACTAGCATCAGTGCTTAGGTGTTGAGCCATGATCTGCCTGGTCAACAGTTGGAAATCACCAAACATTCCTAGGGAGAAAGACTGGCCTTTTGACTCCTGTAAACAGTCACCAGCTCAGAAACACCCAGGGGTCACCGTGAGTCGGCAATGAGGTGATGGCAGTGAGAGTTGGGCATGCAGACAACTCCTGTATTCTTCGTTCGAACCCTGGGTTAGAGCTGGAACAGTCACTTTAGGTCACCCAGCGGTCACAAATGTCCCTTCTGTCCATGTCTCTTAAACCCGTGGAACCTCTGCTTTCAGAAGGAGGAAATTTGTGATTTGGAAAACTGAGGCATAGACTTGGCAGGTTGCACTTCGTTATTTTATAATGTCATATGGTCTGTGTTGCTTCTGGAGGTGTGTGCTAGCATTCCTGTGACCTGTGCTTTTTCCCTTTATTGCTCCTTTCTTTGGTTAATTTATGGAGCCCTGGGAGACAGACTGGGCCTTTCTACTCTGGTCAACAATCACAGTCTGGGGAACCCAGGGGGGTTGCTATGAGTCAGCATTGGCTGGATGGCAGAAGGAGTTGGTTAATTTAATTTTCACAGCCATTGTTCTCAGCTTTGGTGTCAGCCATCTATGAACTCTAGCAGACAGATCCTCAGCCAACGGTGGGAATGGCACGGGCCTGGGCAGCATGGCATCCTGTTGTGTAAGGAGTCACTGTAAGTTAGGGGCCAACTCGAAAGTCCTTCATAATGGAACACAAACGAGCACTGTAGGGATGCTGTTTAAGGACTGGCTGCTATCATTGCAAGGCGCCCTGGTGATACAGTGGCTATGCTTTCGGCTGCTACTTGCAAGGTCAACAGTTTGAAACCAACAGGCGCCCTGGTAGCTTAGCAGTTCAAAACCACCATCTCTCCAGGAGAAAGATGAGGTGTTCTACTCCATGGAGAGATTTTACTCTGCCGTACAGCGTTGCTATGAATCAGAATTGACTTGATGGCAGTGAGATTGTTATTGTTGTATGAGAGCAAGAGTAGTTATAGCATCCTTAGAATCCCATGCACTATTTTACACGTGTAGTAGATATTTGTTAGATGGATTGATGTCAGTTGGTTGAGCCTAGAAGCACATTATCTAAATTTGAGTCTATGGCCAAGCCTTTCTAAGACCTAAAAAGTATGATTTTCTATCAATACAATCCAGGACAAGTATCTCTATACAGACAGCAACTCGATTAATAATTATGTAGGGGCATAGTAGGGGCATTGAGGGGAAATGGGACGCTAAGACCAATGAGCGCAAGAAAGAAGAAATGTTCTGAAATGATTGTGGAGATGAAGGCACACGTCTTCTTAATGTTATTGAACTACTAAATTACATATATGAATGATTTGCCCATAAAACAAACAGACAAATAACATTCAAAAACTGAGAGCTTGGGGGTGGAGGGTGGCCAGGGACTGTCAGAGGTGCTGTTCTCACAAAGTTTCCATTGAGACCTGGGGGTCCACACTGCGGCATCTCAAATAGCAGATAAAACCGGGAGGAGACGATGTAAATCAGAGTGATCTCCTTGGCCTTTGAGGCGGCAGAATTCTGCAAACCCCGAGTGTAATTTTAAACCAGCCCAGGACTGACTCAGAGCCCCTTAGATCCAAATCGGAATATTAGCATATGAAAGCCTCTGTTGGTTCCGGCCCACATTTCCACTCCCCCAACAATTTGGGAAGTAAAAAAAAAAGAAAGACAGAAAATCCCTGCAGACATTGTCTCCCCGCAGGGCTGCTTTTGTGGCCTCGCAGCAGGAAATTCTCTGGTGACTGATCCTGTTTGGTTAGGATTAGCAGGCGTCCAGAGAACTGCTCAGCTCAAGTCCACGCTGGGCCTGCCAGGAAGTCCTTTACACGCCCCAGCGCTTCAGGCTCAGGTGTCAGTGAAAATGGAGGGAGTGTTGGTGAGAGAAAAGTGGGCGGGGATCTTTCCCTTCCTGAAGATGGCACTGGGGAAGCGAAAGACGGAGCGCAGAGATGGAGGGGGTTTGGGGGTGGGGCGAGAGGAAGATTGGAGCAGGGAGGAAAAGAAGGCGCGTGAAAGACAGACTGGGAGGAGTGAGGGTGAACAGAGGAGGGACAGAGGAAAGGAAGGAGGAGGGAGAGCAAGTAAGGGAGAGAGAAGGAGATGGAACCTTGAAAGAGAGCATGCGGGAGCCAGGAGTGAGTGAGTGAGTGAGTGAGTGAGTGAGTGAGTGAGTGAGTGAGTGAGTGAGTGAGTGTGAAAGAGAGAATATGGAACAGTGAGGGAGTGTGTGTGTGTGTGTGTGTGTGTGTGTGTGTGTGTGTGTGTGTGTGTGTAAGAGACAGAGAGAGAGAGGAGATGGGGAGGTGTTGGAGATCAGGGACTTGGGGAAGAAAGAGAGTTGGAGAGGAGAGAGACAAGGTACAGAGAGGGTAGAGAAGGGTGTAGGAAGAAGACAGAGGGGGACAGGGGCATAAGGAGTTTTAAGAGAGGAGGACAGGAAAGGGCAAAGGGAGGAAACGGGAAAAGGGAGAGAGGGAAGGAGGGTGATGGGGAGGGGAGGAGACAGAAGATGGACAAGGGAGAGAAATGGGGAGAGTGGAAAAAGGGGACAGAGAAAGGAGATGAAATGAGGTATCTGCTTTCCTGCCTGTTCGTCCCGTTTATTGAATGTCCACTTGTGCCTGTCACAAATTATACCCAGGATAGGTGTTGATCGAAGAAAAGGTCCCAGGACCTTGACTCAAGTGGCTCACAAGCCTGGGTGCAAACTTGAATCCTCAGGGAGCTTTAGAAAGCATTAAAAGTGATACATTTTAAGGCAGATTTTCGGGCCCAGCCAGGACTGGGAACTAAGTCAAAAGCTTCCAAATGGTGCCCAGGGTCCAAAGCAGGCCCATGCATGTTTGTTTGGGTGAGCGGTGCCTTACAAACTTGCATTCACTGTCAATATCGCACACTCTCCTCATTCTTCAAGTTTCCAGATTTCCAGCTTCTTCTACAGTGCCCAAGATTCCAGCCACCTCTGCCCCATAGCCCAGCCTAAGTGCATGGGATATCCACTGAGCCGCCCGGCACATGGTTTGTTGGGCTTCCTCCATCTCATGCTGGCAGGGCTGGGGCTTCTTTTACAGGAGACAAAGGCCTCCAAGTCAATGGAGAAAATGAGAGGCCAAACAGGAAGGCCCCAGATTCTTCCGGAACACCATTTGAGTCAGCACTGGCTACACGGCAGCCCATAAAATGTGAGTCAGAGAAGATAGTGTTTTCAAAGGCTGACTTTTCAGAAGCCAGTCAGGGTCTGTTGGGCTGAGGCGCTTCCGACCTTGTGGGGAGCAGTGAACCACATCAACGGTTTGCCTCACCTGGGGCCGCCTTTGGCGCACAGGGAGAAGGATTTCCTTAGGGAGTCAAGGTTCTCCCTCGCAGTTGCTAGACAAGGAGTGAATTTCCTATGTCCAGCTCATTCACTCAGGGACAGTACAGGTCAGGGGGAAAGCAACGCAGCCATTCAATATAGTAAGCCCTCACCAGATGGGACTATTGCCATCTAAGGGAATTAAAAGCAGGTACCATTGAAAACTCAATTTCTCAGCCAGAGTAGACACGCTAGCAAAGTGTGGCTAAAGCCAAACTGCCAAGCCAGTTGGAGTGGAGTTGATTCCAAATCACGGCAACCCCAACCGTGTCAGACTAGCACTTCCCGCTTCAAAGGGAGGAGGGGCACGTTTGTCAGTAGATCACTCGGCCTACTTGTTTCAAGGTACTTCTTGGTGGACCCACACTTAACTCTTTGGAAATCCCCCCCTCCAAGGATGTTATGATGGCAGTAATAGCCAGTAGCCCGTTGGAGAGCCATCAATGCTTTATTAGAGTTTTACTTCCAGAGTTCAAATCCCAGCTTTGTCACTCACAAGCTGTGTGACTTTGGACAGGCCACTTTACCTCTCCCTACCTCAGTTCTCACATCTAAAATGGACTTAATTAACACTGTCGTCGGAAGATTGCTCTAACGATTCCATGAGTTAATAGAGAGAGAGTTTGGGGACGGTGGCGGGAACGTAAGCTTTCACTCTGTGTTGCTTATTGGTGTGAGGTGCCATTGAGTCCATTCTGATTCATATGGACCCTCTGTACCACAGAGCAAAACAATTCCCTGTTCTAAGCCAGACTCATAATCATTGCTATGTTTGAGCCCATTGTTTTAGCCACTGTTACATATAAGCCATCTATGCTATTAGGAACCCTAGTGGGCCTGTGGGTTCAGCATTTGGCTGCTAACTACAAGGTAGCAGTTCAAACCTACCAGCGACTCGCAGGGACAAAGATGAGGCTGCCTGGACCCGTTAGGTTTACAGTCTTGGAAACAAAGTACTACCTTGTTCTATGAATCCCAATCAGCTCAATGACAGGGGGTTTGTTTTTTATTTGCTTTGTTTTTTGATACATGTATTATTAGTTATATTGATATTTAGACTAGTTCCCGGATAAAGGACACCATGCTTGGTAAAGTAGGTCGGTGAAAAAGGAAATCCTCGGCGGGGTGGATTGGCACATGGGCTGCAACAAGGGCCTCAGCCATAACAACGATTATGAGGCTGGTACAGGACCAGGTCGTATTTTGTCCTGTTGTACACAGGATCCCATTGGGTCAGAACCAACTCGACAGAACCAACCTAAAAACAACAACAGCCACAACGTTATAGTAAGAACACCCATTATTAATCCCGTTCTGGCTCCGAGAAGTTTCCTATCTCCCTTATCCTCATTGAGTGTCAATGTTGTGGGTGTCAGTTGCTCATTGTGACCTTCTGCACAATATGCTGTCTGGCCTTGAATCCTCCCCATAGTCAGTTGAGGATGAGGTTAGGATGATCCACAGGGTTTTCACTGCTTGATTTTAAAAAATAGATCACCACACCTTTCTTCCTCATCTGACGGGACCCGGAAGTTCCAGAGGAACATGTTCAGCAGCGTAGTAACACATACTGACAGATGGGCAGGCTGAGCATGGGGTGCATTGGCTATTAATCAACCCCCCAGGGGCGCCTACATGGAAGGTAAGCATTTTACCAATGAGCCATCAATGCCGCCCTCAGTGTCTATCAGGTACACATCATCTACTCTGTGTGACATATAAGGAAACTGAAGTTGAGATAGTAACTCTCCGTTGCTGGAGGTCAAGCAGCATTGAAGAGGTGCAACTGGATGCAATCCAAAGCTCTCACACCCATGCCTGTCCACTTCATCGTGCGATCTCTTGAGGCAGAAACATAAGCAAAGGCTTGAAGTAGACATCACCAGGTGTGTCTGAGTTGCGGTTGTCCAGTTTCACAGAAATGCAGAGTATGTGGAAGGGTGGGGTATGATAGGGAGGATGAGAAATTAGCTTTAAAAGGTAGGAGGTGGCCGGCCAGACATTGAGCAACAACCTCAGGATCGATTTGAGGCTTTCTTTAAGAAGCAATGGGGTATTCTGAAAAGCGTCTGAGCTGAAACAACCTGTCGTACAGCTCAGGTTAATGAAAACAGGAAGCCTGTCTACTGGGCACAAGGATAGGCTGGAAGCTATGCCCACGAGGGCCCTCTGAGTCTTCACAAGAACCTCTTGAGGTTTGATGGTGATCACCTCCATTTCACAGATGAGAAGACTGATGAGAGAGAAAACCACACCATCAGCAAGGGAAGAGTCAGCACTTGCACCTCAACACCTTTTCATTGACAGGGAACTGTGAGCGCAGGAAGACAGTCATCATAACCCTTTGCATCATAACAAAATGAGGAATATCATTGTTGATGTCAGGTGGATTTGGGCTGAAATTTGGATTTCTAGAAGACTAGAAATGTGTTCCAAGTTCCTTTATGAATTTTCTTGAATTTACGGCAGCTCCCTGAAGATACACTGCTGTAAATGTTTTTTAATTATCTTCAGAAAAATTTTACATGAGTGCTCTATTGAGTTTGTTTGCTAACTCTCACATTCTTTGCTGGTGAGGGCTTCCTACTTATAGTGACCTAAAGAGACAGAGTAGAACTGCCCCTAACATAGAATTTCCCAGAGTGAATTCTGTACAGACGCAGACTGCCACACCTTTCTCCTGCAAAGCATATGGTTTGAACTCCCAACATTTCAGTTAGAGTCAAACACTAACCATTGTACCACCAGGGCTCCTAGACAACAGTGGGGGAGACCTGATGTTTGGTGGCAAATCCTCCTGTTGACAAAGTCTTTTCCCCTTCAAGCACTTACATAGCAAGAATGTTGAGGTGCTTTGGGCCTCTGAGAGCTTCAAAGGGGGTGTGTTCCAGAGGAAAGCCAGCATCTGGAAAATGTTGGCTAGTCCTTGTCCCCAAAGGTTCTCCCTGAATTTCCTCCTTCTTCTTGCTCTTCTTCCTCCTAAAATTGTCACACAGAATATCCTTTAGAGCAGTGGTTCTCATCTTCCTAATGCTGCGACCCTTGAATACAGTTCCTCATATGGTGGTGACCACCCCAACCATGAAATTATTTTTGTTGCTACTTCATAACTGTAATTTTGCTACTCTTATGAATCAGACAACCCCTGTGAAAGCGTCATTTGACCCCCATGAGGGTCACGACCCACAGGTTGAGAATCGCTGCTTTAGCGGAGTGTTTGAAGATTAAATGAGCTATTATGTATATAAGTGCTTAGTTGACAAACCATCTATCAATGGTATTGTGGTGGCAGGATATTTTTTTTTTTTTACATTTTATTAGGGGCTCAAACAACTCTAATCACAATCCATACATATACATACATCAATTGTATAAAGCACATCTGTACACTCTTTGCCCTAATCATTTTATTTTTTTACATTTTATTAGGGACTCATACAACTTATCAAAATCCATACATACACCTGCATCAATTGTATAAAGCACATCTGCACATTCCCTGCCCCAATCATTCTCAAAGCATTTGCTCTCCACTTAAGCCCTTTGCATCAGGTCCTCTTTTTTCCCCCCCTCCCTCCCCGTTCCCCCCTCCCTCATGTGCCCTTGGTAATTTATACATTGTTATTTTGCATATCTTGCCCTATCCAGAGTCTCCCTTCCCCCCCTTCTCTGCCATCCATCTCCCAGGGAGGAGGTCACATGTGGATCCTTGTAATCACTTCCCCATTTCCAACCCACTCACCCTCCACTCTCCCAGCATCGCTCCTTACACCCTTGGTCCTGAAGGTACCATCCACCCTGGATTCCCTGTGCCTCCAGGCCCCATATGTACCAGTGTACAACCTCTGCCCTATCCAGCCCTGCAAGGTAGAATTCGGATCATGGTAGTTGGGGGGAGGAAGCATCCAGGATCTGGGGGAAAGCTGTGCTCTTCATCGGTACTACCTTGCACCCTGACTGACCCATCTCCTCTCCTAAACCCCTCTATGAGGGGATCTCCAGTGGCCGACACTTGAGCCTTGGGTCTCCACTCTGCTCTTCCCCCTTTATTCAATATGGTATATAGATATAGATATACATACATATACATACACACATATATATATATATATTTTGCATGATGCCTTATACCTGGTCCCTTTGGCACCTCGTGATCGCACTGGCTGGTGTGCTTCTTCCATGTGGGCTTTGTTGCTTCTGAGCTAGAAGGCCGCTTGTTCATCTTCAAGCCTTTAAGACCCCAGACACTATCTCTTTTGATAGCCGGGCACCATCAGCTTTCTTCGCCACATTTGCTTATGCACCCGTTTGTCTTCAGCGATCCTATCATGGAGGTGTGCAGCCAATGATATGATTTTTTGTTCTTTGATGCCTGGTAACTGATCCCTTCGGGACCACTCGATCACACAGGCTGGTGTGTTCTTCCATGTGGGCTTTGTTGCTTCTGAGCTAGATGGTGGCTTGTTTATCTTCAAGCCTTTAAGACCCCAGTCACTATCTCTTTTGATAGCCGGGCACCATCAGCTTTCTTCACCACGTTTACTTGTTCACCCGCTTTGGCTTCAGCAATTGTGTCGGGAGAGTGAGCATCATAGAGTGCCAATTTAATAAAAGAAAGTATCCATGCATTGAGGGAGTGCTTGAGTAGAGGCCCAAGGTCCTTCTGCCACCTTAATACTAAACCTATAAATGTAGACACTTAGATCTATTTCCCCATCCTCATATATATGTTTTCATGTACATGTCTTTGTCTAGACCTCCATAAATGCCCCTTGACTCCCACCTCCTTCCTCCATCTCCCTTGACTTTCCTCCTGCCCCACTACCATGCTGCGTCCCCACCTGGGCTACAGCTATACCTCTTCTCTATGCAACCTTACCCTTGATCATTCCCCACCAGGCTTGCCACTTCCTCCTCACTACCATTTTGGGTCCCATGTTGTTCCCTTGTCCCTGTGTTTGTTAACACCACTTCCTTACCCCCCCCCCCCTATGTCCCCCTGGAACTGTCTGTCCCATTGTTTTTCCTCCAGATAGTTCATCCAGCCTGTCCTATTCAGACAGACCTGTGGAGACACTAACATGCATGAAAACAAGACAGAGGAAAACAAAGCAACAGTATACAACCAGACAACAAAACAACAAAAACAAACCACTGACAAAGAACAAAACAAAACACTTCACAAAAGAAAGGCTTATAGTTCATTCAAGGATCTTTCGCTGGCCCTTAGGAGCGTTTTCCAGTCCAGTCTGTTGGGGCACCATGCCCTGGCACCAAAGTCCACTTTCAGCATTCCCTGGGGACCTTGCCACTCCATTTCCTTGCTGTTCCGCTGCACTCCCCCAGTGCTTTGCCTCGGTGTGGTGGGATCAAGTCAGGTGCAATTCCCACACTGTGTCTCCGGTGCTGTCCCCTGTATCGCCCTTAGTCATTGAGGGGCATCATGTCTCATAGTAGGGCCAGCCATGTTGTTCTCTCTGTGGACTGGCTGCTCTACTCAGGAACATCATCCTCACGGCCTGGTGGGCCAGGCTTTGTTCCACTCTCTCTTCCTGCCCCTTCATCTGCTCCCATGTGCTCTGATCAGATATGTCCATCTCCCAGAGCTGCAGAATCAATGTCGTCCTTTGAAACAAATTCTTTTTGGGGTGGATGTTTTCTTTGATACTGGAGTCTCTGGCATTCACCGGTGGATAGATTTCAGCAGTGGGTGGATCTATCCATGGTGGATAGTTTTCAGCAGAGCATCTTTACTAAGATAAACTAAGAAGAAAGTTACAGCCATCTTCCTCTAAGTATTAGCTAATGTAGATCTTCAGGACTGCAAGAGAATGCTGTCCAAATTGCTGACTTTAGACACATCATAAAGAAGAATCAATTATCAGAGGAAGACATCATGTTTGGTAAAGGAGAGGGCCAACTGTGGTGGAGTTTCTTAATATGGCGTTCCCACTTCCACCCCCCATGCTTCTGTAACTCCCACTAAATGTGATTGACTGAGACTACTCAAATAGGCATATCTAACATTAATAAAATTGGTTCAGTTTTAGTTACCACTCTCCTGGTAACTAGGTAACCACTCACCTGGTAACTAGGTGAGTTACCACTCACGTGGTAACAAGACCATGATTAGTCTTGGCAGGAAGGAAGATAAATCCCAGGACAATTCCAAGGAAGGCCCTTATTGCAGCATGTTCAAAATCTAGTTCTCTGTGTCTGAATTGGCAACAGAGGCTGAGGCAAGCAGACCACGAGCCTGAACAATGGAGTGGTACTACAGCTATGAGATTATGAGGCAGACCAGCGTCCTTACTGACTTCCTGTCCCATGGTAGCAGAGGCCAAGGCACCAGGTGGCTGAGAGACTGAAGATGAGAGAGAGATTTAGCTGTTGGCTGAGGAGAGGTATTGCTATGGATCAAGGACTGTATCCTTAATGATCATGGTTTGTGGTAACCTGATAGATCCCCTAATAAATGGCCACTTAATCATGAGTTTTGTGTTGAGTTCTATGTGGCCATTGCAAGAATTACTGATCCCAGTAGAGAAGTAGCATGTCATGAGAAGAATGATTGGCGTCAAACTAAGAAAAGGAGGGTCAAGGTTGGAGACATGTCTGACCTCTGCATCCTGGCAATAAGGAAGTCAGAGGAGGTCAGATGTGGCCCTCCACCATTTTCCCCCAAATCAAAGCAAGGGAAGCCCTCAGCAAGATGAATTAACATCTGTGTTATAGAATATAACTGGCTTATAGAATATAGGACTTCTTTGGGTGCAAGTTTTTAGTTAAAAAATAACAATTTTATTGACATATAATTCATATATCATGCCATTGAATGTTTTAGTCATACTTAAAAAGCTTTGCAACCATTCCAACATTGTCCAGTTTTAAATATTTTCTTCATTTCTTGTAGCTTAAATATGCCAGTGGTTGTGAGGATGGTTCAGGACTAGGCCATGCTTCAATCTGTTTACACAAAGTCACCATGGCACAGAGTCAACTCAACATCAACTAGCAACCACCATAAGGGGTTTAGAACAAGTGATGTCACTCTGAGTGACAGCACATCATAAGTGCTCAGGAAAAGTTAGGTGTTAATGATAGAACTATTTAGAGTTACTGTTACCTCTGTACTCAAGAGAAAGGGCTGTACACAGAGATCAACCCTAAATAAGACTGTCCTATTTCTCCATGGAGGGGTACCTCCTAATAACATTTTCAAAGTACATTAGATGAAACTTGTCATCTTCACGTATAGGGAGCATTCTGACTGTTCTTCTTCCGAGGCAGATTTGTTTGTGTTTTGGAGTCTTCGGTATATGCAGTGTTCTTCACCAATATCATATTCATACCCATTCCAAAGAAAGCTTATCTAATAGAGAGAGGAAATATTTCAACAATATCATATATATCAAATGAAAATAAAACTATGCTGCATATAATTCAAGAACAGCTGCAGCAGTACATCGATGGGGGAAATGCCACAAATTTAAGTTGGATTCAGAAGAGAACATGGAATGATGGAGGACACAAAATGAGGAATATCATTGTTGATGTCAGGTGAATTTTGGCTGAAATTTGGATTTCTAGAAGACTAGAAATATGTTCCAAGTTCCCTTCCGAATTTCCTTGAATTTATGGCAGCTCCCTGAAGATACACTGCTGGAATTGTTTTTTAATTATCTTCAGAAAAATTTTACATGCGTGCTCTATTGCATTTGTTTGATAACTCTCACATTCTGTTGGATTCCCTTTCTTATAAATGGAAAAAATATGGATTCCTTTCAGTGGGCTGTGCAAATCTTCTAAATTTCTTGGCACGGATGAGTAGGCCTTTTCAACATTACAGTGACTGGGGTAGTCATGTAATGTGGTGTCAATTTGAGGATTAATAGTGTAGGGGTGGAGTCTAGCCTGTCAATCTGGAGATAGCCAAAGAGACCTCTGTGTGGGCATGGCCTTTTCCTGAGAATTCTTGGAAAACCAGTATTCCTTCTTGGAGGCAGGAGACACTATCTCTCTCTGCTCACACCCTGGGAGACATAGCAACTGACAAGACACATGAACCCACCCTGATGCAGAGATCCCTCTCAGCGCTGAGATGTTTCCAATGACACTGGACCCAAAGACTTTCTACCCACTGGTCTGTTATCTTCTATGTCTTTCATGAGTCTGAAGAGGATTTTATAGATTGTTATTAGACATAAGGCCTAATATCAGACTTGATCTAGACTAGGCTGGGATGTTTTCTCAATGTTCAATTGCTTTTATATATAAACCTCTTTTGTATACACATACGTGTGTCCATGGATATGTTTCTCTAGTCTACCCAGACTAACACCGTGACAGAGAGAAAGATGGCCAGATCTCAAACCAAACCTGTTGCCATGAAGTCAGGTCTAAATTAGGGTGGCCCAATGAGTTGCAGAATAGAATGACGTCACAGGATGTTCTTGGCTGTAATGGTTTCAGTATTTTTAAAAAGAATGTACATGTTTTCTTGACATATGTATAATTCACATGTACTATTTTTGTTCTTTACTGTTTCTGTTGAGCTTACCAGTTTGAGAAGAACAGAAGGAGTGGATGTATAGAGATAAGAACTGATGCAAGGGTTGGTAGGCAATGTAGGGGACTCTGAGGGGGAGAAAAGGAGGGGGAGGGGATTTGGAGAGTAAGCAATGAAGGTGGGAAGAGGAGGAACACTAGAACTGAATGTGATTACACAACTCATCTTAAAGGTGAATTAATTGGGGGGGATATTCTAAAATTGAATGTGATAATGATCATACAATTCATTTTTATGTGATTAAACCATAGAATTATATGATATGGGGATTACATGCCACTGAAACTGTTTTTTTAAAGAAGAAAATCTAAAAGGCAAACAAAAATGCATATATACTATTAAGTGTTTCAGTTATATTTAAAAGAGTTATGCAACCATCACACACATGTGCAATGAATTTTATAACATTTTTCTCATTCTTGTACTCATTATTAATTCCCCATTTTTGCCCCAAACCCCCTGCCGTACCCTAAGAAACTATTAATCCAGTTACTGTCTCTATAGATTTACCTATCTTGGATTTCAAATTTAAAAAACATACAAAACAAATCAAAATTCAATAGCAATAGCAAAATGAAAATTTCAAGAGAAGTTGAAATTGAAAAGAAAGCAGAAAAGCATTGAAAACTAGAACAAATTTTAAATGGGTCCAAAGGGAGAACAAATAATAAGGTGCTAAATTTTAACCTATCTGCATGAATCCACTTTCTATTGCACTCTGTCTGATATTGGATGTAATCTCTATGGAAACAGAATCCCAGGCCTTTCATGCCACCACTGGGTGGATCCAAATGGCCCACCTTTCAGATGCACCACCCAGACCTATGGAGTTGGTTAAGGAACAGGAAAGACCTGGGTAAAGAGTCGAGAGGATGTGGATACAAAGGAAAGGTTTGAGGAGAAGGTCGTTTGCCATTCTCTGTCCAGCTCTCAAGTATTGAGAGAGCACTTACTCTGTGGCTCAGGAGTAGAATTCTCATCTACCACATGGGAGGCCTGGGTTCAATTACCAGTCAATTCACCTCATGTCCACCCACCAATCTATCAGTGGGGTCTTGTGTGTTATGATGATGATGATGATGATGAACGGATTTCAGCAGAGCTTCCAAACCAAGAAGGACTAGGAAATAAGGGCTGTTGATCAACTTCTGAAAATCAGTCATTGAGAACCATATGGTTCTCAACAGTGTTTGACCCTTAGACTATCGGGAAGATGACGCAGGATGAGGTGATATTTCCTTCCATTGTGCGGGTATTTATTCAATGGATCTTAAAATTGGCATCTATATGCTGGGCACTGCAAGATGGATTAGTAAAATAGGCATTGCCTTTGCCTGCCATGTCTGGTGGTGCTAGATGCTATAGAAAAATGGGAAGAGAATTAGAGGTAGTGGGAGGTGGGGTGGAGGGGGGTGAGGAGGCTCAGAAAATGCGACATCTAAGATGAGAAGCGTGTCACTTGGATATTTGTTGGAAGACTCTTTCAGGTAGAGTGTTAGTCTGCATAGACTAGAAGAACAAATTCATAAACCCGCATATGTGTATAAGAAAGAGGTTTAATACAATAACAATTTAATATTGTGAAAACATCCCAGCCAGTCCAATGCAAGTCCATAAGTCCGATATTAGCCCATATGTCCGATACCAATCTATAAAGTCCTCTTCAGACTCACAAAACACACAATGACACCAAATGCAGGAAGACCACAGGCCAGTGGCGGTGGAAGCATCTTAGCGCTGGCAGAGGTCTCCGTGTGGGTCCTCCACTTTCCAGGGCTGCATCAGGGTAGGTCCATGTGACTTATTCTCAGGGCTGTCTCCCAGGAAGTCACCCTTGTCAGTAGAGAGTCTCCAAGCGAGTGATCTGAGAGAGAGAGAGAGAGAGAGAGAGAGAGAGAGAGAGAGAGAGAGAGAAAGAGAGAGAGTCTGTTTCCTGCCTCCAAGGAGGAAACCCAGGAATTCCCAGAATTCTCAGGAGAAGACCATGCCTCAGCAGAGGCTTCATTGGCTTTGATCTCCACCCCTTCATGCTTCATCCTATCAAGTCCCAGATTGGCATCAGATTATATTACTACCACAGGTAGCGTGAATAGCAAGTGCACAGGTGCAAGGGCCCTGAAGGAGGAGTACACTTGAGAAACACACACATATGCACATATACGAAGTTGTGGAATTTCCTGAGAGCTCAAGCAAAGAAAAAAAAATGTTGCTGTCAGGCGATCCCAACTCAGAGTAACCTTGCTTTGTCCGAGCGCTGTTGTTGTCAGCTCCATCGAGTCAGCCCCAGCTCACAGCAAGCCAGGGTACAGCCGAATGAGGAACTGCCCGGCCCTGCGCCATCGTGTGAGTGCCCATCGCTGCACTCACTGTGTCTATCCTTCTCAGAGGTGCCTCCACTTTTTTGCTGACCCTCCACCAAGTAGATGTCCTTCTCCAGGCGGGGTGCCTCTGATAGCATGTCTAAAGCATGTAAGATGAAGAAGTCTCACCATCTTGGCTTCCGAGGAACGTGCTAGCTGTACTTCTCCCAGACAGTGTCCCCTGGCCGTCCCTTGTATATTCAATCTTCTTCATCAGCACTGTAATTCAAAGAGATCGAGTCTTTGTGTTTTTGTGCTCATTGTCAAGCTTCTGCTGGCAATATGCTGCTATTGTTACGTGCCACAGTGATTAGTTCCAACTCACAGCGACCCTGTGTACAACAGAAGGAAGCACATAATTATCCTGCCCCATATGCATAAGTATTTCTATATTGGGGCCCATTGTTGAGGCCACTGTGTCAATCCATCTCCTTCAGAGACTCCCTTTTTTTCCTCTCCACTTTACCAAGCATGATATCCTCCAGGGACTGGTTTCTCCTGACAGTATGTCCAAAGCATGTAACACAACGTTTGGCTTATAGTGATTTTATTTAGGGTTTCTGAAGCTGTAAAGCTCTATGGGAGCAGAAAGTCTCAGCTTTATTCCTCTGAGAAGCTTGTGGGCTTGAACTGTTGACTTTGCAATTCACAGCTCAAGACATGACCCATTTCATCACCACTGTGCGAGTAGGGTTCCTTTTATCAGGTGCATCCATGGTGCACAATTAGAGAAGGAAAAAGGGCCGCTTAGACCTCTATCTCAGGTCTCTTTAGGTGGATCCATCAGCCCAGTTGACACTCCAATAAATGTCGAGCAGGGAGAAGAAGGCAGTGACCCTCTGCTAGTCTGTGACAGGCCTCTCCGTCTCAAGGCCCACCCCCAGGCAGCTGACCTCTAGAATGAGGAAGAGAGTCCTTACTCTCATTTTGTGGTTGTTGATGTTCTGACTTATGATGACCCTGCAGAGCAGGGTGTAATTGCCCCTATGGGTTTTCTATTTTGTAACTGGAGTAGAAAAGCCCCATCTTTCTCCTGAGGAGTGGCTGGTGGTCTTGAGCTGCTGACCTTGGGACTGCAAGCACAATGCGTAACCACCCTGCCACCAGGGCTCCTGTTGTTACTAGGTGCCACCCGATCAGTTCCGATTCATAGTAATCCTATGGACAGCAGAATGAAACACCATTCCGTCCGGCATCGTCCTCACAGTTGTTCTTGTGCTAGACCCCAGTGTTGCAGCCACTGTGTCCCTCCATCTCCTTGAGGGCCTTCCTCTTCTTCGCTGCCCCTCTGTGTTACCAAGCGTAATGTCCTTCTCCAGGGACTGGTCTCTCCGGACAACATGCCCAAAGTATGTGAACTAAGTCTTGCTATCCTTCCAGCTAAGGAGCATTCTAGCTGTACTTCTTCCACGATAGATGGATTTGCTCTTTTGTCAGTCTAACGTACTTTCAATATTCTTCCCCAGCACCATAATTCAAATGCATCCATTCTTCTTCAGACTTCCTCATCCACGGTTCAACATTTTTCTCCAAAAGTGCTGTTGACATGAAATTCACATACCATACATTTCCATAGTTAAGTCGCTTTCTAAAAAAAGAGTTGTATATATCATCAAAATCAGTTCTAGTGCACCCTCCTCTCTCCCATATTCATATTTTCTCCCCAATTCCCCTAAACCTTCCCCCACTTCCACAATAAACTACTACAGCCCTATTGTCACTCTCCATTGACTCCTTTTGTGTTCCATGAACCGGGAAACCTAAGAGAAACAATAAAAAACAAAGCAGGAAAAAATTAATAGAAATAAAAGTTAAAGGAAGACTGAAAAGCTGGCGAACAATATTAAAATAAGCCACAGAGAACATTTTTGTTGTGGCACAAGTGAGAAATATTTAAACCTAGAGCAAATTCTGGATGCATAAGAAAGAGAAGAACCTCATCAAAATTCATGCACAGCAGATTTACCCAATGCGATGAGTTATTTGATCTCTTGCCTGTTGCTTCTAGGAGCATGGAGTGCGTATCCAAGCCAGATGAAGTTCTTGACGACTTCAGTCTTTTCTCTTTTGATCATGATGTTGTCTATTGGTCCAGTTGTGAGGGTTTGGGTCTTCTTTATATTGAGTTGTCATCTATATTGAAGGCTGCAATTCTTGATCTTCTTCAGCAAGTGCTAATTAATCTTTTTTCGGAATGCCCAGGTCTTCTGCCAGGGACTTGGGATGAGCCTTTGTTAGCGTTTTTCCTGGGGCTTGTGGGAGAGAACACGAGTGGGTGGGGGTGGGCAGGGAGAGCAAGGATTTTCAGTTACAACAAAAGGAAGGTACTCTGCCTTGGGTTGGAAAGGAAGGACCTGTGTCTAGGATTCAGAAGCCTGTGAGAGTGTATCTGTTGAAATGGGAGCACTTGAATCCTCCAGATTTTCTGGGGTGTAGAAGAGGAAACAAACAGTATATGTTATCACCAACTCTCACTTTTTCCCCCCAAACAATTCCACTGTTACTGACATAGGTTCAATGTAAATGCTGGTTTGTTGTTGTTTTTATTTTTGACTCATTATGATTGGAATCCAAGCCCAGAGATTTTTAGAAGCATAGAAATATTGTCAATGCTTCTTTAACCCTATAGTGTGGGTGCTATGCTATTGTTGCTTCCAGTGAGCCAGCGCCCACTCTTGACTACCCCATACAGGACTAAACACCGTGTTTCTGGGCAGGCGCCATCTTCAGGATCATTGGTAGGCTTGAGTCCATTGCTGTGGCTATGTGTCAGTCATCTCACAGAGGGCTCCCCTTCTTTTTGCTGGGCCATCATTTTTTTTCCCAAAGAAACACACCACATAACAGCACAGCCCAAGAAATGGAAGCTAGAACAGTATCCTGTTAAACCCACCATATATGCGGCTCTTTTTTACGTATATGACACCCTCATGGCAGGACAGACTTCCAGCCAGGGGGCAACTTTCCTACTCATCTCTCTGTGCACCCTTCCCAGCCCCCATCTCAGTCCCCAGCATATCTCAGACTCTATGTTGGGACCTGAGCTGGGGTGAGGACCTGCCCAGCTTCATCCGGGGAAGCCAGGCCCCCCTATCTGAGGACATTTATGGGGGGGAAATGGGGGTTTCCTCTCTCTCAAAAATCCTACTCAGTTCAGCCAAATGTTTCCTATATAAACGTTTCCTTCTGTCTGTTCAATGTAGTGGGTGGGTAACCTTTTCTCCTTCCCCATCACTCCATCCTTGCCCAGTCTCCTGCCTCCAGGCTTTGTGAGCAGCTCAGGTGAGGTCACCTCACTGGGTCTTTCCCAACCTTCAGCCCTCTTTCTTTTTGTTTGTTGTCATTTCAGCTAGCTGTCATGTTTTTTAATATTGCACCAAAGTTAAAAAAATTTTTTTGAAACAGAAAAGAAAAAAAAGTCATTTTCTAGCGATTGCTCTTTCCTGTAGAAGTCATTATTTTCAGATGAGTAACTGAGTCCAGAGAACACAAGCAACACCTAAGGTATTTTGAGTATGTTAGCTGGGCCAGAATGACTTGCAGAAGAATGGTGCTAACACACACACAACCTCAAAAGGGGGGTCAATGTCTCTGACATACACATGTCAAAATTGTTGACTCGTCTAGATGTTTTATTGTGTATATTTCCACATTAACAAAAATGTATCTAGCAAGAAAAAAGGAAGGCCTCAATTTAGCAGTTGATTTCTGGCTCAACAAAACCCAAGTTCTTCACATTCCTAGCACTAGAATGATGTGGGGAAGAGAAGCAGTAAACGAAGAAGGAAATACCAAAGCCCACTGGGCAGAAAGAAGGGTTGTGGAAAGAAAGGACAGGGCACAGTGGGTGTTAAAATCTAAATGAATTCATTCACTTTATATGCAGCTTGCAAATGGGGATAACATTTAAATTATCCCAAAGCCCACTGCCTTGGAGTCCCTGTTAACTCCTAGCCTCCAGACAGCGCAGAATTGATCTTTCAGGAAACGGAATGCCAGACGTTCCTCCCACGGAGCAGTGGGTGGGTTTGAACTGCTGGTTAGCAGTTCTGGTTAGCCATTGAGCACTTAACCACTGTGCCACCAGGCCTCTTTGCTGCAAAGCTAAGAGTGTGTGATTTCTGAAAGCTCCTGCCTCCTGACTTGTCTGCAAGGTGAGTTACCTCCCAATCTGGTTCTCCTTATGTGAGTGCTTGTTACAACTCCCTAGTGCTGCCTTAACAGAAATTCGACAATGGGGATAACTCCACAGAACGGAAACTGTATTTTTCTTTTGGTTCTAGGAACTAAGCATTCAAATCAGGGTCTCTGTCATGGCTCTCTGACCTTCTATTTTCCCTTGTTTGGTGGAAGATCATTCAGCATGCATACATGCTTGTGTGTATAGATTATGCATATGTATGTGAGGTGTATACATATGTGTGTGAGGTGTATGCATATGTGTGTGAGGTGTATGTATATGTGTATATGGTGTTTGCATATGTGTGTCAGTTATATACATATGCGTGTGAGGTATATGCACATGTGTGTGAGGTGTATACATATGTGTCTGAGGTGTATGCATATGTGTGTGAGGTGTATGCAAGGAGCCCTGGTGCCACAGGGGCTCGAGCATTGGGATTCTCGCCCCAAGGTCAGCAGTTCAAATTATTTGCCTATGAGATTTCTCCCAAACCTTTGAGTTTTTCCTCAATGTTTAATAGTGCCTGCCACAGGCATTCAATAAGTGCTGCGTGAATGAATTGAGAGTGCCTGGTAAGGGGATATTGTATAATAGTGCATACACTCAAGTATAAGCCGACCCGAATATCAGCTGAGGCACCTACTTTTACCACAAAAACTGCATTAAAATGTGCTGAGAAACTTGGCTTATACACGAGTATGTACAGTATTTAAGACATAGTCTGAGTTGAGGCAGCCCCCGGAAAGAACAGAGAGTTCAGTAAGGAAGCTGCTTCAGCCCTGGTGTGGGTCTATGCCTCAATGAAGCTTTAGCCAGAGTCTGTGCAGCTTAAAGACGTAGAACTGAGGCCCACATGGTCAGGCAGAGATCTGAGCTGGGGACAGGGCCTGAGAAGAGCTCAAGACACTTCCTGCTCGGCTCCCTAGACCTTTGACATTCTGTGTATTTGTTTCCTCACGGAGGTCTAGATGTATCTATGGGTCGTTAGGGCGTGTGTGGGTATTTGTGAACTTGTGTGCGTCAGTACACACACTTCTGTGTGTTTCTGTGGTTAAAACTGTGGGCAGATCCGTTGGTGAGTAATCACATTGTTTGCCTGTGGGATTTCCAATATTTGGGGGTCAGTTCCTGGTATTGTGTATTTTAGGATATATGTTCTAGGAGGTGTTGATGCCTGTGTGCAGGGTCTGTTGGAAAAGGTGTTTTGTTGTGGAAAGTGAGTGTCTTGGCACAAAAGTAAAAGAAGGGCTTGTATATATTTTTTCTTGTTGGCAGAATTTCTGGTTTTATTATATATTACTCAACAACTTCAACAACTACCTCAAAACATGATGTCATCAATAATAAACACCAATGGTTGTCAAATTTGGATGGACTCAGCTTGGCAATTCTTCTACCCCATGTAGTATTGGTGGGAACTGGGCTCATCCAGAGGCTCAACTAGGTTGGCCTTCCTGTCTCCCTTCAAGCCCAAGATGGCTACCTCCCATGGCTGGCTATCTGCTGTAAGCAGAGTTAAGACATTGACCAGAGCACCTCAACTGTCGTCCACATGGTTTCTCACCTCATGGAAGATGGATTCTAAAAGGGAGCATGCCAATTTTGCGGCAAAAAGAGAAACTCAAGATACTGTGAGGCCCATCCTCAGAAGGCCCACAATACCGCTTCCTACCTATGTTCATGGGCAGAACAAGTCACATGACTGAGCTCAAACTCACGGAGATAGGGAATAGATTCTACTTCTTGATAGAAGGAAGGATTTGCAGTCATCCTAAGCCCACTGCAGCTACTTCTTCATCATCACAAGGAACAAATTAATGGTTCCTCCTAAATATCCTCCACATTGATAAATTATATCATAAATACCCCGTTATCTCTAATATGGTTTGTTTTTTAGTAATTGGCTTCTTCTAATATAGGGACACAAGACTCACACACTGAATTTTGTTGTCTTTTCTGGCTATTTTATTCTGTAGCAGATTGGAGGTAAATTTAAATGGTTGGGGAGTCCTGTAGGTCTGTTTCTGGGTGGTTGTGTGTTTCCTTAAAAAGGGTGCCAGTGTCAAAACAGACAATGGGCAGTATGTTTTTCAGTGAAATCCTTGGTGTTACAAATCTTTACTGTGATATATCTGCTAACCAGGGAGGCTCCAGTCTACCTAGAGGTATCAGAAAGAAAAGCCTGGAAATCTATCTCTGAAAAGTCAGGTCTTGAAAACACGATGGAGCACAATTCTACTCCAACCCACATGGGAGTGTCCATGTGTTGCCATTGACAGCAAGTTGGTTTTACTCTTTGTATATCTCTTTCCCCAGTGGGCTGGTCAGTGGGTTTATGGTAAGTCTGTGTGGAGATGTGTTTCTGAGTGTCCTTGAGAGACCAGACAAGTGAGAGTGATAGATAGCCTGTGAGTGGCTGGGTCAGGGTATGCACTGCAGGTTTGGGGCGAGAGGAGCAGGTGAGTAGCTCTGGCTGAGGGCTACTTGAGAGTTAAGAATCAAAACAGACTGTTGACTTGAGGGTCGGCAAGTGTGTCTCTGGGCAGAAGGATTGTAAAGCCAAACAGAAGAGCTACCTTCTGGTTCTATTTTCTTCCTGAGAAAGGAATTTCTGAATACTCAGGAGGGGGCTCATGTCTGGAGCCACTGTGAGCTGGGCGGTAGTGTTTTGCTCCAGGACCACATTTACAGTTTCGTTTACTTGAAACCCAACCATTCAGAAACACATTGTTTTCTTCCACACCTTACTTTTTTCTTCCACTTGATGCTCTTAAAATATTTCCCTTTTGCTTGCGTGACACAGCGCCAAGTAAGGAAGACTGAGTCCCACCCTAAACAGGAATCTATATGCTTCAAAGGCATTATTGAACTTTAGCCTTCTGATGTAGACACTTGGAGTTTCAAGGCACCCTCTTGGGAGTAGCGGTCTTTGGTCCTCAGTTATCCTTGTCCACAAACTTCCTCCATTGATGTCTGAGGAATATTGGGAGCTATGTCACTAGACCATGTAGTCTAGTGGTTATGTATGTGGATTTTGGGGGCCCACATAATCTGAATTCAAATTATGGCTATGAATCACTGGACACGTTACTTAATCTCCCTGTGTTTCATGTGTACAAAGGGGATCAATTCAATGAGATGCGAAATAGATTCTACTTCCTGATGGAAGGATGGATTTGTAGCCACTCCAAGGCTGCTGCAGCCACTTCTCTATCATCACAATGAAAAAATTATGACTAGAAGCGTAATGGGAGCCATATATGTCATATTAAATTTTGCAGTAGCTATATTAAAGAAAAATGCAAAGAAACAAGTAATGTTAATTTTAACAATATATTTTACTTCAATGTATTTAAACTATGATCAAAATAGAAACTCATTAGTGAAATATTTTACATTCGTTTCTCTAGACTAAAACTTTCAAATCATGTGGGTCCTTTACACTTAGAGAATATTTTAATTACATTGTTGATAGTTGCTTTGAGTTGGCACTAATGTAGGACAATCTCATGTGTAAGAGGACAAAATAGTCTCCCTACCCTGCATCATCTCCACAACTGTTCACATGTGCAAGTCTGTTGTTATGGTCACTAGGAATTTTGAGTCCCTTTCAACCTCAGGTGCTCTCTAGTGCTATATTAGACAATATTCTGTTGTAATTTGTAGAATTCTCTTTGATGGTTTTAGTTCAGGCTGATTAGAGAAACAAATCCAAAGACAGTCATAGATGTATAAGAAAGAGCTTAATAACAAAGAGTAATTTCATATTAAGCAAACATCCCAGCCCAGTCCAAATCAAGTCCATAAGTCCAATATTAGCCCATTAGTCCGACTCTAGTCCATAAATCCCTTTCAGACTCAGAGAGCACATGAAATGATGCAGAACACAGGAAGATCACAGGCCAGTGCATATAAAGTCTTTTGAATCCAGTGGTGGTGGAAGCATCTCCAGGGCTCTGGCAGGTCTCAGCCCGGGTCCATGTGGCTTGTCAATAGGAAGATGAAATCAGAGAGGAAGGAGCCTGATGGTGAGGCACAGCCCTCCAATCGAGCTGAGGCCTGATTAACAGGGTAAACTCCTCCTACGTGTTCCTGTGGGAGCCATTTTGGCACAGAAAGCCTAACTACCACAATGATTTTTGGAATCAGACCATTCGTCTGTCTTAGTTTGAAGCTCCATGGAAATCTAGCCACCATGGTCACTTAGCTAGTACTTAAACTGATGTTATAGCAACATCTTAGCCACTGCAGTACAACAAAATGATAGATGAGTGGTGGCAATTTGGAGAAGTCACATTTTTATTGGAACCATTTGATCTTATCTTTGAAAGAAATGTTCATATATCTAGGTCATTCCAAGCATACTTGGAAGTCTTCCAGTAACTGAATTGACTATCCCTTGTGTAATACATATTAATTGGAATGAAGTCAAAATGTAAAATTCAGCATTTCAGTCACAACGGCCCTGTTTCAAGTGAAACATAGTTCACTTGAATCTATATGGTCCAGTGGCCTCACGGGATTGGTGGCCACCATTTTGGGCAGCATAGTTCTAGGACACATCATGTAGTTGCTTTCAGAATTGAATGGGTTGGTACCTTTAAATACTTAGAACAATGCCTCATGGGTGGCGAATGCTATATGTTAAATAGCAAATGTATGTATAACTAATAGGAGCCCTAGTGGGATGCTACCTATAGGTGAGTGGCTCAAAATCACCAGCTATTTGGCACCAGAAGGATGAGGCTGTCTGCCCCTGGAGAGATTTGCAGTCTTGGAAACCCTAGATTGGGTGATATTAGTCCCAATTGACCAGCTTCCAATGGGTTAATATTTTGAAAGTATCTACTTTGTGTCAAGTGTACCATGTGGAATGCTTTCATTCACTCACTGACTCCACTCATGGAACTTTATCTTTTGGAAATAAAATTGCCTAGTTGGTGAGCATGCTAGTTACAGTGTGGATTTAATGGATAATTGTAGGCAGGTGAATACCCATCAGTAGAATTGCAGTCATCTAAATTATGGGCCATCCATACAATGGAATATTACCTAGCCATGTGGAACCATAACTACTATGCCAGAGAATCAAGCAGAACAAGAAGAGCTAGAGGCAAAGATGGGTGCATAAATCTCATTTTACAGATGACAAAACTGAGTTGGAGAGAAAACCACACAGCCAGTCACCAATGGAGTCAGTACTTGTGCCTCAACACCTTCTCAGCACCGCCAGGGAATTGTGAACCTGTTAATGGAGGAAGACAGCTATTAAAACTCATTGCTTCGGGTCCATAGTCATTCAGATTATCCTGCCTGGAATTATTTTCCAAGCACCTGTTGATTTTCCTGACTAAAGACCTCCTAACACTTCCCTATCCATTTATCACTTATTCACGTTGAGTCTTGCCTTACCAGCAAATGAAAGCACTGTAGGCTTTACTCCCACATGTCATTCTTGCCAACTCTACTTTGAGAGAGTAGTTCTTCCTTGGTACAGTGTGAGTGCCTCCCACCCTGAGAGGCTCATCTCCGGGCACTGCCTCTGACAATGTTCTTTTCTTTTTTAAAAAATGAGGTTTTCACAATCCTGAGGAGAAAGCAACTATGGTTCTGGCAGGGCGTGGGAGGAGACGAGGAAAGGGATTAGGGAGCCAACACACTTAGGGACAAGGAAACAACAAGGGACTAAAATCGAATGTGAGGAGGGTATAGAAAGTCTGGTCAGAGTTGATCAATTGTAATGTAGCTGAGAAGAATTACTGAGAAAGGAACGAAGGGTGAGCATGATAGTGGATCAGGAGGAAAGTAAAAGAAACAGAGGAAAGAGATGGAAATCAAGAGTTATTTAGAGAGGTATAAATATAGGCATGCACCTATGTAAATATATTAATATATAAGGATAGGGGTATTGATCTATGTATATGTACTTATATGTTAAATTATTAAGGTAGCAAATGAACTTTGGGCTTCTACTTGTCTTCCCACATCACAAGAACACTTTGTTCTAAGAACCTGGCACTCCATGATACTCACATTCCTTACAGGATTGCTGAAAACAAAATGGGTGCATAAGCAAATATGGTAAAGAAAGTTGATGGTATATGGCTACTAAAAGATGCCATGCCTGGGGTTTTAAAGGCCTGAAGTTAAAAAAGCGGCCATTTAGCAAGGAATCAACAAAGCCCACATGGAAGAAGCACACCAGCCTGTCTGATCACGAGGTGTCTACAGGATCAGGTACCAGGAAATCAAAAACAAACAATTATATCAATGTATGTGAAGGAGAGGGGTCAGATTGGAGACCGAACCCCATCTGTAGACAATTGGACATCCTTTCACAGAATGGCCACACTGACAGGACGATTCAGCCAGGGTACAAAACAGCACCAAGGAAACACACAGCATTCCTCTGGTTCTTTAATGCCTCACCCCCCACCCCACTACCATGACCCAGTGCTACCCTCAAAAATCCTCCTAGACCAGAGTATGTTACATTGGTACAGAGAAGAGCTTTCAACACACCGATGCCAGGACAGATAAACCTCTCAGAAACAGTAATGGTCATAGTGATTCCATGAGGGTAAAGGAAGGGGGAATCAATAGCAATGATGGATGTATAACACACACACACACACACACACACACACACACACACACACACACACCCCGGAGGGGGATGAATAACATAAACATGGGTGAAGGGATACAGCGGACAGTGTAAGATATGAAATAATAATAATAATAATATGTAATTTATCAAGGGTTCACAAGGGTTAGACTCGTAGTTGTCTGGAGACGCGTTGACTTGGGTGTGGGTGAAAGAAGTGGAGGCTTTCTAGGGAGGGTCTGGGGCTGTGGGTTAGAGGACCCCTCCTCATGGACACTCATGTGTGCCAGAGTAGAACCATGTGCCATAGGGTTTTCAGTGGCTCCCTTTTTCCCCCAGAAGACCACAAAGTCTTGCTTCTGTGGCCCTTGGGGTGGATTTGGTGATGAGCTGAGCATACTCCCCATTGTTGCCACCGCAGGACTCTGAAGGTGGTGATGGAGTTTGCAATTTGCTCTGAGGACACTGAAGAGCTGTGGGAAGTGGTTGAGAGACTACCAATGAAATAAAATCTTTAGTAGTAGACCCTTTTAGGTTTGATAGGAATGGATTCTGAAGTAGTATTTTGTACATATTGGGTCAGATAAGTTCCTTGGTGGTGCAAATAATTAAATTCCCCATACCCCAAAATGCTAAACGCATTCATGGGTTAAAAAACACACCAACACTGTAGGATGTCGCTTTAGTAACAAGAATAATAAAAAATAAGTTTAATTTTTAGAATTAAAAACTCACCGAACTCACAGCCATCATGCTGATTCCACGTACAGAACACAGAATGTGATAAAAATCTCAAAACAACAGTTAATCATATTTTTTAATTGAAAAACCACTATAAGGTATCTTTCTTGTAACTAGCTGACTTACACAGTTTCTTAACTTTTCCCAGGAGATAAAAAGAAAAACAAAATACTGACTTTGAGTGCATTACAACTCATCTCATTCATCACCATCGAGGCGATTCTGACTCATAGTGACCCCAGAGGTCAGGTAGAACTTCCTCTGCAGGTTTCTGTGATTGTAACTCCTTAGCACAGTAAAAAAGCTCATTTTTATCCACAGAGCAGCTGGTGGTTTCAAACTGTGTCACTAGGGTTCCTTTCTGACTCATAGGGACCTTATAAAGGGACTTCAAGTCTATAAATCTTTATACATTGGAACAGACAACCTCATCTTCTTCCCTGGAGTATCTGGCGTGTTTGGATCACCAACCTTGTCGTTACCAGTTTAACACTTCCCTGACAGGTCTCCTTTGCCAGTTGATAGTGTATTAAAAGACCAAAGAGTGAAAAGCAATTTTTCCCATCGAAATATCACCACAGGGTGTCTCTCACAACTCAGTGACAAAAACACGGTGTCTTAATTTTTGCCAGTGGATAGGGTATGAAAGCTATGGAAAAGTGATAATACCATTTTTTAATGAAAGCACGATAGGCTCTCTCTCCCTGCTCAGGAGTTTCCATGCTTTCACATGCTTGTCCCTGCACCATGTTATGTATCTGGAGTTTAGGAATTCAATCATAAAAAAACATGTCCTACATTAACAGTATACTCACTCCTGGTGGGAAACATGGAATTACTTTAAGCACTATACAAGTTGTTCTTATTCTCGTTGTCTTTCCTCATGCTTTTCTTTCTCCTCCTCTTCTCCTCTCCTCCTCCTCCTCCTCCTTTTTCTCCCCATCTCTTTCTGCTTCTTTTGTCCACCCACCCTCCTCTTCTTGTTAAAAATATATATTGTCTTGGGTAAAGGTATATGTAGCAATTTGGTTTTCCTTTTAACAGCTTCTATAAAAATTGTTCCTCGACATTAGTTGCATTCTTCCTAATGCATGTTTCTGTTCTGGTTGTTCTATTTTCATGAATCTAGTTTTCCTGACCCCTCATCTTATCATCTTTGCTTTAAAGTATAGTATGTCTCCAGGTTGGAAACATCCTACTTACAGACAATCTGTTACAAACTTGCTGAACTTTCTCTGACTCCTAAATGCTTGAACCAATGCTTGCTTACCATCACTTCATCAAAATCAACTTCACTGGCTGCATGTACAGATTTTAAATAATTGAAAAAGAATTCTAGCCTTTTCTTCTGCTAACCAACCAAACCCAAGGCATTGGGTCTATTCCTACTGCTCATAGGGTTTCCATGGTTGTGAACTTCAAAGGAAGCAGTCTGGCCATCTTTATTCCATGGATTTGAACTGCTGCTCATTTGGTTAGCAGCTGAACCTTTAACCATACCTTACCAGGCTTCTTTTGCCCTAAAATGGGACTCTACGAAAACAGTATGGACCAGTGACAACTGAACTAAAAATTTGACTGAACGACAAACTTAGCTGTTTCTTCTCACTTTGAGTCGTGTCATATCATCAAGGGAGGAACCCAAAGCTTTGTTCTATGCACATCTTTCAGATGGAGCCTACTTTAGGGAAGCAGCTATTCTCAGTTATCTTCTGAGTGTCTTCCAATCGGAGGGTCCCATGTCCTAGCACTATATCAGACGGTATGCTATCATTCATAAGGTTGTCACTGACCATTATTTAGAAGATCACCTGGTCATTCATAGTCTTTCTTTGCACGGAAGCTCTGCTGTAAACTGTCCACCATGTGGGACCCTGCTAGTATTTGAAATACCCGTGGCACAGCTCTCCTCATCACACCAACAAGCTAACACATTACAACCAACTAACAGATGAGTGGTGGAGTATATATGCAAAATATCATTTGAGGTCCTCAACAGGCACAAATAGCTTATACTTGACGCTAACTTAAAGTTGAGAGATAAAACCAACTTAGTAGCATCCCAAAGTAAAGTCTGGTGATCTACTTCCATAAAAGAGATAGCCAAGATAACCCCGTGAAGATCAGCTCTATTCCATAGTACATGGTCACCATGAATCAGAACCAGCTCCATGTGGATAAGCTTGGCTTTGGTTTTACAATCACTTCAACACAAAATTGATACAAAACCATTGAGGTATGTTACATTCATTTTCTCTCAATAAATCTTCAAAAGTCTGTTGTATTTTACACTCATTGCACATCTAGATTGAGAACAAATCTTCAGGCTGATTTACTTTAACCAGTGACTATTTTAAGATAAATAACAGAAGACCCTCCTCTAGTTACTTTGGAAAAGAATACTAATATTGTTTTTGGAAGAATTTGAGGACAGCAGTAAAAATATGGTGCTCCTTAAAAATAAATCATCTGTATGAGACCAAACAGTCAATATTACATAATAACCTCTCATGCAAAATATAAAGAAATGGAATATTTTGATTAAATTTTACAGTCCAAAAGGGATAAGACACATGATTCCGATTCATTGGTGATTCAAATCCAAAAGTTGGAAACAAAGCAGGATCAGTAGCTGGAAATTAAGGACTTGGTGATAGAAATAAAACCCCATAATAGAGTATTGCAAGACCAAGATTGATTTAATGCAAACACCTTATTTTAATGATATAAATAGTGACTGTCCACATGGATGTCACTGGATAAAATGCACAAGAATCAAATTGACCATGTATGTGGGAAGAGATGATGGAGACTCTCAATAAATCATCAGCCAGACAAAGTCAGTGGCCTACAGCTGAACTCTTCATCAACTGTTTATGTGTGTGTGTATATCTGTGTGTGTATATCTATCTATATATATGTATATATATATGTTCAAGAAGCTGAAGATAATTAAACTAATTTCATAAGCGCCAAATTATCACCTGGAGTATATTGCTTTGTCCTCTTGAATTGCCTTTGAGTTTATCATTTCTTCCTCTTACCTTAGATACTTTATGAGCAAGAGCAAGTTTCAGAACCTTTGCTGACATCCACTTTGATCCGTTCTTCTTTTCCGATCTTTGTAATGGCCTTTGGCTTTCTTCCTGTATGATGTTCTTCATGTTCTCCCACAGTTCATCAAGTGTTCTTCCATTAAAAATTCAGGTGGGACAAATTCAAGGTCAGCCTTGGGGTCTCGTGTACTTGTTTGAATTTTCATCAGCTTCAACCTGAATGTACATTTCAACAATGAATGGTCTGTTCCACTCTCAGCCCCTGGTTTTGCTTTATCTGCTGATGCTGAGCTTGTCCACTGTTTCTTTCCATAGATATAGTCAATTTGATTTCTGTGTAGTCCGTCTGAAGAAGTCCAAGTGTTTACTTGCCTGATGTACTATTGAAAAAAGGTATTACTTTGAAGTCATTGATTTTGCAAAATTCTACCCTGTGATCTCATTTTGTTTCTACCACTAAGACTATATTTTACAAAGGCTATTCCTTTCTCATTGTTGCCAACTTTTGCATTGCAATTACCAATGATATCAAGCATATTAATTGCATACTTGATCAGTTTTTTGACTGAAGATGCTCATAGAATTCTTCAATTTCTACAACATTAGCTTTAGTTGTTGGTGCATAAATTTGAATATTTATATTGCCTATATTCCCTTGTATGGGAATAGATATTACAATTTCACAGACAGCTTTGTACTTCAAGATAGATCTCAAAGAATCCATTTTGACAATAAATGTAATGCCGTTCCTCCCGATTATTTCACTCCCACCATAGCAAACTGCATCATTTTTTAATTCGAAATAGCCAATAGCAGTCTATTTCAGCTCACTAACACCTCTGGTATTGATCATTATGTGTTCAATTTCATTTAGAAAGACTTGCAATTTTCCTAGAGTCATACATTATACACTCCAAGTTCCAATTATTAATTGATGCACCTTGCAGCTGCTTCTTCTCATTTTGAGCAGTGCCCCATCAGCAGACAGAGGCCCCACAGACTCTACTCCAGCAGGTTTTACTCCATCTGAGTCATCATGTCGACTGTCCTTGGAGAGGGCAGCTCTTCCACAGTCCTATTTGAGTGCCTTCTGACCCGAGGGGCCTATCTTCTGGTACTTTGTCTGGTGGTCCTCTGCTTCTGTCCATTAGGTTTTCAGTAACTGACAGCGTTTCAATGCCATCCATAGGGTTTTCAAGGACTAATTCCTCTGAATTGGACAGCCAAATTCTTCTTTGTAGTTTGTTCTTAAGGTAGAAGTTCTGTTAAGACTTGTTCACTTTGGGTACCCTCCTGGTGTTTAAAATACCAGGAACATAGCTTTCAGCATCCCAGCAGCACACAAACCATCACAGTACAGCAAGCTGACCAACAAGTGATGGTCAATACATGTTAGCACTTACATTTTTCATATATGGATGGGGGTAGCTGTTTCTTTTCAGGGATCATTTATGTTGATGACTATTTGTCCTTTCAAGAAAGTGTATAGAGTACTGATGAAGGTCCCTGGGTATCACAAATGGTTTTTGCTCAACTATTAACCTGAACTTTGGAAATTTGAACCCTTTCACGTGGTTCTGCAGAAGAAAGTTCCAGTGATGCATTTCTGTAATAATTACACCCCCAGAATGTTCGACTCTATCACACATGGGGTCACCATGTGTTAAAAATGACTCAACTGCAGTAGATTTGGAATTGATTTGGGCCCCTTCGGAAGTACATACATGATTCTCTATTTTCTGAGTTACAAAAAGCATAGCACTGATCCTCTCTTCTCATCTGTTTTCTCTAGGAGGAAATATTCATCTGGACACCAGAGCCCTGCTTAGTCTGGTTGCAACCACGGGCGTTCTGGGTGATCATCATGCACCCACACATCAACTTTCTATGGAGGGGGTGCACCCTGAGGTGCCCATCTCCCCTAGGAGACTCTCTGGATTGGCCTTGCTGCCCAAAGTTAGGAACATGGACAATTCTCCAGTGGATTGGAAGGGGCAGCCAAAGAAGGAAAAGCTATTCAGAAGGACAGCATCCAGTCCAGCCTCCCTGGGACCACCTGTGAGGCCAGAAAGTTCCTTGAATTCCTGGAGGCCAGGTGCTAGAGACCAAGGTTGGGACCCAGGAGGTCCTGGACCGGAAGTACGCCCAGTGTCTGTTGGCCAGCTAAGCCTGGGGAGATCCAGGGTCAGGAATTGGCCAGACTCCCAGACAAGGACCAATGATGGTAAGTCCTTGCCTTTTCCTTCCTCTTTGAAGTGGAAGTTTTGTCGGTCATATCTGTGTTGTATTGACTGTGACTCTACGTTAATTTAATAGTTGATACACTCAGGGCAAGCAATGGTGGTTCAATGGTAGAAATTAGCAACCCATGCTGGGAAGCTGCCTTTTATTCCTGGCCAACATTCCTCGTGTGCAGCCAGCCATGACTTGCCTAGCAGTGGAGACTCCTATGTTGCTTTGTTGCTAAAAAAGGCTTCCGTGGAACTTCCAGATTAAGACAGACTAGGAAGAACATCCTGGAGTTCTACTTTTGAAACCAGTCATTGAAAACCCAATGAATGACAATGGTTGAATTATCTATCAATTTTGGGAATGACCCCAAACCCCAACAGCACTCTTGTTTAGTTACGCACAGAGAGTCTCCTTGAATGATCCCCGAGCTAATAATGTGCTTTCAGGAGGCTTGATTCAAGGGAGAGAAAACAGCACTAAGACTGAGATGTCAGTAGTGTTTCTGGCATTAGGAATATCCTCAATCTTCCTAAGAAAATCTTAGAGAGAGAGGGAGGCAGCAGAGACCAGCCTTTGTCTGAAGCACTCATGGACACCACAGAACTCTGTCATCACCCTGAGACTACCTTGACTCCGACAGCATGTGGATCCCTGATGACAGCTTTCCAGAGGCGCTGACCTCACTCTAGGGCTGCCCAGTCCATTCCGCAGCCACCAGCCACACGTGTAATGGAGGAACTACAAGCTTAATACCATTTCATTTTATTTCATTTAGAAGAAAGTCTTAAAGTTCTTCCTGGATTCAGTTATTAGAAAACTTTAACCACACTTAAGATGATGGTGAACTTAATTCTTCAGCTGTCAACTTTATGCAGTCTAAATCCAGATGGAAGTCCCTGGCTGAGCCAAAGAGCTCCACCGACTGCTACTCAAAAAGTTGGAGATCCACTGAAAATCCATGCGGAGGCACCAGCTTCTGAAACATCCACCACTGAAAACCCAGCAGGGTGTCATGGTGGTGCTGAATGGGCTGCTATCTGCTGGGTGGTTTTGAAACCACCAGCTGCTCCATGGAAGAAAGATGGTACTCTCTACTCCCATTACGAGATACAGCCTCTGAAACCCACAGAGGTAGTTCGGCCCTGTCCAATAGAGCTGCTCTGAGGCAGAATCAACTTGATGGCAGTGTGATTGAGAACGATCTTCTGGAACACAGTTCTGGGATGACATGGTTAAAGTCACCAGGAGTTGGAGGCTAAAGCAACTATTTTCCCCCCCAAAATATAGGTTGTCATTTATCATTAGATCAATGATCAATCACAACACGTGGAATGTAGAGACAGGAGTGGGAATAACAATACCAGAAGAGCAGGAGAAAGTGGGAGAGGAAGGGAGAAAGGGGAAACTGATCATGATGATTGACTCATAACCACCACTACCACCCCCAGGAGGACCAACAATAGAAACTGTGGTAGAAGGGAGGCAGAAATCATGCAAGATATGAAAATAACAATAGTTTATCATTTATCATGGGGTCAGAAGGATAGGAAAGGGGGAGAGGGAAAAAAGAGCTGATACCAAGGGTTCAAATAGAAAGTAAATGTTTAGAAAATAATGATGGCAACATATGCACAAAAATGCTTTGATATCATTGATGGATGGATTGTTATGAGTTGCAAGAGTCGCCAATAAAATGATCTTTCAATAAATAAAAACAAACCTTGAGTAGATTCTGACTCCTAATTACTCTATAGAACAGAATAGAATTGCCCCATAGAATTTGCAAGGCGGTATTCTTTAAGGAAGTAGACAATCAGATCTTTCTCCCCCTTAGCAACTGGTGGATGTGTTGATCATGAGGCTAGCAACCAAGAGATTAACCATTGAACCACTAGGGTTGGTCACGTGGCCATCAGAAAAAATGTTCACTGCATATATGGCTTCTTTAGGAGCGGCATAGTTGCTAAGCGTTGGGCTGCAATTCCCAAGGTCAGCAGTTTGAAAACACTGGTGGCTCCTCGGGAGAAAGACCAGGCCCTCTAGTCTCATAAAGTGTTACAGCCTTGGAACCTCACCAGGGTTGCTCCACCCTGTTGTTTAGGGTCACTGTGAGTTGGCATCAACTTGATGGCCATGAATAGGGCTTTTTCATATCCCATATTTCTGCTGCTTTGGGGACATGGGTACCAAGATATGTTCCAAAGTGTCCAGCTTTCTGCCCAGTCCTTGCTGTTCTCTGCTGGCCCGTGAGTACTGGTGAAGGTGGGGAGGAAAAAGACCAGTGGCCACTCCTATTAGTCTCTGGTTTGGGATATCCTGGGGCAGTATTCTCCATCCTCAGCTCCCTCTCTGAAAATATCCATGAGCCTTCTGTGTTCCCCTGTTCCTTGTGGACCTAGGAGCACTTCATCATGTTTGCATTTCTGTGAGCATTTCATGAGCTAATAATACATAGCAAACATTCAACACAACACCTGACTCACACAATTGTTAGAAAGAATTTTCTGGGCCCCCTGCAAGTGATCACCTCCCCCTGACGAGGAGCTCTTGGTGTGTTTCAGGAGAATCAGCAATACCTTGGCTTGCACACCCCTCCCCTCCAATCTGGAGCATGTCCTCACAGCCTTTCCCAGCTGCTTCTGTGGACACAAAGGATTAACAGCTCATCAAGGTGTTACCTGAGCTGGCTGATGCCCAAAGGTGTGGCTGGGAGACCATGAAGACAAGCAGGGCATGACTGCTGCTTAGCCAACTGTGCAGTGAGCAGGAGGTCTTCCTGGAAGGTAGAAAAGTCCCACACAGTTGGTGCCAGGGCTGCTGGAAATGCAGGCTGACCCTTGGCTGGCTAGCCTGCAGAGTTGGGAGTGGCACTGATTCTGTATACCTAAGTACGTGGCAGGGTCCCCCTCCCCTTGCCATTTCTTTGTGTTGTAGCTCAAAGGTAAAGTGAACCTGTCTCGTTGACACAAGCGACACGCACTCACTCATTTTGCAAATATTGATCGAGTACCTGTTATTATCATAAGTAGTTTATGGTCAACTACCAACCTGAAAGTTGCTAATTTGAGCTAACTCAGTGATTCCATAGAAGAAAGTCCTAGTGATTTGTTTCTATAAAGATGATGACGCCCAAATAAAAACAACTCTCGCAGGGATCAGCTCTGCTCATGAACATGGGGTCTCCAAGAGCTTTCTTGTTTTTATGCTGGGCAGGATGGGCACCCAGTGAGCTAAGTGGCCCAAGCCTCTACCCTCAGTGGAACAGAAAATCAAGAATATTATGTGAAAAAATAAACCTGGACCTGAGTAAGCAAGTGACCGTGGGCAATGTGGGACCAAATGGTCAGGGAAGGAAAGGAGGTACATATGAGCCAAGACTGGGAGGATGGGGAAAGGGTTCAAGGACCACATCTGATCTCCTCCAGCTACACAAGGGAGAAACAGATTTCATTTCCACAGCAGCCCCAGCCCAGCCATTGCCACAGGGCCGCGATCAAACATGCCTCCACCACCCATCTTTATTCATCCTCTCTGACACCCACGTTCCTCCTGGGACGCTGTACATTTTTGTTGGGTTCAATGATCTGCCGCAGTGGCCACAGAGAACTCACAGACAAAACTCACTATGTTGGCGGTTTAGTAGGGAAGTTAGCAAGTTACCACAAGTCAGCCTCAGTAAACAGCTCGGGTACAGTCATTGGTCCACAGCACCATATCTCCTCAGCTTGCAGTTGAGGCTCTCTGGCACTCAACCTCTCAGCCATGTGGTCCTTGGCTGCTGCACCTACACCTCACTCTCTCATGGTCTCAGTCCTTGGGGTGGCGGTCCCTCTTGTCTGTTTCAGCATGGCTCCTTTGCTCTGCCCCATGATCTTTCTGTCGCAGCCTCTGGTGCTTCTGGTCTTGGCCTATTCCACTTTAGGTAGGAGTCTCAAATGTACTCCATCGATGGCTCTTCTTCCTTGATGGTCCTGAGATTCTCTCTGTTCCTGCTTCTGAGACAGCTGATTCTTATGCTGGGGGAGGGCATCTAAGACAGATAAATCCCCTCAATCAATAGTTCACATACCCTATTTGCATAGTCCCACCCAATAATTAGTGGCAAGTCCAGAAACATGGATGTTGCTGTTGTTAAGTGTAAGGAGTCCCTTCTGACTCCTAGATGCCCTATGTAGAACAGGACAAAACACTGCCTGGTCCTGGGTCATCTTCACAATTGTTATGTTTGAGCCCATCAATTTTTAATCTATTTTCTTCCCCCTCTCCAATTGTGCTTCCTCGTCTCTATGTGATTAGGTGACTGAAGTGATTAGGTTTAGTACACACCCTATTGGTGTGGTCTCATTAACCTAACCCTCACTTCCCCCCCCCAAAAAAAATTCAATTTCCAAATTGGATTGCATCTACTTGTAAAGGGCTTACAGTTCCACCACATATTTGGGGGAGGTCGCAATTCAATCTATATCAACTTTGCAGATCCAGTGGTTGGAATGTAGACGAAGGAAGAGTTGTGATGGACTACATTGAGTATGTTTGTAAGACTTCTGTCTCTGGAGATATGCAGGTAAAGGTTTAAATGCTCAATTTGGGGAATATTGTTGGTAGGTGTGCTTGAAACACTTGCAACTCATAGAAACCTATGTACGAAAGACTGAAACATTGCCCACTCCCGAACCATTCTTACAATTGTGTTTGAACTATTGCTGTATCCACTATGTCAATCCATCTTGTTGAGAATTTTCATTTTTGTTGACCTTCTACTTGTCCAAGTGTGTTGTCCATTTCCAGGCATCAGTCTCTCTTGATGCCATGTCCAAAGTATGTGAGAAAAAGTCTCGCCCATTCATTTCTAAGGAACATTCTGGCTGTGATGCTTCCAAGACAGATTTGTTTATTTTATTGGAAGTCTACTGTATATTTAATCTTTTGTATATTCAATATTCTATTATAAATTCAATCAATACAGTAATTCAAATGCACTGATTCTTCTCTGGTTTTCCTTATTCGTTGTGCATATTTTGAATGCCTATGAGGCAATTGAACATACCATGGTTTGGGTCAGGTGCACCTAATTCATCAAAGTGACATCTTTATTCCTTAACACTTTAAAGAGATTTCTTGCAGCAGATTTATCCAAAGCAATGTGTTGTTTCAGTACTTGAAATGCATAAGCAGGGTCTTATAAGTATGACAAGAGATTTGTAACGTAAACTTGCTGTTCTTGGAGTCTGGGAAACACGGACTCCAAACCCCATACCAGTTTCCCTCCAAGAAGCTGCAAGATCCTGAGCAAGTCATGTTTTCTCTTGGAACTCAAAATAGCACTTAGGAAAATTCATTGAGCACTTCCTGTGTACTGGAAACTGCCAATCGCCAGCTATCATCTAACTCATTTTATCTTCATAGCATGAAAAAAAGCCCAAAACAAATCCATTGCCATCAAATCCATGCCAATGCATAACAGTTCCATAGAACAAAGTAGCACACCTCCATAGATTCCCCAAGGCTGTAATTTTTATAAAAGCAGATATCAGATCATTTGGTCTGTGAAACATACTTCAATCAAGACTGCCACATATCCTTCTTCTGTGGGTAAAAATCTTGCATAACCACGGTGCAGTTTTCAAAAGTAAGAAATTAACCTGGGCAATCGTGAGGATGACGCAAGACCAGGTGGTATTTTGTTCAGTTGTATCTGAGTCAGAACCAACAATAGTACCACTTGGTTTCCTGGAGATGTCATACTAAAATATTACAAAGTACGTGGCTTTAGGGACTTCATAGGTACTGTTTCATAGTCCTGCAAGTGCAATCTAAGGTATTTCCCTGTTGTTGTTATTTCCCCCCTGAACTCTCAGAGAAAGGAACTACACCACGATTCTCTCCTAGTCTGGCATTTCTCAGCAAGTAGAAGCATTCTGACAGGCCAACTCACGCTTGTGGAATTGTCTCTGTATTGTATTAGCGTTAAAATACTCACGCTGTAAAAGCAAACTGAAGTCTATTATGGAAAGTCCAGAGATAGCCTTGACAAGGAAAGCATCTGAATATACAGATTGACGATGCCCACCTGCCGAAACAATATAGAAGCCAGCATTTCTGTGCAGGTGAAGCAAAAACTAAAGCTACATATTTGTGACTGGCTAAAAAAAGGGGGGGGGGATTCAAGGTGAGATACCAGAATGTGGAGACTGGTGAGTAGCTTATAGTTGGGATGACATGATTGGTTAAGGAGACATAACTGCAAGCTGATGTGTTCTCCATTCAGTTACAAGATGCTCAGAAGACTATGCAGGACAGGTTTTTCGGGAACTCACCACGGACACTGCTACATTAAGCAAGCACATTCATGGGGGTCTGTTGCAAAGATTTATTGAAATTGGTTTATATAAAGATCCTTCTGGTGTAGGCTATCTCATCCTGTGACATAAAGGAAAGCTACCAGGGTACAGATTGAGGCGTGCTCTGTTTGCTAGGTCACAGAGAGGAGAGGAAAAACCCAAAACTTTCCTTTAGGGTACATGGTTAGGTTGACACAAAGATTACAGAAAACGCTTCTGGAAAGGACAACTTTGAAAATCAGAATGCATTTTAAACTCATGCCCCGACTTTGAAGACGGAGTTACGGCATCCTTTTAAGACCGTTCTTTTTAAACGCGTCACAGCTTTCTGTCAATTTGCCGTCCTGTAGTGGCTTCTGTGTTGCTGTAGAGATGGCAGCCATGTCACTGGGATTTCAAGTCACCCAAAGTGATTCCGTGTCGGCAGACGTTTCAGCATCACCCAAAGTGATTCCGTTTCAGCAGAGCTTCCAGAGTAAGAACAGACTAAGCAGAAGAAATAGGCTGTTTACTTCAGAAGTTTTAGCCATTGAATAGACCATCTAGTGCTCATTTGAAAGTTCAGGTGGAAGCTGAAGAAATTAAAACAGGAGCCAAAGTCTGATTTTGAGGATATCCCTCCACTTCTAGAACATCTGATGAATGGATTTGATGCAGTGAACACTAATGACAGATAACCCAAGGAGCTGTGGGAGGACATCAAGAACATTATACCTAAAGAAAGCCAAAGGTCATTAAAAAAAAAACCAGGAAAGAAAGAAAAGATCAAACTGTGTATCTGAATAGACTCTGAAACTTGCTCTTATTCTAAAAGTAGCTAGGCAAAAAGAAGAAATGATTAATTTAAAGAGCTGAATAGGAAAATTTAAAGGGCAGTTCGAGAAGACAAAGTAAAATATTCTAATGATATGTGAAAAGATCTATAGTTAAAGAATAAGAACATGTTTAGCATATCTGAAACTGAAAATAAATTAAGGAAAAATTCAAGCCTTGGATTCCAATATTGAAAGATTCTACGGTTAAAATATTGAAAGATTCAAGGAACATCAACAGAAAATGAAAAGAATGCACAGAGTCCCTCTGCCAAAAAGAACTAGTCAACTTTAATCATCTCAAGAAGCAGCATATAAGCAAGAACCAATAATACTGAAGGAAGACCAAGCGGCACTGAAAACACTAGCCACAAGGTTTCAGGAATTGATGAAATGCCAACTGAAATGAGTCAACAAGCTATGAAGTACTGGATGGACCCACTCATCTGTGCCAGGAAATTTGGAAGACAGCTACTTGGCCAGCTGACTGGGAAAGATCAGCCATTTTACCTATTTCAAAGAAAGAAGACCAAACAGAATGCTCAAACTATAGAACAATATCATTAATATCACATGCAAGTAAAATTTTGCTGAAGATCATCCGATAACATTTGCAGCAGTATACTGACAGGAAGCTGCCAGAGGTTCAGGACAGATTCTGAAGAGGATTTGGAACAAGAGATATCATTGCTGATGTTGGATGGGTCTTGGTTGAAAGCATAAAATACAGAAAGATGTTTACTTGTGTTTTATTGACTATTCAAAGGCAGTTGACTGTGTGGAACATAACACACTATGAATAGCCGTGCGAAGAATGGGAATTCCAGAACATGTCATTGTGCTCTCTGGGAACTTGTAAAGTGGATCAAAAGGTAGTTGTGTGAACAGAACAAGGGCATACTGCATGGTTTAAGATCAGGAAAGGTGTGCATCAGATTTGTACCATCTCATCATACTTTTTCAATCATTATACTGAGCAAATAGACTAGTTGGATTATATGAAAAAGAATGTGGTAAGATTTAAGGAAGGCTTGTTAACAGCCTGAGACATGCAGATGACACACTCTACTTGCTGAAAGGTGAGGAGGACTTGAAGCATTTGCTGATGAAGATCAAGGATTGCAGTCTTCAGTATGGATTGTGACTTGACGTAAAGACTAAGATTCTCACAACTGGACCAATAGGTGGAATCATGATACATGGGGAAAAGATTGAAGTTGTCGAGAAATTTGTCCTTCTTGGATCCACGGTCAATACTCATGTAAGCAGCGATTAAGATATAAAACAACACATCACATTGGTAAATCTGCAGCACAAGAACTCTTTAAAGTGTTGAAAAACAAGTGTGTTACTTTGAGGATTAAGATGTGCTTGACCCAAGTCATGATGTTTTCAGTTATCTCGTGTGCATGTGGAAGCTCGACAATGAATAAGGAAGACTGAAAAAGAAGCAATTAATTTGAATTGTGGTCTTAGAGAAAGTACCATGAACTGCCAAAAGAACAAATAGCTTTGTCTTGGAATAAGTACAGCCAGAATGCTCTTTAGAATGGTGAGAATTTGTATGATGTACTTTTGACATGTTTTCAGCAGAGACCAGTCCCTGGTGAAGGATCTCATGCATGGTAAAATAGAAAGGAGGCAGACAAAAAGAAGAGATGGATTGACACATGGTTGTGACAATGAGCTCACACATAAGAGTCATTGTTAGGAAGGCTCAGGACTGAGCAGTCTTTGTGCATAGGATCCCTGTGCGTCGGAACAGACTTGATGACATCTAATAGCAACAATGTTTGCACGTAGCAAGTGCCACTGATTTCAGATACTCATACACGTTTACTGCTTTCCTTCAAGGAGGTCCATGAAATTAGTTGATCACACTTAGCATGGTGTGCTTTCTTTGGCATGGAATTTATTTTTAGCACCTCTTGGGTTGCTGCTTGGCTTAGTATACGTTTTTAAGTTTCTAGCCACTGTTTTTGAATGTTTAGGAATTATTTGCTATCTTTCACATGCCTGGCTTGGGACAAGTTAATATGAAGCCAGGTCTCATTAGAGGAACCACATGATGGTTATGTAATTAGCGACTCAAATCCATTGACAGAATAAGTGTCATTAATATACAGGAATCATTCACTGGTAACATATTGGTCCTCTGACTGAAAACATTGGTAATATGTCTTCTTGAGCATTCAATTCTAACATTGATAATGACAATAGCCATCAGTATTACACATCCAGCTAACAATATTGATGTTATCCTAAGTCCCACACTATTTTGGCAACCAACTAAAAATATTAAAGAAAAGAGAACTTGGTTGGCCAGGAAGGTGAAGCCAGGTGGGTGGCCTTTTGGTGGATCTGCTGGGTATAATTTTTGGCGTTGTTTGTTAATACTTCAGCCAAATACAACAGGAGGTATTATCAATACACACATTGTTCGTGTGTCAACAGGCGGTTTCCGATCAATCTCACTGTCCAAAAGCACCTTTGCAAGGAAATTAAAAAGATTTTTTGAGCATTCAGCAAGTTGGGAATGTCACCAGTTATTGCCTCTGTAATGCCATAGTCTAAATGAGTGATCCCATGTCAAAAGAAGACAGCCTCTGAAATAGGAGTAGCCTGGGCTAGGATATTTTTTTCTTTTAAACAGAATCTTATTTTATCAGTCCTCTTCATCTCTTGACTGTCACTTCTCTTACTTTCATGAAATTTTAAAACAGCAATTTAATACAAGTTTTCATTTACAAGAGTAATTTAAAAAACATTTTATTGGGGCTTGTACAACTCTTATCACAATCCATACTTACTACATCCATTGTGTCAAGCACATTTGTACCTTTGTTGCCATCATCCTTCTCAAAACATTTTCTTTCTACTGAGCCCTTGGTATCAGCTCCACCTTTGTCCCTCCCTTCCCACCCCCTTCCTCATGAACCCTAGATAATTTATAAATTTTAATTATTTTATCATGTCTTACCCTGTCCGATGTCTCCCTTCACCCACAAGAATTATTTTTTTAGAGGAACCCTCAAATGATTCAAAGTACATTCATTGGTCATAGAACAACCATCTTGCTATGCTTACTTCCTGGGCTTTCTCTTGACCCTTCACATGACACATACTTATAAGGGGCACAAAAGAACTCTGGTGGTATAATGGTTATGTATTGGGGTACAAGATCAGCAGTTCTTCCTTGGGAGGAAGATGGAGCTTTCTAGTCCAGCAATAATTTAAAGTTTGGGAAACTCACAGGGCCAGTTCCACCCTGTACTATAGGGTCACAAGGAGTCAGCATCGACTCAATGGCAGTGGGTAGTTTTATAAAGAACCCAAACCAAGCCTTCTCCAGAATTATCATGTGGGGGAGTGATAGATTGGTTAATGTGTCCAGTTCAGTTTCCTATCAGAATATTGTTGCAAAGGGAGAACTTTGCCACCCTTGTCTTGAGAGAATGTCCTGGAAGTGGGCAATCGTTTAAAGATGTTGAATAATATCAAGGATACAAAATGCTTGCCTCTGGTGAGTTATGTGGAGTTAATCTTTGCTATATTGAGACATAAACCGGAGAGGAGTTAGGGATGCCTCAGTAAAATCACCTGCCAGTACTTTTCCACGTGGGTAATTCAGTCTTCCACGTTTCAGTTGGCATCATGATCAACCTTTTGAGTAATGACCATGGCAATGCTATCTTGTCCTGTGGTCCAAACCATACATTTGTGATTGTGTTTGATTTGCAAACCACATCGCTCCAGGCTTGAATTTCATATCCACAGGCCAAATTTTGATGGCTGTGCAAAACTCAAGAGGTACCTGGGAGTCTATGCCATCATTTCTAATATAATTATGTGTAGGAGTCTTATGATTCCCATTCTCTCCATTCATCCAGGTGAACGTTGATGAAAAGGGGACTTAGCTCATGAGATGCAGCATTTTATGTTGTTTGCTTGTTTGTGTTTGTTTGTAAATTATTTCATTTAATATCTACAGCTTGAGGATTATCTTTGTATTTGTTATTGTGCCTGGAGTTTTGGTTTTTTGAGCCTGAATTTTTATCACAGAAATATCAGAAGCAACCAAACAGGCTTTTAGGATATCTACCACTAGAGCAGCAGTTCTCCACCTGTGGGTCGCGACCACTTTGGGGGTCAAACGACCCTTTCACAAGGGTTGCCCGATTCACAACAGTAGCAAAATTACAGTTATGAAGTAGCAGCAAAAATTAAGTTAATGGTTTGGAGTTCAGCACAACATGAGGGCCTGTATTAAAGGGTCGTGGCATTAGGAAGGATGAGGACCACTGCACTCAAGGGTCAATTTTTATGTGTGTTCTAGAACACCTGAGGAGCCCTCTCTAGTTTTCTATAGCTCTCAAAAAGCGTAAGTCTCTCCTCAAAATACCTTGAAGCCTTATATATAGCTACTGACCCTCCAAAAGCTACTTTGCAAACTGAGAGTAATTATTTCATCTTGTTGGGTTGAAGTAACTTCAGGGAGAGGACTACTTCCCAGAATGTCTGGAGAAGTCATGACAGCGTATCCTCTTTGGTATGGAAAGCTGGTGGGAACAGGTTTAAAAACAAATTCATGCATCAACAGGACTAGATTGGGGTTGGGGGAGGGTGTTTCTTATAAATTCACGCATGGTGACAACGTTGTTCAATTCAGACTAACCAGTTATTTGGTGGGAAATCATTGAGTAGATGTGACTGGTTTTCAAGATACTCTTGTGCAAAATCTGATATTAGAAGCTGCTCATAAGAGATCAGATGGTTTCCTGAAAAAAATCGGTGTTAATCTTGAAATTAAAATGACTGGAACGACATGGGGCCACAGATAGCACGGAAATTCCCTAAACCTAGGTCTGCAATGTTTTCAACCAGTTTTGCTGTTGTGGCAGCTGCCCTAACACATAGGAGATATCGCCAGGTGACTGGTTCTAATTGGATACTATAAGAAAATGTAGGACTTTACTGTCCTCCATGTTTGAGGGAGAGGGCTCAAGACAGAATTCGCATGAATAAAAAGTGAAAAAATTTAGATTGGAATTCCAAAAGTCTAAGTGGGTGTATAATCATTGCCTGTTTTAGCTGGGCTATGGCATTAAGGCCATTTTCAACAGGCTGAAAATGGTCAGACTCCAAATGACTTAGGTATCTGTAAAGGGGTTGCCTATTAAATAAAAATTAGGCAGTTAATTTCTGCAATAGCCACAAACTCTTAAATCGTGTGTGTGTGTGTGTGTGTGTATGTGTTACGAGTAGATTTAAGCTATAATAGTTTCCTTTCTTTGGGGCTTGGTAGTGATTCCTTTTACTGAGAGTATATGTATCAGCTATTTTACAGAAGGTTTAGACAATTATAACTTTTTCTTGTTGGCCTTATGCCCTAACCCAAGATCCTCAACTCAAATCATTTAGCTTAATCACACCAGCAAACCCCTCTTTATCATGCAAGGCAACATATTACTAGGTTCCAGGAATAGAACATGGATGTCTTTGGGTGACGCTTCTTCTGCCAACCACACCTGTGTCCACACCTTCTGGATCCTGCAACCTGAATATCCGGATTCTTTATGGGCCCCGCTCAACTCGCTCTCAACACTGGGCTGTGGTATAAGGTTCCAGCTGTTGGTATGCTCCCTTGCATCCCTTTCATCTGACATGACTCACCCCTCCAGTCACCAACTTCAGGTGAGATTAAACCTCATTGCAGTGAGTCCCAAGCACCCTTTATAAGGGATTTGTTGTCTCCCTGGCATGTAAGCTGGTAACTGTATGCTGACTTTCTCTTTTAAGTTCCCTGAGGGCAGGCACTATCACTCTTGTGCACAGTGACAGCTTTGTTCTGGTACATTGCCTGTGATGTGGCAGTCTCCAATAAAATTCTGTCCATCTGAATGAAGTCACTGCTGTCCCTTTACTTCCTCTCCCTCCCACTGCACCAGCCTTGTTTCTACTCATGTTTATAGACTTCTGTCATTAGAGACACTGAAGCAGGTGATCGCAACCATCTAAGCTATTCCTGTCATTTTTTCTCATTACCCTTCCTGTGATTCAGCAGAGATGAGCAGAGAATATTGCCATGTATAGTTGATCTGGGTATAATGGGGATTGATCTGAGGCCTGGAGATCCCAGGCAAGTCCTAGAGGGCATCCCAATCCTTAATCAAGATTTGTTCATGGAAAAAAGTTGATGTGTCTTTGGCACCCTTATTTCTCAGACTATACCATGTAGGGGGATAGAAATGAATATATTTTGATATTGAAAATAATGATAAGAAAGCATTTCCTTGATTCTGTCCACACCTAGTGGGATGAAGTCTCTCGACTCTTCCCTAGAGCTATGGCAAAAGATGTCCCAGAAAGATCATAGATAAGCATACTTAGTATCACTTCCAGTTGCCATCGGTTTTTTTCATGTGCCATGGGGACACTGTCTTAATTTTCTAGTACAGCTGTAACCAAAGTGCCACAAATAGATGGCTGTAAGAATAGATATGTATTTTATCAGCATTTAGGAGGCTCTAGAGCAGTAGTTCTCAGCCTGTGGGTAGTGACCCCTTTGGGGGTCGAACGACTCTTTCAAAGGGGTCACCTGATTCGTAACAGTAGTACAATTACAGCTATGAAGTAGCAGCGAAAATAATTTTATGGTTTGGGGGGTCATCACAACATGAGGCACTGTATTAAAGGGTCACGGCATTAGGAAGGTTGAGAACCACTGCTCTAGAGGAAGGTTCTACCACATGTCTGCTAGTTTGTCATACTGCCATGGTTTGTGTATTGTTGTGATGCTGGCAGTTGTGCCACTGACACATAAAATGCCCTCAGGGTCACCCAGAGTGCACAGGTTCCAGCAGAGCTTCCAGACTAAGAACAAAGAAGAACTTGGCTCTCCACTTTGGAGGAAGGAGCTTTTGAAAGCCTTATGCATAGCTTGTCAGATACTGAAGCCCTAATAAGAGCAAAATTGTCCAGGAGTTTGTCTTGCTTGGATCTATAATCAATGGTCATGGAATAAACAGTCATGAGATAAAAAGATGATTTGCATTAGGTAAATCTGCTGCACAAGACCTCTTTAGAGCGTTTAAAAGCAAAGATGTTACCCTGCGGACTTAGGTGTGCCTGACCCAAGTTATTGTATTTTTAATTGCCCCAAACACATGTGAAAGTTGGACATTAAATAAAGATGACCAAAGAAGAATCAGTGCATTTTAATTGTGGTGCTGGAGAAGAATATGGAAAGTACCATGGACTGCTCAAAGGACAAACCGCTCTGTCTAGGAAGGAGGATGGAGTGCTCCTTATAGACAAGGATGGCAAGATTTCATCTTACATACATTGGACATGTTGTCAAGAGAGACCAGTTCCCGGAGAAGAACATCATGTTAGGTAGAGTAGAGGGGCAGTGAAGGGGAGGAAGGCCCTCAATGAGATGGATGGACACAATGGCTGCAGCAACGGGCTCAAGCATTGGAACAATGACAACGATGGTGCAGAACAAGGCAGTCTTTTGTTCTGTTGTGTGTATAAAGTCGCTATGAGTCAGGATGGCACCTAACAAGAATGATGGAAAGGTGTGTGTGTGTGTGTGTGTGTGTGTGTGTGTGTTGGCTTTGGCTAAGGATAGTTTTTCCTTCCAGCTTGCTGCTCCAGCTTTCCTTGGCTTCTTGGCATCTATTTCTGCCCACCTCCCTCTTCCGCACTTGCTTCTGTGACTAATCTGCTCTCTTTATAACTCAGGTGCGAATAGATTTAAGATTCACTACACTGATATAACTTCATTAACATAAGAAAGAACATCTTATTCCCTGAAGGGATTATACTTATAGTAATGACCTGTAGGGCAGGGTAAAACTAGTCCAGAGGGTTTCCCAGACTCACAATCTTTATGAGCTGAAACACGGCAGCAATTGTGAAGATGGTGCCAGGACCAAGTAGTGTCTCATTCTGTTGGACATAGAATTGACCTGACATCATCCAATCACAACCTTTTGAAAGCCAGCTGTCACATCTTTCTCCTGCACAGAGGCTGGTGGGTCCAAAGCATCAACCATTTTATTGCAGGCAATCGCTTAAGCACTGCATCACGAAGGTATCTTTCCACAGGTACCCTGTCTAACCCCATGGCTCTTGAGGCAATACCAGCTCATAGCAACTCAACAGGACAGGGTAGAATTCCTCCACAGGTTTTCCAAGACTAACTAGACATCTTCATGGGATATGACAACCTTAGCATTCTCCTACCAAGCAACTTGTGGAGAACCAGGTCCCATTGTTAGCAACCCAACGCTTAAGCCATTGTGCCATCAGGAATCCTTTCCACCAAGGTTGTCTTTAGGATTTCAATGCATAGTTTGTGGTGGACACAATTCAGTCCATAAAAATACTACCTTATTTCAGCCTCAGAGCAACACTACAAGACAGGTGCTGTCGTTGGCACTCGGGTCATCTGCATGAGATCAAGGGCAACAGGCTTTTGCCTGGTTGTTTGATTTTTCTAACTCCAGAGTTTGTACCAAGAATCATAACTTAATGGGCTCAATAATTTGTCAATGAAGTGATACCAAGTTCAGAGAGACAAAGGATCAGTAATGTCCCTAGGGGGATGCAGACTGTACCCACTAACACCCCTATCAGAGAAGGGTGACACAACAGGGACTCCAGTCTCCACCAGGCAGTGGCAGCAGATGCGGTAGAATTTCAGGGGGGCGGATGCCATTATTGCCCCCTCAACAACATCCTCCTGGGGGTGGGGGCTGGGGAGAGGCAGGGTTCTGAGCAAAGTTCTTCACCTTGAGGAACACAGTTTTCACTTACCTGGGGGGTTCACCTGTAGCTGTAGTCACATTACTAGACTGACATCCATATCAGAGGATGAACTAGGGTCAGAATATTATTATGTCACATATATTATTATGATTATACCACCTGTTTCTGGCAGAAGAAAAATCATCTAAATATTTATAGTTTCCAATACCCTAAGTCTACCCTGTGACATAGAGTTACAATAAGTCAGAATCAACTAAATGAAAATGGGTTTTAGAATTAGAATTTAGGAAATAAGAATTAATACACAATACATTTAACAAAAACTGTTGCCATCTAATTGACTTCAATTCATGACAAATATGTGTGTGTGTGGGTGTGTATGAGAATAAGAGAGAGAATAAGAGAGAGAGAGAGAGAGAGAGAGAGAGAGAGAGAGAGAGAGAGAGAGAGAGAGAGAGAAATTGAGTTCTATAGGGTTTTCAGTGGCTGATGTTTTGGAAATAGATCATCAGACCTTTTTTTCTGAGGCACCTTGAGTTTGACTTGAACCTCTAGCCTTTGGGTGAATGGCTGCGTCCTTAGCTACTTGTACCACCCAGGGACCCAAGTGCTCCAAATATGGATGAATAAATGAAGGAGTCAACAAATATAGATTGTGTGTACCTTTTATGTGTCAGATATTCCACTGGTGCTCCCAAATCTCGGGGTGAGAGAGATGAACCCACAGCCGTGGGATGATGTGGCCAAGCTTTTTGATTGAGGAGATTACCCAGAAGTCCAGAAAGAAGGAAGTGAACACATTCTGCCAGAGAGAAGCACTGGGATCCTCAGGGTCCAGCGCAGCCTCTGGAGGCAGGTGCCAGGTGAAGGGATGCGGTGGGTGATTCAGCAAGGTGGAAGCACTGGTTTGCAGGGAAATGGGGGCTGACTGAGTGGGGGGCAGGTCGCAGATCACGGTGGGCCTGAGCAGCCAGGCTGCAGCTTTTGGACTTGAGCCTGAGCCCCATGAGAAGGCACTAAAGAATTTGGACCAGGGGTGGGGCACATGCAGGATTGCATTTTTGAAAGGTCATTGTCAGCTGGGTGGAGGGAGTGTGGAAGAGGGTGGAGGTGGAGGCTGGGGGATGAGGAAAGAAACTGCTTCAAAAGTCAGAGTGGAAAGGTGAAGAGGGCAAGAACTGAGGTGGGGTGATGGGCAGGGAGCCCAGTTTCTTAGAAGCTTCTGAGGGACAGCAGGAAGGGGTCTAGCATAGTGTTTCACAGAGCATGCCCCAGAAGACTGTTTCCAAAGCTGCTGCCTCAAAAGCTGCTGCTGCTGCTGCTGCTGGTGATGTCTAGAGGCATAGTGGCTTATGCATTGAGTTGCTAATCACAAGGTGAGAGGTTCAGACCCACCAGCCACTCTGGGTGAGAAACGCGAGGCTGTCTACTGAAGTCAAGTCTCAGAAAGCCAAAGGGGAAAATCCACTCTGTCATTTAGGGTCACCATGACTCAGAATGGACACGCTGACAGTGATTCTGGTTTGGGTTTGGTTGATGTTGCTGCTAGCTGTCCTGTTGCCCTGACTTATGACCTTTATGAACAAGAGAACCAAATGCTGTCTGGTCCTATACCATCCCACTAAGTCATTTCAGATCAAACCCTTGTGATCAAAGGTTTTCTTTGGCTGAGTTCCCCGCTTCCTCCCCCTGCCTTCCCCCAGCACCCCCCCTCCCCACCAAGGTAGATGACCAAGCTTTCCTTTTGTCCATTTTAATCTGGAAGCTTCCCAGAAACTACTTCAGAATCAAAACCATACAGAAACCGCCAGTGACAGATGGGTGTTATTGGCTGTTGTCCATGAAGTGCACTGGCCAGGAACCAAATCCAGACCACCCTCACGAAAGGCAAAACTTCCACCACTGCCATCAGCGTGGCTCCCCCAAAAGCTAAATTAAATGGGATGTATTTATATTCTCAAGTCTCTTCAGGAAGTTCTAGATTTTTTTTTTCATTTCAGTAAATATTTGAGAGTCTGCTGTGTGCCATTTGTAAGTGATATCATTGTGGATAAGACTTTCCCGGAGCGGATGGAGAGACAGGGACAGGCAGCAAGTGAATGCACACATAAAGGACAATATTAATTGGAAATATATAAAATTGGAGCCCAGTTCAAAGCTACCATCCACTCTTCAGGAGAAAGGCAGGGCTTTCTACTTCAATTATGAGTTACAGTCTCAGAAACTCACAGGGCCAGTTCTACCCTGTCCTATAGTGCTGTTATGAATAGGTATTCACTCAATGGTAGTGAGCTTGATTTTTTTTTTTTTTGGAGAGTCCATAGATGGGCTATTTGCACTCAGCTACTGCAAGGTCAGCAGTTCAAGCTCACCAGTCCTTCTGTGAAAGAAAGAAGAGGCTGTAATTGAGAATTATGGAAACAACTCGATGGCAGTGGTCCTAACCTAAAGATTGGCAGTTTGAAACTATTCAGTGGTACCATTCCCATTAAGACTATAGCCAAGAAAACCCTAGGGAGTTGGATTGTACCCTACAGTATACAAGGTCAACAAGAGATGCAATGGGTTTGTTTGAGGAAAGAAAGAGGACAATGAGGTGTAAGAGATGGAGAAGGCAGGACATTTTAAGAATCATCAGGATGGGCCTCTCTGAGGTTGTGATATCTGGGTGGAGGCCTGAGCTGAGAAAGAGTCTGCTGTGCAGACGGTAAAGCAGAAGGAACAGGGTGCGCAAAGGTCCTGGGTTCACAAGGCCGTGACGAATACCCCAGGAAGGAGAGGAGATCAATGTGGTATAGCAGAGAGGGAGGGAAGACCAGAGAGAGAAAACTCCGGAGGGGTGCATGGAGCAAGGCTGTAGCAGTCTTGAGGGCCTCAGTGAGGAACTGAGATTTTCTCTCCAGTGCAGAGCCAGGCCTTTGGAGGGCTCTGAGCAAGTGAACTGTGTAGAACGGGGGCTCCTGTCATTGTTGAGTCGAACAAACGTTATTCAAACAAGCCTGGGTCCAAATCTTTGCTCTGCCCAGGATGATTTTTAAATTCGAATTTCATTTCCAACAGGTTTTAGAGGAAGCATAGCAGCGGCATGGGCTGTACACAAAATGCCCTATTCGTCAGCGCATGACTCAGAGTTGTTACCTACGTGTAACCTCCTCACAGCTCAAGGCATGGAACATTCCGTTGTCTGAGAAGAGAGCTTCTCAGCCTCAGCACTATGGTCTTTTGTTGTTGCTGTTGTTGTTAGGTGCCCTCCCTTAGTCGGCTCCAATCCCCGGCGATGCTGTGTATAACTGGACCAGACCCTGCCTGGCCCTGTGCCAGTCTCACGATTATGCTGGAGCCCGTTGTTGCAGCCATAGTGATAATTCATCCCATTGAGAGTCTTCCTCTTTTTCTTTTTTCCGCTACCCCTGTACTTTACGGAGCATGATGGTTTTGCCCAGGAATTCATCTCTCCTGATAAAACATCCAAAGTATCTGAGAGTGTCTTGCCGTGGGCCCTGCCCAAGAGGACTCTAGCTGTACTTACTTCTTCTTCTTCTTTAATCATTTTGTTGGGGGCTCATACAATCTTTATCATAATCCATACATCCATCCATTGAGTCAAGAACATATGTACATTTGTTGCCACCATCATTCTCAAAGCATGTGCCTTCTATTTGAGCCCTTAATAGCTGCTGCTCATTTCCCCTCCCTTCCAAATTTCCCCTACCTCATGAGCCCTTCATCATTCATAAATTATTATTATTTTGTCATATATTACACTGTACAACGTCTCCCCCCACCCTCTTCTCTGCTGTCCATCCCCCAGGGAGGAGGCTATACATAGATTCCTGTAATCAGTTCCCCCTTTCTACCCCACATTCGCTCCACCCTCCAGGCATCGCCACTCTCACCACTGGTCCAGGAGGAGTTATCTCTCCTGGATTCCCTGTGTTTCCAGTTGCTATCTGTACCAATTGTACTTGCTTCTTTCAGTGCCGATTTGTTTGCTCTTTTGAAAATCCACTGGCTTTTCAATAGTCTTCACCAGCCCTGTCATTCAAATGAACCCATCTTTATTTGGCCTTCCTTACCCAATGTCCAACTTTCCCCATGACTGTAAGGTGATTGAAAATATCATGGCTTGGATCAGGCCTATCTCAGTAACTTTTTGCTCTTTACTACTTGAAAGAAATCTTACACAGCAGATTTGCCCAATGCCATGGGCCATTTGATGTCTTGCTTGATGTAGATTGTGGATCCAAATAAAATGAAATCCTTAACCACTTCGATGTGTTCTCCATTGATCATGATATTGTCTATTGGTCCAGTTGGGAAAGTTTTGGGTTTCTTTACATTGAGTTGCAATCCACACTGAAGGCTTCAGTCTTTGATCTTTCATCAGCAAGTGCGTCAAGTCATCTTTTTAAAAAAAATCAGCAAGAAAGGTGTGTCTCAGCTTATTAATTACTTGTTCTCAAACTATGATGTGACCTTCTTCTCCATAGAGGCCAGCTTTTCACATGATTGACATTGAATTGAATAATTTTTTATTGGGAGCAGGTCTGTCTTATGCATTTTAGAGTGCTGACCAGCATCCCTGACCCTCACCCATTAGGTGAAAGTAGCAGTCCCCTGCCCCTTTTTCTGTGAATGTCTTCTTTTTGCTGACCCTCTATTTAGCAAGCATGATGTCCTTCAGGGACCAGTCTCTCCTGGGAACATATCCCAAAATACATGAGACTCAACAGTGAGTAGACAGTATTACCCATGAGGAAAACTCCAGGGTACAGTACTTACCAGCTCCAGCAGAAAGGTCATCAGTCCAAATCTTCTAGCTGCTCCATGGGAGAAATGGCCCAGCGATCTACCAGTAAAGATTTCAGCCTAGGAAGTCCTATGGGGCAAGTATGCTCTGCTTTATAAGGTCATACACAACAATGTGGTGCAAAACAACAACCTCATGATCACCCATCTGGAGCCTCACCCCTGCCCCAGCATAACACAGTATGAGGACTGGGAGCCCCAGAGCCCTGAGGCCCCACAGACTGATGATCCCTGGTGGTACTGGCTGATGTATCCTACAGAAAGAGGATAGTAGATTCTTAACTACATAGCTTCTTGGTCGGCTAACTACAAGGCCCATAGTTTGGACCTGCCAACCACATCAGGGGAAAAAGGAATCTTTCTGCTCCCCTAAAGATTTAGAGCCCAGAAACCAACGGGGAGTGGGGGTCTAAACTATCCTATAGGGCTTCTATGAGTTAGAATAAACTTTCTATCAATGAGTTTGGTTGAAGTGGTTGAGGAGCTGTTTGCAAACCCAGTGCGCCATTTATGAACCCAGTTTGCCCATCTGTGAGATGGGAGGCCTTCTGACTTGGCCTCTATTTCTCTGTGATAGTTTTTCTTAAGGAAGAGAGGGATGCCTTGGTGGAACTGGGGGTAGGAGTTAGGACCAAGGCCTCATGGCGGACTCCCCCGCTTCCTGCCTTCTCTTCAACTACTTCTCTCCTCCTTTTCCCATGGGTTTCCTTGTCCAGCACACTCCTGCAGGTTCTGTCCTATGAGACACTTCCTCCAGGAAGCCTTCCTTGACTGCCCATCCCCACCCCCAGCCTGAGTCTAGTGTCTCCCACTATCCTTTATGCATCTGCCTCCCAGCTGTGTCGCTCTGTACTTGTTCCTTTATCCATATGGGTCTCTCGCCGGGGAGCTCTAGCATGGAGCAGCAGTTCTAGCTGCAGGACGGAAGCAGAGCAGGGAGCCCCATGTGTCTTGGTGTTGAGTGAGTGATTAAGAGCAGGCCACAATGAGAAGAGAGGAAGTCCACAGCCAACTGTGCAGGGCAGGGAAGACCTGAGAGTTGTTGGCAAGCCTGGCCACAGGACCATGGGGCTTGGCTCCTTGCACTAGGGACAGCAGAGATGTGAGGTTCGCTGGGGTGCTGGGAATACCGAGGCCGAATCCAAGGCCTGCTGAGGTCATGCTGTGCATTCTTCTCAGAATTGGGTGATGATGAACCAGCTGCTTCAGGTTATTTTAGGCTCCAGGGGTGGTGCAGGAAGGAAAGATGGGGGTCTCATGAGCGACTGGAAGAGGGAGGAGTTGGGGCCACGGAGGCTCCTCTTCCTGTAGCAAGATGGTACTGCCAACCTGTGCTTTGCAGACTGCTGGGAGAAAGCCGTTTCTGGGGCAGCTACTACAATAGCCCAGACCTGGGATGAGAAACAGCAGGCAAAGGAAGCTTCCCTTCACCCGGCACTGGCCCCTCAAGCACCTCTCTGCTGCCGGTGGGAACAGCTAAGGGGGTGGCTTGAGAGTAAGGGACTGTCCCCCATGAATAGGGGAGATGTGAGGTGGTCCTGGGGTCTTCTCAAGTGTAGAACAAGCCCAGCCTTCAGCTCCTCTGGCAGCCAGAGAGATTCCTGTGGGAATGTAGCCTCTTCTGAACGCCCACACATTCCAGAACCCTCCAGAGCCAGCCACGGGGTCGAGCTGCTGCCCAGCCTCCCCTGGGAGGGTCCACTGGCTCCAGTTGGGCAGCACTGAGCAGCAGGGTGTCAGGCAGGACTGAGGGGCTTCTTTCCAGGCACAAAACAAGCCAATACCCAGCTCCCTGTCCAGCCCTCTTCGGGCATAGCTAGTAGGTCTCTTGGCTTAGCAACAGCCTCGGGAGCCAGCCTTCCCCTAGGTGGGGCCCCCTCTGGCCCCTCCTGACAGGACATCGGTCAATAGGGGTTAGTCACCACGCTGGCTGTCGCTTCAGGGACTGAATAATGCTGGCCACCTTTACCAGCGGTGGCTCCCTCTGCTTCCCCCCAGGGCAGGCCCTGCCCCTCTCTGCAGCCTCAGCAAGGCGTGTCCTCACCACTCTCCCCAGAGCCAAGGCTGGGCAGTACTCAGTTGTGGGAACACACTCTGGGGCTGGGGCTAAGGCTCAAGGGACTTGGGCCACCTTGAAGGACGGCCCTGACGGGCAGGAGAATGGGCCAGGAGCACCCTGCACACCATGGGCACTGGTGCAGGCACCTGCTGGCTCTGACCATCAGCTTCCTCCTCACCTGTCAGCCAGGTAAGCAGGGCTGGGCCAGGGCCAGCAGAGGGGGTGGGCAGGTTCCCTGGAGGAGGGTGACAGACAGGCAGCTGTGCCTCCGATTTTCCAAGCCCCCCAGCAGGGCCAGCAAGAAACTTCTTCTTGTGCTTCCAGGCACACAGCTGCTGCTTCTCAGCTGACCTGCTGAGGCAGGTTTGCTGGGCTGACCTGGGTGCTTACACACAGCCAAGCAAGTTGTGATTGAAACGCCTGCTGGGCTCAGGGCAAGGAACGCGCACACATTTCTGCACCTGTGGTCTCACTCCTGCAACCATTCGCTCAACCCCACACCCAACCCACTGCATTGGGCTGACTCTGACATTCGCTGACCTTATAGGATGGGGTCCAACTGCCCCCAGAGGGTTTCCAAACCTGTAACTCTCTACAGAAGCAGACGGGCTCACCTTTCTCTGCAGCTGCTTGGGGCTCAAATTATTGATTTTTGGGTTCACAGCCAAGTGCTTAACCAGAGTGCCACTGGGGCTTCTGTGACCCCTTCTCTAGGGGAGGTTGGATTGTCCGGCACCCGTGTCCAGAGCTCTCTGAGGGAAGTATGTATTCAGCATTTTGCCTAGGGCTTGCGAGGGCCCGGTGGACAGGGCTGTGCCCTGTGACTTAAGATGCCCAGTAGACAAGGGCTTCATTGACTTTGAGGTGCTGAACGAGGGACAGGACACCCCAGCCTGGGGAGGGGGGAATGTGAGGGGCTAAAGCCAGAACGCAAGAAGGGCCTAGATGTGCTTGGAAAGTTAATTACTTGGGAGTGCGTGGGTGATAGGGGATGCTGAGGGCAGGAAGCAGAGAGTTGGGCAGGGAAGGCTGCTTCTGGATCCAAAGGGGCATTTGCACCCCTATAGAATACCTGGGGGGTCATCTTAGGCCTTGCTGCCCGAGAAAATCCCACCAGCCTCAGGGGAGAGCTGGGGCCCTGCATGAGAGACATGTGTGGTTGAGGGGGTGGCAGGCACTCTCAGCTCTGGAGAGAAGGTTCAAGATCTCCCACACTGGCCCCAGGGTTGCCCTGCACCAAGCCTGCTTCCAGCTGGCCTCCTTACTGGGTGAGGAGTGGAGGGTTTCTAACAAGGCCCTCTGGTGTGCAGTACAAACCGAGTCCCTTGGAGGTGGAGGGGGGTTCACCAGGAGATACAGATGTCTGCACATCCTTTGAGAGGGGATGTCTTCCTGAGAGAGGCTGAAAGAGGAGTGGGGTAGACCCCACCTGTGTCTCCATCCTGTGAGCTCCCCCTTTCATCCCTCCCCTCCCCAGAGCAGACAGGAAAGGAGCCCCAGCACCCCCTCTGCTGCCCTGAGTCACCTAGGAGGCCCAGCTCTGAGCCCAGTGTTAGCTTTGTGGTGGACACAATGGCCTGAATGGTGGGCGGGTTTTCGCTGACTGGATCCCACCACCTACAGTGGGGTGTGTCTCCTGAGCTGTTCCCAAAGTATGTTGCGACCACAGAGCCTGTTTAAATCTTGCTGTCCCCCCGGGCTCACTCAGGGGCCTTTCCCATGGAGCAGACCCCTGGTCTGATATCCCTGGGGCTCATAGCTCTGGTCATGAACACAGGACATGGGCCCACCTCTGAAACCACACCCTCCTCCTCCACCAGGATTCTCCTGGAATCTGTCCAGATGCCCCGCAGGGCTTTTGATGTAAGGCAATAGAAAAGGCTCCCTTAATCCTTGCGCCAAGAGGAATAGAAACCTGAGTCCACTTCTCACAGGCCATGGGTCATTGGGGCAGACCCTTAGCCTCTCTGTTTCCGTTTTCCTAAGAGGGACACCTTGCTTGGTAATGTGGAGGGTCAGCCAAAAAGAGGAAGACCGTCCCTGAGATGGACTGACAATAGGCTCAAACCTAACGATTGTGAGGTTGGCACAGGGTGGTGATGAATGTTTTGCTCTGTTGTACGTAGGGTCTCTCTGAGTCAGAACCCACTCCAGGACACCTCACAACAACCCTCCCTCTCCTCTCCCTATCCCCTGAACTCCATCCATCCTCCATTCACCCCAAGCCTGGACCCTGCCTGCTTGCTCCTGTGCCTGAAAGACTCCCGGAGGACTCAGGAACTAACGATCAGTTCCTATTGAGCACCTCTCTGTGCTGGGGCTTGGCCGATCATATCTTGATTGAGTTTGCCTGGGTGGATTGAGTGGAAACCAGTTTTACAAAAGAGGAAAGTGAGCAAGGATTTGCACCGTAGTTTCTGGCTGGGTCCTAGGCTCCAGGCTCCACACATTGCCTGGGAAAGGAATGAAGGTTGATGAGGATTTTCTCTCTCCTGTGAGTTTCTGGGCACAAGCTTCTCCTACTTTACGGGCCGCAGTAGACGCATTTGCCTCCACTCCCTCTCCTAGCAGGCTGTGGAGACCCAGAGCACTTGAAATGCTTTCCCTGGACTGCTGAGGCTCTCCTGGGTCCCTGCACTCCACCAGCATCCCAATCCAGGGCCTGTGCAGAGAGTTCAAAATCCCAACAGGGGGATTACCAAAGAAGAGGGGCATAGGAGAGCTAGGGCTGTGTGTGTGATGGAGGTATTTGGAATTGTAGCAGGAGCCCCTGTTAGGACTTCTGTTTCTATCTTCCTGTGGGGTCATCCTCTCATCCCAGGCAGGATATCCTCAATTTCTCCAACTGGGGGAGTGGGGGCTTCAGGGCAGCTGAAGCCCAGGGGTCCCTCTGGTTAAGGGTGGCCCAGCATGCCCAGATGGAGGCGGGAGACTGCCTTTGCTGTGTCAGACCCTCCTTGGGCACGAGGAAAGGCCGATTCCAAGCTCCATGCTGCCGTGGCCTGGATGTCCTCCCTGTACTCCCTCGCTTGGTCTCTGCCTGGGGTGGGAGGTCCAGGGGGCTGCACTGGCTGGTCTGGCTGCATACCTGAGCAGAGCTGGGCCTCACAAATGTTCAGGGAAAGGGGACACATACCTGCCTGGCTGTCTCCACCCTGTCTGCATGTTTTTGTCACACCCTGCACTGCCTCCCCCGAGTCCATGTATCTATCCCGCTGGCCCCTTGTGGAGATCAGCTCCGAGACTGTTGTGCCTGACCTTTCACTGACAAAACACAGCAATTATCTGACTCATCCTCATTCCCCATTGTCCCGATTCTGCTTCCCCCAGGGACCTGGCCTGGCCCTTCTAAATCATTCCAAGCCTACCCCCCACCTCCCCATCGGTGACTCTGATCCCAGAGAGCCCACCATCTCCTCCACATTAGGAACTGGACTACATAGGTGGCACAAACTACGAAGTGCTCAGCCACTAAGAGAAGGGTGGTGGTTCGAATCCACCCAGGGTACCTCAGAAGCAAAGACTGGTGATCCACTGCTGGAAAAAAATATCAGTCACTGGAAGCTCTTTGGAGCCCAGCCCTGCCCTGACACATGTCGGGGTTGCCATGAGTCCGAACCCACTGAATTTTGTGGTACTGTTTCCTTTAATAGCTGCACAGTGATGACTGCTCTGTGTGTGGTGATAACTAATAGAGAACACTAACAGGGGCGAACACCATTCTAAGCCTTTCCCCACTGTTGCTATTAGATGCCAGAGAGTCCGTTCTGATCCATTACAACCCTCTGCACAACAGAATTCACCACTTCCCTGTCCAGTGCCATCCTCCCAAGCCTCCTTGTGCTTGAGCCCCTTGTTGACGCTCCCGTGTCAATCTCTCTTGTGGAGAGCCTTCTTCTCTATTGCTACCCCTCTGCCTGACCAAACACGGCGTCCTTTCCCAAGGACTCATCTATCCTGACAACATTTCCAAGTACTTGAGATGCAGTCTCCCCGTCCTTGCTTCTCAGAAGCACCCTGGCCATATTTCCTCCAAGGCAGGTTTGCTTGATCTCTGGGCAGCCCATGGTGTTGGCCATTTTCCTCACCAGCACTGTCATTCAAATGCACTGATTCGGCTTGGCTCTTCCTTCGTCACTGTCGTTACACACAGTGTGCTTCATAGAGACCTGGAGGCTACAGACTAGAGTCGCCTGCATGTAACAGTTCAGGAAACGGAGGCACCCTTAGTTGTTTCACTTGCCCCAAGGTCCCCTCGCCGGCATGTGGTGAAGCCCAGATCTGCCAAGCTCCCCGTGATGCTTAGGCCAGCTCCCTTGTGGTCTCACAACCCCACCTCCCTAGCGGAGCCAGGTCTGTGCTTAAGTAAGAGTAGAGATGAGGCAGGGAAGGAAGCCAGGCAGAGCTGCATAGTAGAGGGTGGGCCCGCACTGGGGCTGAATGGTGTCTGGCTGGTTCCTTTGGATTGGGAATCCTGGACCGTAAGGACTGCATTGCAGTACAATCTGGTTGGTCCAATAGAAAACCGGGATAAGCAGGGGCAAGCCAGCAGGAATGGGATCCCTCAGAATAGCCATAACCATGGACTTGAGGAGTACCCATGATCATGAAGATAGTACAGGATCCATCTGCTGCTTCCTTCTGCTGTCTATCAGGCTGCCATGGGTCAGGGCAAGAAAGCAGTAACGAACAACATCACCAGGAGGTGTGGGTGGCGTGATGCAACCAGCAGTGGATAGAGGTGTGCGGAACGGAGAGCACTTTTGTAACATAACGTGATTCTTGCCTCATTCCGTAAACGTTGATGTATTTCATTCCATTCTATTCTGTTCTTTGAATGACATATTTATTTTGAGGCCCTGGTTGCAAGCCACAAAACGGATCCCCTACCAACGTACTCCATGGGAACAGCCCCAGAACTCAGGGCTCAGTCCCCGACATCTAATCCCTGAACAGCAGCATTTCTCAACCTCTGCACAAATGTCAATATACCTGTTGCTATTGTTAGGTGCTCCGGGGTCTGTAGCTCTACCCAAGACACGGTGATAACTGCCAGTGCTCCTCCCTTGACATCCGCTCCAGTTCTAAGTGGTGGAGTCCCAGGAAGCAGCACAGTGTCAACACAGGGAGCCACTTCCTCCCTGACATCTGAGGCCTCCGACACCATAAGCAGAACAGATCCTAGCTCAGTTGTTCCCTTTTCCATGACACTAAGCCATGCAGAAACAACTCCTGGTAGAGACAGAAGTACAACTTCTCTGGATCCACATATTTCAGCAGAAGAAGGGACAACAGGGACTGTCTTCCCCTTGATTGTCTCTTCTGAACCCTCCAACTCACTCAGCACCTCCACAGCCAGGATGGTGCCTTCTGAATGGTCAGACAGTCCTAGTCCAGTAAACCCCCACAGTGTTTCCGGAGTGAAAACGGACACTTCTTCATCTACCACCTCTGCCACAATGAAGACCAGTACCCATCTACCCATCGCGGGAGAGGAAACCAAGAACTCCCTGAATCCACATATGCCTCTACCTGAGACCTCACCTCTGCAGGGGGAGGCAAACCTGCCCACCACCACCACCGCCCTAGGCTTCTCCAACCCATACTCCACTGTGGTACTCAGTACGCGGTCATCCGTTGTTGAAAGTAAGAATACATTGTCTTTTCTCTTCATTGTTCTGATGGTGCACCTAGAAATCAGTGACATATTATTTTATTAACCTTGAAAGAAATTAGATTTATTTCATTGATTTACGTGGGCAACAAACCACACTGGCAGTAGTGATGTCTTTGAATTTGACACCAATTTGTTGTACATACTTTTTATTACATATACCAAAGCATTTGACTTTTCAACAATCTTTACATGTACAATTCAATGACAATAACTATGCTCATGCTAGTTCCATGTTAGTTACATTAGTAACAGAACAATATCATGTTAGTTCCTCACTTTCCTTTATGAAGTTCCAGTTGTTTTCTTATGTTTTTGAATCATCTGGTTATCTCCTTGGCTGCTAAACAAAAGATTGGGATCATCCCAAGAAAGAAATCTAAAAATCTATCTAAAAATATTGGCTTTGTTTTTATGTGCCTTCGTGTTATTTCTGACACATAGTAACTCTATGAACAACAGTCCATAGTATGTGATAACATGTCCACAGTATGTGATCTGAAGTCTCACTGCCCATGCTTCTAGGAAGCATTCTGGCTGTACTTCTTCCAACATAGATTTTTTTTTCATTATTCTGTAAGTTCACAATATGTTCAATATTCTTCATTAACCATGATTGAAATACACAGATTCTTCTCCCATCTTTTTATTCATTATTTGGCTTTAGCATGCATAAGAGTGGATTGAAAATACCATAACTTGGGTGAGAGACACCGTATTCCTCAAAAGACACCTTTTCTCTTTAATATTTAAAGAGGTCTTTTGCAGCACATTTTCCCAGTGCAAAATCAAATATGTCAATCAATTTCTTGACTGCTACTTCCTTGGATGTTGAAATGGATCTACTGCAGACCACTTGGAGTACAGGTCTGTGACTCACATGAGGTCAAAAAGAGTCAGAATTGGCTCAACATTCAAGTCAGATATTTGGAAATATGACTCCTGTCTTAATAGAAAATTATGGTAGCTATTAGGATTACTAGATCTTATTTAATATGTTTGTTAAAGGAGTGTTTATAATATTATAACAATTTGATTGTTAGGAGTCACATTTATATTTGGATATAATTTATTTCCATTGTAGTTTTACTATTTTGTTTTATTTTCAGTATGGTCTTACGCCTTCTAAAGACACTCATAGTTCAAAAGAGGTTACAGATACTGTTCTAAGCAGAATCTGACAGGTTTGGGGAATGTGTTTTGTATATTTGACCTTGACCATGAAGAGTTAGAATAGTTTCTCTAAACTCACCTGGTCAGCCCTCTAACTCAGATACCAGAGTCTGCAGCGTGAGTTCAAGCCAAAGAGAAAGAAGAATCGATGTTAAAAAATTGTGTAAGCTGAGAGTTTTCTTACCCACCCACCACTCTGACATAATGGGTGCCTAACCGTTCCATCTCTCTTTTCTTTCAGAAACCGAAGGAACTCTGGTATCCACTACAAATCTACCAAACCAGACAGCACAGGGAGGCTCCATATTGTCTACTTTGTCACAGGGGATAAGGACCAGTCGAAAAGGTTTGCACATACTTCATTTCTATTTGTGCTTTGCTAATGCCACCCCATTGTAACCAACTTGACAACACCCAACAATAACAAAAATCCCACACATATTCCTGGTAACACAGATGGTTAAGTGCTTGACTGTGAAACAAAAGGTTAGAGATCTTCCTCTACCCAACTAGGATAGAGATGGACTTAAATAAAGTACTGCCCTCCAAGGCCCACAGCTCTATCTCACCAGCAGTGGATTCCCAAGTCCCATAGTCTGGGGATGACCACAGTTCTCTGAGAATTATTTCTCTATTCATTGATTCATGATATGGTAAGAAGCTTAATTTTGACAATAAAAAGTAAACTTTATTTTGATAATAACTTAATAAAATGCTCCTTTGGGTTCTCCCTTGAGAAAAGTAGTGGCATTGAAACCAGTCCTCTTCCGTGTTTAAGTGTGACCCAGACTGACACACTGGGCCCATCTACATGACAATGATTATTCAGGCCACTCCATACTCAGCAATTACCAGTGTGAGACCTTGCAGCGTTCCTCAGCGAATCAGATCTGCCTTTGTATTTTTTCTGCCACATGAGACTGCATCTGTTATGCCCACAGCTGCCATGGTAAAGTTCTCACAAATTTCACCATAACTCCATCCTTTCCTGAGGTCACAAGTGAGAAAATTTGGCCAATATCATTTCTCACCCATTCCTTAAGCGAGGACTTACAGGGATTGGTCAAAAGTAAAAGATAGCAGAGCAGTGGCCATTCCTTCCTCGGATCCTCAGACATGAGTTGCAACTGACTTGAGTACAAAATCAGTGGCTTTCAAGTTCATTCCAACTCATGATGGCCCCATGCATGTCAGAGTATAAATGGGCTCTATAGAGTTTTCAATGACTGTAGATTTTGGAAGTAGAGTACCATGTTTTTCCTTTAAGATGTCATTGAGTGGATTTGAACCACTAACCATTTGGTTAGTGAGTGAGTACTTAATTGTTCACACCAGTTAGATAGTCATCAATCAGTGCCAACTGGACAGCAAATCAAGCATGAGAATTCAAACTGAGAACACCATGTCCAACCTATTTCTAATGTCCTTTCTTCCATGCCAGTATCTCTAAGAATGTCCTCTAACACGGTCGTGGTTCTAAACACCAGAAACCAGTCTTTGTTCCTGAATCAATGATCATCTTTCACCAAAACTCAGGAGAAAGATGAGGCTTTCTATTTCCATAAAGAATTACTATCTTAGAAACCCACAGGGACAGTTTTACTCAGTCTTATGGGTCATTATGAGTCAGAATTGACTCGATCACAGTGTGTGAGTTTGTATGACACAAATCTGTACAGTAGAAGAGTTCAAATTCCCAAAAATGTGTTCTCGATAGTCTCCAGTCTTTGAGTAATACACCCTTTGTTGCAGAAGTTGATCTGTCAGGACTTCCAAAAGTCTTGAAATAAGAACACTAGATTTTCCATTACTCCCTCTGTAAAACCAAGTCCACAGATGGACATGAATCATTCCTTTTCCACTACTCTGTCTGAATTTGAGTCCACATCAAACTTGGCCACAGTAGGTCTTCATCACTAGCAATTATTATTTGTTCAATTTCTCAGAGACACAATTCTTAAGAACACATGTTGGGGCCTGCGAGCATACCACCAATCTCAATACAGACCTCTCTTCAGGGACTAGAGCAGATGGGGCTATGTAGCCATCAATAGTCAGCTGCACAGAAGGGATTGTCACAGGATCACAAGTATTTACCACGACCACAGCAAGGCATGGTTCTGCTCCATCTCTCACTATGACATTTAGTCCCCCAGGGCAAAAGTTCACAAAGGCAGTGACCCCACCTGAAGTGGCTGTGATCTGAGTACAAGTTCCCAGAGCTAGAATCTAACTGCATCTACATTAGAGATTGCATCTTTACCTGTTTCCAGCAGTGAGGTACAAACACTCTCAAGGACACACCACTAAGTAGTGGGGCTCAACAGTAATGTCCCTCATTCTCCTTGTCTAAAGCAAACCATCGCTTCAGTGAGCACAAACCCAGAAACTTGGAAGAGCCCACCTCTAACCAACACTTTAATGGAGAGGCTGGCTGATTCTGAGACCCCCACAGAGGGAATCCATCCTTCCACAATACATCAGTGTCCAGTGTAGAGGAAACCAGTTCTGGAGCTGGACTATGTTCCTCTGCTCCTGCTCACTCAGAGTCACACAGGGACACATGACTATTGATGACTCCCTCCATTGTGGAAGGCAAAATGATTTCTTCTTCAATGCCTATTTTTCCTGTCTACAAGAACTGGGCAGAGTTTGATCTAAAAAGATCCCTGAACTGTAGGGAGAGGTACTTGCCAGGATAGACACAAGCATGTTATCCAGTGGTCGACTGAGGTTCCCAAGACAGAGTTCTCTTCTGAAAAAACTATCTAGCTCAGTCCTTGGAGACTCACAACATTCCCTCGGGAACCAGCACCAATCATTCTACTTTCCTTCTCATGATAGAACTTGGAGATGTGACTACCATACCAAGAGACCCTTGGTAGGGATGCAAGAGAGGGTGTTCTTCTGGACACCATAACTTTGGCTTCCTTGGAAGAGACCTCTTATGCTAAGGTTCAAGGTTTTCTACTCTCAGAGCTGACCACCCCAGTGATTAAAGCACCAGAGCCTCTGTCATGGTCAAGTCCTTCTTCTTCTGAAGAAACTATATGCTTGTCTTCACAAGGACCTGCTTCTAGCTTAACCTCATCTTCCTTCGGTTCCTTCGCCTCCTCCTACTTCAGGACTAATGCTATCCCAATCATCCCCAGTCACTCAATCCCAGAAAACCACAGATGCCCCAGGAACTGGTTTCTTAGAAGGCGCCTCTTTATCTCTGAGCACTGCTACAGGAGAGGACCGGACTCTTGAATTGACTTCTGTGTACATCCCCACATCAGCGGTGGGGAATCAACCACTCAAGTCCCCTACAACTGTTGTATCCAAACTTATGGCCAGTGAAGAGAGCTCCCCTGCTGTAGATGCCAGCTCCACTCCAGCCTCTGGCAACTCCACCACCTTTATAAGAAAGCGCGCTCAGTGCTTGACTTCATTGCATTGGAATTCCACAGTTTTGGAGGTATGGTTGAATAAGGAGAAAATTCCTAATGAGAATCTCCATTCTGGTTTCACGTTATTATGATGGCCTTTTCTAGAGAGTGGCACTGGATAAGAATGATTTTTGGATATGCATCTGAAGAAAGGAATGGCTCATCTTTTCATCCTATTCTCCTGCAGGCCCTGATGTGTCCGGGGTGACTCCAGCTAGTGAGTCAAGTGAGGTAACACATGAGGAGACGATATGGTCAACCAATGATCCCATGTTTCCCGTGACTGCCAAAAATCTGGATCTGGGTATGTATGACCATCCGTACACTCTGCTTGGGTATTTCCTCCTAGTCTATGGAATCAAGTCTTTTTTTCTTCAAGTCCTAGGTTCTGCTATATGTGGTAAATATATATGTATAAAGTTTCCATTGTATTGATTTCAACTCCTGGCCATTCCATGTGGGTCAGATCAAAATTGTGTTTCATATAGTTTCCAGTGGCTGTTTTTGTTTTGTTCTTTTAGCATTTCATGTTAAAAATAGTTTTATTGGTATAGACTTCTCACTTCATACAATTTAATCATTCAATCATATTAATCATATTTCTTTAATCATTATCACAATCAATTGTAGTCTTGCGCTCATTGTTATTAGTTCTCCATTCCCCCCCAATCTGCCCCTCCCCCACTCCCAGGCAATTATCAATCCAGTTACTATCTCTGTATATCTTCAGTGATCCCTCCATGAGGGCAAGCATTGAGCAGGGCCATGGAGCTAGAATTAAGTGAAAGTCGTTGGCTGATTTTTAAGAATGAAACTGCCAGTCCATTCATCTGAAGGACCTCTGGGTAAAGTTGAATCGTAATCCTTTCAGGTAGCAGTCAAGCATGTTAACTGTCTACATCACCCAAGTATTTCTATAGGAGAGTGACTTCCTGCTATTGTACACAGAGGCTATTGATATTTTTAATGAAGATTTTATTCACTCCTAACATTCAACACTTCTAGTTTGTTGATTTAAATGATCAGGAGCCAATCACTTCACACTTAGATGACACAAGATAATTTCTCTCCACATCCCCTGACCAACAGTGAGCAGGCTTCCTGTATCTGAGACCATCATTAAGGGCAGAGGATAATAGTGAAGGAGAAGGGTGAGAATGAGATAGTGTAAGTTTGCTCTATTTGGGATGATTCATTGAGTCCAATCGAATATTTTTTATCAATAGTAAAGATAATAATAAAACAATGCTGGCCCTTTTTGGAGGCGTGGACTTAAATTAATGGGCTGCAGTAGAGAGGAGGTTGCTGAGGACAGTTGTCCTGATTCCTAAACAGCCATGTGATATGTACTCCAGTGCTGGAAGGCAAAAGAACTCTAACATGATGAAGAAGTTGGAAGAATATAGAAACACACAGGAAGTAAGATGCCAATGTTCCTCTTCTGCTAGCCTGTTGAAACTGAACCAAGGAGTTACCTTTCAATTAGACACTTAATGTTGTTTTCTTTTTAAAACCCTTTAAAAAAAATATGGTTACTACATAAGGAACAAAGCATTTGACATTTTAACAATCTTCACATGTATAATTAAATATGTCATGTTGTTCACCCAGCACCATTGCCCACTCCCAAATTTTTCCAGTACCCATGACAGAAGCTCAGTATCCTTCAAGAGACATAAGACTTTCAGGCCCTAAGGAGAAAGACAATTTATCAGATTAAAATGTTGGTAGGTGCCATTGAGCTTGTTGAGACCCAGAGTGACCCTATGCACAACAGAAAGAAACACTGCTCTGTCTCTTGTGCCAGCCTTACAATTGTTCTTACACTTGAGTCTATTGTTTCAGTCACTGTCAGTCCATCTCATTGAAGGAAAAGGAGGTTCCACGTGTCCCTCTACTTTACCAAGCATGATGCCTTCCCAAGACACTAGTCTCTCCTGGCAACATATCCAACATATATAAGACGTCTCACCATCGTTTCTTCTAAGGAGCACTCTGGCTGTACTTCTTTTAATATAGGCTTGTTTTCTCTTTTCATAGCACATGGTACTTTCAATATTCTTCACCAGCACCATGAATTCAAATGCATCAACTCTTCTTCAGTCTTCCTTAGGTAATGCCCAACTTTCACATATGCGGGAATTGGAAAATACCATGCATTGAGTCAGGATCAACTTATTCCCCCAAATAACATCCTTGCTGTTCAACACTCTTAAGAGGTCTTGTGCACAGATTTACCCAAAGCAATGCATCATTGGATCTCTTGTTTGCTGTTTCCATGAGCATTTATTGTGGATCCAAGCAAGACAAGATCCTTGACAACTTCAGCTTTTTCTTCATTTCCCATGATGTTACCTATTGGTCTAGATGTGAAAATTTCGGTCTTCTTGACACTGAGTTGTAATACACAGTTATAGCTGTTATGCTTGGGCTTTATCAGCAAGTGTTTCAAGTCCTCCTCACTTTGGGCCAGCAAGGTCGTGTCACCTGCATATCACAGATTGTCAGTAGGCTTTCCTCCAATCCTGATGACACACTTTTTCATATAATCTATCTTCTCTGATGATTTGCTCAACAGTGAGATTGGATAAGCGTGGTAAAAGGATACCACCCTGAGACACACCTTTCCTGATTTTCAGCCATGCAACATTCCCTTATTGTGCTCACATAACTGCCTCTTGACCCATGTACAAGTTTAATATGAGCACAAAGAAGTGTTCTGGAATTCTTATTCCAGGCAATCAAAATGATGCATAATTTGTTATGATCCACATAGTCAAATGCCTTGGCATAGTCAATAAAACCCAAGTCAACATCTTTCTTCTATTCTCTGCTTTGAGCCAAGATCGATCTGACATCAGCAATGATAACTCTTGTTCCACATCTTGTTCTGAATCTTGCCTGAACTTCTGGCAGTTAGTTCCTTGTCAACATACTACTACAATCATTGTTGGGTGATACTGTGTGTGATATCTATTACATCATTTATAGTTTGAACAATCTGCTGTGTTGCCTTCTTTGGAATGGGCACACATATGGATCACTTCCAGTCAGTTGGTCAAGTAGCTGTCTTCCAAATTCCTTGGCATAGATGAGTGAGTATCCTTCAGCTCTCTGAAACATTTCAACGGATAGCCCATCAACTCTTCCAGCCTTGGTTTTGGCTAATGCTATCAGCACAGTTTGAATTTCTTCTCACAGTACCATTGGTTCTTGCTCATATGCTACCTTCTGAAATGGTAGAATCTCAACGTTCTTTACAATCCCATGACTCTGTATTCTTTCCATCTTCTCTTGATGATTCCTGCATCATTCAATATTTTGTCTATAAAATCTTTCAAATTTGTGGTTTGAGGCTTGAATTTTTTCTTAATTTCTTCCAGTTTTAGGTATGCTGAGCATGTTCTTCCCTTTTGTTTTTCTACTTACAGGTTTTTGCACATTCCATTATAAGATTTGCATCTGTCTTCTTGTGCGGCCCGTTGAAATTTTCTATTGAGCTCCTTGACTTCATCTTTTCTTCCATTTGCTTTAGCTACTCTATGGTTAACAGCAAGGTTTAGTCTCTTGACATTCAATTTGATCTTTTATTTATTTCCAGTCTTTTTAATGATCTTTTGCTTTCTGCTTTCTTCATTAACGATGTTCTTGATGTCCTCTGTAGTTCATCAGATCTTCTGTCACTAGTGTGCATTGCATCAAATCTGTTGTTGACCTGTGCTCGTAATGTAGGTGGGGACAGACTTAAGGTTACATTTTGACTTTTGTGAATTTAAAAAATTTTTCTTCAGCTTCATCCTGAGCTTACATATGACTAATTGATGGTCTGTTGCACAGTAGGCCCCTGCTCTGGTTTTAGCTGCTGATATTGAGCTGCTTCATCATACCTTCCTGAAGATGTAGTTAATATTTTTAGGTGTAGTCCCTCTAGAGAAATTCGTGTGTATAGTAGTTATCTGAGTTATGAAAAAGGGTATTTACTATCAACAAGTCATTGGTCTTGCAAAATTCTAGCATGTGTTCTCCACCTTAATTTCTATAGAATGTTTAGCTCCTGGTCCCAAAGAGGAACTGGATAAAAAGATAAGAGAGAGTTTCTTCCTAATACCTGAGTGAAATCTTCACCATTCACTCTAATAATAGTGAAAATTCATCAGTTCGAAACCACCAGCTGCTTCATGGAAGAAAGATGAGACTTACAATTCCCATAGCATAATAGTCTCGGAAACTCACAGGGGCAGTTCTACCTTATATGATAAGTTTGCTATGAGATAAAATCAATTTGATAGCAGAGGAATCTTTAGTGCCAAAATGAGCTTTGCTAGCCATCAAGAGTCCAAGGTATTATGTCCCATGTTAGACATATGGACAGAAAATGATTCCTTCCATCTAGAGGGGAAAAGTTACCTTGGCAGCACAAGTAGTGTGCAGTTGACTATTAACCTAAAAGTAGATGGCTTATGCCAGCATCACCTAAGAGGAAATAGCTAGTGATCTGCTTCTGTAAAAATGACAATAAAAAACCTCTATGCCATATTTCTACTCTATAATACGTAAGATCACCATAAGTTAGTTACATGGAATCAACTCAGTGGCAATCGGTTTGGTTTTAAAGGGCCAGAATATGGGAAGAGGATACGTCCGATAGGTTTATAAGAAGAGAAGAAAGAAAATCAAAACCAGAAGGACTCCCCTTCTACCTCCTTTCATATCTCCCAATCAAGGAGCTGTTCTAGTCACAGACTTGCCCACAAAAGTCCAGGAATATCCAAAGATTACATAAATCTAAGCTCCAAGGAGCTCATCAATATCCAAGAGCCTGGGTCCACTGTAGGAAGACTGGTAGAAACTTCTGCAGATACCAAGGTGGCTTCCCTTAAACCAAAGGGAATGGCAATACAAGATTCCTTCATATACACATAGGAGTCAAAACCAGTGGTGTAACCAACAGAAGGAACAGTGGCTATAGATAGGGCTTCACTCTCCCATTCCTATCTGAGACGTGAGCCAACCCCTATTCTCAGATACCAAGAGGGCCTAGTCAGTCACAGGGCACAATGTCCTCTTTACTCTTGGAGGCAAATTCTATTGGAACCAAAGGCACTGGCAAGTAAACCAGCTCTGCTCTGAGACCTACACAACTGAAATAGATTTGTCCCTAAGAGCTGCCTCCCATATATTCCAGAGACCTAGAAGACACTGCAGCAAGGTTTTTTACAATATCAAAGATAACCACCAGCTCAGTGATAGATGAATCTGAACACAGATCCCCTACATAGGTCAGCCCCACCATCATTCCTTCCGGTGTATTGAGTGAAAGGACAGTGAGAGCTGCAGAGAGGACAAATGAACCCATGAGTACAGCTTAGGCACCTGCTATCCCATCACCAGCGCAGTCAGTTGGGAGTGACCTGACTGTAGGTACCTCCCCTTGGGGCACAGATACTAGAGCATCACCCCCCATAAACCACATTATTACATCAGGACCTTGGACTTTTCCCAATCCGAACGCCCAGTCACTATGGGCCTCACCAGTGTGGCAGAAAACTGCATCTCTCCCAGATCTGCTACCTCCTCTTTAGGGAGGCCCAAATCTGAATCCATCACAGGGTGGGAAACCATTGGCGCCACCTCTCCACTTTTGACCAAGTGTGTGACATTATACCCTCTAAGCCCAATAAGCGATGACAGAGCCCCCACTCCAATCTCACAGGAACAAGTTCACTTCCAACTATAATATCTAGCTTAGCGGGTGGCTCCGGGACTGCAGGCAATAGCCAGGTAACAAGGGCTAGAAATACTTCTCCACCTTCATTGCAAAGTGGACCATTATAGACACAGCGACCCCTTCACATGTCACTGTTTCACTCAGTGTCATTTGTATAGAAAATACACATTCTTCTTCCTTGGCAACAATCATTGAAACCCATCACCCTGTCATGTTGACTAGAAGTAATATGGCCAACCCGCCTTCCTTTTTACTCAGTTCAAGTCGCTGAGGTCCGCACAAGTGTGAGAACTTCAAGTCCAGGGGACACAATTATATCTGTTTCCATGAAATCCTATGATTATCATGTGGTAAACACTTCAGTTCTGAGATTTATATAAAAACAAAAACCCAAAGGCCCTGAAAGAATAGCACTAAAGGTCTGTACCACTTCTGTGTAACTTAAACACATAGACTGCTATAGTCTCCTCCCCACTCTTAGGACTGTTGAGTCCACCCTCTACCTGTCTAATAGACAATCTGCCTGTTCAGTAATTATAATAGGTTAAGTCTCAGGACAATTCTCTTAGGGTTATGGTCAGAGTTTGGGTTAGGGCATCACCATATCCTTCCATGGCCATGCAGCTGGGATTTCATTTCCTCGGATGGTCAGAAACTCTCACGTGGTTGTCACAAGGACACCTTTACTCAGAAAGAGAGGCAGAGAATAATTCCATCTGATTTCCACCACAACTTTTTCAACATCAGGACAGAAGTCCACACGGACCCGGAGAGTCCATGTTTACAGTGGGGTCCCTGAGTTCAGGTGGCCAGGGACAGAGATGACAGACTTGCCTATTCCTAGAAGTGAGGTACATAGAACTTCTACAATGCCACTGACCACTGAGAGGATGGGGGCTCCTGCTATTTCACTTAAGATCACCACTAAATCCCCTTATATCTTTCATCCAGTGAAGACCACAGCTCTCATGGACTCAGACTGTGGGCCACAACACATCCAATGCTTATTCACTCCTCTGGTGAGAGAATGGCTGCTCCGAAGGTCACCACCAACCCAAAGCTGAGTTTCCTTCCACAGAGGCATCACTGACCACTTTTTGGGCCACCAGTCTTAGCACTGAACTGAACACCCCTACCCCTATCCACTCAATAGTCGTACACGGCCTTTTCTGAAATGGTTATTGCCTCAGCTGTGGAGAGTACCAACTATGAGCATGAATCTTCTTCAGCTGAAATTCCTGGGGGAGGAATCTATTTTCACGCAGCTCACTGGACTGCAGGAAGCCACTGTCTCCCAGTATAGCAGCTCAACCATAGATATAAGCATGGTCTTTCCCCAAAAGTTCATTGCTGCTGCTACTGATGTGTTCAGGACAGAGATCAGTTCCTCTTAGTGAGTTGTTAAATCATTTTTTACATGTATATATAGCAAAATGTGTGTGTGCATGCACACACAGATATTTACTGCAATAAAAAAGTCTTTACTCTTTAAAAAGGCAGTTATTTTTGAAAGGGAGTAGCTATTCTTTAAATTCATTCCCAGAGATAAACGAGGACATTTCCATGTCTTCCAAGAGAATGCAAGACTGACCTTTCCATCTCCTCCTAATTCTGAGGCAGATGAAACCATAGCAGTCACTACCAAGGAGGCAAGTCAAGACGTGCAAGGAAGCACAACTTGGTCCGCTCATGACCCCATGTCTATTAAGACTGTGATCAGCCCGGCTCTGTCTAGACATCATCTGCATTTCACTGAAAGATTTTCTCTTTGGGCACTTTCTGTTTATGTCAGGAGTCAGAAGAGATGGTTTAAAGAAATAAATGACCAGAGTTGTAGTGGAGTTTTTGGCTCTTGCTGCTGTACTCTGAAGATGTTTATAATTGTTCCTCACTCCAAGGGGGTTAATTAGTCATATGAGTTATTGCTAATTTACATGATCTGAAAGAAAAGAAAAACAAAACACCTCACTGCTGTTGAGTCAATTCTCATTCACAGCAACCCTAATAGATAAGACAGAATTACTCCCGTGGCTTTCTGAAACTGTAACTCTTTGTGAGAGTAGAAAGCCTCACATTTACCCTGAGAAGAGGCTGGTGGTTTCAAACTCACTGACCTTGTGGTTTGTATCCCAACATGTAACCCCTTGTGCCACCAGGATTCCTAATTTATTTAACTGATAGTGCATCAACTCAATTGGAGTAAACCCCAAAGGAACAATTATATGCATAACTCCCAATATTCTAGTATGCAGGATTTTTCTAAACCAGAGATCATGTGTGTTCTGGAGATGATGTACTTAAGACGACACAGAAGATAAAGGGCCCATATTCTTTGACTGTATAGTTATATGTCATGAAGCACTACTGAGAGAATCAGATTGTTTAGGAGAATATGGTCTTCAGAAAGAGCGTCCTTGGAGGGGCCAGTTGCCCTCATTCCTGCGGTAGTCTAATAGTCTTTTCATGGAGAATAGGAAGAAGGCTCTGAGAAGGGGATGGATTTGAAAGATGATGAAAGTAAAGAGAAAGAATGATGCTCTCGTCCACCCTGCACTCTTCCTTCTCAAGTGTTAATCCGTAAATTGATTTGCAGTGTCCTCAGATTTGGGATTTCTAAAGGAGATTAGAAGTTTAAAGCCATTCACTGAGGGCCATAAGCTAAGAGGATAAAAGTGTGAAGAAGGTTGGCACCACTTCTTACATGGATAGAGAGCTTTGATTGGCCCTTTGCATATTTTGTTGTCCAATCCCAAACCCAGATTGCCATCAAATTGGTTCCAATTTACGGGACCCTGTGTGTGCCAGAGTACAATGGCACTCCTTACTTCCAACCTTTCAGTGAGAAACCAAGTGTTTAAATAATTGCACATTTCTCTTTAAGAAATAGAAAAAAAACTGAGCTGGAGCTAGCCATTTCTGATGAGCAAGCCAAATGGCTCAAAGCTCTCATTTCACTATAAGCATATTAATGGTCAATATGTTCTCATGTTCCTTATCATGGAACCGTGCATACGGAAGAGTTAGCCCACACCCACCCAACCCCTTCAAAAGAGAGAGTAGTTTGACTCAAAAACTCTTGAGGGAATAAATAATGTTAGGAACCAGAAGGAATCCCCTTCTGGCTCATTTGCATATCTTCCATCAACTTGCTTTCTGGTCGGTCACAGGCCCATCCACAGGAAGTACAGAGATGATGACAGCTCTCGAAAGCAAAAGCGTCGAGGAGACCAAGTCAACTGTGAAACGTTCTACATGGGAGACGCCAACTTCAACTGCTTCCACAGAGACCACCTTTCAGTCCTCAGGCATAAGCAGTAGCAGCACTGAGCTCACTCCCCTGCCCACCAGAGTCACCGCCTCAGACAAATTCCCAATTGAAGAAATGATGACTACCGAAAGGGCTTCACTCTCCCTTTCCCCATCTGAGACTTGGGTCAGGCCCTCTTCTGGGACACCAAAAGGCACCAGCCAGTCATTGGGGACATTATCTTTGATCCCCACAGAATCAACTCCTGGACACACTACTGAGAAGCCAAGTAGCCCATCTCAGTCTCCAAAGTGGCCTGGGCCCACTAGGGGGACCACAGTGGAAACAAATGTTCCTGGGAGCACATCTCCCACTGTTCTAGAAGACTCTATGGTCACACCAGGTTCTGCAACTATCCAAAGAGAATCCATGACCTCAGTGACAGACAGATCGAAACTTAGCACCAGGACTTGGGTTAGCACCACACTCCATCCTTCCAGTGACCCAAGTAAAAAGACACCTGAACAGCAGATAAGTATACTTGTAAATAGAACTTTTTCATTGGCTAGCCCTGCTTCCCAGCAGACAACTGAGAGAGAGCAGACTCTTAGTGCATTCTCTTTGGCCATAGATACCGTATCCATCAATTCCAACTCAGGAGCTCAATCTGTTTCATCAGTATCTCTGAACACTAAAGATCAATCCATCATCCATCCTTCTAACTCTTCTGAAGAAAAGATAGGGTCTTTGCCATCTGTTACATCCTCCTCCATGGATCTTAAGACTCGGGTGGCCACCACAAGTGTAGCAACTCGTGGCAGTGCCTCTACACCTGGGCAACTATCACAGACCTCATCTGTAGGAACGAGCACAGGGGATCCGACTGGCGCCCCCACTCCAGGTAGCACCACCACCATGAGCACAAGCTCTGGTTGGACTATCATGCCCAGCTCAGAGGGCAGTGTGAGCACTACCGATCCTGTCCTGGCCGCCGAAACGAGCACAGCTTCACAAAAGCACCCTTTCAATTGGCCCTCCACAGCTGCTTCTGCCCCATCAGGCCCCTGGACTATCCCTTCAAGTCTGGAAGTCATGTCTTCTCCCGAGGCAATTTCTGTAGCAGGGAAACCTTCATTCTCAGCATCCACCACGGTCTCAGACTCCGTGTCTCCTTCTTACAGCCCTGTGACTGTCGCTGAAATCAGCTTGGCCACACCTTCCTCCTTTGCTTCATCTGAAATGACACACCGGAGTTTGAGAGCAGTGAGTTCTTTGGACAGAACTGCCTCTACTCCTAGCTCAGTTTCTTCTGGTGTTGAGGGGCTAAGCACCTTAGTTCCTGACGTTTCAAGCACAAGTTGGTCATCTCCCAGAGAAACAGAACCAGAAGCCTTGCCTTCTATGGACTACCCTGGCCCAAATCACCCTCTGCCTACACGTTTGCCTGATCCTCTATCCATGGTGGACTGGACCGTGGAGGGATCTAGATCCTCAGTCACAATCACTACCTCAGCTCCGCAAGGAAGCACAACTTCCCAAGGACTCCATTTAGAGAGCGCCGTCAGTCCAGTCACCACCACCCAGCTGCTTTCCTCTGTAGGAAGCATGCCAAGTGTGGCCACGTCCGATGCAATCCTCACTTTCTCAGGGAGGCAAAGCCTCAGAGAGACAGAGCAGAGTCCTCCTCTCCCCACCACAACGTCTGCAACTCATGCATCCAAGACAGCCACCACTCTGAGTGTGAGCCCACCCCCAAAAAGAACTCCCGATCTAAGTCCCCAAGCACATGGGGTAGGTACGCCTACAACAGTGGGGACAGGGACCTCTGACTCCTGGGCTGGGGAAGAAACCACCTCAAACCCATCTCTGAACACTCAGGTGCCAAGTGTCCCTTCTTCCTTGGGAGGAACAATCAAGATGGCTATTGACTCCTCCGACGTATTGCAGACATCAGCTATGCTGAGCACCAGTTTGGAATCCGTGACAAGGCAACTCCCCACATTGAAAACCAGCCCCTCAGAGAGAAGAGCTACTTCTGCGCTCACCACAGACAATGAAACACTTCCCACTTCCATAAACACAGTGGAGACGAGTGTGCGGACCCCAAGTTCTAGACAGAAACTGCATTCCACCGCCCTGGTCCGCTCAGAGCCACCCAGCGCCACATCACCAATGGTTACTTCCTCCACCCTGGGAGATACCATTGACTACACATCAGCACCTCTCTTGCCTGCGTCTTCACAGACTGGAACAGAGACTGACCCCTCCATAACCACCGCAACGATCAATCCCAATGCTTACAGAACCACCAGCTCAATCACAGAAACAAGTGCTGTCTTTGCCCCAGGTCCCACTGCTGTCACTGAGGGATCCAGGCATGAAGTCACTGCCTCTGAAATCATACCCAGCCCAGCTCTGTCTCGGTCCACACACTCATTTGATGTCCTCACAGGAAGGAGCGCCACCCCCACTTCCTCTCCTCTCCAAACAGGATCGACAAGAACACTTGTCACTAACCAGAAAGATCCTTCCAGGGTGACCTCATTGAGTACACCGACTTTGGACACATCAACCACAGGCTTGTGGGAGGGGACCCGACTATCCTTCTCCAAGTCATCTGGGACCACAGCTCCAATGGGTATCAGAGCCACCACAGGGGATACCACTGTTTCCACATCAACCTCTGCCTTCTCTGAGAACAAAAGACGAGAGACAGAGACAGAGACAAATGCCTATCTGACCCATGGACTGAGGGAGACCAGCCCCTCCCAGGTGACCAGCTCATCCACAGAGACAGAAGGTCTCCTTTCCCATACATCCACTGGCACTGCTAATACAGGGAATTCTTGGACAGAATTAACACCCTCTAACAAGACATTCATTCCAAGCTCTGCTCAGTTCCCAACTATGCATGCTACAGCTACAAAGGGCACTGCCAGCTCTTCTGCCTCACTCCTCAGGACTGAATTAACAGGAATGACCTTGACCATCCAAGTGAGTGGCCCTGAGACTACCTCACAAGGTACCCTGCCACTGGACTCACCAACCACAGCTTTTGGGGCAGGGACTGAGAGTTTCCCACACTCCAAGATGACCACCCTTATGAATACAGATTCCAAGGATGTGCCAAGGATCAACTCTTCTTCTGTGGGAGAAACTAGTTCTCTCTCTTCCCTGACACTGATCCCTTCTACAAGCACACATTCCCTAGCATCATCTACATTGCAAGAGCACAGTCCCTCCGCTACTTTTCTTGTGACCTCAAGTCACACCTCAAATTTGGTGGAGATGACTGATATGCTGGAAACGAGCTCAGAAACTGATACCAGTTCATCCCCAAATCTGGATAGCACCTCAAGTGAGATATCAGCCACTTCTGAAGACACCACAGATACAGAAGTGATTCACCCTTCCACAAAGACACCAGTGACCACAGTGGGAGCTCCCAGTTCTGGACACAAATCACACCCTTCTGCCCTGGCCCATTCAGAGGCCTTTGGGGTCACATCCCTAGTAGTTAACACTTCTGCACTGGAAGATATGACTGTTCCCACATCGATGCCTCCCTCGTTTGATTCCACCAGAATTGAGCCAACGTCTTCGTTGACCTCTAACTTGAAGGACACCATCACCTCCCTGGAAACCAGTGTCACAAAAGCGAAAGCCACAGTCCTTCCTGATGTGTCCATGGATACTACTACCACTGAGTCCTCCAGGACAACGTCTCCCTCCTCTGATAGCACATTCAATGAGTTAACAGGGTCTCCGGGTATTTCTCCAGGAAGTAGCAATAGACCCTCTCTCTTTCCTTCTGTGTCAGAATCTACACGCATGACCTTCCCTACACAGAGAAGTTCTCCTGAGGATATATCTCTGAGTACACTTACTTTGGACACATCGACCTCAGGCTCATGGGAAGGAACCCAGTTATCCTTCTCAAGGCCTTCTGAGGCTATAAATCCAATTAGTACTACCCTTACCACAATTTCCACATCAACATCTGCCTCCTCTGAAACCAATAGGCTAGAGACAGACACAATCTCCAACCAAACTCCTGGATGGCAGAATATGGGGATCTCTCAGATGACCACCTCAGTCGCAGAAGCAGGTACAATTCTTTCCCATGTGTCGACTGAAGATGCTACCCCTGCAGTCTCTTGGAGAGAATTCACATCTTCTAGCAAGACATCCATCACAGACCCTACTCAGTTGAAACCCTTTCCCAGCACATCTATACAGAGCGGCGCCCGCACTCTCAGAACAGAATCTTCAGAAATACCCTTCACCACCCAAGCAGATTCTTCTGGGATTACCTCACAGGGTGTACCTACCCGGGACACATCAGCAATGGCCTCCTGGGCAGGGCTGTCATCGGTTGTGACTCAAGGCTTTCCACCCTCAGAGATGAGCAGTTCCATGAGCCCAAGTTCTGAAGATGTATCAAGGATGAGCCCTCTTTCATCAAAAGAAACCAGCTCTTCTTCTCTGTTTGCTTTCCCTGCCACAACCTCACCTTCCCCTGTACTGTCGACATCACAAGGGTACAGTCTCTCCTCTCCTAGCCCTGTGACCCCACTCATCACTTCTGGTCTGGTGAAGAGCACACACATGTTGGGCCCAAGCTTCAAATCCAGCACTGGTAGTTCACTTCCAAATTTGAGCTTCACCTCAAGCGAGATATTAGTCACTTCTCAAATGATCACAGATAGAAAGTCAACCCACTCTTCCACAAACACAGTGATCAATGTGGCAGCCACTAGTCCTGGACCCACATCACGCTCTGACTTGGCCCAGTCACCGTTATCTAAGGTCGCATCCCCAGAGGCTATTGTTTCCACCAAGGTAAACATCACTTCTTTCACAGCAACACCTACATCTTCTGATGCCACAACAATGGAGACAGAGTCATCTTCCTCCCTTACTGCTATAATGAAGGATCCCAGTACATTACAAGGGACCGCCTCAGACATGGAGCGATCCACTGTTCTTTCCGAGGTGTCTACCAGTACCAGTGCTACTGGGCTCTCCAGGACAGAGATTCCATCCTCTGAGAGAACTCCCATCTTAGGTTCTACTCAGTCAACATGGTCCTGGGGGATCTCAGGAACCAGCAGTAGAGCCACCATCTCCCCTCCCATGACAGGGTCTGCACAAAGGACTCTCACCACACAGACTCTTTCTCCTGAGCCTACTACATCACTAGAAGCACTTAGCTTGGACACGTTACCCACAATATCCTTGAAAGGCACCCAGCTTGCCTCCTCAGGGACACCTGGGGGCACTTCCTCACTAGTTACCTCTACAGATTCCACGTTAATGCCTGAACTTCCTGAAATCACAAGGATTTCCAGTGAGACAACTTCTACCTTAACCCCTGGATTGGCCAATTTCAGCACTTCACAGATGAATGTCTTAGCCACCGATTTAAGTCCTCTCCCTTCCCAACCATCCATTGATGCTACTACTGAGGTCTCCAAGATAGAAGAAACATCCTCCGACAGAATGACCAACCCAGACCCAGATCAGTCCAAAGCCCCAACTGATATAACAAGAGAGAGCCCCACCAGTCCTCCAAACTCCCCTCTTATGGCGACTTCTGAAGGAAGGAGTTTAACTTCCCAAAGAAGTGCCTCTGGACCTACATCACAGGCTGCACAGACCTTAAACATGCCATCCACACCCTTTTGGGAAGGGACTTCCTTGGATTTGACTCAAGGTTTTCCACAGTCAGAGACAATCACTCTCAAGAGCATAAGTCCTGGGGAAGAATCAACTCCTCCTTCTGAGACAGATGCCAACTCGCTCTCTTCCTTGACACCCATCTCTGCCACATCCTCACCCACTGCTGTTTCGTCCAAATTTCAAGGGCAAAGTCTCTCCTCTACACTTCCTATCACCTCAATTCTCAACTCTTCCCCAAAGAAGACTACAGATAACTTGGAGACAAAGTGGAAAGCTGGCACCAGTTTACCTTTAAATAGGAGCAGCACCTCAAGCGAGGTACTGGCCAGTTCGGAAGCCACTACTGGCACAGAGATGATCCATCCTTCCACAGACACAGTAGTGTCAACTGTCGGAATAACCAATTCTGGACATGTATCACCTGCCTCTGTCCCGGCTCCCGTGGAACCATCCAGGGCCACGTTTCCAATAGTTACTGCCTCCAAAAGGGTGGACAGCACCGTTTCTGCATCAATGTCTGCATCCTCTCCAACTACAAGGATTGGCAGCAAGTCAGATTCCTCCCTGACTGACAGATTGAGTGAGTACACTACTTCCCAAGTGACAGTCTCAAGTACAGAGAGAACGCCTGTTCTTCTCCAAGTGTCCACAGCTGCTGCTATGACTGAGATCTCCAGGATAGAAACCAAATCCACTGAGAGACTATCCAACTCAAGCCCTGCTGAATCTGAAGGTCTAACGACCTTAATTACAGAGAGCCATACCATCTCCTCTACTTTGCCTCTGACGGCAGAATCTGTGGCAGTGGACTTCACCACTCAAACAGATGTCCCCAGGGATACATCCCCAGGTTCAGTTACTTGGAATTCATCAACCACAGCCTCCTTAGTAGGAACACCTTCAACTGTGACTCAAGGTCCACAACCCTCAGATGTGATCACTCTCAGAAGCACAGAACCTGTGGATGTGTCCAGGATGAATGCATCCCCTATCAAAGACACTGACTCAATCAATTCTCCAGTACCTACTCTTGCCATGAGCTCATCTACCTCGGTTTCTTCCATCCCACAAGGTGAAAATACCTCCTCTTCTCTTCATGGGACCTCAACTTTCACCTCTATCCCATTAAGGACCACAAACATATTGGATACAAGTCTAGAATTTGGCACCAGCTCACCTCCGGATCTTGGAAGCACCTCAGGTGACACATTGACTATTTCTGAAGCCACCAAGAATATGGAGGCAATCAGTCCTTCCATAAACACAGCTGTGAGGACTACTCGTACTGGAAATAGAGTACATTCTACATTCCTGGGCCCTACAGAGACATCCAGGGTGATCTCTTCTGCAGCTACACTCTCAAGTAAGGCGGAAGTCAGTGTTTCCACACCGCTGCCTGCCTACACTGAGATCAGGGGACAGACTCTGGCAGAATCAACTTCCTCCCTGACCCATGGACAGAAGCAGACCATAACATCACGGGATTCTAGTTTAGTTACAGATGCACATACTGGTTCTTTCTATGTTTCCACTGGTATTGCTCCTGAGGTTTCCAGCATGGAAGCCATCTCCTCTGGAGGAACATCCATGCCAGGAACTACCCACTTCCAAAAGTCTTCTCAAGAAGCTACAGAAAGCAGTCCCTATCATTCCACATACCCTCTCAGGACTGGGTCTTCAGGAATGCCCTTCACCATCACAGCAGGTCCTCCAAAGGTTACGCCACAGGATGCACTTATCCAAGACATGTCATCCACAATTTCCTGGGCAGGTAGCCTGCCAGCTTTGACTCAGGCTTTTCCACATTCAGGCATGACAACTCCTGTGAGCACCGGACCTCCAGATGCATCAAGCTCTCCCTCTGTGGAAGAAGGCAGCCTTCTCTCTTCCATGGTATCGACTACCGTTCAAACTTCACTTTCTTCAGTGTCCTCCATGTTACAAGAGGTCAATCCCTCCTCTTCGTTCCTTGGGATGTCAGTACTCACCTCGGAGCCAGAGAACAGCACTACAGCCAATCTGGACAAAAGCTTCGGATCTGGCAGCAGGCCACCTCCAGATATAAGCAGCACTGCAGATGGGACAATGGTCACCTCTGAAACCACCATAGACGCAGAGGCAACTCATCCTTCCACAGAAACAACAGAGGCTATGAAAACCACCAGTTCTGAGCACATGCCACTCTTTTCTGTCACAGACCAATCAGAGCCAAAGGGCATCACATCTTCAGGGATTGCCACCTCCAGCATGGTAGACCTAACTGTTTCCTCATCAGCATCTGCACCTTCTGAAACAACCAGGAATGATACAAAGTCATCTTCCTCCCTTACTACTGAATGGAGAGAGAACAGTACTTCACCAAGAGCCAGTTCAACCATGGAAGCATACACTATTTTAACTCCAGTGTCAACAGAGACTTCTATTACTGAGCCATCCAAGAAAGACATTCCAGTCACTGATAGAACCCCCATCCCAGGGTCTACTCTGTCAACATGGTCTCCAGGAATTCCTTCAGAAACCAGCAGTATATCCACAATATCCCTTACGGAGACTGAGCCAGCTGAACATGTGGCTTTCGCTACAGAGACTGTTTCGACTGAGGCCAGCACACTGGCTACAACTACCTTGGGCCCATTATCCACAGTCTCCATGGAAGAGGCACAAGTTTCCTCATCAAAGCCAACTAGGGCCACTCCTCTACTGGTTACCTCCTCCAGCACAGGACACACCACTGTGTCTGCATTAAGTCCTGTCTTCTCTGAGACCACAAAGAGTGAGCGTGAGTTACCTTCCTTCCTGACCACTGGAAGGAGAGAGTCCAGCACTCCACAGGGACCCTACTCTGTCACAGAGACAAAATCTGTCCTGTCTCATTCATCCACTGGTCCTGTCACAGCTGCTACAGAAGACATATCGTTGGACAGAATGTCCCACCCAACTCCAAATCAGTCAAAAGATTCTTCAAATACACTGACAGAAAGCAATGTCAGTCCATCAACCTCCCCTCTCATGAAAGGCTCAGAAGGAATGACTCTCACCGCTCAAGCAGGCATGCGTACTTCGGACACATCAAGCAGAGCCTCGAGGACAGAGGTTCCCGCGGTTTCGACTCAGAGTTTTCCACATTCAGAGATGACTACTCATATGAACATAGATCCTAATAGTGTTTTAAGCTCTCCTTCTGTGGAAGAAGCCAGCCCTCTCTCTTCTACTGCCGAAACCTCATTTTCCTCTGTGTCATCCATGTTACAAGGGGGCAGTGTCTCCTCTCCTCTCCTGAAGACCTCAGTTATCATGTCTAGCTCAGAGAAGACTACAGCCAATTTCAAGACAAGCTTGGGACGTGATACCAGCTCACTTCCAGATAAGAGCAGCACCTCAGATTACACATTGAGCACCACTGATGCCACCATAGACACAGAGGCAATTCACCCTTCCACAGAAACAACGGGCTTTGTGAGTGCCACCCATTCTGAACCTGTCTCACTTTCCTTTGCTCCAGACCAGTCAGGGCCATACAGCATCACCTCTGCAGGGGTTGGCACCTCCGGCCTTGTAGACCTCACAGTTTCCACATCAGCATCTTCTGAGACCACAAGGATTGAGACAGAGCCCTCATCGTCAGTTACTACTGACACAAGAGAGCCCAGCACCTCCCAACAAACAAGCTCACTCAGAGAAACATCCTCTATTCTAGCTCATGTGTCAACAGATGCTTCTACTACTGACCTCCCCAAGACAGGCTTTTCATCCTCTGATAAAACCCTAGTTCCAGATTCTACCACGTGGTCTCTGGGAGTCTCTTCAGAAGTCCACAGTACATCCACAATGGCCCATCCTGAAACTGAGCCAGCAGCATACAGAACGTTCACCTCAGAGAGTGTTTCTACTGGGCCTACATCACTGGATACAACTACTTTCAGCACACAGTCCACAGTCTCGATGAAAGTGATACAAGATTCTTCCTCAAGGCCAACGAGGCTCACATCCCCACCAATTACCACCTCCAACATAAGGGACACCACTGTGTCTGAATTAACCCCTGTCTTCTCTGAGAATGCAAAATCTACCACTGCCCAAGTTCCTTACTCTGCCCCCGAGACAAAGCCTGTGCTATCTCATGTGTCCAGAGGATCCTCCACAGCTGAGGTCTCCAGAACTGAAGTCACATCCTCAGACAGACTATCCCACCCCGCCCCTGATCAGACCAAAGGTTCTACTGATGGGCTGACAGAAACCAGCTTCAATCCATCCACCTCCCCTCTCAGGAAAGCTTCTGAGAGAATCACTGTCACCACTGAAAGAGGTATCATTACCCTGGGCACACCAACCACGACTTCGTGGTCAGGAGCTCCCTCTGTTTTAACTCAGGGTTTTCCACATTCAGAAATGACGGCTCTTATGAGCAGAAGCCCTAAGGAGGTGTCAAGCACACCTTCTCTGGAAGAAGCCAGCTCTCTCTCTTCCATGGCACCTACTGCGGAGAACATCTCCCTTTCCTCTGGGTCAGCTGTGTTACAAGGGGCCAGTCTCTCCTCGCCTCTACTTGGGACGTCAGCTGTCACTGCTGGCCCAGAGAAGACGACAACCAAAGTGAAAACAAGCTTGGGACTTGGCAGCAGACCACCTCCAGAAAGGAGCAGCACCTCAGATGGTACATTGACCACCCCGGAAGCCACCATACGCATGGAGGCAATTCACCCTTCCACAGAAACACCAGGCGTCACGAGTGCTGCCAGTTCTGAACATGCCCACTCTGAGTCACACGGCATCACATCTCCAGGGGGTGCCACTTCCAGTATAGTGGACTTCACGGTTTCCACATCAGCGCCTGCATCTTCCGAGACCACAAGGACTGCGACAAAGCCATCTTTCCCTCTTATTACTGGAATGAGAGAGACCAGCACTTCCCAGGGGTCTAGCTCAGCCACTGGGATATACACTGTCCTATCCCAGGTGTCAACAGATGTTTCTGCTACAGAGCTTTCCAACACAGGCTTTTCATACTTTGATAGAACACCCATCCCTGATTCTACTAAGTCAACATGGACTCCAAAAATCATGTCAGACTCCAGTAGTGCAGCCTCTATCTCCCCTACTGAGACGGAGCCAGCTGCACACACGACTTACCCCACACAGACTGTTTCTATTGAGCCTACATCATTGGATGCAACTCCTTTAGGCACCCTGTTCACAGACGCTTTGGAAGAGACCCAATTTTTAACTTCCAGTCCACCTAGGGTCACATCTCCCCCGGCGACCACTTCCATAATAGGTCAGACCACTGCTTCTGCATCAATGTCTGTCTTCTCCGAGACCCCAAAGACTGAGAGTGAGTTAACTTCCTCTCTGACCACTGGATTGAGAGAGTCCAGCACTGTGCAGTTACTCGACTCTTCCACAGAGACAAAACCTGTCCTATCTCATGTGTCCAGTGGCACTGCCACAGTTCAGGTCTCTAGAACTGAAGTCACATCGTCAGGTGGAATATCCATCGCAGCCCCGGATCAGACCATAGGTTCTACTGCTGTATTGAGAAAAACCAGCATCAGCCCAGCCACCTCCCCAATCAAGAAAGATTCTAAAGGCATCCCTCTCACCACTGAAACAGATATCCTTACTCTGGACACCTCAACCACAGCCTCATGGGTCAGGACACCCTCCCTCTTGACTCAGGGTTTTCCACATTCAGAAATGACGACTCTTCTGAGCAGAGGTCCTAAGGATGGGTCAAGCACTCCCTCTGAGGAAGAAGCCAGCTCACTCTCTTCCATGGCCCCTACTACTGCCCGAATCTTGCAATCCTCTTTGTCCTCCACGTTAGCAGGGAGCAGTTCTTCCTCCCTCCTCCCTGGAACCTCAGTTGTCACCTCTGATGCAGAGAAGACTACAGCCAGTTTGGATACAAGCTGGACACCTGACAGCAGGTCAGCTTCACAAATGAGCAGCACCTCAGATGATACCCTGACCACCTCCGAAGCCACCATTGACACAGACGCAATTCACCCTTCCACAGAAACTACGGCCTTTGTGAGTGCCACCCGTTCTGAGCACATAGCACTTTCCTTTGTTCCAGCCCACTCTGAAACACACAACACCACATCTCCAGGGGTTGCCACCTCCAGCGTGATGGACTTCACTGTTGCCACAGAAGTACCCGCATCTTCTGAGACCACAAAGATTGAGACAAGGCCGCCATCTTCCATTATTACTGGAACGAGTGAGACCAGCGCCCCCCAGGGATCCAGTGCAGCCACTGAGACATCTTCTAGTCACTCTCATGTGTCAACAGATGCTTCTACTTCGGAGTTCTCCAACACAGAGATTCTGTCCTCTTACAGAACACCCACCCCAGGTTTGACTCTGTCCGCATGGTCTCCGGGAATGTCTCCACAAACCAGCAGTAGTTCTTCTCTGTCCCTTTATGAAACGGAACCACCTTCACATGTGACTAATTCCACGCAGACTGTCTCTTCTGAGCCCACATCACAAGAGGCAACTACCTTGGGTCCACTATCTATGGAAGAGACACAATTTTCCTCCTCAAGACCAATTGAGGCCACATCTCCAGTGGTTACCACCTCCATCATAGGGCACACGACTGTGTCTGAGGTAACTCCTGTCTATTCTGAGACCACAGCTATTGAAAGTGAGTTCACTCCTTCCCTGGCCCCTGGACTAAGAGAGTCCAGCACTCTCCAGATATCTTACTCTGCCACGGAGACAAAACCTGTCCTATCTCACGCGTCGTCCGGAGGAATGGCTTCAACTGAGGTCTCCAGAATTGAGGTCACATCTTCCAACAGAATATCCCACCCAGTCCCTGATCAGACCAAAAGTTCTACCAATGTACTGATGGAAAACAGTATCAGTCCATCCGCCTCCCATTTCATGAGCTCTGAAGGAATTACTCTCGCAGCTGAAGCAGACACATTTACTCTGGACACATCAGTCTCAGCCTCGGGGGTAGGGTCTCCCTCAGATTTGACTCAGGGTTTTCCACATTCAGAAATGACAACTCTTATCAGCAGAGGTCCTAAGGAGGTGCCTAGCTCTTTTTCCATGGAAGAACCCAGCTCACTCTCTTCCATGACACCCACTACTGCCCAAACCTTATTTCATTCTGAGTCCCCCATGTTACAAAGGGGTAGTTCTTCCTCTCCTCTCCTTGAGACTTCTATCCCAGAAAAGACCACAGCCAGTTTGCAGACAAGCTTGGAACCCAGCAGCCGGCTACCTTCCGAAATGAGCAGCACCTCAGATGACACAATGACCTTCTCTGGATCCACCGTCCGCCCAGAGGCAAGTCAGCCTTCCGCAGAAATCACGGGGCTTATGAGTCCCAGCAGTTCAGCACATCCATCACTTTCCTTGGTCCCGGCTCACTCAGAGCCAGACCGCATCACCTCTCCAGGGGTCGCCACCTCCAGCATGGCGCACTTCACTGTTTCCACAGAAGTACCCGCATCTTCTGAGGCCACAAGAACTGAGACAAAGCCGTCTTCCTCCCTTACTACCGGAATGGCAGAGGACAGCACTTCCCCAGGATCCAGCTCAGCCACTGAAACATACACTTTTCTATCTCCTGTGTCCACAGATGCTCCTATTACTGAGCTCTCCAAGACAAAAATCCCATCCTCTGGTAGAACACCTTTCTCAGGTTCTGCTCAGTCCACATGGTCCCCAGAAACCAGCAGTACAGCCTCTATCTCGTTCACAAAGACTGAGATGACTTCAAGTGTGACCGTCACCACAGAGCCTATCTCATCTGAGGCTACACCACTAGATGTGAATACCTTGGGTTCTCTATCCACAGTCTCAAACGAAGAGACACGATTTTCCTCCTCGAGGCCATCTAGGGCCACATCTCCACTGGTTACCACTTCCATCATAAGGGACATCACTGGCTCTGTAGCAACTCCAAGTGAAAGTGAGTCCATTTCCTCTCAGACCACAGGATTGAGAGAGTCCAGCCCTCCACAGGTACCCCACTACTCTGCCACAGAAACAAAGCCTGTCCGATCTCATGTGTCTATTGGCACTGCTACAGCTGGAGCCTCCAGAAGCGAAGTCACCTCATCAGACAGAATATCCCACCGAGTCCCTGATCAGACCAAAAGTGCTAGTGATGTTCCGACAGAAAGCAGCATGAGCCCATCCACCCCCCTTCTCTTAAAAGACTCCGAAGGCATCACTCTCACACCTGAAACAGCTCTCTTTACTCTGAACACATCAACCACAGCCCCGTGGGTAAGGACTCCCTCAGTTTCGACTCAGGGTTTTCCATTTTCAGAGATGACTACTCTTACAAGTAGAAGTCCTAAGGACGTGTCCAGCTCTTTCTCCATGGAAGAAACCAGCACTCTCTCTACTATAGGCCCTACTACTGCCACCAAAGTCTCACATTCCTCGGTGTCTCCTGGGTTAGAAGGGTACAGTTCCTTCTTTCCTCTCCTTGGGACCTCAGTTGTCACCGTGGGTCCAGTGAAGACTACGCCTAATCTGTCCACAGGCTTGGGACCTGCTGGCACACCAACTCCAGAAAAGAGCAGCACCTCAGGTGATACAAGGACCATCTCTGAATTCACCATCCACACAGAGGCAAGTCACCCTTCCACAGAGTTGATGGGTATTATGAGTCCCAGCAGTTCTGAGCATGTATCACTTTCCATTGTGCCAGCTCACTCACAACCATACAGCATCGCATCTCCGGTGCTTGCCACCTCTAGCGTGATAGACTTCACTGTTTCCCCATCAGCACCTGCACCTTCGGAGACCACCGAGGTTGACACAAAGCCATCCTCCTCCATTACTACTGGAATGACAGAGACCAGCACAACCCAAGAAAGCAGCTCTACTCCCGAAGCATTGTCTATTCTCTCCCAGGTGTCAACAGATGCTTCCACGACTGAGCTCACAAATACAGAGTTTGCATCGACTGAGAGTACACTCATGCTAGGTTCTACCAAGCCGACGCCCTCCCCAGGAATTTCAGCAGACACCAGCAGTACAGCCACTCTCTCCTTTACTGAGACTGAGTCGGCTGCACACATGACCTTCACCACACAGACTTTAACTACTGCCCCTCCATCATTGTCTACAACTACCTTGGGCCAACTATCCACAGACTCTACGGAAGAGACCCTGTTTTCTTCCTCAGGGGCTACAGCCCCACCTATTACCACTTCCATCTTTGGGCACACCATTGTTTCTGTATTAACTCCTGTCTTCTCTGAGACCACAAAAAGTGAGAATGAGTTAACTTCTACTCTGACCACTGGATTGAGAGAGCCCAGCACTCCACAGGCACCTTACTCTGCCACAGAGACAAAACCTGTCCTATCTCATGTGTCCATTGGCACTGCTACAGCCTCCAGAACTGAAGTCACATCGTCAGACCGAATGTCCCACCCAGTCTCCGATCAGACCGTAAGTTCTGCTGATGTTCTGACAGAAAACAGTGTCAGCCCATCCACCTCCTCTCTCATGAAAAATACTGAAGGATTCACTCTGGAGCCTGAAACAGACATCCTTCCTCTGGACACATCAGCCACAACCTCATGGCCAGGGACTTCTTCAGTTTTGACTCAGAGTTTTCCACATTCGGAGAGGACTACTCCTATGAGCAAAGATTCTAAGGATGTGTCACGCTCTCCCTCTGTTGAAGAAACCAGCTTTCTCTCTTCCCTAGCACCTATCACTGCCACGACTTCATCTTCTCCTATTTCTTCAGCGTTCAAAGAGTCCAGTCCCTCTCCTCTTCCTGTGACCTCAGCGTTCACGCCTGACCTACTGACAACATCCGCCATGTTAGGAACGAGCTTAAAACCTGGTTCAAGTTCACCTTCAATTTTGAGCACCCCTTCAGTTGTGATGAATTCCACACCAGAAACCACCCTGGAGACAGAGGCAATTCACCTTTCTACAAATACAACGGCCACTCGGATGACCACCAGTTCCACACACGAAACAACGTCCTCAGCCTCCACCAGAACCACATATCTCGTGACTACTGCCATTGCAATGGAGACCACCTCTGTTCCCCCAGTAATGCCAGCCTCTTTAGGGACCACAAGTATTGAACCATTACCACTTTCACACCTGACTCCTGGACTCACAGATACGAGCACATCTCTGCACAGAGGCTCAGCCATACCCACACACCCTCCTGCATCCACTCATCTATTGAAGGCTCCCAAGACAGACGTCACTTCTTCTGTGACAATGTCAGCCTCCGATCAATCTCAGTTTTCACCGTTCCCTCAAATTCCTGTGGGAACAGCCCCTCATCTTTACACGTCTCCCTCTATGATAGGGTCTTCTGGGGTGACCTCCCCAGAAGCCACCCTGACTGCATCTGTATCAGAAAGTACCCATCCCTCAATCACAGACATGCTGCCATCAACGGAGACTATCCCAGCTGACACACCGATCCCGTCTCTGCCAGAGTTCACGACTTCCTTTGGCACAACTGGAATTCTGGGCACCAACTTGGCTCCCCTTTCATCCAGTTCATTCTCTAGGACAGAAGCAAGCCCTGGGGTTGATCTTATTTCCACAATCTCAGATAGTGTGCCTTCATTGGCTTCAACGTCATTCACCTCTTCCACATTTACTGCCACCCATTCGCCACCCAGCACTAGCCTCCATGGAATGACTTCCTCACCCGCTACCACATATACAGTAAACAACAGCCTTGGGGCAGAGAGTAGCACACAGCCAACTCAGACATCTTTATCACCTCTTGTGGATGCCAGGAGAACAGAAAGTGCTGACCGGGAATGGGTGACAAGTGGTCCTCAAATTACTTCACATTCTACGTCATTAACAAGTAAGGACTCAAAATTTCCACTCTGATTCTCTGTGACTCCTAGATAATAGCTCCTTTCCTGAGAAGTAAAAAAGAAGTTAACTAGGAATGTATCCCTATACCAGAAATATATTTTAGAACTCTTAAAGAAATCTATTCTCAGTTCTCGGTACATGACTTAAGAATTAGGGAAACAAAACTAAATTAGCAAGGTGGTTGACAAATGTATTACCATGGTGATTGTTCTAACATTACTATTAAGAATGACAGTTACAATATTAATAACATTCCATGTCTATACAACATTTATTTTGTTCCAAGCACTCTTCTAAGTTGTTTAATCTTCATCATAATGCTCTTTGAAATAGGTTCTAGCAAACTGTACCACAGGGAAAACTGTAGCACAGAGAGTAATTTTCTCAAAACTGCACAAGTAAGTGACAGAAGTAGGATAAAAGTTCAAATTATATGGAATCCATCCTGTTAACCAATAGCCTAAGCAGACGTGGTCTGAGAGGTAAAAGAAAAATCAACAAAGAGAAGACACCACAGAGACAATTTTAAGAAGAATGATCAGTTCTATCAAACACTAAAGAGTAGTCAGATTGTATGGAGGTGGGAAGTTCTTTAGCAACTTGGGAGTCTTCTGGGATTCTACTGAAGGGAGTAGACTGAAGGAGAGTAGGATGAAAGCTAAAATATTACATAGATTAAAAGAGGAATTTTCCCTTTGATTTGAATATGTTTCTGTATTGATAACAAGGAGTCAAAAGCAAGAACAAGGTGAAAGAAAAGGTAAGTGAATTAAAATTGAGGGAACAAAGTAGCTGAGGATGTGGGAGAGACCCAAAGTTTAAGAAGAGAAACAGCACTTCGAGAGGATGAGGGGATAAGGGAAGGGTCCTCTTGGAGAACCCATTCCTTGACAAGGATTGAAATAGTTCCCAATGCTATTCTGGACTCAAGACCAGAGAAGGCTTCTAACTATTCCCGCGCCTAGATCATCAGACGATGTCTACAGGAAGTTGACTTTGATTCCCTCTCACAGATTTAAAACACTCAGTGTACAGCCATATTAACAGCTATTGATCCATGTCCTAAAATTCAGATTAGTAGTACAATGATGCGTGCTCAGGAAGTATAGCATGAGCTGATAAGAAGATGGAACTGTGTCTGGATGAGTGGAGGATGAAAGAGGGGAAAGAGGAGCTAAAAGAATGAAAGGAGGGGTGTATGAATCTTGGAAAGAGAGGATGGATGAAGGATGGGTGGAAGGGAAAATCTATTGAATTAAAGATTGAAAGAAAAAAGAATGGAAAGAATATAGGGAGAAAGTTTGGAAGGGAGTAAAGGTTGAAGGAAAGAGAAGTGAATGACAAAGGAATGGATCAGGCTAGACGAGAGGATGTACATTGGTACAGATAGCAACTGGAAACACAGGGAATCCAGGGCGGATGACTCCTCCAGGACCAGTGGTGAGAGTGGCGATGCCTGGAGGGTGGAGGGAACATGGGATAGAAAGGAGGAACTGATTACAAGAATCTATGTATAGCCTCCTCCCTGGGGGGTGGACAGCAGAGAAGAGGGCAGGGGGAGACGTTGGACAGTGTAACATATGACAAAATAATAACAATTTATGAATTATGAAGGGTCCATGAGGTAGGGGGAGTAGGGAAGGAAAACGAGCAGCTGATATTAAGGGCTCAAGTGGAAGGCAAATGTTTTGAGAATGATGATGGCAACAAATGTACATATGTGCTTGACACAATGGATGTATGTATGGATAGTGATAAGAATTGTACACACCCCCAACAAAATGATTAAAACAAAGAAGGATGAACTGTAGGAAGAATAGATGATCAGATATAGGAATAGATAAAAGGATGGAAGAATGTGGGTGGATGATGATGTGTGGATAGGTGCAGCCACTCGTGACATGTAACTCTGACCCAATTTCATACAAATGGGCTTCAATAGGTTTGAGCTGAGTAGTAAAATAAGTAGATCCAGTTAGACAATGCTCACCTTCTGGTTAAGTTACTCAATATTTCTTCTTCATCCTCACTTTTAGGGACAGATGGCATAGTGAACCCTATCACAAGGATTCCCAATGAAGCAGCACATGGAGGTTCCCCAGTACCAACAAGTGGCCCTCTGACATCTAAATCTGTTACCGCTAAAGGTATGTACATTTTTGCTTACATACATTTTCATGTTCCAGAGAGATGAACTTTTTCCCTTAATATTGAGAATTGTGTGAGTTCATCGTGGCTTCACTGTCTAAAGTCACTGTTTCAGAGTTATCTGTTAGAACGTGTCCTTAAAACATGTTAAGTGAGTTTAGCTTGTGGTTGGCTATGGCAGCTTCACAAATACAACACAATTTAGTTAATTTTGTTTCCTGATCATGCACTTCAGACTAGCCACCAAACCATCTGTCAGTGGAGACCTGCAGACTGGTATGTTACTGAATAGGTTTCAATAGAGTTTCTAGACTAAAATGGAGTAGATGGAAAAGGCTGGTGGTTGATTTCTGAGAATTAGCTAGTGAAAATCCTATGTATCACAATAATCATATCCCCAACCCAACATAAGTTGGCACAAGACCAGGCAGGCTTTTATTCTTGTTAGGTACCATAGAGTTGGTTCTGACCCATAGTGACCTCATGCACAACAGAATGAAATACGGCTTGGTCCGGCACCATCCTCACAATTGTTCCTTTGCTTAAGCCCATTGTAACCACTGTGTCAATCCATCTCCTTGAGGGTCTTCCTCTCCTTTGCTGCCCCTCTACTTTACCAAACAGGATGTTCTTCTTCAGGGACAGGTCTCTCCTGGAAATATGCCCAAAGTAGGTAAGAGAAAGTCTTGACATCCTTGCCTCTTAGCAGAACTCTGGCTGCACTGCTTCCAAGAGAGGTTTGTTGTTCTTGTAGCAGTCCATGGTGATTTCACTATTCTTCCCCAGCACCACAAGTCAAATTCATTGCGACTTCTTCGGTCTTCCTTAATCAATGTCCAAATTTCACATGCATACGAGGCAAGTGAAAATACCACGGGTTGGGTCAGGCACACCTTAGTCCTCAAAGTAACATCCTTGCTTTTCAACTCTAAAGCAGTTACCTAATGTAATACGTCACTTAATCTCTTGATCTCCCTAGTTGCTAACAAGTCAGTCCTCATTTTCAGCCAGCAGGGTTGTGTCATCTGAGTATCTTAGATTATTAGTAAACTTTCTCCCAATCCTGATGCCATTTTTCTTTCTTTTTAAAAAAATCATTTTATTAGGGCTCATACAGCTCTTATCACAATCCATACATACGTCGATTGTGTAAAGCAAACTTATATATTCGTTGCCCTCATCATCTCAAAACACTTGTTTTCCCCTTGAGCTCCTGGATCAGCTCCTTGTTTTTCTTTTTCGTTTTTCCTCTCCCTCCCTGCTCCCCCATTCCTCATGAACGCTTGAAAATTTATAAATTATTATTTTATCATATCTTACACTGCCTGATGTATTCCTTCACCCACTTTTCTGTTGTCTGTCCCTCAGGGAGGAAGTTATATGTAGATCCTTGTAATCAGTTCCTCCTTTCTATGCCCCTTTCCCACCTCCCTCCTGGCATCACCACTCTCACCAGTGGTCCTCAGGGGTTCATCCATCCTGGATTCCCTGTGTTTCCAGGTCCTATCTGCACCACTGTGCATCCTCTGGTTTAACCAGGTTCGTAAGGTAGAATTGGGATCATGATAGTGGGGGTGGGCCGGGGGGTAGGGGAGGAAGTGTTTAAGAACTGGTATCCCATCATCTACTGATGAATCTACTCGTGGATCTCCATGAATGTAGGCTTGTGTAGCTATCACTGTAGCGATGTCACCTTTGGCATTTGCACTCTTCCCAGTGTCTTCTCCTGCCTCCACCATTTTTGACTGACCTCCTTCTTGTACATTGCCTTCATCCAAGAACCTTCAAAGCTTGAAAGGGTTTTTGCCATTGCCTCTCCTCATCATCATCATCATCACCATCATCAATTACATTTAAAGCCCTGAAGATCTCCTCTCAGAAATAAGGTCGTTAGGATATTCTTTTTCTCTTTCTTCTTAACAGTGTCAATTACAGATCAAGTAATTTACATATCATGTCATTCAATAGTTGACTCATGCAATGATATCAAAGAAAACTGTCCAATCACCCTCACTTCAATTTTTGAGAGCATCCCCCACTCCCATGGTTAAATCGCCTCTAAGGTAAGTATGCAATCACAATCTGCTCTAATGCTCCCTCCCCACTCCTGTCTTCACTATGTACCCCTAGATCCCATTTCCCTCCCTATCATGCACTCCCCACCCCTGTATTCCCTATATACCCTTGTATCAGTTAGTCTCATTAGGCATCCACTCCTCCTGTGCTTCACATCTGGGCGACCCAACAGAAAACAATACAAAACAAAATCACGCTAAGGTGGTAAGGATAAAAAATTAATATTATGCAGAAAAATTACAAATAATGTGTAAGAAGGAGCAAACCCCAAACAGCATTCAAAAAGCAAGGGCAGAAATGTCTGTCATGGAACCAGTAGGAGATACTGACCCCAGAACAGATTCAGGTCTTGTCTACAGGTGGTCATCGGTCCAAGTATCAAGATTGATCTAGCATCGTCAATATTACAATGATCTCTGCCTGAGAGTAAGGCTGTCTGAGACTCTTGCCCATGGCTACAGTAGATCTGCCAGTGGCTCAGCCTGACTAGCTACTCTGCAGATGGGTTTGGGGCTCCTACTGTCCTCCATAGCCCTCCATAAATTGGGTGTTCATAACTTTTGCTCTGATACTTTTCTCCTCACCGTATTCAAATTTTTTAATCATCATCTCTAGATCACACAAGCTGGTGTGCTTCTTCTGTGTGGACTTAGTTGACTCCTTGCTTAGATGGCTGCTTGTTTGAATACATGCTGTTAAGACACCAGACACTATTCCGATTTATAGTTGGGCATGCACCATCTGGTTTCTTCATCACACTTTGTTTTAGCACCCTTATCTTCAGTGGTCATTTCATGAAGGTGAGCGTGGATCAGGGCTATGATGTAAAAACATATTGTTCTTAAGTTGGAGCTAGGATTTAGTGTGAACCCCAAATAGGATAATATTTTTAAGGCAACAGGTATATATTTATATACACTCCAGAAACTATATCATCAAAATAATAAAAATCAGATGATAGAAACTCAGTGCCACTCAGTCAATTCAACTCATAGCAACCCTACAAGAACCGCCCCTGGGGATATGTGAGAATGGAAATCTCTATGGGAGCTCTTTGTCCTGTGGATTGGCTGGTGGTTTGAAACTACTCACCTTGCCATTAGCAGCCAGCGCATAACCCAGACACCACCAGAACTCAAGTGACAGAGGAGTACACAAAATAAATAGGATATTCTTAATTGGTTACACTAGGGACATTGGTCGGTAGCATTAGCAGGCTTGGCCCTCATTGAAGCCAAAATCTCCTCTGTTTTACCCCTCCCCCTGCACTAAACTCCTGTAGACTCTGTGGTCTTTTCTAGAGGTGCATCCAGGTGTTTTTCTCCTCACTGGGAGCCATTTTCTGAAGCCCCTATCAAGAGTTGCTGTCTCACCCAAATGGCTACTGCTCAAGGACTCTTTCAGTTCAAGTGGTCAGCTCTGGTACTACACTTGAGTAATTCTTCAACCCGTATTAATGTTGTAGCTGAAGTAGGTGTACACACAGTGCTAATAGAGAGTAATAGTACAATAATATTGTTGCTGTGTGCTACCAAGCTGATTCCAATCCAATATCAGTAGTAGTAGGTCATACTTGTCATAGTAACCACACTAGAAATTACAGATAATAAAGAGGAACCCTGGTGGTGTAGTGGTTGTGCATTAGGCTGTAGTTGGCACAAGACCAGGCAGCCTCTTATTCTTGCATGCCATCCTTTCGAACTCAAGGGCTGCAGTTTGAAGCCACCAGTTTCTCCTCAAGAGAAATATTGAGGTTTCTACCCTTGTAAAGAGTTACAGTCTCAGAAACTCACAGGGGGAGTTCTATCCTGTCCTATAGGGTTGCTTTGAGTCTAAACCAACTTGACAACAGTGATTGATAAAGGATAGTAATAAGAGTATTAGCAAGTAATGAAAAGTAGTAATATCAGCGGTAATGGCAGAAATAGTAATGACGATAGTAACTATAATAGGAACAGTGCTAGTAGTACCTAGTAGTGGTAATAACAGCAGAAATCATAGTTGTTGTCCTGGTTGTTAGATGCCATGCATATGAGGAGATTAAAAATGCCAAGAATAGTGTTGTTGTTATTGTTGTCAGGTGCTTTTGCATTGTTTCTGGCACATAGCAACATGATGCACAACAGAATGGACACTACACACTCCTGCAACATCCTCACAGGTGTCCCCAGGCTTGAGTTCATTGTGGCAATCACCTTGTCAGTTCACCTCATTGAGGACCTTTCTCTCCCTCACTGCCCACAACTCTACCGAACATTGTCTCTCCTGACATTATGTCCAAAATTTGTAAGGTGAAATCTTGCCATCCTTGGCTCTAAAGAGGACTCTAGCCCTACTTCTTCTGAGACGTATTTATTTGTCCTTTGAGCAGTCTATGGTATTTCAATCTTCTCCAGCACCACAATTCAAATGCATCAATTCTTCTTCAGTCTTCCTTATGCGGTGTCCAACTTTCACATGCACATGATGCAATGGAGAATACCATGGCTTGGCAGAGGCACACCTTAGTCCTCAAAGTAACATCTTTGCTTTTCAACACTCTAAAGAGGTCTTGTGCAGCAGATTTACCATTGTGGCCTGAATCTCTTGACTGCTGTTCCATGAGCACTGATGGTTGTAAATCCAATAAAAGATGAAATCCTTGATAACTTCAATTTTTCTTCATTTATTGTAATGTTACCTACTGGTCCAGTTGTCAAGATTTTTGTCTTCTTGATATTGAGTTGTTATCCACAATTAAGGCTATAATCCTTGGTCTTCATCAGCAAGTACTTCAAGTTCTCTTTACTTACAGCAAGCAAGGTGTATCATCTGTGTATCGCAGGTTGTTAATAAGCCTTTCTCCAATCCCAAAGCCACATTCTTCTTCATATATTCTAGCTTCTTTGATGGTTTACTAATCATATAGAAATAATTAGTATGGTGAGAATTCCACACTCGCACACACTTTTCCTGATTTCAAAGCATGCAGTATTCCCCTGTGCTGTTCCCACAATTGCCTTTTGATCTATGTACAGGTTCCGCATGAGCACAATGTAGTGTTCTTGGATTCCTGTTCTTCTCAAGCTACCTGTAGTTTATTATAATCACACAGTCTAATTACTTAGTATAATTAATGAAACACAACTAAACATCTTTCTGCTATTGTCTGCTTTCATGCAAGTTTCATTTGACATCAGCAATAATATCCTTTGTTCTACATGCTCTTCTGAATCCAGCCTGAAATAATAGTAGTAGTGATATATTATTGTGACCTAAGATGCATTAGGATGGGTGCATTTTTTAACAATCCCCTGAGATGAACCTTGTACTTATTTTCACTTTATACATGAGAAATGGAGGTCTACATGGCTTGGTACCTTAAAATGCCACACATCTATTTATCAGAGGAGGAAAACTATGTTATTCTAGAGCTCAGGCTTTCAAGCACTGTGATACATGCTCTCTCTCAAGTCATAGGAGACTCCGAATACATCCATCTACCTATACATATACCCATCATTAATTCACTCATTCAATAAATACTTGCAGACCTCTAGTTACTATATGTCAGGCAGTCATACATTAATAGCTATACCAAGCAGTGTGTGAGAAATGGTTCAGACCATATCATAAGGAAATGTTGAGAGAAAGAGGGGCTGTATTCTGATGCAGATTTGAGAAGGATTAATGGGGCTGGTATTTAAAGAAGGACAGAAAGTAAGAATTCATGGGGAATGGGCATGTCAAGCATAGCGAACGCTTCAGCAAAGGCTCAGAGATTGGAAAATACAGAAAATATCTGGAAAGGAGAGCAAAGTAGTCTGGCCAAGAGTGATTGTGGGCTTTTAACTCACAATTATGCAAGGTCAGCACGTTAATGGCAATCACAAGTCCCTTTCCATTACAAAAGCATGCCAGGTGCATCCACTTAATAATAATCAAGAGTTCTCTCCCTTTCCTTATGTGGAGGAAAAAGTAAGTTATTTCCAGTCTAGTGAGTATTTTGGTAATCTTGTCCACGTTTCATGTTTATTACAATTCACAGGACTATTCACAAGAGGAACGGAGAGGGCAGAGACTGCCACAACATCTCTGAAGGCCACAGGAGGCATGACAGTTCTGACCACCACAAGCTCCACTACCACGCTGGAAACCCTGACTTCCCTTAGGACATCAAGTGCCACAGCCAGCACACTAAGGCTGATTACCACAACCCCAACTGTTTCGGCCAATGTTTCTGAGAAGACAGCATCACTAGCTTTCAGGCCTGGGGCACAGACCAGCACAGCTCTTCCCACGACAACTCCATCTATGGTCAGGAGCGAGCCACACATCACGACCTCAGCATTCCCTACTTCTGCAGCGGCAACCAGGCCTGCTCTTGGAACTTTAACCAATCCCCCTTATGAACCAGAAACAGCCACCTCATGGAACACCCGTACGACAGAGATCAGCCCATCCTCTCCTGGGACCATCACAAAAGTTTCCTATGGTGAATCAGACAGCACACCCACAATCACCACCAGTTCTCAGGAAGAAGCCAGTTCAGCCTTTCCAGCTCCAACAACCTCCCCTGGTGTACCAGGGGTGGTAACCTCACTGGATACTACTTTGGGGGCAGAGGCAAGTACAACTCTTGCAGTGATGACTGATTCCCCAGGTCAATCAGTGAGCACAGTCTCATTGACCACTCATCCTAGGACACAGACCAATTCAACTGATACAACTCCAACTGTGTACTCGAGTGAGCAAGGGGTGGTGACCTCACTGGTCACAAGTTCTGGGGCAAAGACAGACTTGGTTATCCCAAGTATCACTGATCCCATTGGTCAGCCAAATATAACACCCATATGGGTCACCCATCCTGCAGAGATCAGCCCAACTGTGCCCAGAACAAATCCAAGTGTTTCCTACAATGGAACAGACACCGTGCCCACAATGACCACCAATCTTGAGGAAAAAGCCAGCTCTGCTATTCGAACTCTGACTCCTTCACTTGATGCCCTCCATATGGTGACCTCACTGGTCACTGTCACTGAGGCAGAGATCAATGCAACTATTCCAACGATGAGAGATTCCCTGCATGAACCTGTCACCCATTCCAAGACAGAAGCTAGCTCAGCTCTTCCAACTTTGACTGTCTCCCCTACTAGTTCTGGAGCAAAAGACTCCACAGCTCTGGGAACTCTGACTGATTCTTCTCCTGAGCCACAGACAGCAACTTCACGGTTCACCCATTCTGTAGAGACCAGCCCAACAGTTCCTAAGACAACCCAGAATGTGTCCCATGGTGAATCCGACAGCACACCCACAATGGTCAACAATCTTTTGACAGAAACCAGTTCAGCTCTCCCAACTCTGACTGTCTCATTAGGTGTCCTGGATATGGTGACTTCACTTGTCACTAGCTCTGAAGCCCAGACCAGTATGACTATTCTGACACCCTTGACAGTGACCCATCCTAGTGTAGACACCAGCTCATCCACCTTCCCTAATGGGCCAGAGAAGGCAACCTCATCGGTCACTAGGTATGGGGAAGAGACCAGTATGGCTATTCAAACCCTGACTAATTTTCCAGGTCTCCAAGAGACCACAGGCTCATTGACTCACCTTGGGACAGAAACAAGTTCATCTCTTCCCACTCCAATGGTCTTCCCTGGATCATCAGGAATGGTGACCTCATTGGTCACTAGTGCTGGAGCACAGACAAGTATAACTATTCCAACTCTGGCTGTTTCTCCTGGTGAACAAGAAACCACATCTTCAGTGATCAGTCATCCTGGTAGTGGACCTAGTTCAGACATTCCAACTCTGCCAGTGGTTTCCACTAGTGTAATAGGAATGGTCAACTCTCTGGTCACCAGCACAAAGGTAGAAACAAGCAAAACTCTTCCAGAGATGACTGTGTCTCCTAGTGAACCAAAGACAACAGCCTTAACAAACACTTATTCTGGGGCTGAATCCAGGTCAATGGTTTCAACTCCAGCTGTTTCCACTAGTGTACCTGGGGCAGTGACTTCATTGATCACTAGTTCTGGATCAGAGACCAGTTTCACCATTCCAACTCTAACTGTTTCTCTTGGAAAACCAGAAACCACATCCTCATTGGCCAGTAATCCCCATACTGAGTCCAGTTCAGCTATTCCAACTACACCAATGGCTTCCACTGGTGTATTGACAACTGTGACTTCATTGAAAACTAGTCCTGGAGCTCAGACCAGTCCAACTATGACTGAATCCCTTCATGAAATACAGACTACAACTAGACCAGTCACCCATCCTACCAGAGACTCCAGTTCATCTGTTACAGTCTTCATGAGTGCGTCAGGGACAGTGACCTCATTGATCACTAGTTCTGGGGACACAAGTATGGCCTTTCAAGCGCAAAATCCAACTAATTCTCCAGAACTAACAGAGACCATAAGTTCATTAGTGACTCATTCTGGGACAGAAACCAGTTCATCACCTGTAAATGTGACTGTCTCCTCTGGATTGATGACTTCACTGGGCACTGACTCTGGCGTAGAGACCAATACAACTATGCCAACTGCTGCTTCCGATGAATCAGTAACCCTTTCTGTGATTCAGTCCAGTTCAGCCACTCCAAATCTGATTGGTTCCACTGGTGTCACAGGGAAGATGACCACAATGACAACTAGTTCCAGAGCAGAGAAAAGTACAATTATTCAAACAAAGACTGATTATCCTGATGAATTGGAGAACACAGCCTTACCAGTCACCCATCCTAGTACTGAGTCAAATGCAGCTGTCCAAACTATGCCAGAGGTCATGACTTCACTGATGACTGCTTCTGGAACGGAGACCAGTACAGCTACTCCAACTCTGGTTGTTTCTCCTGGTCAACAAGAAACCACATCCTCATTGGTCAGTCACTCTGAGACTGAGTCCAGCTCAGCCACTCCACCTCTGCCAGTGCTTTCCACTGGTGTAACAGGGGTGGTGACCTCATTGGTCACCAGCTCCAGGGCACAAATAAGCACAGGTGTTCCACCCCAGGCTGTTTCTCCTGTTAAGCCAGAGACCACAAGTTCATCAGTCACTCATGCTGGTGCTGAATCCAGTTCAATCTTTCCAAACCTGACTATTTCCCCTGGTGTACCAGGGGTGATGACCACAATGGTCACTAGTTCTGGAACAGAGACCAGGACAGCTACACCAACTCTGACTGTCTCCCCTGATGTACCAGGGATGGTGACCTCACTGTTGACTACTTCTGGCACAGAGACCAGTACAACCCCTGCCTCTCTGATTGTTTCACCTGGTCAACAAGGACCCACATCCTCATTGGCCAGTTATCCTGGGACTGAGTCCAGCTCAGCCATTCCAACTATACCAGTGGTGTCCACTGGTATAGCAGGGGAGGTGACTTCATTACTCACTAGCTATGGGGTACAAACAAGTACTGGTGTCCCAGGCTCGAATGTTTCTCCTGGTAAGCTGGAAACCACAACCTTATCAGTCACCCATCCTGGTACTGAGTCCAGTGCAGCTGTCACAACTATGCCAGGGGTGATGACCTCATTGGTAACTAGTTCTGGGACCAAGACTAGTACAGCAACTCCAACTCTGACTGTTTCTCCTGGCTTATCAAGGATGATGACCTCATCAAGGGTGATGACCCCATTGATGACTACTTCTGGAACCCGGCCCAGTACAGCTATTCCAACTCTGGTTGTTTCTCCTGAACAAGAAACCACATCCTCATTGGCCAGTCACCCTGGGACTGAGTCCAGCTCAGCCATGCCAACTCTGCCAGTGCTTTCCACTGGTGTAACAGGGGTGGTGACCTCATTGGTCACTAGCTCCACGTTACAGACAAGCACAGGTGTTCCACCCCTGACTGTTTCTCCTGCTAAGCCAGAAACCACAAGCTCACCAGTCACTCATGCTGGTGCTGAATCCAGTTCAACTTTTCCAACTCTTACTATTTCCCCTGGTGCACCAGGGGCGATGACCACACTGGTCACTCATTCTGGAATAGAGACAAGCACAGCTACTCCAACTCTGACTGTTTCCTCTGGTGTACCAGGGATGAAGACCTCGCTGTTGACTACTTCTGGCACAGAGACCAGTACAGCCCCTCCATCTCTGATTGTTTCACCTGGTCAACAAGAAATCACATCCTCATTGGTCAATCATCCTGGGACTGAGTCCAGCTCAGCCATTCCAACTCTGCCAGAGGCTTCCACTGGTGTAACAGGAGTGGGGACTTCATTGGTCACCAGCTCTAGGGTGCAAAGAAGTACTGGTGTTCCAGGATTGAATGTTTCTCCTGGTAATCTAGAAACCACAACCTTATCAGTCACCCATCCTGGTACTGTCACAACTATGCCAGGAGCGATGACCTCATTGGTCACAAGTTCTGGAACAGAGATTAGTACAGCTACTTTGACTCTGACTGTTTCCCCTGGTCAACAAGAAACCATATCCTCATTGGCCAGTCACCCTGGCACTGAGTCCAGCTCAGCTATTCCAACTCTGCCAGTGCTTTCCACTGGTGTAACAGGGGTGGTGACCTCATTGGTCACAAGCTCCAAGGCACAAACAAGCACAGGTGTTCCACCCCTGACTATTTCTCCTGCTAAGCCAGAAACCATAGGCTCGCCAGTCACTCATGCTGGTGCTGAATCCAGTTCAACCTTTCCAACTCTGACCATTTTCCCTGCTGTACCAGGGAAAATGACTACAATGGTCACTAATTCTGGAACAGAAACCAGTACAGTTACTCCACCTCTGATTGCTTCTACTGGTCCACAAGAAACTGCATCTTCATTGGCCAGTCATCCTCGGACTGAGTCCAGCTCAGCCATTCCAACTATGCCAGTGGTTTCCACTGGTGTAACACAGGTTGTAACATCATTGGTCACTAGCTCTAGGGTACAAACAAGTGCAGGCATTCCACCCCTGACTGTTTCTCCTGGAGAGCTAGAAACTACAAGCATACTAGTTACTCATGTTGCTGAATCCAGTTCAACTGTTCCAACTCCAGCTATTTCCTCTGGTGCCCCCAGGATAATGACCACACTGCTCACTAGTTCTGGAACAGAGACAAGTACAACTACTCCAACTCTGACTGTTTCCTCTGGTGTACCAGGAATGATGACCTCACTGTTGACTACTCCTGGCACAGAGACCAGTCCAGCTATTCCAACTCTGATTGTTTCTCCTGGTCAACAAGAAGCATCCTCATTAGTCAGTCATCCTGGGACTGCATCCAGCTCAGCCATTTCAACTCTGCCAGAGGTTTCCACTGATGTAACAGGGGTGGTGACCTCACTGGTCACTAGCTCCGGGGTACAAACAAGCACAGGCATTCCACCCCTGAGTGTTTCTCCTGGAGAGCTAGATACTACAAGCATACAAGTTACTCATGCTGGTGCTGAATCCAGTTCAACTGTTACAATTCCCACCATTTCCTCTGGTGTCCCCGGGATAATGACCACATTGGTCACTAGTTCTGAAACTGAGAGAAGTACAACTACTCCAACTCTGACTGTTTCCCCTGGTGTACCAGGGATGATGACCTCACTGTTGACTACTTCTGGCACAGAGATTAGTGCAGCTATTCCAACTCTGGTTGTTTCACCTGCTCAACAAGAAACATCCTCATTGGCCAGTCATCCTGGGACTGTGTCCAGCTCAGCCATTCCAACACTGACAGAGGTTTCCACTGGTGTAACAGGGGTGGTGACCTCATTGGTCACTAGCTCTGGGGTACAAACAAGTACAGTCGTTCCACCCCTGACTGTTTCTCCTGGAAAACTAGAAACCACAAGCTTACCAGTTTCTCATCCTGGTGTTGTGTCCAGTCCAACTACCCCAAATCTGAATGTTTCCACTAGTGTACCAGAGATGATGACCTCATTGATTACTACTTCCGGCACGGAGACTAGAACAGCTATTCCACCTCTGGTTGTTTCTCCTGGTCAACAAGAAACCATATCCTCATTGGTCAGTCACCCTGGGACTGAGTCCAGCTCAGCTATTCCATCTCTACCAGTGCTTTCCACTGGTGTAACAGGGGTGGTGACCTCATTGGTCACTAGCTCCAGGGCACAAACAAGCACAGGTGTTCCACGCCTGACTGTTTCTCCTGCTAAGCTAGAAACCACAAGCTCACCAGTCACTCATGCTGGTGCTGAATCCAGTTCAACCTTTCCAACTCTGAGTATTTCCCCTGGCACACCAGGGGCGATGACCACACTGGTCACTCGTTCTGGAACAGAGACAAATACAGCTACTCCAACTCTGACTGTTTCCCCTGGTGTACCAGGAATGAAGACCTCGCTGTTCACTACTTCTGGCACAGAGACCAGTACAGCCCCTCCATCTCTGATTGTTTCACCTGGTCAACAAGAAACCACATTCTCATTGGTCAATTATCCTGGAACTGAGGCCAGCTCAGCCATTCCACCCCTGACTGTTTCTCCTGGAAAGCTAGAAACTACAAGCATACCAGTTACTCATGCTGGTGCTGAATCCAGCTCAGCTGTTACAATTCCCACCATTTCCTCTGGTGTCCCCAGAATGATGACCACATTGGTCACTAGTTCTGAAACTGAGACAAGTACAACTACACCAACTCTGTCTATTTCCCCTGGTGTACCAGGGATGATGACCTCGCTGTTGACTACTTCTGGCACAGAGACCAGTACAGCTACTTCAACTCTGACTGTTTCACCTGGTCAACAAGAAACCACATCCTCATTAGCCAGTCTTCCTGAGACTGAGTCTAGCTCAACCATTCCAACTGTGCCAGTGGCTTCAACTGATGTAACAGGGGTGGTGACCTCACTGGTCACTAGCATTGGGATACAAACACACACAAGTGTTCCATCCCCAACTCTCTCGCCTGATAAGCTAGAACCCACAAACTTACCAGTCACCCATTCTGGTGTTGAGTCCAGTTCAGCTGTTCCAACTCTCACCCTTTCCCCTCCTGTACCAGGGATGATGACCTCACTGTTGACTACTTCTGGCACAGAAACCAGTACAGCTACTCCAACTCTGGTTGTATCTCCTGGTCAACAAGAAACCACATCCTCTTTGGCCAGTCATCCTGGGACTGCGTCCAGCTCAAGCATTCCAACTCTGCCAGGGTTTTCCACTGGTGAAACAGTGGTGGTGACTTCATTGGTCACTAGCTCTGGGGTACAAACAAGTACAGTTGTTCCACCCCTGACTGTTTCTCCTGGAAAACTAGAAACCACAAGCTTGCCAGTTACCCATTCTGCTTTTGTGTCCAGTCCAGCTACCCCAACTCTGAATGTTTCTCCTGGTGTACCAGAGATGGTGACCTCGCTGTTGACTACTTCTGGAACAGAGCCTAGCACAACTACTCCAACTGTACTTGGTTCTCCTAGTAAACAAGAAACCACATCCTCATTGGCCAGTCATCCTGGAACTGAGTCCAGCTCAGCCATTTCAACTGTACCAGTGCTTTCCACTGGTGTAACAGGGGTGGTGGCCTCATTGGTCACCAGCTCTCAGGCACAAACAAGCACAAGTGTTCCACCCCTGACTGCTTCTCCTGGAAAGCTAGAGACCACAAGCTCGCCAGTCACTCATGCTGATGCTGAATCCAGTCCAGCCTTTCCAACTTTGAGTGTTTCCTCCGGCACACCAGGGGTGATGACCTCCTTGTTAACTACATCTGGAATGGAGGAGGCCAGTAGAGCTACTCCAACTCCGAATGTTTCTCCTGGTCCACAAGAAAATGCATCCTCACTGACCAGTCACCCTGGAACTGAGTCTAGCTCAACCATTTCAACTCTGTCAGTGGTTTCCACGGGTGGAACAGGGGCGGTGACCTCATTGGTCACTAGCTCTGGAACAGAGAGCAGTGCTAGTATTCCAACTTTGACTGCGTCCCTGCATCAGCCAGACATGTCTGCTTATCCAGTCACTGAAACTAAGACCCAATCCAGTTCATCTGTTCCAGTGTTGACTCTGTCCCCTGATGGAACAGGAATGATGACCTCACTGCCCAGCAATTCTAAAGCAGAGACAAGAACACCTGTTACAACTCTGGCTGGTGGTGACCAAGAGACTACAGTCCCCCCAATTACCCGTACTTTGACTGAGTTAAGTTCATCTCTGTCAACTCAGTCGGCCTCTCCATTAATGCCAGGGATGGCGACTAGTTCTGGTCGGGGAGAGAGGAGTACAACTATTCCAATGTTCACAACTTCTCCCAGTGAACCAGAGACCACACCTTTCTTGGTCACCCACCTAAGTGCAGAGCCGAGCCCAGCTCTTCCTGCTTCCACTGTTTTACTTCATTTGTCTAAGACAACAGCCTCACCAGCCCTCACACCCAGAGTAGAGAGCACATCTCAGACTCCTGACCTTAGTGTAGCAGAGACAACATCCTTTCAGTTCACCATACCCAGGACCGACACCAGTAGATATGATGGATCACCTACAGTTTCACCTGGAATTGCCACGGAGACATCTTCACTCTCCACGCCTCCTGGGACAGAGGCCAGTTCAACGAAGGCCACTTCCACCCTTTCCTCCCATCTATCAGAGACCACAGGTTTACAGACCACCAGCCCTGTAGAAAAGGCCAGCACAGCCAATCCATTTCAGACGATTTCTCCTGGTGTACTTCTACCTGTCACCACCCCAACACCAGCTGGAAAGCAAAGTACTGCAACTTCCTGGAGCTCAGAACCTTCAGCACCCGGGACCTCCGTTGGACTCCCAGAAATGTCCAGAACAGTCACTGCAGCCACTGTGACCGTGGTACCCCCACAGACCACCACACTGCCTGAATCCAGTAACGGGAAAGGAGCAAGTCCAAGCATGATGGTGAAAACTACAAGTGTGGAGATAACTAGTTCAGTGGACACTGGTCCCGGTGTTACTGTGGTTGAGACGATAGCCACCTTCAGTACACAATCCAGGAAGCCTTCAGCAACGCAGACCCCTCCTGGAACGTCCACTTGGGCTTCTGTGAGTGTGGCCTCAGCAACATGTAAGATATTCTTTTTACATTACTCCTGTCATACCTCTTCCACATGCAAGACAGTATAGAATTGTGCTCTCAGAAATGTTGAAAACATGGAAAGCACAAAGAATGGAAATTTTCTTATCTGGAGAACACTCCTTTGTTGTTAGTGCTCCCCCCCCCCTTATTCATTTTTTTAATGATCTTTTATTATTTTTGTGGTGAAGGTTTCTGCAGCAGTTGAGTTTGCATTCAACAATTTGTAGATAAGTGGTTCAGGGATGATAGCTTCATTCTCCATGAAGCATTGACACTCTCATTACGTTCATTAGGAGGGTTCCCCGTTTCCATTATTCTGCTTTTCCTGTCTCCTTCCTATTTAAAAAATGTTCATTATTCGGTATTATTTAGATGATTTTTTTGTGAAAGAGCATCATACTCAAGGGAGATTTTCTTTGTGAGACAACATGCTATGTAAAAGGTGACCTCAGTGGCTTGTTTCAGTCCCTTGTGTGATTTTTAAAAGTGCAGCCAAATCATTCAAAAATTTAGCTTTGTACCTTGTTACAAAGTTGTACATCCTTTATAATAATGTGTGGCAGCATCATTTGAGTGCATGGTCTGGTTCCAACATCAGTTTGTTTAAATGAAACTGTTTGCATTTGGTTCTGACTCATACTCCCAATGTGCGTCTGTCCTTGCAATCTGATTCTGAAAGTTCACTAAAATTAGAACATTATGGAGTCATTATGAACAAATGCCTCCTTTGCCATAAGACCAGAAGAACTAGATGATGCCTGGCTGTGATTACTGAACATTTTTATCAATGGTTCTGTAAAAGAATCCTGTGCAAAAGGGGGGAAAGGCACACTAGAATTCTAAATTCCCATAGTAGCCAGACTTTCTCGAGGTGTAGAGATTGGATGAGTCTCTGAAACCATTGTCTCAAGATACTTCTTAAACCTTAAGCCAATATTCCCTAAAGTCTTAGTAAAAACAAACAGTGGGTTAGCTCAACTAATTAACAATGTCTGCCTTGAGCAGTATGCTCTTTGGAGAATAGGATCACACAGATAACAAAAATTAGAGAGATTCGATAGGAACCTCGGAGAGTGGGGAATTTATGTTGATGGGGAGGAAGAACTCCAAAGAGAAAGATAAGCATGGGGGCACAACTTGAAGACTATAATAATGCCACTAAATTGTACATGAACTTGTATGTCACTGAAGACTCCAACTTCTCTTCAGTTTAACTTTTCCTCCTTTTTCAGCCACTCAAGCAAAATTTAGATCCAAGTAGCAAGGAATCTAATTACAGTCATGTTTTCTCAGAGCTCATACCAGACCTGACTCAGGAATGGTCTTTTCCCTTTGTCACTGCAGCAGCAGGCCCCTTCCTGATACCATTCACCCTGAACTTCACCATCACCAACCTGCAGTACACAGAGGACATGCAGCTCCCGGGCTCCAGGAAGTTCAACTTCACTGAAAAGATTCTGCAGCGCCTGGTGAACATCCCACTGACCTCAATCTTGCCTCACTTACTAATTCCAGCCCCAGCCACTCACCCAGCCCACCCCTCTGATGCTTCAACCCTTCTGGGCCTCCCTCCATGGTGCCTTCTCCTCTCCTCTCTCCTTCCTTACAGCTCAGACCCTTGCTCAAGAATAGCAGCCTGGGATTCCTCTTTTCTGACTGCACACTAGCCTCGCTGAGGTAAGACCTGCGTGGCAGTTGGAAGAGACCCTTCGATTTGGGCTCCCTGATATGTCTATCCAACTACAGTTCATGATTTCTAAGTACCATCAACAACAGAAACAAGTAAATTCATAGAAACTGCTAATAATTAGGAAGACCTAAAGCACGATGTCATGTATTTAGTGCCTGATTCAGTTATTGCAAATGTCTGGTAAACCAGGAACAGAGGGAGAAAACAAGGCACAGGGATTAAGTGACTAACTCCAAATCATACAGAGACAACCCATGCATTTCCAGTGCGGGATTCAAATCCTTATCCTGTAAGGCAGTATGGCTTCATCTGCTCTCATTATGGCCCCAGTGGATTTAGAAAACACCAATATGACAACCTTTCCAAAGGAGTCTGCCTGGAGAACCTGCCAACTGAAACCAAAACTTCCTGCCATTGATTCGTTTCTGACACATAGCAACAATATACAACAGGATAGAACTGTTCCCATGGGTTTCTGAGACTGACTCTTTACATGAGTAGAAAACCTCATCTTTCTGCTGAAGAGCAGCTGGTAGTTTCAAACTGCTGACCTTGTGGTTAGCAGCTCCATGTGGAACAAGATGCTGCCCAATCCTGCACCATCCCATGATAAGCTGCAGGTAGTACATTTGCGATCCGTAGAATTTTCACTGATTTTCAGATCAACCAAGCTTTCCTCTCCATTTCTTTTAGTCTAGAAGGTTCACTGAAACCTATTTAGCACCATAGGAACACATAAGACACTACTACAGACACGTGGTGGCTGCATTTGAGATGCCTTGGCAGGAACATGAACTTGGTACTTCAAAAAAAGCAACCAACTGACCAAGCAACAAGTAAACTCACTGCTATCAAGTCAATGTTGACTCACAGTGACTCTGTAGGACAGTGTAGAACTGGCTCTGTGGATTTCCAAGACTTAAGCTCTTTATAGGAGGAGAAAACCTCATGTTTCTCTCATAGAGTGGCTGATGGTTGGGAACAACTGACCTTGCAGTTATCAGATAAGGGTAAGCACTATGCCACTAGGGTCTCCCATACATAGGGTGACAATTCTACCTAGGAATTATCACCATGCCTGATCCAGCTGCTGTTGAGTCAGTGCTGGTTCCTCGTGATTTCAGGGGTATCAACATCAAATACGGGTTCCATAAGTTTCTTAAGGGCTGATTTTTAGGAAATACAAGGGAGCTTGACAAAAGTTTGTTGGAATGCAGCATAAAAACTTGGAATGTGTCCGCAAACTTCTTGAAGCCCACTCATAGATCAGAAGGCTTTGCTTCTCAGTCATCTCTGGGAGGTCTCTAATGTCCAATCCTTCACTGAAAAGCCCACCAGGCTGATGACATCAACCCATATTAAACATTTAATAAATAATAGCTAGTTATTATAGGACGAGGGCCCTGGGGGCATGCGTATTGCACGTGGGACTGCCAGTCATAAAGTCAGCAGTTTGAAACCAACACCCGCTCCCAGGGAGAAAGACAGGGCTTTCTAATTCCGTAAAGAGTTCCAGTCTCAGGAACTCACAGAGGCAGTTGTACCCTGTCCTAGAGGGTTTCTATGAGTTTGCATCGACTTGATGGCAGTGAGTTTGGTTTGGGGTTGGGGTTATCATTGGAGAAAGAAAAGGTCCCTGTTGTTAAGGGGGATATGAGATCATCTGTGTCCATAAGTATTTACAGTCTCAGAAGCCCTACAGAGCAATTCTGTGCCCTATGGGGTTGCTATGAATTGGAATCAACTTGATGACAGTAGGGTAGGATATAAGATGGGCAATTCTACTGAGAAAAGAGCTCTCTAACTCTTTCCCTCCAAACAGTTCAATCATTTATGACCGGATGCTGGAGATCTGTGTGGAGACAGAAAAGACTTTGATCCCATGTTGGAAAAGCCACAGTTTCAGAGATCCCGCAAAAAAGAATCGCTCCCAAAATATTTAGCTCCCTGAGTCTGAAGAAATGTCCTTCTTTCCTTGATGGTTCACAGGATAGAGAGTAGGCACTTTTAATCTCTGAGTCCACCCAGTCTCTGAAGAATAGTGTCACCGGTCATGCTAAGAGAACTGTCTTGGCACCACTGCTACTTATGACAGCATGACTCCAAGTGTCTCCTTATGACTGTCAGGACCTGCGATAAGACTTAGCCTTTGTGGTATCATTGGATGCCATCCAAGATCACATACCCATCACCAGCACTCTCGCTACATGTGGCACACACCCAGTGCTTCAAGAAGCTCCTCCTCTCAGGAATGCAGAGGGCTTGAAGTCCGGGGGTGTCCCAGCTACTAGTTTATAGTGAAATCTTCCTGAAGGCCTCAGCTTCCTTCTGAACTAGGGTTTGTCAAGGTCCTACTCCAGGGGCTAGCAAAGAGAGGGCAGGAAGGACAGGCAGACAAAGAGACTTGTGTACTAACCATTTTTGAGTTCTTACGAAGGCCGAGGAAGGAAGGAGCAGCCACCGGAGTGGATGCCATCTGCACTCACCACCCTGACCCCCAGGGCTCTGGACTGGACAGAGAGCGACTGTACTGGGAGCTGAGCCAGATGACCCATGGGATCGCTCAGCTGGGCCCCTACACCTTGGCCAGGGACAGTCTCTATGTCAATGGTGAGCATCTGTTGGGGACCAGAATTCCTTCCTTACAATCGGACAGGCCTTGCCATAGCCTCTTCTCTCTGGCTTGAAGTCCTGATCCCTGCCTGGCCTTAGGGGCCTTGGTCTTTTGTCTTAGATATCCAGATTGGCCCTGTATATGTGGATTCAGGTCTGGTCCTTATATCTTCCTCTTCATCTTGTGGTTGTTCTCCTCCGATATGGGAATACTGAGAAAGAACCTCAGCAGCTCCTGATCCATAATCCCCTCTCCAATACACCAGGATAGCTCTGACCTCTGATTGGCCTGCTATCGCTCCTTTAACCTGTACTCTCACCCTCTCATTACAGGTTTCACCCATCAAGGGTCTACACCCACCACCATCAGTGAGTATTCAACTACGACCCCTGTGTCTCCTGCCTTCCAGCTTGCAGGGAAGAAGATGGGCACTCCTGATGTCCTCACCTGCCCTCTCCAAGAGGGATAGAGCAGGGAGGTCATAGGTTATTTACCCTCACCTCTGCCCCAGGCCATGAGCCACACAAAGCAAACCCCATAGTTTTTCTCTCTAGCCTTCCTGCCATGTTGGTACCTTTCTGTTTGTACTAACAGAACCTTCTCTTCAGCTCCTGGAACCTCCACAATGGACTTGGGGACCTCCAAGACTCCATCCTCTTTACCCAGGCCCACAGGTCAGTACCAGCAATGATGTATCTATTAACAGGTGGCTTTATCAGTGTAAACATCTTTGATATTATTCACTTAGAAAATATGAAACATCATGGTCAATCTAGTGCTGCTAAGTCAATTAGTAACCACGTATGGGGCGTATACCCCATGCCAAGGCCTGAGATACAGCAAGGATCACAAAGCAGACAAAATTTCTTCCCTCACGAAGCTAATAATATTTGTGAGAGTGATGATGATGTTAACAATGACAGTGGTGATGAGGACAATGATGGCGGTGACAATACTAACATGGTGATAGCAACAATGCGGATAAAGACGGCGGCGGTGAGGAACATAATGGTGATGGAAAGATGATGGTGCTGACAATAGTGGTGGTGACGGTGGCCGCAGTAATGATAATGAAGATGGTGATGATAAGTAGAGTGATGAAAGCTATGAGAGTGGTGACAACGATGAGTCTGAGGTTATCAAACTTAACTGAGGTTATCAAATCTGTTATATTGTCTGTATGCTCTCCTTTGGGATGTCATTTCTTCTACAGCTTGTCTGTCATTTTCTCTCTTGTATTCCATGTGGGTCATTCGTGGTTTTTAGATCCACTTTCCACTCCTACTGTGCACCGTACAATCGAGACTTGATCCCTTACCAATTACATTTCCCAGGCTCCTTGCTAAGTAGCCTCCTATTAGATTCAGCCAATAGGAGACCACAATTAGAGGTAGGCTCAGCCAGAAGAAAAGTCAAGCAAACCATCTATTCCTGCCTCAGGCAGCAACTCCAGCTGGCCTGTCTCCCCTCGGTGACTTCCATTCCTTCTGACACGCTACACCTTTCTCTTCCCTTTATATTTTCAGCCCCTGTTGGCTCAGTACCAGTTGCTGTAGAGTTGACTCTAAAGGGGTCTGAGTATGATGTGCTTCACAGGAGTTTCAATAGTTGGTTGCTGGAAGCCAAGTGTAGTCTGATCAAGTTCATTCCAATTTGTGATGGTTCCATGTATTCCAAAGCGGAACTGCTTCTTAGGGTTTTCTGACTATCCTCTGAGTGGACTCACACCTCCAACGTTTTGGTTAGCAACTGAGAACATTAACCATTTGCACCATCCAGGTACCTCAATGAGGCTAGAAGCATCCTGATATTGACAATGTCCATACTGCTCTTAAAACTTCCGGTTTTAAATTCCCATTATTAAGATAGTTAATAAATTTCATTTTATTATCAGGAAAAAATGTATTCAGTGACATGACAATAACTTGTATACACATGGTGTTTAATTAGTATTTATTGAATGAATATGCATAATGAGTTAAATTCGTAATTAGAAACCTAAGGAATGAGTTGGTCACATAACAGAGCCAATATAAAGGTGTTTCAAAAATCCATGGAAATTTTTAATTTAAAGACAGTGGAAATTTTACATTAAGTTTTCAAAGTCCCCTATTATAGGCAAAATCTAGGTACTCATAGGCACCTATCTCACTGCATTTCATTGTCATCAAGTATATTTCAACTAATAATGACCCTATAACACAGAATAGAACTGTCTTAAAGAGTTTCCAAAGCTATAATCCTTTTTAAATCAAATCGGGGGTTTTGTGTGAATTGAGTGAGAATCTACATATCACATCATCATTTTAAACATGAAACAACTTATCTTCATCCACCCCCTCCTCCCTCCAAAGCTTTAATCTTTCCAGAAGAGCCACATCTTTCTGCCATGGAGGGAATGATGGGTTCAAATTTCTAATCTTTACCCACTGTTACCAAGTCTTCTTTATCGAACTATAGGTACCCCTCCCAAATCCCCAAACTAGAGTATCCATGAGAAGACCCATCTCTAGGAACCCAGCTGGAAAACATTGCTATGAGAGGAAATTGACCCATGGGGTGGGAGGGAGGGAGAGATTGTTAGTTCAGATTTACCTAGGACCCCTTGCCTGCACTGGGTCAAGAACACAGTCCGGTGGAGCCCCCTGGTGGAAAGAGTCAGCCACCACATGTGGACGGGCTGCTGCCGGGCAGGGAGTGATGAATGAAGGATCATTTCAGAACTCAGGACTGGATTTCTTATCTGCCTCCCCTCTTGCAGTGACAAGCCCTACCATGGTGCTTTTCACCCTGAACTTCACCATCACCAACCTGCGCTACACTGAGGATATTGGGCATCCGGGATCTGCAAAGTTCAACACCACTGAGAAGGTCCTACAGCGAATTGTAAGAGAACTGAGATGCCTACTGCCCTTGTCACCTTACTCCAGCATGACCCCCAGTCCTCCTGCTCACCCCTCTTCTTCCTCCCTAGCTTGGACCTGTGTTCAAGAATACCAGTATTGGCACTGTCTATTCCATCTGCCAAGTGACCTCATTCAGGTGAGATGCCCAGAAGGGGATGTTCATGCCTGCACACATCCAGATGGTGTCCCCTGACTCCTACCCTCTGCTAACTCCCCACCTGGGTACCTAAGAATCAGGATCAATGTAGATTCTAGGTCCATCTGTATCCCCAATTCTTCCTTCTGATCCTGCCCTAGGTGTAGAATTTCCCTCAGGAGTTGATGCCTTGCAGTTTTCAAACTTTATTCTGGATTTCAGAAAATACAAAACAAAAATGAGCAATCCTTGTGACATGGATATTCCTTAATCCACCTTTAATGTGTTCAAGGGTGATATACTTAGGTATTGTCAAAGTCTTGGGATAGTCCCAACTTTTGGTCCCTCGGCATAGTTTAGGAGTGGGATCCCAGCTGGTGCATGAATGATGAACAAACGTGATAACTCTGGTGCCAGTCATTCTCCTTCATCTGGCAATTACAAATTCTAGCTTTTTAGACTCCATTTCTAGCTTTTTAAACTCCATTTCTTTTTCTTGTCTTTCTTTTTCCACTTTCTGTGGCTGTCCTTATTATTAATTGCCACTGGATTGATTCAAACTCATGGTAACCTTAAGTACAACAGGATGAAACATTGTTCTACCCTGGGTTATCTTAAGGATTTCTGGCACATTCAAATCCACCATTGTAGCTATTGTGCCGCTCTGTCTCATTGAGGGTCTACTTCACTATGTCTGTCCCTCTTGGTCAAACATGATGTGTTCCTCTAGTGATTGAGTCTTCCTGATAATGTGCCCACAGCAAACGAGTTGGAGAGTGTTCTGTTGTAAACCTTAAGGTCTTCATTGGCTAATCAATCCACCATGGGTGAGGCCACTGTCATTGGAAAAAGTGATGGCACAGCTCTCAGAATCATTTCATCTTCTACCAACAAAATATCAAACTTACTGCCATCTCACTCATTGCAATACATAGTGACCCTAGAGGACAGAGTAGGACTGCTCCTTTGAGTAAACCTTTACAGGAGCAGACTGCCTCTCTTTCTCTCGCAGAGCAACTGATAGGTTTGAACTGCTGATCTTGGGGTTAGCAGCCCAATGTATAACCCACTTTGCCAGCAGGACTTTGGGTTATTTCAGCGTTGTGGCTTTTCTCAAGCATGATTATTCTTGCAGTTCCTCCTTATTATCGGTCCTGCATGTGTCTTTCTCCCCAGGTCTGAGAAGGGTGGAGCGGCCACCAGAATGGATGCCATCTGCACTTACCGCTCTGACCCAAAAAGCACTGGGCTGGACAGAGAACGATTATACTGGGAGCTGAGCCATGAGACCCATGGTGTTACCCGACTGGGCCCCTATGCCCTGGACAGGGATAGTCTTTATGTCAATGGTAAGCAACAATGCTACAGCAGAGGCTCCTATGGTGTCTCTGTGTAGCCTATATGAGCTTAGCTCATACACATCCTAGGTCTCCTGGCCTCTTCCATGGAGGGAAGATTTAAGTTTGTCCTAGAATGACCTGCCTGTGATATGCAGATCACACAATCTTGCTTGCCGAAAGTAGTGAGAAGGGCTTGAAGCATTTGCTGGTGAAGATCAAGGATTGCAGCCTTAAGAATGGATCGCAACCCAATGCAAAGAAAGCCAAAGTCCTCACAATAGGACCAATGGGTCACATCATGAAAAATGGAGAAAAGATTGATATTGCCAAGGATTTCGTCTTGCTTCGATCTACAACCAATGCTCTTGGAAGCAGCAGTTGAGAGATCCAATGTTGATAAGTCATTGGATAAGTCTGCTGCACAAGGCCTCTTTGGAGTGTTGAAAGCAAAGATCATACTTTGAGGACTAAGGTATACCTGACCCAAACCCTGCTGGTATTTTTCCATCACCTCCTATGCACGTGAAAGGTGAACATTGACTAAAGACCAATCTATGCATTTGAACGACAGTGTTTCCAAAGAATATTGAAAGTACTGTAGACTGCCCAAAGAACAAGCACATCTGTCTTAGAAGAAGAAGTGAAGCCAGAAGGCTCCTTAGGTGCAAGGAGGGCAAGATTTCATCTCAAGCACCTTGGACAGGTTATCAGGAGAGACCAGTCGCTGGAGAAGGACATCATGCTTGGCAAAGTGCAGGGGCAGTGGAAGGCCCGTGGTTAGAGGCATTGATGTAAGGGCTGCAGCCATGGACTCAAACAGAAGGGCACGGATGAGACTGACACAGCTCCTGGCAGAGTTTTGTTCGGTTGCACACAGAGCCACAACCAAGTGAAACAGACTCGATAGCCCCTAACCACAACAGATTGGCATTCAGCTCAGCATCTTTTCTGTCGTGAGGAAGGGTATGTTTCTGGGTTCTGAGTAGTGCAAAGAGCTTAACACTCAGCTGCTAACCCAAAAGTTGGTGGTTTGAATCCATCCAAAGGAGCCTCAGAAGAAAGTCTAGAGATCCCCATCTGGCAAATCAGCCACTGAAAACCCTTACGGAGAACAGTTCTAGTGTAGGTTCATGACACACTGGGTTGCCATGAATCGGCACCTGGAAAAAATGGAGGGATTAGAAAGTCAATGAAGGGTGGGCAGTGGGGGGGTAGCAGAAGGGTGTGCCACCGGTGAAGTGATGTAGAAATTAGCCTGAGCTCCTGTTGCATTCCCTGGAGTTTGCCAGTATGGCCTCTGCTTTGAGAGCACTCTGTAACTATTACTTAGGTGGGTAGAGGCGAAGACACCCAGTGTGCCTCAGACTTCTGCCACTCCTCCCAACCTTTAGAACCCTTCCCTTCTCTCCCCCTCTCTCTGCAGGCTACACCCAGCAAGCCCTGCCGTCTACCTCCAGCAGTGAGTAATTGGGCCCTGATGAGGCCACCCTCCCCAAGCCCCCAGGGAGGGAAAAGGCCAGGATCGTGCCAATCTTTTCTTCAGCACAGACCTGAGTTGGATCAGGAAAAGGGGCCTGAGGGTCCTTAAGGGGCTCCTCCTGGGGCGGGCTGATACCTGCATCACTGTGTTTTCTTCTCAGCTACGATGGTCTCTACAGCAGCATCTACATCTCTGGTCACCATCCCCACAGGTAGGAGCTTCATCTCCATGACTCCTCCCTAGAAAGTCCTCATGCATGTGCCCAGTGGAAGGCTTTACATGGGGAGCCTGGATGCTTTGTTCGCTCATGCAACACGTATGTATGAGCACACCCTGTGTAAAAGGCAGCAGTGAGGCAGGGGAAGCTCAGTCATAGACTTCTCCTAAATTCCCTTGAAGGACACCTAAATTCCCTTCTCCACCAAGGCACCTCTTAGATAGCCACCACCCATATGTCAGCAGTGGCTTGCCTATTACTATGAGTCTGAACTGGATATATATAGATATCCAATTATATATCATTCTGTTGTACATATAATGGCTATGAGTCAGGATGAATTCAACAATGCCTCTTAACATCATGAGATAGTACAAGTTTCAGTAGCACTTCCAGAATAAGAAGGATGAAGAAGAATGGCTCGTGGATCTAGTTCTTTAAAAATTGTGTACCACAAGAGTCGATTTGTCAGCTGATCTTGAGGGTGGCACAAACCATGGCAGCATTTCACCTATGGTGCATACAGTCACCATGAGTCAATAGCCTTTAACAACGGCAATTCAACAATAAGCAGAATGCCAAGGGAACCACCCTTGAGGGGCTCAAGACAGGAAAATGGAAAGTAGACATAATGGTGCATGTGAAGATCGTGGTGCCATCAGCTCAATGCCAGGTCAAAGAACATCTCTAGGGACATGGCAGCCTGTGGAAGGAGATTCTGTTTGATGCTTAGTTTTCCTCTCCCAGAAAAGAAGGGAACCTTGTGAGCTACACATGCACCCAGGACATGCCCCGTTTCATGTCCTGATCAGTGATAGGTTGGTTCAATTTGGACTGAGAGTCAGTTTCCCTTTCTGGCCTCCCACTGGCCCAAAGTCAGTGTCAATACCATGCAGCAGTTCCACTGAGCGTGCTGTGTGAGCTGCCATCACTAAGACTTGGGTTACTTATTGGATGGGCCCTCCTCTGAGCATTCTAAACATTCTGTCTACAGCAGGCAGTCAGTGTAGCTTGCACCTGCCCAGGTCCAAGGTGGAATGCTCAGGAGCCCAGACTCTTGGCCCATAAGGCTTGGGTTCAAATTCAAATTCTGCCATGTGGAGATTGTATGATGGAAGGCAACTTATTGAGGCACTTTCTGGCTACTCTCCACATCTCTAAAATGGGGATAATAATCCTCCCTCCATCCAAAGGATTTGTCTCAAGGTTTGTTAAGTAAGTTAAAATTCAAGGCAAACTCCTGAAATAGGGTCCGGCACATGAAAATGCACTGTATTCCTTTAATCAAAACATAACAAAATCATTAAGAATGATGTTTAAAAATTAAAAACAGAGAAGAAGGATGATGTCTATCTAGAATTTAGCAGACCTTTGCTTTCTGCTTGGTGGTATGTTGATTTCCATAGCACATTTTTGCCTAGACAGTCCAGGCGTCCATCAGTCAATATTGGCATCTGGGCTGAGGTCTCCTTCCTGTTGAACAATTCTAGGGGAAGCGCTTTCTCAAGGCTCCAAGGTAATCACATGAGATGGCTTGCGCTCAAGCTCCTTGAACAAGAGGTAATCTCAGTGAGGCTCTTTTCCCCACACCTTTTACAGCCACTGGTCCTGCCCTGATGTTCTTCATCCTCAACTTCACCATCACCAACCTCCGCTACCAGGAAGACATGTACCCTCCAGGCTCCTTGAAGTACAACACCACAGAGATGTCCTTACAGCACCTGGTGAGAATCCCTCCCAACTCACCATGTCCCCGTCCACAGATGTCCCATCCACTGACCCCAGCCTAGCCTACCTCCATGCTTCCATATGTACAAGTGCTGTCTCCTATAAGAATGCCCATACCTTGATGCCGTTTCTACCAAATGACACTTGTTGTGCCCTCCTCAACACTGCTACAGACACTGACGCTGCCACTTGCCCTCACCTAACACACACATACCTTCCCACCTGACCCCTGACTCACCATTGTCCCTTAAGCCCTTCTGTTTACCGACCACCTTATTTCCAGCTGGATGCCTTGTTCAAGAACACCAGCATCAGTCCCTTCTACTCTGGCTGCCGACTGTCCTCGTTCAGGTGAGACCTCCCTATAGCATGACTGACCAGGGACCCAGAATTCTTGACTGCCCTTTCTCTTGCCCTGTGTGATACAATGTCTCTACAGAGGTGGAATTTGGGACACACTGGTTCCAACCAAGGTATCTCTGATCCTCCTCCTTCAGCCCCCAGGCTCTGCATGAGCAGGACTGGCCCCTCCCCAGTGACCCTCTGAATTCCCTCCCCCAGTTCTTCAGACTACAGAGGACATCTCCTTCAAGTGCTAGCTTTCATTCCTAAGGATTTCTCTCCAGGAAAACTTGCCTCCTCAATTTAACCTTAATCCAAGTCCCAGCTCTTCTCCATCTCGTGTGTTCGCTCTTCTGTTCTTATGTAGAAGACAAGCAACTGTCTCCCTTTCTGTTAAAATGGCTCATTCATGACTCTCCTCTCTAGATTTGCGGTTAATTAAAATGTTGTACTCATGAATCTGCTCACAGTCCCAGGCTGGCCAGTGGTGGGTATTCCCAGAAAATCCAAGTTTAACTTCTCACCTGTGTATCAGGCTTCTCATATCCTCGAACCCCTTTCTATACTGCCTTCATGATGTCGGGAGCCCTCATGGAGGACTCCACTCCTTGCCATGTCTCATCCTCCCTGCACAGGTCTGAGAAGGATGGGACAGCCACTGGAGTGGATGCCATCTGCACCTACCGCCCTGACCCAGAAGGCCCTGGCCTGAACAGAGAGTGGCTTTACTGGGAGCTGTACAGGTTGACCCATGGTGTCACTCAGTTAGAGTCCTACACTCTGGACAGGAACAGTCTCTATGTCAATGGTGAGGGATCACCATCTCCTTGAATCCCCGAAGGCCCCACAACTTCCCGTCCATCCCTCCCTTTTCCTTCTCACTCACGTCCCTCCTCCTCACTCACTTCCCTCTTCCTCCCTCACCTCTCTCCTCCTCTCTCCCTGTTTGTGTGCAGGTTATACTCATCAGACCTTGGTCACCACCACCAGCAGTGAGTATGAGGAGGGTTCTAAAATCTCAACAACTCCCACGAGCCTTCGCATGTAGAGAAATGGAGGGAGACAGGGGAATATTCTCTTCCCCTCACCCCACCCACCCCAACGCTGACTGCCTTGAACCAGTCGCATGCCCAGAAAAGCTTGAGACTTGAGTGTCCCTTCCTGGCACCTTCAGAATAATGAGGAACTCACCCCAAGCACTTTATTTTTCTTTTTTCTCTCCAGCTTCTATGGCCAACACAGCTTCCTCGGGGATGCCAACTCCCTTCTCTGGTTCCACAGGTAGGCATTTGCTTTGGTGAGAATGCTCCCTGAAATTCCTGTTGAGTTTTAATCAAAGGGAAGAGAAACTGAGGTAGAGGAGGACCTCTCTGACAAGGCAATCCCGATGGCTCTCGCAGGACTTTCGGCCCAACCCCAGCACTCACCATCCTGGCTTGCATTTAAAATCTACAAGGGAGGCCCTGTCTTCAAGCCCTGCCCCACCCCTAATTTTTCTGTGCCATGAAAACACGTCTAACTAAGAATGATCCCGCTCAGACAAAGTAGAACTGTCCCGTAGGATTCCCAAGACTAACCTTTACGGGTTCCAGGACGGGACAGTGTTGCCTTCCGTTATCCACACGGCCACTGAGTTGAAACTGACTCCACAGCACCTCACAACAGCAACAGCCTGGTTTTTTCTTTAAAAAAAAAAAAGGTTTTATTGACACATAGTCCACGCATTGTACAACTCAGTAATTTGATCATAACAAGAAGACGGGTAAAACCATTACCACAATCAATTTTACACTTTCTTCTTTCTACCATCCTGGGCTGATAGAAGAACATATTAACAATATAACAATATTAACAATATTAACAACAACAAACACAAAACTAAGAACAATAACAGAGGAAAACCTCAATCAAAAAGAAAACATAAAACACTAAAAAGTAGAACCACTTTAAAATGGGTCAAAAGGGAGATCAAAGGAGAAGATATTCAGTGTTACTCTAACTATTATCTACAAAAATATCCACTGTCATCTAACTATCATCTACAAAAAAAGAGTCCATTTTCCAAAGCACTCTGCATGGTAGCAAGGCCAGTCACATCCCTGGTCTGTGGTCAGATGGGATTCACCAGAGACGTAGTCCACTTTCTTTCTTTTTTTTTTTTTAACTGAAACAAATTGTAAGTGGGTCAAATGGAGAATAAACATGATATTACATTTTAACCCAATTACCTCTGCCCTAATGGACTTTACAATGCTCAAAGAAACCCCTATTCAGAAAGGAGGTTTCATCCTCGGGTAAGTCTTGGAGTCAGTTTTCAACCATGGAACTGAAAGAGGTCCTGTTGGTACCATGGTTCAGCATATGGCTGATAACAAGATGACCAAATGGAACCCACTTAGCAGTTCCTTTAGGAAAAAGACCTTTTTGTTGCCATAAAAAATATAGTCTAGAAAACCCCATGAGGCAGTTCTACTCAATTGTATTGGATTTCTATGATTCACAGGATTAAGGTTCCAACATGTTATTTGGTGAGGAGTGCTGTGGGGGTGGGCATCACAGGAGGGGGAGGGCATGGACAATTTGCTCCAGAACACTGCGCCTTATTCCACAAGAGTCAAAGTATGGTCTTGAGCATATTAAGGACCATTTTAAAATTTGTGGATAAAAAAAATGCATTGTCTTTTAATTACATTTTCCACAAACTTGTAGAAGCATTCTAGTATACCGCCTGATTTGGGGCATGATCTGAAGTTAGATTTGATAGTATAGAACACTAATGACTGAGGACCAGAAGAGTTGTCAAATGACATCAAGCATATCATACATGAGTAAAGCAAAAACACATTAAAAAGACAGCGAGAAAGGTTAACACGGGATGCCAAGAGAAACCCTGAAACATGCTCTTGAAAGGGAAGTAGCTCAAAGGAATCTCAGACACGATGAATAGAAGATTTCGAAGTTCAACATGAGAAGACAAAGCATTGTTGATGAGGACATGCGCGAAGACCTAGAGTTAGAAAACCTAGAGGGAAGAACATCCCCAGCCTTTCTCAAGGTGGTAGAACTGAAGAAAGACAATTCAACCCTTGTGTTGCTGTACCGTAAAGTTCCATGGGCACAATATTGAATGATGCAGGAAACATTAAAAAAAAAACACGGAAGGAATACTAATTCACTATAACAAAAAGAAATGATGGCTATTGAACCATGTTCAGATACAAAACCAATAGGTTTAAAAGAAGAAATCAAATTTGTTATGAAGGATTGTCAAAACACAGGCTCCAGGAATTGTGGGATACCCACTGAGCTGTTTCAACCAGTGATCCAACACTGGAAATGCTCATTTATTGATGCCAACATTTTTAGAAGACAGCTACTAGCCAACTGAATGGAAGATCCCATATTTATGAAGGCATCTAACAAGAAAAATAATGCATCTTATCTATCTACAAAACCAGAGCCCAGTACAGAACTTTTCATCCGTTATTGTTATTGATATACTCCCTGAATGAGTGTGGGTTCCTAACATCCTGAAAATTCCAGAATGTTCCTTCCTTCAGCTCCTGCAGCTGACCTCTATACTTAGTATACTGCTGGTGCTTCCAGACAGGGCCGAAGCAGCAACAGCTAGTGAACCAAACCAAAGCCATCCCTTTTCTGCCAAGTTTATTTCAACTAATAATAACTTTGTAGGATACAATATAGAACTGCCTCATAGGATTTCCAACACTACATTTGAAGCCAACTGCCACAAAATTCTTCCACGGACAGGCAAGGGATTCAAAACAGCTAACCTTCTGTGTAAGATAGAATTGAACGACTCAGCCACTAGAGCTCCCCATCATTACTGTGAAGCGAATGGACATCTTTCTCTTACTTCCCCAATGCAGCTGCTGAACCTATCTTAGTTCCATTTACCCTCAACTTCACCATCACCAACTTGCGCTACACGGATGACATGGAATACCTGGGCTCCTCAAAGTTCAACTTTACCGAGAGGATCCTGCAGCGCTTGGTGAGAACCCCAAGATGCATCATCTCCCACATGACTTCACAGCCCCCAGCCTTGTGGGCCCTCCAACTCACACCTGTCATTTTCTCCACCAGCTTGGGCCCTTGTTCTATAAGACCAACGTTGCCACCCTCTACTCTGGCTGCACACTGACCTCACTAAGGTAAGACCCCTTGACAAAGAGCTTCCGGGGTTATTGCCAATGCTCCCGGGGCTAAGACCTGTGGACTGCTTTGCTTCCATCCTGGGGGATACTGCATCCTCAGGAGAGGTGGGATTCAGGAGTTAATTGTTCCCAGGAGCAAGGCATCTTCTGGTGGTCGTTCTTACTCCTAAACTCTGGATTGTGCATCAGCAGAATTGACCTCTCCCTGGCCACCCTCTGAATTCCTGGTCCTCTTTCTTCTAAGGAGGATGTTTCCTTGGGGTGCTAAATTCTGTCCCCAAGGAAAGTTTTCAGACAACTGTGCCTTCTCTACTTGCTTTTATTCCAAATCCAGCTCTTAACCTGACTAATTTTCTCAGAAATTTTTTCTTGTAGCCATAAAGAATCTCAGAACCTCTTGTTGAGGGTGACATTTCTTCTTATCCCCCTATCCTCCCTCCCCAGGCCCCAAAATGAGAGAGAAGCCACCAGAGTGGATGCCCTCTGCACCTACCATCCTGACCCTGAGGGCCCCGTGCTCGACAGAGAGAAACTGTACTGGGAGCTGAGCAAGCTGACCCTTGGGGTTACTCAATTGGGTCCATACACTCTGGACAAGGACAGTCTTTATGTCAATGGTGAGAGGGCTGCTGGAGTGAGGGTCTCTTCTCCCTTGCTGTGCAGGTATTGGTAGGTCAGGTCTCTGTCTCAAAATCAGACTGCCCTCTGGGTCTCGCCTATGAGAAGGCTTTGAACAAGGCCTCTGTCCTTTACCGGCAGAAAAGGAATGTGTAGCCTTTGATCCCTGCCATGTGGGAGCTCTGTCCTTCTTGTATGGAATCAGAGCTACATGGCCCAGCACCATTTGTCCCTTTCAAGTTGCCTCCTCATTGAATAGCTCACCCTCCCCTTCTTCATCACCTGCAGGATATACCTACTGGGCTTCAATGACCACGTCCAACAGTGAGTATTACAGAGCCCAATAGCTCTGCGTGCCTGGGACCACCCCACATCTTCTAAGCAATTAGGGCTGCTTGACTTGCCAATCCCTCCCCCACTAGTTATCATCAGGAAGGAAAAGGATTCAAGGAACATGCATATATTACAAACTACTCCCCACCATGACCCCTCCCACACTAAAGTCACTGTCTTGTATCCAGGCTGAAAGGGTCATAGAGAGAATTGTACATTTCCGTAACTTGGGACACCACCCCACCATCCAAAACGATTGCCGTTTACAGTTAACTAAATTACCCTTAGAGATCATGCATTTTGAATTTTAATTCTGGTGTTTCTTCTCCAGCAGCTGTGATCTCTACAGCCGTCCCAGCATCCTCTTTGGCAACTACCTTCAACAAACCTACAGGTGAGAAGGGTCACATGCTCTTATTGATGACAAATTATTCCTCCAGCATTATTTATACCAAATCATTTCTTCCTTCCTTGTTCACTCACTCTCTCCAAAGACACTCATTCATAGATAAGACCTCCACTGGCCACCTAGCGTCTGGTGTCCAAAGTCACAGGACCCAGCAACGATTAACACCTTGTCCACTAACCTCCTAGGACCTCATGAGACGGATGGGTCTCACATGTGCACCTGAAGTCATCACTGCCCCTAAAATGTGTTGCTTCCCTCATCTCCAAAGCAGAAGCAGGTGTGCCAACGCTGGCTCTCCCTGTTCCACTTCCACCATCCATCAATCCCTGAAGTTCTCCTCTTCTCCTTCCTGAATTTCTCTCAAGCCCTTCCTTTGACTGCACTTGAATCACCTAAACCTTCTTTCGTGCCTTGGCATCTTTCTTTAGGAGGACTGCAGTGGCCTTCTTTATAGCCTGTCTACTGTGCATTATTACGTGCCATCAAGTCAGTTCTAATGCATAGGGACCCCATGTAAGATAGAATGAAATATTGAGGGACTACCTATAGCTTTGCAAAAATATCCACCTGACTTCAAGTCATGTGAAACTTCTGTTCTTGTTAGTCACAAGCTCCCTTAAGAGACTCAGAGGATATTTCCAGAACTGTGTCTACACTTCTGTGTGGCCACAATGAAAGAACGTCACGTTCATCATGTACAGCTGCTTTGTTCTAATAGCTGACCCTTCCTGGGATGTCCTTCTGGGCTGGAGCACTTTCTGCAGTTTCAGCTACTATCTATCTAACTTTTATTCATCCTTTGGTCACACCTGAAATGGGCAAGAAGTTCTGAGTCACTGGCTTGAGTGTACATTCTTGACACCCATTTCTCTGAGATGTCCCGACCGTATGTGGTTTTATCACCCCTCTTGCCATAATACTAGGAAATTATAGTTTTAACTAATCTACTGCTGCAGTAACAGAAACACCACAAATGCTTTTATTTCAGGAACAAAACATTCTGTTCTCAGAATTCCAGAGCCTGAAGGCACCAGCATTTGGGAAACACTCTGTCCATCATATCTGGGCAACAATTCTTATCTCTTTCAGCTTCTATAGGTCAACATTCCTCAGGAATCTTCAGCTGGCATCTGTCTTCCCTGTTTGTCCATGTCCTTCTCTGTCTAGTCTGCTCTTTCAGCAATTCAGAAATGATTAGGTTTAGTTCACACCTGATATAGCTAAGATCTTACTAACATAACAAAGAAAAATCTGCCCAAACTGGATGACATCCACAGTTACACCAAGTAGGATTTCATTCATCTTTTCAGGGGGTCACAATTCAATCCATAACAGTACATCATATCCATGTATCCACCCACAGAGTCCATCACAAGATTTTACACCCATTCTACCACCAAAACTTCAAACCTGCTACTGTGAAGTTGACTCTGATTCCCAGTGACCCCAATTGTTAGACAGTACAAATGCACCAAAGGGGTTCCTTGGCTGTCATCTTTATGGAAAGAGATCACCAGGGTGGGTTGAAACTGTAAACCTTTTCGTTGTATCCTTTAGAAGGTACTGCAGCTCCTGGTGGGGTGCTGGAATGGTCCCTAGGGACTACAAAAGAAGATGTTGCTGCTGTTAGGGGCCATCAAGTCTGTCCTGACGCATAGCAACTAGCTGCAGGACAGATAGAGGATTGATCCGCCTTATTCTGGATTACGAGCTGCGGCACAAAAGTTGTTCATTACTAGTGGGCATGTAAAGCAATTTCTTTTCTGAGAAGGGGTCAGTGATCCAGATACGCTTGGAACCCTATCATTTAAATTAGCAGCCCATTGCAAACTACTTGTACTGCCCAAGGACATGTGCAGCCATTGAAAAACCGTATTCACTGCCCTTGAATTGATTCTGACTCACGGTCACCTTGTAAGTTGGGATAGACCTGCCTCTGTGGGTTTCCAAGATCATAAATACTATTTTTCTTGTCTTGTCTTCAAAACCATTTTATTAGGAGCTAATACAAAATATCATGCCATAGTTCAATTATATCAAGCAGGACAGTACACTTGCTACATCAGTTTCAAAATATTTTCTTCTTCCTTGAACTCCTTGATATCTTCTTCCCTTTATCCCCTCCCTCCCCCACCAGACCCCCCAGGAACCCTTTCTTTTTTTTAAACATTTTATTAGGGGCTCATACAACTCTTATCACAATCCACACATATACATACATCAATTGTATAAAGCACATCCATACATTCTTTGCCCTAATCACTCTCAAAGCATTTGCTCTCCAATTAAGCCCTCCACATCAGGCAGGAACCCTTTCTTATGCAAGCAGAAAGAGCCTCGTTTAGTGTTCAATAAATGATAGTTGAATTAGTGTATCCAGCTTCCCAATCTTGTGAATTCTAGACTGCTTCCTCGTTAAGTCTCTACAGCCAAGCTCTGTCACTATTCCAAAGCCAGTGGAAATTATGTGTTGCGTTGAGTAAATCTGCTGCACAAGACCTCTATGAAGGGGTGAAGAGAAAGGATGCTGCTTTGAGGAATAAGGTGCTAAGGTGCACTTGACCCCAAACCGTGGTATTTTCAAGTGCCTTGTAGGCATGTGAACATTAAACATTGAATAAGGAAGACAAAAAGAAAAATTGATGCATTTGAACTTTGGTGCTGGTGAAGAATATTGAAAGTACCATGGACTGCCAAAAGAGCAAACAAATCTGTCTCAGAACAAAGACAGCAACAATGCTCCTTGAAGACAAGGATGGCAAAACTTCTTCTCAAGTAGTTTGGACATGGTGTAAGGAGAGACCAGTCTCTGGAAAAGGACATCATGCTTGGAAAAATAGAAGGGCAGTGACAAAGAGCAAGGTCCTTTACAAGAGGGATTGACACCGTCACTGCCATAAGAGGCTCAAACATAAGAAAAAAATGTAAGGATCGTGCAAGGCAGGGTGATGTTTCACTCTGTTGTGCATAGAATCCCTGTGAGTCAGAACTGGCTCAACAGCCCTTAACAACAACATCATCAACAACAACAGTGCTTTCATGGGACCATCTTTCTCTTTCTCCCCCAATGCAGTTGCTGAACCTTCTCTAATTCCATTCACCCTCAACTTCACCATCACCAACCTGCGCTACACAGATGACATGGGACACCTAGGCTCTGCTAAGTTCAATTCCACTGATAAGATCCTGCAGCACCTGGTAAGAGTTCCATGATTACACCTAGCATCCCTATTTCATGCCTCCCCATACTCCAGCTGACCTCTTTCTCTTTCTTCACCAGCTTGGACCTTTGTTCAATAAGACCAGTGTTGGACCCCTGTACTCTGGCTGCACACTGACCTCGCTCAGGTGAGACACCTTGACAAGACAACTACCACAGCCATCACAAGTGATCCCAGAGCCACGTCATTTGGTCTATTTTGTTTCTGTCCTGCTGAATATAGCATCCTCAGCAGAAGTGGAATTCAGGAGGCATGTTCTCAAGGACCAAGGCATGGTCTGGTCTCCATCCCCAGATACAGAGATACCATTAGCAGGACTGTCCCCTTTCTGGTCACACTCTGAATTCCCTCCCCCCGCCTTTCTTCAATCAGGAAGGGCATTTCCTTTCGTGTTAAATTCCTCCTTGAAGTATTATCTGCAGACAAAGAGCCTTCTCCACTTGGTCTATTTCCAAATCCAGCTTTCTGCCTGTCTCATTTCCTCCCTGACTCCCTCTGAAAGAATCCAAGGAGCCCCCTGTAGATACACCATTTTTTGGTATTCCCTTATCCTCTCTCCCCAGACCCCAGAATGATGGGGAAGCCACCAGAATAGATGCTATCTGCACCAACAAACTTGACCCTGAAGGCCTCACACTGGACAGAGAGAAGATTTACTGGGAGCTGAGCAAACTGACCCAAGGGGTGACCCAATTGGGCCCCTACACTCTGGACAAGGACAGTCTCTTTGTCAATGGTGAGAGGCCCTGCTGAAGTAGACTTTGCTGGGTGGATTCTTCTGGGGTGCATCTCTGGTCCACACTTAGGCAACTTCAAAGGAGGAATTACATGGTCTTGAATCCTTAGGGGTGGGGGCTCTATCTTCTTTGTGAAATTTTACATCTGTAATGGTCCAACCATCAGCTCTCCTTTGATAAGTTTCCTCCTCATTAAGTGTCTCTTTCTCCACCTTCTTTGCCACCTGCAGGTTACACTCACTGGATGTTAGCCACCACCTCCAACAGTGAGTATTGCAAAGTCCTATACCCCTGTGAGCCTAGGATCACCATAATCTCCTGAACCAAAGAGACGTCTGGGTCTGTCAACCCATTCCCTCATTCCCTACAATGAGGAAAGAAAAGGATCCAGAGAGCAGGCATAGAATATTGTCTACCCTCATTAGGTCAAGCCTTGTTCTGTGGCTGTGTGTCAAGTAGAGACCAGTAACTTTCCATAACTTCATGGACCACCACCACCCACATCACCGCCAATTCCATTTTCTTAGAGATGCATCACCTTAGATTTCAATCCTGGTGTTTCTTTCCCAGCAGCTGTGACCCCCACAGTCTTCTCACCACCTACTGGGGCACCTGCCGTCACCATCATGCCTACAGGTAGGAAAGGCCTAGCACTTTTATCAATAACACAATTGCTTCCTCAGCATGATTTTTAACAAATAACTTCTTCTTTCATTGGTCAAGCACTCTGCCAAGGGAGATCAATCATCTGTGTGGATTTTATTGACCACCTAGCCTCTGTATAGACAAATCTAACCCGCCATACTTCTAGACCACTTGTCCAGCCACCTCGTGACATTACTGCACCTGCTTAGTTCAATATTTCCAACATAAAGTCAACACTGTCCCTCAAATTTGCTCTTTTTGCCATAATCAAAGGGGAAGGCAGGTGTACAACCTCGACCTTCCCTTTTCCTGATCATCTATATCCATGCATCTCCACAGATCAACACTTTTTCCTCCTGAATCTCCTTGAGAGATGTCTCAAGTCCTGCCTTTATCTGTATCTGCTTCACTTCAATCTTCATTCACCAGCATCTTTCACTAGCATGACTTCAGTAGGCTCTATTAAAGCTTAGAGCACCACTTCTCTGTCAGTTTGTCATATTGTGGTGGCCTTCTGTTACCTTGATACTGGGAGCTATATCACTGGTGTTTCACATACAAGCAGGGTCACCCAAAGTGAGCAGGTTTCAGCAGAGTTTACAAACTACAAAGTAGTAACAAGCTCTTCATGGCAGAGAAATTAGATACTGAAAACAGTATGGATAACATTGAGCCATTGTCAGAAGTATTTATTGAATAGATGTAGAATATTGTAAGAGATAGTGCCAGAGAATGCTCCCTTCCATTAAGGAGACATTCATAATATGACTGAAAAGATTTCTCTAAGTACTTTTAACAGGAATGAAGTATTGACATGGGTGGAATATGGCTTGTTGGAGTAAAGCTTTTGGGGCCTTCGTTTGCAGATGTGCCATGACTCAAGTTGAGATGAAACAGTGGCGAACTTTGGTTAATAGTCAGAAATTGGAATGTATGATGTTATAGGCATATTGGAAGTCATCAACAATTAAATGGAATTCATAAAGATCGATATCCTAGGCATTAAAGAGCTGAAATTGACTAGTATTGGCCATTTTGAATAAGAAAACCATATCATTTACTATGCTGAGAATGACATAATCAAGGAGAATGCCATTTCACTCCTTGTAATAGAGCACATTTAAAGATCATGTGGAAGTACATTTTTGACATAAGATAATATATATCTGCATACAAGGAAATCTAGTCAACACAACTAGTATTCAAATTTATGCACCAATCATTACAGCTAATGATGCAGAAATTGAAGAATGTTACCAATGTTTTCAGTCTGAAATTGATTAAACATGTAATCAGATGCAATGACAATTATTGGCGATTAGAATGAACAGAAGTTGGAAAATAATGGCCTTGGTGATAGAACAAAAGCTGGAGATCACAAGATAGAATTTAATAAGACACATGACTTCTTCATATCAAATACCATTATCAACAACTCAGATAACAACTGTACATGTGGACTTCACCAGATAGAATACACAGGAATTAAATTGACTACATTCATAGGAAGAGAGGATGGAGAAGCTCAATATCAGCAGTGTAACTCAGGCCAAGAAAAGGTAGTTGTGCATATGTAAGTTCAGGTTGAAGCTGAAGAAAATGAAAACAAGCCCACCTAGGACCTTGAGTAAATCCCCACCTGAATTTCAAGCACAGATTTGCTTTATTGAACAATAAAGACAGAAGACCTTATGACCTGTGGGGTGGCACCGAGAACATCAGACATGAAGAAAGCAAAAAGTCACTAAAAAGAAAGAAAATATCACAGTAGTGTCAGAATAGACTTTGAAACTTTTTCATGATCATAGAGTAGTGAAGCAAATGGAAGAAATTATGAAGTCAAGGAGTTGAATAGAAAAATTCAAATGTCTTATTGTATCTGGTGCTGTGGTTACAGAAATACCACAAGTGCATGGGTTTAAGGAACAGAAATTGGTTTCTCACATAATGGGAGGCTAGAGGAACTGGCTTGGAAGAAATATTGTCTCTCAAGTCTGACAGAAGACCCTTGTCTCTACCATCTTGTCTAACCCAGTATTCTTTGAATCCTGGAAAATCTTCATGTGGTTTCTTTCTTCAGCTCCTTATGTTGATCCATCTGAGTCTAATTTGCTCTTCCAGTGATTACTATATGGTTAAGTCTAGTATACAGTTTACCTAATAGTATCTCATTACCAATAACAAAAGTCTATTGTCACAGTTAGACAGGTGTATTCCAACACATATTTAGGGGAGATATGGTCCAACCTATAACATGACATATAGTCATCAATGACCCCACAGAATCCATGACACAGATATCCATTGAAAGACCCAAACATCAAACCCATATCAATCAAGCCATTAAGTCAGTTCTGATTCATTGTGATCTCCAGTGCTACAGAGTAGAAGTGTTCCACAGAGTTTTTTGAGGGGTCTGTAATCTTTATGGAAATAGTTCTCTAGAGTTGGTTCAAACTACCAACCTTTAGGTTGTTACCAATCTATTGTTAACTATTTAGAAGACTCAATGGCAGTTATACTCATTAGCAGAAAATGAATGTTCTTCAACTGAATTAGCCAGGAATCCCAACTCTTGTGAACTCCAGTGTTCTCCCTCCTTTAGCGCCTGTGTCTGGTTGCTATTTTTAGTCCACTGCTAGTGCTTCTGGCCAAAGTTCCAGGCAAACCTGTTCATTACGATGATTCAAGTGGACATCATTTCTTCCTCCCCCAATGTAGCTGCTGAATCTTCCCTGATACCATTCACCCTCAACTTCACCATCACCAACCTGCACTACACAGATAACATGGGATACGCCGGCTCTTCAAAATTCAACTCCACTGAGAGGATCCTGCAGCGCCTGGTGAGAACTCTATGATGACTACCCGGAAGCTTCTCTTTGTCCCTGTCATCTAGACCCTGCTCCCTAAGCCCTTCTTCTCACTCCCTTCTCTTCTCCCACCAGCTGGGACCCTTGTTCAACAAGACCAGTGTTGGCCCCCTCTACTCTGGCTGCTCATTGACCTCACTCAGGTGAGACACCTTGACAGGACAGCTGCAGGACTACCAAGAGTGCTTCCAAGTCAAGGCATTTGGTTGATTTCATCTCTGCCTTGGAAGATCGAGCATCTTCAGCAGAACTGGAATTCACAAGGCACTTGCTCATGGATCAAGGCGCCTTTTGGTTCCCACTTTCATCCCTGGATTCCGAAAAGTAGAACTGGACCTTATCTAGTCTCCTTCTATATTTCCTCTCCACCGTCCTCTGACCAAGGAGGCCATTTCCTCGGGATATTAAATTCTAACCCCATGGAATTTCTCTATGCAAATGTGTCTTCTCTACTTTTTTGATACCCAGTTCAGCTCTTTGTCTCATTTCCTCTGACGTCTTCTTGCTCTCTTCCTAAAGAATCTCAGGTCCTATCTTTGGGGACCCTATTAATTGCAATAACCCCTACCTTCCCTCCTTAGGCCCAAGAATTATGGGGGAGCCACCAAAGTGGATGCCATCTGCACCTACCGCCCTGACCCTGAGGGCCCCAGTCTGGACAGAGAGAGGCTTTACTGGGAGCTGAGCAAGCTGACCCATGGGATCACCCAGTTGGGCCCCTACACTCTAGACAAGGACAGTCTCTATGTCAATGGTGAGAGGCACTCCAAGGGTGGGGTTCTCTTTTACCTTGCTGGGTGGGTGCTACATCAGCAGGTCTCTGCCAAGGTTCAGAGTTCACAACTGTGCCTCTCCAGCTGGAGGTCTTTGACCAAGGCCCCTTGTCTTCACTGAGTGGAGATGGGTATGTGTCTTGGAAGTGGGTGCTCAGTCTTTCTTGTAAGAAACAGAGCTGTGAAGGTCCAGCCACCATCTCCTTTGAGGTCAAGTGGCTTGCTTATTGAATGTCTCTCCCTCACCATTATTCATCATCTGCAGGTTATACCCACTGGGTCTCAGCTACAACTTCCAAGAGTGAGTATTTCAGAGCCCTATATCTCTATGTGCCTGAGACCACTCCACATCTCCTTAACTATAAGACCTGTTGGACCTGCCAACCTCTCCCTCCATCACTTACCATCAGGGCTCAGAAGACATTCATAAAATGTGAACCTATTGCCCACCCTTTGAAGTTCAATGCCCTGTTCCCATGCTGAGGGGATCACATAAAGGGCTGTACATGTCCATAACTTAGTACTCCTACCTACACCCCTTATTGCATTTCCATAGAATTAATTCACCTTGAATTTCAATCCTGGTGTTTTTTTCTACAGCAGCTGTGGCCCCCACATCTTTCCCAGCATCTTCTCTGGCACCTGCCTTCACCACCACAGGTAGGAAAGATCCCAGGCTTTTATTGCTAATGAGATAATTTCTCAAGAATTTTATGAACCACATTATTTATCTCTTCATTATTCTTTCTCTCTCTGGAAGGGAGTTCATTCATTTATGTGTCTTTACAGACCACCAGGCATCTGAGTGCCCTTATTCACATTAGCAAGTGCCTCCAAACCCTTGTCCACACACTTCTGGAGATATCACTGAGGTTACTTAGTCTCAACATATTCACCCTGAAGTCACCATCACATTTGTCCCTTCAAACTCATTCCTTCCTCATGACCTAAGGCAGAGGCAGGGGTGTCAACCTTAACCCTCACAGCTCATCATCTCCCACATCCATCCGTTCATCTCTTCCCCTTCATTAGTATTTCAAAACTCTTCTTCTTTCTGCATCAGCTTGACCTCAGTTTTAATTCAGGGCACTAATATATTTTGCTTGGATGGCTGTGCTAGCCTCCACTATAGGCTATGTACCCACCAATCCCATTACCATCCAGATGATGTTGACTCATAGAGACTCTACAGAACAGTTAAAACTGTTCCGTAAGGTTTCCCAAGGTGCAACTCTTTACAGAAGTAGATAGCCTGAATTATGTAGTTCCATGTAGGAATGGCTGATAGGTTGAAACCACCCACATTTTTGCTATCAGCCCAATACTTAATCAATTATTCAACCAAGGCTCGTTATGACCTATATAATTTCTGCCAAAGACCTCTTTAGAGTATTGAAAAACGAGGTTGTTAATTTTAGGACTAGGGTGTAACTGACCCTAGCCATCAGATGTTCCATTACCACATCTGCATGGAAAAGTTGGACAGTGACTAAGGAAAACTGAAGAACTAATGTGTTTGAATTATGGTCTTGGTGAAGATTATCAAAAGTATCATGGACTGCTCAAAGGACAAATACACCTGTCTTGGAGGAAGGATAGTCAAAGTGCTCCTTAGAGGCAAGGATGACAAGACTTTGTCACATTTACTTTGTACATCTTGTCAGGAGGGATGAGTCCCTGGAAAACTACCTCGTGTTTGATAAAGTAGGGAGGTAGCAAAAGAGAGGAAGGCCTTCCACCAGATGAAACTGACTCGATGGCACCCATTTACAGCAACACATGCTTCTGAACAGATTCCAGACCAACCTTGACCAATGTTGTTTTGGTTGGATGCTATCAAAGTCAGCCCTAACCCATAGCGACCCTGTGCACAACAGAAGGAAACACGGCACAGTCCTGTGACATCCTCACAATTGTTTCTATTCTTGAGCCCATTGATGAAACCACCATGTAAATTCATATCGCTGAATATCTTCCCTTCCATCACTGTCCCTCCACTTTAGCAAGTATGATGTCCTTCTCCAGGGACTGGCCTCTACTGACAATATGTCCAAAACCTGTAAGACTAAGTCTTGCATCCTTGTCTTAAGGAGCACTCCTACCTTATTTCATCCGATACAAATCAGTTTGTCCTTTTAGTACTCTATGGAACTTTTGATATCCTTTTCCAATACCATAATTCAAATGCATTCATTTTTCTTCAGTCTTCCTTATTCAAAGTCCAACTTTTGCCTGCATGTGATGCAATGGAGAATACCATGGCTTGGGTCAAGTGCACCTTAGTCCTCAAACAGCCATCCTTGCTCTTCCATATTCTAAAGAAGTCTTGTGCAGTAGATTTACTTAGGGTGATACATCATTTTATTTCTTGACTTCTGCTTCCATGAGCATTGATTGTGGATCCAAGTAAGACAAAATCCTTGACAGCTTCCACATTTTCTCTGTTTATCATGATGTTTCCTTTTGGTCCCGTTGTGAAGACTTTGGTCTCCTTACAATCCTTGATCTTCGTCAGCAAATGACTCAAGTTCTCCTTACTTTCAGTAAGCAAAGTTGTGTCAGATGCATAACACAGGTTGTTAATAAACCTTCCTCCAATCCTGACACCAAACTCTTCTTCATATAATCCATATAATTCTTCTCTATTGATTTGCTAAGTATATAGATTGAACAATAATGGTGATGATACAACACACACACACAAACACACACTTCTTGACTTTAAATCATGCAGTAGTTCCTTGTTCTGTTCCCACAACTGCCTGTTCATCCATATACAAGTTCAAAATGAGCACAATGAAGCATTCTGGAATTCCCAAAATTGTCCACAGTGTATTAAGATCTACATAGTCAAATGCTTTTGCATAGTAAATGAAACACAAGTAAACATCTTTATGGTATTCTCTGCTTTGAGCCGAGAGCCATCTAACATGAACAATGATATCATTTTTTCCACATCCTCTTCTGAATCTGGCCTGAACTTCAGGAAGTTCCCTGTCAATGTACTGCTGCAACAATTGTTCAACGATCTTAAGCAAAATTTTACTTGTGTTCAATATCAGTGATAGTGTTATATAATTTGATCATTCTATTGGGTCACCTTTCTTTGGAGTTGCCCCACATATGGATCTCTTCCAGTCAGCTGAACAAGGACCTCTCTTCCAAATTTACTTTCATAGTTGAATGAGTGCCTTTAGTGCTTGGCCATTATTATGATTCAAATGTGTGTGTCAAATTGCATATATATAACATATTCCTCCACAATATAGTTGCTGAGCCTTCCCTGGTTCCATTCACCCTCAACTTCACTATTACCAACCTGCGCTACACAGAAGACATGGGAAGCCTAGGCTCCTCAAAGTTCAATTTCACCGAGAGGATCCTACAGCGCTTGGTGAGAGCCCAATAATGAACACCTGGGGGACCCCACTTCATATCTGCCAGTACAGACACTCAGTTCCTTGGACCCTCCTTCTGACAACTGTTTCTTTCTCACCAGCTTGGGCCCTTGCTCAATATGACCAGTATTGGCGCCCTCTATTCTGGCTGCACATTGACCTCGCTCAGGTGAGACACATTGACAAGACAACTGCCAGGACTATACAAGTACTCCCAGGCTGGAAGAGATATGTTTGATTCCTTTTTGCCCGGCCAGATACATTATCCATAGCAGAGGTGGAATTCAAGAGGCCCTGCTGAACCCACCTGAATCCATGCTGAAGGATTAAAGCATCTTCTAGTCCTTACTCCTATCCTCAGATTCTGGAGAGCCCATGAGGAGACCTGGCTTCTCATTTTGATGACCCTCTGAATTAATTTTGTTCCTTTCAGACCAATGAGAGCCTTTTCTTAGTTGTTCAGCTGTGTCTCCAGGAATTCCCTTCATCTAAATGTCTCTACTGCACTTACTTTATCCCACCACCAACTCTTTACCTGTCTCATTTCCTCTGGCCTTTTCCTCCCCTACTCTTAGAACCTTAGGGCCTCTCAATGGGGAGACCATTTGATTCCATTCCCTACATTCTCCTTCCCCAGGCCCAAGAATGACAGGGAATCCACCAGAGTGAATGCCGTCTGCACTCACCATCCTGAACCTGCAAGTCCTAGCCTGGACAGAGAGAGGCTTTACTGGGAGCTGAGCAAGCTGACCCAAGGAGTCACCCAATTGGGCCCCTATACTCTGGACAAGGACAGTCTCTATGTCAATGGTGAGAAGTCCTGTGGGATAAGTGTCATTGGTCTTTGCTGGGTGTTCCTACTGAAGCAGATCTCTGGCCCAAATTTAGGCTTCTATCTGGGTTTCTTCTATTAGGGTTTGAACAAGGATTTCGTTGCTTCTGTGTGGGTAGGGGCTTTGATCCCTGACTTGGGGCGCTATCTTCTTTATAAGGAATCACATCTCTACTGGTCTTGCGCCCATTTCTATCATTTCCATGTTGCCTGCTGGTTGAATATCATGCCCTCTCTCTTCACCATCTGCAGGTTACACCCACTGGGTGCTAGTCACCACCTCTAACAGTGAGTATTACAGATGCCTACATCCCCATATGCCTGGGAGCACCCCAGAGCTCCTGAACAATGAGACCTGCTTCACCTCCCAATCCCTCCACCTATCACTTACTATAAGGAGAGAAAAAGGCTCATAAGCCATGTATAGAATATGGACTGAGTTTCCCATCCTCTTGAAGTCATGAAAGTCTTGTTCCCAGATTGAAAAGGCCATAGAAAGAACTATGCATTTCCATAGCTTAGTTCTCTACAACCCTCCACCCCCCACCGCCCCAATTACCATTTCCTTAGAACTAACACACTTTGAATCTCCATCTTTGTGTGTCTTCCCAAACAGCTGTGACCTCTACATCCTTCCCAACACCCTCCGTGAAGCCTGCCTTCACCATCAAACCCACAGGTAGGAAGGGCTTTTATTGATAATGAAATCACTTCCCTGATATTGTTTGTGTGAAATTATTTCTTCCTTAATTTTTCAATCACTGTGCCCAGGGAAATGTGTCTATTTATGTGGAGTCTACCAACCCCCGAGACTCTGGGTGGCCAAATCCATATCCTACAGCGACACCGGTTCCCTTGCTCATCCCCTTGATCCCACATGTCTACCCGAAATTCATCAGCCATCGCCATCCCTCAAATCTCTTTCCTTCCTTATTACCCAAACAGAGGCAGGTGCGTCAATCTTGCCACCCCGACTTCCTTGCCTCCCACCTCCACTCACCACCAATGTTCATCTCTTCTCCCTCCAGAATATCTCCCATGGTCTTCTTTTATCAGCAGCATCCTGAGTGGCCAGGTCCTGTACACTTCCTCCCCACCTATGCCTCCTCGTCATCCCTGCGGGGTGCTCGTTTGGACAATGCCCTGGCACAATGCTGAGGGATGATGTGTTTTATTAAACAGTGCTGCTGAAACACAAATACCATTAAGGGCAAGGCTTCTAAGGAACACCTTTTTCCCCCTCATATTTTCAGGGATTGGTTCTCGGGAGAGATATCTGCCTCTTTCAGCCTCTACAGCCCAACATCCCTGGGTTCATTTGGACTCCTTACATGGCATCTATTTTGCTCTCTTTGTGTGTGTCCTTCTGTGTCTCATCTGATCTTTTAATAACTCCAAAATGATTCAGTAAATACCTTACATGGGTATGAACTATTAAATATAAAATTAAAAAATAAAAACTGTTTCCAAACTGGAAAAAAAAACAACAATTATACAACTTAGGGCCCCAACATTCTACCACATATTTTAGGGGTACACTGCATGCATACAATTCCACCTTATTCACATCTAACCTCAAAGAGATCATCGCAGAGCTTTCTACCCATCCCTAACCCAAAACACCAAACCCAGCACAGTGAAGTGGATTCTGATTCGTGGTGACACCAAGTCCCACAGAATGACATGCTCTATTGGGTTTCCTAGACAATAACCTTTATGCAAGGAGATCACTGGGGTGGGTTCAAGGTCCCAGGTATAAATTAATACCCTGTTGTAAACCACTTACACAAAAAAATTGCACACCTGAGGATCAATGAATACTGATTGAACACCTAATCTAGGTTCTCATCTCTTGTGGATTCCGGAATGTTCCTTCCCCCAGTGCCTGTAGATGGTCGTTGTGTACTTAGTTCACTGAGAGTGCCGCTGGACAAGTTCAAATGGACAGTTTTCTCTTCCTCCCCCATGCAGCTACTGAACCTGCTCCAATTCCTTTCACCCTCAACTTCACCATCACTAACCTGCGCTACACAGATGACATGGAACTCCTGGGCTCTGCTAAGTTCAACTTCACGGAGAGGATCCTGCAGCATCTGGTGAGAGCCCTATAATGACCACCTGGGCAACTCCCCTGTATACTGATCCACACAACCACTCAGCCCCTTGATGGCAAGCCCTGCTATTAACCTCTTTCTCTTTTCTCACCAGCTGGGGCCTTTGTTCAATAAAACAAGTGTTGGCTTCCTCTACAAGGGCTGCACACTGACCTCACTCAGGTGAGATCCCTGGACAAGACTGCTTCCAGGACTACCACAAGTACTACCAAACCCAGGGCATTTAGTATGTCCTGCTTTCTCCACAGAGGATAGAATATAGCTTTCCCAGAAGAAGTGGAGTTAGGGAATTCCTATTACGTATTCACATTACGTATTCATAAAACATATTCCAGGGCCAAGGTGTCTTCTGATTGTCACTGCCACATGTAGATGCTGGAGAACCCATCAAACGGATGGCCTATTGCTGGCCACTCCCTAAATTATCCCTGATCCTTCCTCTCATGAAGGAGGACGTTTTCCTGCTAAATCCCCAGGGATCATCTTGAGATGAATGTGCCTTTTCCACTTGTTCTAATCCTAAATCCAGCTTTTCACCTGTCTCATTTCTGAACCTTTCCTCCCTTCCTCCTAATGAGTCTTAGGACCCTGCTATGGGATGCCATTTGCTGTCATCCTTCCCGCCCACCTTCCCCAGGTCCAAGGATGATGGAGAATCCACCAGAGTGGATGCCATCTGCACTCACCGCCCTGACCCTGAGAATCCTAGCCTGGAGAGAGAGAGGCTTTACTGGGAGCTGAGCAAGCTGACTCAAGGCATCACCCAATTGGGCCCCTACACTCTGGACAAGGACAGTCTCTATGTCAATGGTGAGAAGCCCTGCTGTGATAAGCATTCTCCCACTTCTCCCTTACTTGGTGGGCCCTTCTAGGGCATGTCTCTGCCCCAAGTTCAAGTTTACACCTGGGCCAAAGGACGTCTACCTCTCTTATGTGGGTAGAGGCTGTATGAACTTTGAGCTCTACCAGATGGATGTTTTGTCTTCCATTTATTGAATAAAAGCTGTCATTTTCCAGCCATTATCTCTGTTGTCACCAATTTCCCTTCCCATTGAATATCACTCCCTCTCCCTTCTTCATATCTGCAGGTTACACTCACTGGATCACAACCACCATTTCCAACAGTGAGTATTCACTCATGGGATATCACTCTTCTCATGTGCCTATTACCACTCAATATCTTCTGAACATAGGGCTTGCTGGACTTTCTAACCCCTCCCCCTATTGCTTACAATCAGGGATGACAAGGGTCCAAAATATATATGTAAGGTGTAGACTGAGTCGCCCACCCTCATGAGATAAAATGCCATTTCCACCCCAGTGAGATAAATACCCAAAGTTTCCCAGCCTTCTGAGATATATGTCCTATTTCCACACTTAGGTAACTGTAGAAAAAACTACATTTCCACAAGTTAGTATGCCACCTCCACTGTCCATTGCCATTTCATTGGAGCTAACTCTTTTTGGATTTCAATTCTATGTTTCTTCTACAGTACTTGTGACCTCTACATCCTTCCCAACAACCTCTATGATGCCTGACATCACCAAACCTACAGGTAGGAAAGGCCCGTGGTTTTATAAATGATGAAATCATTTCACCAACATCATGGGTAACGAGTCATTCTTGCCTTCATTTTTCATTCACTCTTCCCAAGTGAATGCATCCATTTATGTGGATTCTGCCTATCCCATAACTTCTAGACACCCAAATCCACACCCCACAGTGACCCTAGACCCACCACCAAAGACATCACTGAGGCCTATTGATCTCTCTCTCTCTCTCTCTCTCTCTCTATATATATATATATATATATATATATATATATATATATTGAAGTCATCATCATATCTCTAACCTCCCCCTTCCATCATCACCAAATGCAGAGTCACCCATGCCAACCTTGGTCATCCTTATATTCACTTTCCACATCCATCCATTTCTCACGACTTTCCTTTACTTCTTACACATAAACTTTTATTCATCTTCTGCTGGGATTATGGTAGTAGCCACCACACTCACCTATATCTGTGGGTCTAACTCTTTCTTAAGGGCAATCTGTGGATCATTTATATCTAATTAGCCCCATTCTTTTTCCCTTTACTGAGTCCAAAGGATCCCTTCTGTCCCATGTATTTCTGTGGACACTTTAAATGGACTTTAGATCCTTTGTATACAGTTTCTCTGCCCTCCTATTGGACCTTTCCTTGTACACCCCATCTGGAATACATATCAGCTATTGGTTACCATTCTTGTACCCATTCTTATAGTTACACATGAATTGGTGCCTTCTTTGATAAACTTGGCTGACGAAGTGGTCTAGTGATTTCCCCCTAACCTCTCCTGAACTCAAATCTCCGACAGATCTCCTGAAGCTTAATTTCCTATTCCTTGTCCTGACCACAAAACCAGGGACTGAAACATAGGTTAGTGTCCTTATGATGCTGTAACAGAAATAGTGTAAGTGGGATGTTCGAAAGAATAAAATTCATTTTTCAAAAGGTATGCTGTTACAAGTCTAGATTCAAGTACCAGCTATAAGAGCAGGCTCTCTCTCTGCTCCAAGGAAAATAATCGCCTCTTTCATATTTTCCCACTCCAAAATTCCTTGATTTCTTGGTGACCTTAACACAATGTCTATATTCCCCTTTCCCCCTGATTATGTACCTATGTCTAATCTATGATATTTAAACCTAAGAAGCAATTAGGTTATAACACACGCCCTATAAGTATTACCTCATTGGCATGGCAAAAACACCCCATATAGAAATGAATGCCCTGAGTCATGTTTTTTAATTAAATACTTTTATTGGGGGCACTTACATCTCTTATCACAATCCATACATTCATCCATTGTGTCAAGCACATTTGTACATATGCTGCTACCATTATTTTCAAAGCATTTTCTTTCTTCTTGAGCCCTTGGTATCTGCTCTTCATTTTTCCCCTTCCCTACCCCACCTACCTTCCCTCATGAACCCTTGATAAGTTAAAGATTATTATTTTCATATTTTACATTGTACTCTGTTACCCTTTACCCACTTTTCTGTTGTTCATCCCCCTTGGAGGAACTTATATGTTGGTCATTGTGATAGATTTTCTATACATATTCTGAAAGCACACAATTCAATCCATAACAGTGTACCTTATGCCACAAGAGCAGAAGTTTAGGCCTCATGAGGCAACCACTGAAGATATGGGTGCTATGGCAAAAGAGTAGTGAAGAAACCAGATGGTGCCCGGCTATCAGAAATGATACTGTCTGGGGTCTCCAACTCTGGTCTTAAAACAAGCAGCCATCGAGGTGAGGCATCATCGAGGTCCACATGGAAGAAGCAACACTAGCCTGTGTGATCCAAGGATGAAAAATAATAAAAATTCAAATCTGGAGAAAGGAATTGTGTCAGAGCTTAAATTCTGAGCACTCGGTTTGCAGAAGGCTATGGATGACAGTGGAAACCCAAAAGCCATTTGCTGGGTCCCCATGTGGGTCAGGTCTGCTGAGACCCTTTTGGCCTTACTCCGGGGATGTAACTAGGTTTGCTGTAAGGCAGAGAGCATTGTAAAGTCAATGATGGCAGGTGTATGTTGGTTAAAATGTAACACCTTACCCCTGGTGCCCTATTGGTTATTTGTTGGACTGCTAACCACCAGAAATTTATAGGGGCAGGTCTACCCTGTCTGATAGTGTTGCTATAAGTTAGAGTCAATTCCATGGCAGTGAGTTATCATATAATCTCCCTTTTGGCCATTTAAAAGTTGTTTTTTTCTTCAGGTTTTATTATTTTCTTCTTTCTTTTCTATTGAGGTTTTCATTTGTTTCATTTTGTTATTGTTTTTGGTTTGTATGATTTTTTATATACAAAATCCAGGATATATGTATATATATACATATGTATATATAACCTTGAGTATATCTATCTAAATTTAAAAATAAATTGAGGCATTGAACAATAATGACCAAAGATCAGACAAGTTGTCAGATGACAACAAGGGCACCAAATATGAAGGAAGCAAAGGGTCATTAAAATCAGGAAAGAAAGACAATACCAAAATTAATATCTGAACTTGCCCTTGATTGTAAATTAGTTACAGTCATTAGAAGAAATGGTGACGTTAAAGAATTGCACAGAAGATTCTAAAGGGCAGCTAAATTACATGAAGTATAGTCTTGTGATGAAATGTGCAAGGGTCTGGATACAGAAAACTGAAAGGGAAGAACACATTCAATATTTTTCAAGCTGAAAGGATTACACATAATTAAAGCCTCAAATTGCAACACTAAAGGACTTGGGGCAAAATAATGAACAATGTAGGAAGCATCAATAGACTATGGAAGAAGTACAATCACTATACTCAAAAGAATTGGTTGATGTTCCACCATTTCAGGAGGTAGGATAATACCAAGAATCAACCGCATTAAATGAAGAAGTCCAAGCTTCACTGAAAAATCAAACCTCCAGGTATGGGATACAAATTTAGATGTTTCAATAAATTGATGCAATGCTTGATGTGCTCGCTCATCTACACCAAGAAATTTGGAAGACAGCTTACTGGTCAGACAATTGAAAAATACCCTCATTTATGTTTATTCCAAAGAAAGGTGATCCAACAGAATGTAGAAACAATCAAATAGTGTCAACACAAGTAAAATTTTGCTAAAGACAATTCCAAAACCATTGGAGCAGTATGCTGACAAGGAACTGGGAGAAATCCAGCCCGAATTAAAAGGAGAACATGGAACGAGTGATATCATTGATGATGTCACATGGATCTAGCCTGAAAATAGAGAATAACAGAAAGATGTTTACCTTTGTTTTACTGACTTTGTGTGGATCATAACAAAGTATGCATAGCAGTATGACAAATGGGCATTCCCCATATTTATTTGTGCTGTGAAAACCCTGTGCATAGACCAAGAGGCAGTTGTTTGCACAGAACCAGGGGATGCCGCATGATTTAAAACCAGGGAAGGTGGATGTCAGAGTTGTATCTTTCCACTATTCAATCTGTATATTATCCAAATAACCCAAGAAGCTAGAATTATGAGGAAGTTCACTAAGTTCTTGGAGAAATTGCATTCGATTGCAATTCCATTTTACTATAAACATTTTGTCATTCCTTCATAGGAAGGGGAACATGGAATCAGGAATCATTAACAGTCTGTAATGTGCAGACAATACACACTGACTTTCTGAAAGCAAAGTGTACTTGAATTACTGATGAGAAGCAAAGAGTACAACCTTCAATATAGATTTCACTTCAACACGAAGAAAACAGAAGCCCTCACAGATGGACCAATAAACAGCATTAAGAGAAAAGGTGGGGGGGATGAAGTTTTCAAAGATGTCCCCTTAGTAGGAACCACAATCAACACCAGTGGAAACAGCAGTCAAGAAACCAAACAATATATGGCATTGAATAAATATGTGGCAAAGGACCCCTTTAATTTTTTTCATTAAAGATGTCACTTGGAACACTAAGATGCACTTAGTCCACACGATGGCATTTCCAGTCATCTCATATGTGTTTGAAGGCCTGACAGTTAATAAAGACTAGAGAATAATCATTAGACTAGAGAATAATTGATGCATTTTAATTATCAGGGTAGCGAAGAATATTGCATACACCATGGATTGCCAGAAGAATGAACATCGCTATGTTTGAAGAAGTACAGCCAGAATGCTCCTTGTGAGAATGTGTGTTGAGATTTCATCTCTCGTATTTGGAGAATCTTATCAGGAGGGATACCATGTTCCCTAGGGAGGACATGAGGCCTGGTAAAGTAGATGGACAGTGAAACCAGTAAGAGATGGATTGACATAGTGGCTGCAACATGGGGCTCAAACACAGCAATCATTGTGAGGATGGCACAAGGCTGGGCAGCGTTGCCCTGTGCTTTCTATAGCGTCGCCATGATCTGGAAAGACTTGGCAGCTCACCTAACAACAACATCTTATTCATCAATACACCCACAGAGGTTTGCACCCATTAAAACAAAAAAATGAAAAACTCACTGCCATTGAGTCTATTCTGCTGCAGAGCAACCCTGTAGGAGAGAGTGGAGTTTCCCATGTGGGTTGTCCATTCTGTAAATCTTTAAAGGGCAAAAAACCTCATCTTTCTCCTACAGGGTGGCTGATGGTCTCACACTGATGATTGTATGGTATCAGCCCAAGGTGTAACCCCTTTTGCCACCTGAGCTCCTTGCTCTCAATGCCATCAAGTCAATGCTGATGCATAGCAATCATATAGGACCGAGTAGGACTGCCCCGCTCAACTTTCTCCTATGGAGTGGCTCCTTTAGTGTTCAAATCATGCTTCCTTTAAAAGAGAATACAGCTTCTTATGCTTTATTAATTCCAGAATGTTTCTTCCTATAGCTCCTGCACCAGATGGATCTCATAATCCACGTCTAGTGCTTATGACAAGGGCTCTCCCATGGCCATTGCCATTAAAGTCAAATCAAGTAAAATCTAGTCCATCCTTATCAGATAATTTTGACTAATAGCAGCACTTCAGGAAAGAGAATTGCCCCACAGAATTCCCAATATGTTAAATACTTATGAAAGCCAATGGACACAACCTTTTACTGTGGAACAAATGATGAACACAGACAAATCAACCTTGTGAAGGGCAACCAAGTCCAAGTCCATGACCACAAAGTCACCAGAGGTCTTGCTTGAACATTAATATGGTGCGAATGAAATGTTTCCTTTCATCCAATGCAGCTTTTGAACCGGCCCTCATTCCTTTTACGCTCAACTTCACCATCACTAACCTGCGTTACACAGATGACATGGAAATCCCAGGATCTGCTAAGTTCAACTTCACTGAAAAGATCCTGCAGCGTCTGGTGAGAGCTCCATTAATAACTACCTGGGCAGCTCCACCTCATACCTATCCACCCAAGCACCCAGTCCCTCAGGGCCTCCTTCTGACCTTCTTTTCATTTCTCACCAGCTCGAGCCCTTGTTCAATAAGACCAGTATTGGACATCTCTACTCTGTCTGCACACTGACTTCACTCAGGTGAGAAACCTAGACATGGCAGCTGGCAGGGATATTAAAGGGCTGCCAAACCCAAAGCATTTGTTCAGTGTCCTTATGCCCTGCTAGGTACAGCATGCTCAACCGAGGGAGAATTCAGGAGACTGATGCTTAAGGAGTCAGGCAACTTCTGGTCCCCACTCAACCACAAACTCTAGAGAGCCTATTAGCAGGGCTGTCCCCTCTCTGAACACCCTCTGCATTCTCTCTGACCCTGGATCTGACCAAGAAGGACATTTCCTTGGAGTGTGAAATTCTGCCATAAGAGATACATGTTTTCTGTTTCTATTTGCTTTAATCCCAAATCCAGCATTTCACCTATGTAGTTTCGCCAACTCTCCATCCTCTCTTCAGCTTAAAGAATTTCAGGGACCCATATGTGGGGACATGTTTGTTGTCAACACCCTATCTTCCCTCCTCAGACCCAAGAAGGATGGGGAAGCCACCAGAATAGATGCCATCTGCACCCACCAACCTGACCCTCAACGCCCCATACTGGACAGAGAGAGGATTTATTGGGAATTGAACAATCTGACCCAGGGAATTACTCAACTGGGCCCTTACACCCTGGACAAGAACAGTCTCTATGTCAATGGTGAGAAGCCCTCCTGGGTGAGGGACTCCTGCCCAAGGCTAAGTAAGGTCCTTCTTGGGCATATCCCTGCCCTAAATTTAGGCTTCCATTTGGACCTCTGCAATTGGAGAGCTTTAAGAGTCTATGTCATCCAATTAAGGGCAGGGGCTTGGAATCTGCCAATTGATAGCTCTGTCTAACTTTAAATAATCAGAGTTGTAATGGTCTTGCTACCATTTCTCATGTAGCAAAGTTGTATCCTCATTGAATGTTGATCCACCTCTCTTCTTTACCACCTGCAGGTTACACCTACTGGGAACCAGCCACCACTTCCCAAAGTGAGTATTATAGACCACAATATCCCTGTGTGCCTGGGAACAGCCCTCATTTCACAATAATAGGACCACCTGGAACTACCAGGGCATAGGCCTGGTTAGCAGTTCAAAACCATCAGCTGGTTACCAGGAGAGCGATGAGGCTTTCTACCTCACTAAAGTGTCACATTCTCAGAAATCCACATGGGTAGGGACCCCATACAATAGCGTGGCAATGGGTCAGAATTAATTAGAGAGCAGTGAGTTTTGTTTGCTTTGGCTGTCCCTCCCAATCACTCCTCCCACTACTTGCCATCTGAAAAGACAAGGATCCAGAAGATATGCAGAGTCTGGGAATGGAGTTGTCCTTATTCCTTAAGTCAATGTCCCTATCCCAAGCTGAGTCAAAGATAACTGGCCCTTTTCATAATTAAGTACCACATCCATTGCCATTTCTGAAAAACTAACATACCTTGAATCCTTCCTGCTGTTTCTTCTCTAGCAGCTGGGGCCCCTACATCCTACCAAACAGCCTCAGTGATGCCTGTCTTCCCCACCAAGCCTACAGGTGGAAAGGCAGTAGGCTTTTATTGATAGCAACTTCATTTTTCCAGCTTTATTTGGGCCAAATCAGTTCTTCCTTCATTGTTCAGCCACTGTTTCCAAGGAAATTCATCTATTGATATGGATTTCCTAAAATACTGGCCCGAAATCCACACTCTAAATGACACTGGTGCCCGTGTCCTCCAACATCTTTTACCATCAATGAGAAAGCTTGGTCCCACATGCCCACCTTAACGTCATCAGTGATCATCATCCCTCAAACATTTTCCTTTCCTCATTATGAAAACACGCAGACCCATCAGCCTTGGCATTCCCTGTTCCTCACCTCCCATATACTCAATAAAATACAAGTAAACATTTTTCTTGTTTTCTCTGCTTTCAGCCAAGCTCCATCAGCAATGATATCCCTCATACCCTCTTCTAAGTCCAGCTTACATTTCTCTCAGTTCCTTATCATTGTATTGCTGCTCTAGCAGGTATTTACTGATGTATTGCTGCAACTGTTCTTGGATGTTCCTCAGGAAATTTTTATCTGCAAGTAATATAACCGAGTAAAATATATTGTTGGATATTTTCCGCACTCTGTTGGGTCACCTTTCTTTGCAATGGACATCAAAAGGGATATCTTTTAGTCGGTTGGCCAAGTTGGTGTCTTCAAAAGCTTGGGGCATAGATGAGTGGATATTTCCAGTGATTAATTAGTTGTTAAAATATCTCCAGTGATACTCCATCGGTTCCTGGACGTTGCTTTTCCTTAATACCTTCAGTATGGTTTGGATGCCTTCCTTGACATCATTGATTGTTAATATGATTTCTCTTGATGGTTGGTTGCAAGCACTTATTTTTGGTACAGGCACTCTGAGTATTCCATCCCGTCTCTTATGCTACCTTCTGCTTCATTCAATGCTTTCCTAATAGAAGCCTTCAATATTGAAAGAAGAAACTTGAGGGTTTTCTCTTAAATTCTTTAGTTTGAGATAATGCTAAGTGTGTTTTTACTTCCCTTTCTACCTCTAGGTATTCGTGCATTTTTCTAATAGTATCTTATGATCAAGGGCTGGCCTTGGAAGTTTTGTAATACGCTGTTTTGTTTGCACTCATTAGTTCTCATTAAATGCTAATTGAATGGAGGAGTCTAGGTTCCTAAAACTTGTGAATTCCAGAATGCCTCTTCTTACAGTTCCTGTAGATGGTGTTTTGGTCCATTGCTATTGCTTCTGGCCAAGATTCAAATGGACAACTATCGCTTCCTTCCCATTTCAGCTACTGAACCTGCTCTGGTTCCTTTCACCCTCAACTTCACCATCACCAACCTGCGCTACACAGATGACATGGGAATCCCGGGCTCTGCTAAGTTCAACTTCACTGAGAAGATCCTGCAGCAACTGGTGAGGTCCCATAATGGCCACCTTGACAGATCCACCTCGTTACTATCCACAAAAATACTCAATCCCTTGTGCCTTCCTTATGACCCCATTTTATTTTCTCAATAGCTTGAGCCCTTGTTCAACAAGACCAGTATCAGACATCTCTACTTTGGGTGCACACTGACTTCACTCAGGTGAGAAACCTAGACAAGATAGCTAGCAGGGCTACCCAAAGTTCTGCCAGACCCAAAACATTTGATTGGAATAAGGCATCTTCTTGTCCCCTCTCTTGAGCCCAAAGACTAGAGGAAGCCTATCAGCAAGGATAGCCCCTCACTGGACACACTCTGAATTCTCTCTGTCCCTTCCTCTGACCAAGAAGGACATTTCTTTGAAGCATGAAATTATGTCCCAGGAGATACATGTGTTCCTTCACCATTTGCTTTCATTCTAAATCTAGCATGTCACCTGTCATTTATCCAACTCTCCATCCTCTCTTCAGCTTAAAGGATCTCAGGGACCCTTCTCTGGGGCCACATTTGTTGCCTTTACCTTATCCTCCTTCGACAGACCCGAGAAAGTTGGTGACGCCACCAAAATGGATGCCATCTGCACCCACCAACCTGACCCTCAACGCCCCGTACTGGACAGAGAGAGGATTTATTGGGAATTGAACAATCTGACCCAGGGAATTACTCAACTGGGCCCTTACACCCTGGACAAGAACAGTCTCTATGTCAATGGTGAGAAGCCCTCCTGGGTGAAGGACTCCTGCCCAAGGCTAAGTAAGGTCCTTCTTGGGCATATCCCTGCCCTAAATTTAGGCTTCCATTTGGACCTCTGCAATTGGAGAGCTTTAAGAGTCTATGTCATCCAAGTAAGGGCAGGAACTGGGTACCTGCCAATTGATAGCTCTGTCTAACTTTAAATAATCAAAGCTGTAATGATCGTTGCTACTATTTCTCATGTAGTCCAATTGCATCCTCATTGAATGTTGATCCACCTCTCTTCTTTACCACCTGCAGGTTACACCTACTGGGAACCAACCACCACTTCCCAAAGTGAGTATTACAGACCTCAATATCCCTGTGTGCCTGGGAACACCCCTCATTTCACAATAATAGGACCACCTGGAACTACCAGGGCATAGGCTTGGTTAGCAGTTCAAAACCACAAGGTGTATACCAGAGAATGATGAGACTTTCTACCTCACTAAGGTGTCACATTCTCAGAAACCCACATAGGCAGAGCTAACCTGTTCTATAAGGTGGATTTGGGTTGGAATTGATGCGAACACATGAGTTCGGTTTCATTTGGCTGGACCTGGAAACATCTCCTCCCACTACTTGCCATCAGAAAAGAAAGAATGTCAAGGATAAGCATAGAATAGGAATTGAGTTGCCTATCTTCTTTAAGCCAATGTCCTGCTCCCAAACTTGAGTCAGAGAGAACTCTACCTTTCCATAGCTTAGGATCATCACTTACTATTTCCTTAAAGCTAACACACCTTGAATTTTCTTCCCAATGTGTCTGACCCAGCAGCTGTGACCCTCACGTCCCACTCAACATCGTCTGTGAATTCTGCTGTCACCACCAAGCCCACAGGTAGGAAAGATCTTAGGTTTTTATTGATAACAACATAATTTCTCCAGCACTTTTGTGCTACATCATTTCTTCCTTCATGGCTCACTCATTCTCACTATGGAAATTCATATATTTATGTGTACTTTACCAACCACTAGCCTGAAATCCACACTGTATATATAATGTCGCAGGATCACTCTTCCATGAAAATAATGAGATATCACTGAGGCTGCTTGATTGCCCACATGCCCACCCTAAAGTCATAAGTCATCATCGTTCCTCAACCATCTTCCTTACTTTATGATTCACACAGGCAGACACACCAGCCCTGGCATTCCTCTTCCTCACCTCCCACATAGTCAATAAAATACAAGTAAACATCTTTCTTGTTTTCCCTGCTTTCAGTCAAAATTCATCAGCAACGGTATCCCTCATGTCCCATCCTCTTCTTAAGCCAACTTGAATTGTTATCAGTTCCTTATCAATGTAGCACAACAACTGTCACTGAATTAACTTCAGCAAAATTTTACTCTCACAAGATATCAACTATATTCTTCAATAATTTCTGCATTCTGTTGGGTCCCCTTTATGTAGAATGGGCACAAATATGAATCTCTTCTGGTTGGCTTTCCAGGTTACTTTCTTCAGAAGTCCTTGGAATACAGAAAGTGAATCATGATAGAAGTAATGAAGCTAAAATTGAATGCCTTGTTATTGGTCTCCCTTTTGACTCATTTTAATATAGTTCTACTTTTTCATATTTTCTGTTTTCTTTTGAATTTCGGTTTTTCCCTATTTTATTTCATTATTGTTAACATGTTTGACTCTTTGTCTTATTTTGTTCGCCTTGGTTTTTTTGTGTGTATTCCTTAGTATATGAAGTCCATAATGGGTGAATCTATATAGAAAGTAACTAGATTAATGATTCCTTAGGGTAATAGCAAGGGAGGTTGGGGTGGAATGGGGAGTTAATAACAAGGAGTACAGTAAAAAAGAAAATGTTCCCAAATTGATTCCAGTAATGATTAGACAATTCTTCTTAATATGATTGAACTATTTAATTGTATGGTATTTGGATTATGTTCAAATAAAATTCTTTATAAAAAGTAAATAAAACTCTGGGTCAATAAACATTTCTTTAAAAGCAAAAATAATAATAATAAAGTTTTTGGCTTAGATGAGTGAGAACTTCCAGTGCTTTGTCAGCTTTTGAAACATCTCGATTGATATATAGCCAGTTGCTGGACCTTGCTTTGCATTAATGCCTTCAGCACAGCTGGGATGTCTTCCTTCAGTATCATTGGTTGGTGATCACACATTTTATCTTGGAATGGCTTATTGCAAGCAGTTGCTTTTGCTGCAGGGGCTTTGTGTATTCCTTCCAGTGACTTATGATGTCTTCTGTATCATTCCATAGTTTACTAATAGAATCCTTCAATATTGAAACGAGAAAGCTTGAGATTTTCTGTCTTCACTTCTCCAGTTTGAGATATGCTAAGTGTGTTTTTACTTGGCTTTCTAAGGCTAGGTCTTTGTACATTTCATTATAGTACTTTCTTTTTCATCAAGGGATGGCCTTTTGTATTTTTTATTCAGCTCTTCTGCTTGCACCCATTAGTGCTCATTAAATGCTTATTGAATGGAAGCGTCTAGGTTCTCAACATTTGTGAATTCCCGAATGCTCTCTCCTACAGCTCCTGTAGATGGTAGCTGTTGTTCCATTGCTATTACTTCTGGTCAATATCCAAATAGACAGATTTCTCTTCCTTCCCAATACAGCTACTGAGCCTGCTCTGGTTCCTTTCACCCTCAACTTCACCATCACCAACCTGCGCTACACAGATGACATGGGAATCCCGGGCTCTGCTAAGTTCAACTTCACTGAGAGGATGCTACAGAACCTGGTAAGGCCCCTTAATAACCAACTGGGAAGCCCCACCGCATTACTATCCTCACAAACTTGCAGTCTCTTGGAGCTTCCTTGTGACCTCCTTCTCTTTTCTCACCAGCTTGGACCCTTGTTCAATAATACCAGTGTTGCCCCCCTGTACTATGGCTGTGCACTGACCTCACTCAGGTGAGACACCTTGACAAAATAGCTACCATGAGAACTCACAACCCAAGGCATTTGTTTGGTTTTCATAATGCCCTGCGAGAAAAGCTTCCTCCACAGAGCTGGAGTTTAGGAGGTACATACTCTATGACTCTCTGGAGAACCCATATCAGTACTGTCCACTCCATGGACACCCTCTGAATCCTCTGGTCCTTCATCTAACCAAGGAGAGAATGCCCTTGAAATGTGAATGTCTGCCCCCAGAGATCTTCTTGAGATAAATGGGAATAGACCTCTTGCTCTATCCCAAAATAAAGCTCTTCATTTGTCTCATTTTCTCCAAACTCTCCCTTCCCATAAAGAATCTCATTACCCATCTGTAGGAACACCATTTATTTTCATTCCACTCATCCCGCTCCTCAGGTCCAAGAAGGACAGGGAAGCCACCCGAGTGGATGCCGTCTGCACTCACCGCCCTGACCCTGAGAGTCCTAGCCTGGACAGAGAGTGGCTTTACTGGGAGCTGAGCAAACTGACCCAAGGAGTCACCCAACTTGGCTCCTACACTCTGGAAAAGAACAGTCTCTACGTCAATGGTGAGAAGCCGTGCTGTGGTGGGTTTCTCCTTTATCATGCTAGGAGGGTCTGAATAGGGCAACTCTCTGCTCCAAGCTCAGGTTTCTCTCTGGAGCTCTCCGATTAGAAGTCTTTGAACAAGGGCCGTTTCTCCGGTGTATGTAAAGGTTTGGTAGGAACTCTGTCTTCCTTTTAAGGAATCACAGCAGTGATGAGCTTCTTATAGTCAAATTGCCTCCTCACTGACCATCACTCCCTCTTCTTTCTATACAAACTATAGGTTACACCTACTGGAAACCAGCCACAACCTCCAAACGTGAGTATTACAGAGCCCAATGTCCCTGAGTGCCTGCAACCACCCCATAGCTCTTAAAACCAATAGAACCTGCTAGACCTGCTGAGGCTTCCTTCCACGTACCACAAGGAGGTGAAAGGTAGAGAAGACATGCCTAGAATGTAGATTGAGTTGCTCATCCTCTTGAAGCCAATGCCCTATTTAATCCCAAGCTGAGAGGGTCATAAAAAGTATACATTTCCATAACTCAGTCCCCTAAACCTGTTGTCATTTCCTTAGAACTAACTATGTTCCATCCTGGTATTTCTCCCAGCAGCTGTGACCTCCGCATCATTCCCAGCATCCTCTACGCTACCTGCCTTCACCACGAAGCCCACAGGTAGAAAAAGCCTCAAGCTTTTATTAATAATGAAAACATGTCTCTAGCATTATATGCACCAAATCGTTTCTTTTCCTCAGTGTTCATTCACTGTGTCCACTGGAGCTTATCCATTTACGAGGATTGTACCAACCACATAACCTTGGGTATCTTAATCCACAGCCACGATGACACTGAGCCCACTGTCAACCAACTCCTGAGGCATCACTGAGGCTACTTGGTTTGACGTGTCTGCCACGAAGTCATTGTCATGCCTCAAACCTGTCCTTTTCCTCATCACCACAATAGACACAGGCACGCCAACCTTGTCACTCTCTGTTCCTTACTTCCCACATCCATTCATCCCTGAAGCTCATCTCTTTTCCCTCCTGCATCTCTCTATGTCCTTCCCTTATCTACATCTGCTTCACCTCTATCCTCAGTCAGGACACTAGCATCTTTTGCTAGGGTGACTATAAGAGCCTTCTTTGTGACCTATGTAGTCATCAAACTCACCACATCTAATTGTTTCTGACCCACAGAACTGTGTCAGACAGAATTAGACGGTTTCTAATCAAAAGCATAAAACCCATTGCAGTTAAGTTGGTTCCAAATTAGTGTGACCCCAAGTGTTGCGAAGTGAATTGCTCTAGAGGGTTTCCTCTCAGTCATCTTTATGGATGCAGACCACTAGAGCGGCTTTGTATTGCCAAAGTATAGGTTAATAGCCCATTGTGAGCCACTTCGTCCATCCACAAACATTTGTATCTATAAATGCTCATTTCTTGAGTGAGTCTAGTTCTCTCAACTCTTGTGAATTCCGGATCGCTCCCTCCTGAAGCTTCTGGAGATGGCTATTGTGTACTTAGCCCACTGCCAGTACTGCTGGACAAGTTTCAATGGGACTGCTTTCTCTTCCTCCCCAATGCAGCTCTGGTTCCTTTCACCCTCAACTTCACCATCACCAACCTGCGCTATACGGATGACATGGAAATCCCAGGCTCTGCTAAGTTCAACTTCACTGAGAGGATCCTGCAGCGCCTGGTGAGAGCCCTATAAGGACCTCGTGGGCAGCCTCACCTCATAACTGTCCACACACCACTCAGTCCTTTGATGATCTTACATCCCTTCTACTGACGCCCTTGTCTTTTCTCACCAGCTTGGGCCATTGTTGAATAAGACCAGTGTTGGCCCCCTCTACTCTGGCTGCACCCTGACTTCACTCAGGTGAGATACCTAGGCAAGAAAGCTGACAGCTACCACAAGTTCTACCAGGCCACAAGGGATGTATTTTTTAAATTTCCTTTCTGTCCTGCTGAATACAGCTTTCTTAATAGAAATGAAGTTTAGGGAACACATATTCCAGGACCAAGGCAGCTTCCAACCCGCACTGCTACCCACAAACTCTGGAGAGGTTATCAGAAGGGTGATCTCTCCCTGACCACCCTCTGAGTCTTCTCTTTCCCTTCCTCGCATAAAAGAGAGAATTTCCTTCGAGTATTAAAGTCTCTCCCCAGGTATCCTCTTGAGACCAAGCGACCTTTCCCACAGGCTCTAATCCTACACCTAAGGCCTTCAATTGTCTCATTTTCTCCCACCTCTTCCTTCCCTACCCATAAAGGATCTCTGGACCACGCTGTGGGAAAACCATTTGTTCATCTTCCATGTTTTCTCCCATCCCAGGCCCAAGAATGACAGGGAATCCACGAGAGTGGATGCCATCTGCACCCACCACCCTGACCCTGAGAGCTCTAGCCTAGACAGAGAGTGGCTTTACTGGGAGCTGAGCAAGCTGACCCAAGGAGTCACCCAACTGGGCCTCTACACGCTGGACAAGAACAGTCTCTATGTCAATGGTAAGAGGCCCTGCTGTGTTATCTTCTGTCCCTTGCTGGGTGGATCCTATAGGACAAGTCTCTGCCTCAAACTCACACTTCCCTCTGTACATTGAGCAAGGTCTTTATTTTTTTGTGTGTGGTAGGGGTTTGGTCCCTGACAGATGAGGACGCTGTCTTCCTTTTCAGGAATCATAGATGTGATAGGCCTGCAACCCTGTCTCATGTGGCCAAGTGGCCTCCTCATTGAATATCTCTCTTCTTTTTTCATCCTCTGCAGGCTACACCCACTGGGAACCAGTCACAGCCTACAATAGTGAGTATTAAAAATCTCTGTATCATTGTATGCCTGGAACTCACCTTTCCACCCTCAACCCCCTGATCATCTAAAAAGTAGGATCTGCTGGATTGCCAAATCTTACTTCCACTGCTTAACAACAGAGAGGAAAAGTGTCCAGAGGACATGCATAGAGTTGTCCAGCTTCTTGAGCTCAATGTCTTATTCCCATGCTAAAGGGTCATAGAAAACTGTACATTTCCATAACTTACCCACTCCCATTTCCCATTGCTGTTTCCTTAGAGGTAACTCACCTTGAACATTTTTCCTGATGTTTCTTACCCAGCAGGTGTGACTTCAACATTAATCCCAACATCCTCTACGGTGTCTGCTTTCACCACCAAGCCCGCCACAGGTAGGAAAGGCCTCAGGCTTTTATCAATAATAAAATATTTCCTCCAGCATTATTTGTCCCAAGTAATTTTTCATTCCCTTGCCCTAAAGTAGATCGTGTTTATGTGGATTCTTCCACTTGAATGAGCCCTAGTGGCTTAGTGGTTGTGAGCTGCGATCCAAAAGGTCAGCAGTTCGAAACCACCACCAGTTCTGAAAGAGAAAGATGGGGCTTTCTACTCCTATAAACACTTATAGCCTCAGAAACGCACATGGGCAGTTCTACCCTGTCTTTTAATGTCGCTAAGAGTGGGCATCAACATGATGGCAGTGAGTTTTGGGTTGGTTTTTTTTTGTTTGTTTGTTTTGGGCTTGGACAAACCATCTGACATCCAGGTGCCTAAATCCACATGGCATCATGACTCTGGGACCATCTTCCACCCACCTCCTGGATCCTTATAGAGGCTGCTGGGTCTCACATTTTATCTTCAGCTCCAAAATCTCTCCCCTCATCATCAAAGCAGAGACCAGTTTATAAATCTTATCATTCCATGTTCCTCCCACCTCACATCCATCTGTCAGCTAAACTCATTTCTTCTCCCTCCTGAATACCTCCAAGTTCTTCTATCTGTAAATGTTTCACTTCAATTTTCAATCAGGTCATCAGCATCTTTTGTTAGAATTTTTGCTGTCGTCTCCACTATTGCCTATATATCCACCAAACCCACTGCCATCAAATTGATCTTGACCCTTAGGGACAATATGGATTGGAGCTGAAATACTTCATTGGGTCTCTGGGGCTGTAGATCTTTATGGAAATAGATTGTCTCAACTTTCTCTTTAAAAATGGGTACTAATCACTAACGTTTCAGCCAGCAGCCAAGTGTTTATTCCGCTGCACCAATCGTGCCCTTATGGCAGAGATGGTTGGTGCTGCTGTTGTTACATACCATCAAGTCATAACAGCTGCAGGTGCAGTAAAATGAGCACTGCCTAGTCTTGGGCCATCCTCATAATCCTTTGTAAGCCAGCCATTGCAACCATTGTGTCAATCAATCTCCTCTTTATCACTGACTCTGCTTCACCAAGCAGGATGTCCTTTTCCAGGTACTGGTCTCTTCTGATAATATGTCCAAAGTATATATGAATAAGTATCACCACTTTAGATTCTAAGGAAACTTCTAGCCATACTTCTTTCAGATAGATTTCTTCTTCTGGCAGTCCATGGTACATTCAATATAGTCTTTCTTATCTCCATAATTCAAAATCATCACTCTTCTCCTTAGGTCTTCCTTGCTCATTATCCTCATATGCACATGCATATGAGGCAATTAAACATACCATAGCTTGGGTCAAGTACACCTTAATCTTCAAAGTGATAGCTTTGCTCTTTAACACTTTAAAGAGGTCTTGTACAGCAATGCATTGTTTGGTATCTTGACTGATGCTTCCATGACATGTGAATATAGACCCAAGTAAAACAGCATCCTTGACAACTTTAATCTTTTTTTAATATATAATCCCTTGGTTTCTTGGGACTCTTTACATGCCACCTGTCTATCCTATTTTTGATTGTCCTTCTTTGTCTAACCTGTTATTGCAATAATTCAAAAATCCTTAGCTTTAGTATAAACCCTATCGCTGGTAATGCCTCATTAACATAACAAAGAAGATCCTATTTCCTAATTGGGATAATTCCAGTTATACAAGTTAGGACTCCAGCACATATTTTGTGTGTGTGCTGAGGGAGGGGGTGGAGGAGGGCAGAGGACATAAATCAATCCACAATATCCCATCTTATTCATCTATGATCCCACAGAGGCCCTCAGAGAACTGTACACCTATTCCATAACCAAAACATTGAGCTGGCTGCTATCAAGTTGATTCTACCTCAGTGACCTCAGGTGTTAAAGAGTAGAAGTTCTTCATATTCGGTTGCTTGTAATATTTATGGAATTAGATTACCTGGGTGGGTTAAAATAGCCAACCATTAGGATAACAATCCATTGTAAACAGTGTGTACCACTACTGTTAGACATTTATACCCGATCCAAAACCAGACCAAACTCACTGCCATCAAGTTGATTCCAACTCATAGAGACTCTATAGGACAGAGTAGTAATACCCTTACTCTGAGATTGCAAATCTTTATGGAGTTACAAAGCCTCGTTTCACTCTCATGGAGCAAGTGATGTGTTTGAACTGCTGGCTTTGCAGTTAGCAGTCCAACTCATAATCCACTATGCCACCAGGGCTCATTAATGCTCAGTAAATGCCCTTTGAATGAATAATTCAGGGATCCCAGCTATTGCAAATCCCAGGAGGCCCAGTCAGCTCCTGTAGAAAGAGGCTATACTTTTTGATAGTATTTTCAGCTAGGGTTTCATTTAACCTTGATCTATAGTATGATCCAAATGAACATCATTCTATTCTTCCCCAATGCAGCTACTGAACCTGCCCTGGTTCCATTTACCCTCAACTTCACCATCACCAACTTGCGCTACACAGATGGCATGGGGCACCCAGGCTCAGCAAAGTTCAACAATACTGAGAGGATCCTGCAGCGCCTGGTGAAAGCCCTGTGATGACCACCTGACATTCCCACCACATCTGTCCACACAGCCCCTCAGTCCCTGCAGGGTCTCCCTGCTCACCTTCTTCTCTTTTCTCACCAGCTTGGGCCCTTGTTCAATAAGACCAGTGTCGGCCCCCTCTACTCTGGCTGCAGACTTGCCTTGCTCAGGTGAGACCTCTGGTTGGAATATTTCAGTAGGCTGAGTGGACTCTCAAGTAGAAGGTTCAGTTAGTATGAACTTAGTTGCACATGACCAGTTCTTGCCATCTTCATGCCCAGGTTACTGGAAGATAAAGACTTGGAAACAAGCAACCATGTTTATATATATGAGAGTTGTCCCCTTAGAAGAATTAACTACTGTATCCTGTCTGATAATTCTAAGGACAATACTTTCTGTCCCCAGTAATGAACTTGTTATCTCATATGAGAAACAGTAAAGAGATCCCTCTTAACCTCAGAGTAAGCTCTTACAGGATCTCCCTCAGCCTCTCCAATTCCTCTTCAATTCTATACCTCTACATACCTGGAATGCTTAGGACCCTTTTGTCGGCATGTCCTCACCCCACATTTCTTCCTTCTGCAGGTCTGGGGAAGGCAGAGCAACCACTGGAGTAGATGCTGTCTGCACCTACTACTCTGACCTCGAAGACCCAGGGTTCGACAGAGAGAAGCTGTACTGGGAGCTGAGCCAGTTGACCTACGGTGTCAACCGGTTAGACTACTACAGTCTGGACCGGAACAGTCTTTATGTCAATGGTAAGGGGCTGTTCTGCAGCTGGGCTTGTCTCCCTGTTGGAGTCTTGTGTTTTCCCCCAACCATAAGGAAGACCTCCGTTTCCTCAGAGTGAGTATTGACCTCTCTTTCCTCCTGCGCATGTCTTCTGTGTTCATGGGGATACACCAGAAAGCCCTACCAGGGTTAGCGACTGGGTTCAGACACTACCTCTTTCCTTTGCTTTTCTTGCAAAAGTCTATCTCTTTCCTTGAGCCTTTGACTAGAAGTTTTCAAAGTAAATCCATATCATAACGCGAACAGGCGTAAGTCAAACAGAGTTGTTGCTAGGGCTGTAGTTTGCTGCACAGGTTCATTGTAAACAAACGTGTGCAAACATGCCTCAATCATAAATGGATAGCTGCAAACAAGTTCTCTCAGTAAGGTACTTACTGAAATTCAATTAAAACTGTGGCTTCTGAGAAGATCGATTAAATTCATGGCAGAGAGATCATCTCAGAAGGCAACTATGTTTGACAGTTCAAAAGAGTTCATCTTAATAGCTTTCCCTGTAGGAAACAAGAGGAACAGTTTAAGAAAATGGAACACCACAGTGGTGAAAAGTTGAGCTGAATTATATTTATATTTATATATATAATTATGACAATGTACCCGCTCATTCTTTGAGGTTAGTAAGGATGTACAATGAGAAGTTCATTGGGAAATCTTAGTACTCACACCTTACAGCCTTGATCTTGCCCATTCAGACTCCTTTTTATTCCCCAAACTCAAAGACCATTTCAAAGGAACACTGTTTGATTCTCTCAAGGAAGCCCAAACTGTGATATTTAGATGGAATGTAAACCCAAGGGCACAGATGTATTTAAGGAAGATTTAAAGAAACAGGAACACTGCCTTCAGAAATGATAGGCCTGTTGTAGTTGTTGGGTCCCATGAAGTCAGTTCCAACTCACTCCAACCCTACGTACAACAGAACAAAACACCACCCAGTAGTGTGCCATCCCGGCAATTACTGTTTGCGCCCATTGTTGAAGCTACCCTATCAATTCATCTAGTCCAGGGTCTTTCTCTTTGACATTGCCCTTCTGTATCCCCAGCATGTTTTCCTTCTCCAAGGACTGGTCTCTTCTGATAGCATGTCCCAAACACGCGAGACTCAGTCTCACCATCCTTGCTTCCGTGGAGCATTCTGGTTTTAGACGGATCTGTTTGTTCCTTTGTCAGCCAGGGTTCCTTCAATATTCTTTACCAGCACCACCATTCAAATGGATGTGTAGACCTAGATGGGAGGGCTTAGTGAGAAATGGCAGTGTCCACATGTTGATGCATTTATTTAATAAAATATCTATGGTTTTTGTAGCAATCAAGTTTGACTTACACTAATGTCAGGTCTTCATTTCCATTTTCCTCTTAGCTCACTCTGTGTATGCACCACATTTTGTTTGTTTATTCATCTGCTGATGGACGTTGGGTTGTTTCCACCCTCGGGCTGGTCTAAATAGAGCTGCGATGACTACTGATGTTGGTTCTATACTTTACATAGACCTTAACTCTCTTCAGCGATCCTTCTCTTCTCTCTCCAGGTTACACTTATGGAGCCTCAGCCTCAACCACCAACAGTGAGTACTTCTGGCCCTGATTTCCAGGGCTGGGCCCTACGGGGGCAGCAGAGTTGATGTCCCGTTACTCTCTGCCCTCGGTGAAGAAAAAAGTCCATCAAAGTCCCCTGAGCTTGACCCTCCTCCTGAAGAATCCCAGTGTGGGATGAAATGGGACTAGACAGAAATATGGGAGCCTCCCATGAATTTCATTTTAATACAAAAACTTTGCCCAGTTATTCTGTTTGTCACCTTAAAAAATCTTTCTTTGTCTCTTTATTTCTGTTCTTTTAATTGCAGTGAAACAATATAAAACCCTTGTTAATATGACAGTTTTTATACCTACAACTCAGTGACACCGATTGCATTCATCATGTTGGGCAATCATCACAACAATCTTTTGACAAATTAACTTACCATCACTAATAGAAAATTAATTCCCCAATTAATAATAATTTTTAAAAGGTATGATTCTCCTTTCTCTTACTTACTAATAAGCTTTTATTTCTAGATTTTGAGTATATCGTGTAATTGGAATTTTTATATATTTATTCTTTTAAAAATATATATATATTTTTAACTTTTCTTTTTTTAAATCATTTTATTGGGGCCCATACAACTCATTTTTGTTAATTCATTTTATTGGGGGCTCATACAACTCTTATCACAATCCATTGATCCATCCATTGTGTCAAGCACATTTGTACATTTGTTGCCATCATCATTCTCAAAACATTTGCTTTCTGCTGCTCATGCAGCTCTTATCACAATCCATACCTACATCCATTGTCTCAAACACATTTGTACATATGTCACCGTCATCATTTTCAAAGGATGTTCTTTCTACTTGAGCCCGTGGTATCAGCTCATTTTCCCCTCCCTCCCCCTCCATCCTTCCCTCATGAACTCTTGGTAATTTACAAAATATTATTTTTTTTCATGTCTTATAAGGTCCAATGTCTCCCCGAACCCCCTTGTCTGTTGTCCATCCTGTTGGGAGAGATTTATAGGCAGGTCATTGTGATCGGTTCCTCTTTTCTCCCCACACCTTCCCCTTACCCTCCTAGTACGGCCATTCTCAATATTAGTCCCAAAGAGTTTGTCTGTCCTATATTCCCTGTGTTTCCAGCTATTATCTGGACCCCTGTACATGCTCTAGTCTAGTCAGATTTGTAAGGTAGAGTTAGGGTCATGATAGTGAGGAAGAGGAAGCATTAAAGAACCAGAGGAAAGCTGTATGTTTCATTGGTGCTACACTGCACCTTGACTGGCCTGTCCTCTCCGGATGACCCTTCTGTAAGGGGATGTCCAATTGCCCACAGACAGGTCTTGGGCCCCCACTCTGCAACACCCCCCCCTCCTTCATCTTATGATTATTTGATTTGGGTCTTCGATGCCTGATACCTGATCCCATTAACACCTCATACTCACATGGGTTGGTGTGGGCTTTGTTGTTTCTCAGCTGGATGGCCACTTGTTTATCTTCAAGTATTTAAGACCCCAAATGCTATATCTTTTGATAGCCGGGCACCATCAGCTTTTTTCACCACATTTGCTTATGCACTTGCTTTATCTTCAGCAATCATGTTGGGAGCATCTCAGAATGCCAAATTATTAGAACAAAGTGTTCTTGTGTTGAGGGAGTACTTGAGTAGAGGCCCAACATCCATCTGCTTCCTTAATACTAAACCTATAAATATATGTATATAGGTCTATTTGCATGTTTATTCTTATTTTGCTTAGCATAATGTCTTCAAACAAATATGTCTAGGAAGAAGTACATCCTGAATGCTCTTTAGAAGCCAGGATGGCAAGACTTTGTCTTACATCCTTTGGACATGTTATTGGGAGTGACTATGTCAATTCATCTCCTTGAAAGCCTTCCTCTTTTTTTGCTGATCTTCTACTTTTCCAAACATGATGACCTTTTCCAGGGCGTGGTCCATCCTAATAACATGTCCAAAATCCCTGTGACCAAGTCTTGCCCTCCCCATTTCTAAGGATCCTACTTCTTCCAAGACATGTGGGTTAGTTCTTCTGGCAGTCCTTGTTCCTTTCAATCTTCTTGGCCAACACCATCATGCACACACATCCATTCTTCCGAGGTCTTCTTTATTCCTTGCGCAGCTTTTCCATTACTGGGAAATACTGTGGATTGGGTCAGGTGGGCATTACTTTTCAAAATGACATTTTCCCCTTTGACACTTTTTTGTTTTGTTTTGTTTTCATTTATTTTATTTTTTATTATTTATTTTTTTCTCTTTGACACTTTAAAGATATCTTTTGCACCAAATCTACCCCATGCATCATTTGATCACAAAGCATTTGCCAAGGGTAACCTGTTTCAGCCTCAGTAATCTTTGAAGGAAGAATCACTGTTTTCTCATTTTCCAGATGAGTACATTGAAGTGCAGAGAATTTGATGTGGTTCTTATGATTGGTTTGTTGCTTCTGCATTTTGTTAATGTCATCATTATCCCACGTTGTTAGATCTTGGAACACTGTGCAGTGGAAAGGGAAATAGGAAGACAGGCAGAGGCAGTGAAACGTACACAGGGACAAGTAGAGAGCAGAGAGAATATGACTGAAGATGCAGGGGGTTGTTAGATTCACATCAGTGTGCCAGGATTGAGCATTTCCTTCTGGGGAAGAACAAAAACATTAGTGTTTTCACCAACCCCCCTCCCCTTTGCCCCGCCCCACCATACCCAAGTAAAAAGAGCCCATCAGGAAAACCAGAGTCCACCTCACCCCAATTCTCTCCTGTAGTCCTTAAGCAGTATATCCCCACCCACTCACCCACCTCATTTCCTGCTGGAGACCCTGGCTGGTGAAAATGGTTAGTGCATTCGGCTACCAACAACAAGGTTTTGGGTTCAAATCTCTCCCAGAAGTGCCTCAGAAAAATGGCCTTGAAATCTACTTGTGAAAAATTAGCCATAAAAACGTTATGGAGAAGAGGCCTACTCTGACACCCATGGGACCCACTGCAAGATGTTGTTGTTGCTTTAATTCCCTGCTGACATTGTCTCAGGCTTATCTGGAGAAGGACTGGGTGGTGGAGGAGGCAGTCGGGGGTTGGGAAATCCTTCTCTGAGCATTACCTCTGTCCCTTGCTGCAGGTGGGGAGGTGAACGAGGATCCATTCACCCTGAGCTTCACCATCAACAACCTGCGCTACTCAGCTGACATGGGCCGCATAGGTTCTCACAAGTTCAACATCACAGATACCCTCATGCAGCACTTGGTGAGAGGCCTACTTCCCCTACCTGAACCTTTGTGCCTAGTCCAGTGTTCTTGCTCCTATCTGACCAGCACTGGATCCCTCCTTCCCTTCCAGCTCAGCCCCTTGTTCCAGGGGAGCAGTCTGGGTGCCCGATACGTAGGCTGTAGGGTCACTGTGCTAAGGTAAGATTCATCTCCCTCCAGCCTGTCCTGTCTTCCCCATTACCACCAAGGAATTGGGGGTTCTGAATTCTGACTATGGAGGCCACTCAGGCTTGCTCTGGGCTTCTTTGGAAGGCGTCTCCTCTGCATCTATTTTTGTTCTCCTTTCTCTGGTGGTACTGTTGGGTAAGTGTTGGGCTGCTGACTGCAAGGTTAGTAGTTCAAACCCACCAGTGGATCCACAGGAGAAAGATGAGGCTGTCTGCTCCTATAAATATTTACATCCTTGGAAACTCCAAATGGGTTTGATATGAGTTGGAATCAACTCAATGTCAGAGTCTCTACATCACACTCTCCAGGTGCCACAATGAGTTTGTGCTCCAGCTTAACCTTTAGGTTGGCAGTTCAAACCCATGTAGTAATACTTCAGAAGAAATGCCTTGATATCTGTCTGGAAGATTGCAGCCAAGAAAACCCCATTTTCAAGCCTTCTTTGGCACCCATAGAGTTGCCATGGGCTGGCATCAATGTGGCAGCAAAGTGTTTGATTTTGTTCTTCAATTTTTTGGCCATATCAACAGTTACACACTCAAATCCTAACCAACAGCTTGGAGCTTGAATTCTACCCAGAAGTTCCCTGGAAGAAAGACCTGGAAAACTACTTCTCACAAATCAGCCATTGACAACCCTATGGATCACATTTCTATTCTGACACTGATGGGGTCACCATGACTTGGAATCAACTCTATGGCAACTGGGTTACTGGTGTCCATCCATGTTGGGTCCAAAATGTTCAAAGTACCACAGGGACAAAGCAGACTCTGACCACTGATCTCAGCTAATGGAGAACTGATCCTGAGCAGGAAGACAGATAATGGGTGTAAGACTGTTTCAATCAGGTTGAGATGATGTGGAGCATAAATAGTGATGTGGAGGGCAGCTTTCCACATGACACAACAACAGCCTCTCTATGTAACGGACTTTGGAATTGTACACTGAATGCCAAGAAAACCCTTCCAGACAGAGGGAACAGCATGGGAAAATGTCTTAAGTTGAGTACAAGCTTGACAAGTGAGGCCAGTGTGTGGCTGGAGTGGAGAGAGAGTAAAGGGAAGAGAGATGAGCTCTGAACATCATCTGGGTCGACAGCATGTAGGGTCTTGGAGGACTGTTATTTAGAGTGAACCAGTAACGGGGCTTGATGTTGAAGGTTCACTGTAATGCCAGTGAGCTGGACTAGCTCACTCCCCATCCTTATGAAGCCACAGTCTAGACAGAGTATGAACCCACCCAAAATGATGACATAGAGGGAAACCGGGACTGCCAACCGTCAATGACCACAGAAGCAGCAGTGGAGAAATGAAAAGACGTATTGTATAATGGAAATCTACTTTGGGGAAAAAAGTCCAATGAAAATCAGTGGACTTCTTTACAATTCTTAAAAAGAAAGATGTCACCGGTGAACGAGGTACACCTAATACTAGTCATGATCTGTTCCATTGCCTCGTGCGTATATAAATGTGAGCCAATGAAAACATAAAAGTCGCAAGAAGACTCGATGTGCTGAAATTGTGGTAAGTGAACCCTATTGACTACACCGCGAACTCCAAGGAGAATGAACAAATATATTTTAAAAGAAATACAATTGAAACTGTTGAAAAGTTAAGATTTTGCGACTTCCTGCTGCTTACTTGTGAACAGATCATCAAGAAAGGCCAATGACCAGAAAAGGGTATCATGTTTGATAATGTAGAAGTCTCAAAGAAAACCCTCAATGAGATGGGTTGATAAAATAGCTGAAAAAATGGATTCCAACATACCAACAATTATAAAGATGATACAGGACTGGGCAGCACTTGATTCTGTTGTACTTACAGTCACTACGAGATAGAACCTATTTGATAGCAACCAACAATTGGGCAGTGTTTCTCTCCATTTTACACAATCACTATGAGTTAGTAATGACTCAGTGACATCTAACAATAAGAAAAATGACTCTAACGGGGAAGCATAGGAGATTGGGGGTCCTTGAGGAGACCATTGAACCAGCTTGAGATAGTCCTTGTTGGGAGGAAACATCACTGAGGATCCCTGAAAAATGACGGTGGAATTACCCAGGTAAGGAGAGTCTTCCAGACCAGAATAACTGATGCACAAAGGCCCAGAGATAAAAGAATATAGCCAGTTGGAGATTCTGATAATGGTTCACTAAGGCTAGAACTCAGGATATGAGGGGTGCATTGGCCACAGGTGGAATCTATCCCCTGAAAGGAAGACTCTCCTTCACATCCTCAGAAGCACCTCCCTCCCTAGGTCTGAGAAGAATGGTGCCTGGACAGGGGTGGATGCCCTTTGCACCTACCGGCAGCCACCCAGCGGTCCTGGCCTACATGCCAAGCAAGTGTTTCATGAGCTGAGCTGGCAGACCCGTGGTATCACACGACTGGGCCCCTATTCACTGGACAAGGACAGCCTCTATCTCAATGGTGAGTGTGTCTGTTCCCCATCTTCCGAGCCCACCCTCTCAGGCCAGGAGGGTCTCTGTTGACCTAGTCCCCAGGAAAAGAGTTGGAACAAATTCAGGTATGAATACTGACTCAACCACTCACCTCCCACAGCCATCTGCAAGGCTAGATCTTAACAGCATTTACAAGTGAAGAAACCAAGGCTCTAAAGTCTGAAAGGTTGAATAACAAACCCCAGTAGATCTAGCATGAGAGAGATGACCTGGGACATGAGCCCTAATGGTCAGAATCTAAAGCCTTGATTTACTCAACACATCTCATAAAAGATTCCTCTTGGAGAAGCCCCATGGAAGGGAATTCCCACCTGCTTTAATAGGATGCTTCCGATGGGCTTCTCTTTGAGACCCTGTGCCTAAGAGGACAGACACTGTGAACATCTAGGGGGGTTACGTTACAAACATGCTGGCCATTGGTGTCAGCCTAGAACCTACGCAAGGGACAATTTTCAACAAGAAAGTGTTCCCTATCTGGCTTCTAGGAAGCAAGGCATGGCCACAGTGAAGCCAATCCAAAAACTCCCCGTTGCTCCATTCCTAGCCCCGGAACCCTTCTTTAGCACTTACCATCTCTTACATCCTGCTCTTCTCACCATTGTTCTTTGGATGATCAGGGAGGATGTGGCCTTTAAAAATAATCAAAGCCCATTGCCATCAAATCGACTCCAACTCATAGGACAAAATAGAAGTACCTCTGCTGAGTTTAAGCCATCAGCTGTCTAGTTAGGAGCCAACCACATTACCCACTGTGTTTCCGGGGCTCCTAGGGAATTGCCATTGAGTTGATTTCAACTCATGGTGTCCCTAGAGGACAGAAAACTGCCTCATAGGTTTTCTCGGGCTGTGAGGGTGGGTAATGCATTTGGCTGCTAACTGTAACACCAGCAGTTAGAAACCACCAACAAGCTCTGTGGGTGAAAGACGAGGCTTTATGATGTCCAGGTACCATAAAGATTTAAAGATTTGAAAACCTCACAGGTTCACCTATACTCTGTTCTATCGGTTGTTATGAGGAGAAATTGATTTGATGGCAGTGTTAGTGTTTTTGTTGTTTAGAAATCTTTGAAGAAGAAAATTGTCACACCTACCTTTCTCCTACAAAACGAAGCAAGCGTTTGAATGGCAAACCTTTCAGTTACCAGCCAAGCACTTAGCCACTGCGTCATCAGAACTCCTAGTGGACTTTATTATTCTCATTTTCAGAAAGGAGTAAACTGAGGCACAGGGACATGCCTGTGCCCACAGTGAGTTTGTGGTTATGCATCTGTATCATGTGTCCACCTCAGTCCTCTTAGCTTCAGCCAATGCAGGAGCCATTTAGGATTTGCCCCCTTGGAAAGTGCAGAGTGTAGATGCAGCATTTTGTGCATTCATTTAGCATTTGCCAATCATTTACAATAAACTAGCCAAGACTTTCTACTTCCATAAAAAGTTACAGTCTTAGAAACCTACAGGGCAATTCTATCCTGTCTTATGTGGTCACTGTCAGTCAGAATCGACTTGAAGACAGTGAGTGAGATACCATGTGCCTAGTAAAAAGGGTAGAGATAAGCCCAATGCATGCCTTGCCTTCGTGTAAGCTTCAATGGGGTAGGGACTGCTTTGCTCGGTACTATGGGTATAGAAAATGGGGTCTTTCAGAAGAATCCAAACCAAATGCCATGGACTTGATTTTTCATCAGACTGAATAGAACCTCGGATTTCCAAGGCTATAATCTAATTCCTCTCATGTAAATGAGAGAGTGGCATCTAAAACAAAACAAAAATGTCATCAAGCTGCTGATTCTGACTCTTGCCAACCCGATGTGTATAAGAACAGGACTGTGTTCACTTGGGTTTTCATAAGCCAACCACCAGGACTTTCTTCTGAAGTGCCTCTGGTTGACTCATACCACCAATCTTTTACTTATCAGCCAATCATCTAACCAGTGGTGGCACTAATAGTTCCTTAGTAAATATTTATTGGGCAAAAGGATGGGGGAATAAATTAAAAGGCCGGTAGAAGAGGTAAGTGCATGGGTGGGAAGATAAGAAGACATGGAATTGATATGAGAATGCAAGAGCCTCTTCTTGGGGCCACGCTAGACAAGCAGGGAGGAAAGGGTCAGGCCTATTTAGGGGAATCAAGAGGACTTTGATACAGGAGATGGCATTTGAAGTATCCCTTAGAAGGTGCACAGAGGAAGGCATCCAGCAGGGGACCCATATGGACAAAGGCATGATGTATCCGAGACTGTTCTGCCACCTCCCCTTAGATGTGATATTTTGCTTCTAGGGTATAACGAACCTGGTCCAGCCGAGCCTCCTACAAGTAAGTATCTTCTCTTCTCAATCACAGGAGGGAGTTCACCCCTGCAAACAACTGCCTCCATCACTCACAGCACAGAGCTCTCAAACCAAGGTCCAAGGTCCAAAGTGCAACTTACATATAGGCATTGGGTGGAACAATTCTTTGTTTACACAGGGAAGAAGCAAGGTCAGTTTCCATAGAAACACTAATGCCCCATGGACATTAGGCCACTCCCCCAAACTGATGCGGAACTGATGGTCTGTGTGACCCATAGGTGAGAGACTTTGTTCTCTCCTCACTAGAAACAGATAGAGAAGGGGTTGGTCAGGTTCCGTATGCTGCACACCTATGAGCCGAGTAGAGAGAGTACTATGTGCCCAGAACAGGGAATGAGATTCCCTGATAAGGAGAAGAAAGTAAAAGTGACACAGTTGTCAGATTTCACTATTAGGGATTATTTGGGGCCCAATGCTCTGGGGGGAAGACAGAGACCAGCAGAGTGTCTTCGCAACAACCACAAGCTCAGGTAGGTCTCTTGAGTGAGGTCAAGGCCTCAATCAGATGAAGAAGGCTGGGTCTTTGGCCTGTTCTGGACCTACAGACATGGTATCTGTGTTTGTTCAGAATTTTCCATACACCCCCTGGTTGGAGGAAGCTTTCCTTACAGGAAGAGGTGCCGAGGTCAGATAATGATACATTCTGTGTGTCCTGCTGATGGGAGCCCCAAATAGTGGATTAATGCAAACTCTGTCAGCTGCAGGTCACTCGATCTTCCCACTCATCCATTCTTCCATCCTCCTAGTCTTTTCTCCGCTCAGCACCCATCCTTCCACATCCTTCTAGAACCCATCCATCAGTCCTTCTAGTCTTCTTTCCTTCCATCTCTAAATTTTCTTCTTTGCTTCATTTTTTCTGTCCTCCACTTGTCTATTTTACTTTTTATCAATTCACCTATTCCATCTGTCAATTTTTCTATCCAGTCAGTCACCCATCCATCCATCTATCCATCCACCTCTCCTTCCATCCCTCCGTCCATCCATCCATCTATCCATCCATCCTCTTTCTCCTGCCTTTTCTTGGGTCACCTTCTCTTGCTCTAAGACCTTCACTCACAGTCACTCCTTCCCTCAGCCTCATTTATGGCACACCTGTGGATTTTTTATTCTGGGATAAACTACCACTAGAGACCAGGTAAGCTCCTGATGTCTGTAGGGCTCTATCCAACCCTGAGTACTGTCCTTCCCATAGCTCCTGAGCTGGCCACCACAGTCCTGCCTCCTTCATCAACAACTGTACAGCCAGAAGCCACAACAGGTATTTCAACCTCCTTCCACTCTGCAGGAATCTCCTCAGTCATACATACCTCCATCAAGCATTAGATAGGAGCTGTAAAAACAAGGTGTAAAGGATAATTATTCTCATCACAGAGATTAGAACAAGTAAACATGATGCCTGCCCTCAGAAACTTCCACTCTCATGAGAAATAAAAAGACTACTATAACATAATGTTGGGTATTTGGGGTGGAGATACCTGGCATAATTTGGGGAAAGATTTGAGAAGATTTCACTTGAACTTGGTCAAGGATGAATAGAAGTGATCTAGGTAAATATTGCTTGAAGGCTGGCCCTGTCAGGAGATCGCATGCTCATTGACGCAGTGTCCTGAAACAATATAGGGAATGGGGATCGTGGAGAGGAGTTTGGTTTTCATGGAAGGCTGTACATTGGCAGAGGCCACATTGGGAAGAGCCTTGAAGGCAAATTAAGAAACTTGAACTACACACAAAAGCTCCTAGGGAGTAATGGGTGATATTAGAGTGGGGGCGGCCCTAGTGAGACCTTCACTTAAGAAATGTTCTAGTGTTCAGTGTCCCTTCAGACAGGGAGCCTAGTGAGTCTTCTGGGACTATTGGTCCAGATGAGAGAATATAAGGCCTGAGCTGGGACAGAAATGGAGAGAAGAGATATAGGTGAGAAGCATCCATTATGCGGGGATGGTGCAAGTTCTGATTTTGGTTGGTAGTGTTCCTGGGAGAGAATGCCATAGATTATCATAAATTCCAGGCTCTGATCTGGTCTCAGGGCAATTCTGTGGAGTGACCAGTTCTTCCACTGCAGGTACAGGATATACCCTGAAGACCCTTACACTCAACTTTACCATCTCTAACCTCCGCTTTTCACTTGACATGGGCAACCCCAGCTCTGCCATATTCAACTCCACAGAGAGGCTCCTGCAGCACCTGGTGAGATGTGAAGTACAGCACCTACTAATGAGATAAACTTTGCTGAGCCCCTCACCAATGAAAGAAGTCATGGTCCAGTGGTGGAAGTCTCAATTTCTATGCAGGAGACCTAGGTTCAAGTCCTGGCCAGAGCACCTCATCCACAGTCACCTCTCATCTGTCAGGGGACTCTTGTGCCTTGCTAGGTTGTTGAACAAGTTTCAGAAAAGCTTCCAGACTATGATAGTCTACGAAATATGTCCAAGTGGTCTGCATCTGACAATGAACCATTGGAAACTTTATGGGTCATAAGAGTTCAGTCTTCTACCTCTCACGGGGATGGCATATGCCTAGACAACATTTCCATCTGTTGTATATGGGGCTGCCATTGATTGGGGCTAAACATAGTGACAGCTCCCAAGAATAGCCCCTCCCTAAACCATAGTGTCTCCTGCTCACATTCCTTTATCTCCTTTCCAGCTCAGACCCTTGTTCCAGAAGAGCAGCCTGGGCCGCTTCTACTTGGATTGTAGACTCATCTCCATACGGTAAGACCTCTTCCTGGTAATTGACCTGTGATGACCACCACTTTTAGAGACCACCCCTTTCATAATGTGCCCATACCTCCCACTTGATTGTCCCTGCTGGTTCTCCTTCCCCTACCCCCAGGTCTCATAACCTTCCCCCTATAGTCCCCACATCCCTTTTTCCTCAGGCCTAAGAATAACAGGGCAGCAACCAGAGTGGACATCATCTGCACCTACCATGCTGACCCTGCGGGCCACAGCCTGGATAGAAAGCGTCTATTCTGGGAGCTGAGTCAACTGACCCAAGGCATCACCCAACTAGGTCCCTACACTCTGGACAGGGACAGCCTCTCTGTTGATGGTGAGCAGTCATGTGTAACTTAGCCACAAAGTGACCATTTCTGGTCCTTGTTCTATTGCCTTACCCTCGATAAAATGTTTTAACATTACACCTACTCTTCCCCAGGCCGAATTGGAAGTCACCTCTCCCCAAATCAAAATAAGTGGGGTCACATTATTTCAGGTGAATGTTATAGCATTCATTGATCAAATTAATTCAATGAATTTTAATTTAAAACCCAAAAGTCTAGCTCCTAGATTCTCCTGAGATGGAGTCTTGGGTTCCTTCCCATATCAATGATTGTTACCTGGTGGTGATTCTGCACCATGGGCAGACACTGACCAATGTCTGGAGACAGTTGTGGCTCACAACTGGAGAGGCTGCCACGGGCATCTAGTGAGTAGATGCCAAGGATGCAGATCAACATCTTTTAGTCCACGGGAGCCCCTACCACAGTGCAGAGCCCCTACCACAGTGTAGCCTCCAAAGCTGAAAAAAATCCAACAGAGACAAGGGGAGAATGCGCCCTGCATATGCCTATCTAGTTGACTAACAGGGCCACATGAAGACCTTAGGATATAGAGAAGAGAGGAACTAAGTTTCAGAATCCCACTCATCCTATTCATATAACATGACACTTACATCCCCTCATGTCTCACCAGTCAGGTTGCCAGGTAAAAAAATATACCTGATTATGTGTTTGGTGGATCCTTTAAGAATTATGTAGTCTTAAATGCCAGTAATGCTGAATGTGAGAAACAGGGCTGTACATGACCTAACAGTTCCTACTTGGGCACCAACTTAGCGCTTACCTAAGCATGTTACTGTATCACCAGTTTAATTATTTGGCATCCTCTTTTCATATGAGCTCTTGGACATGAGGGTCTGTCTGGCTTCTACTGTATCCTCTGCTCTCTACATGTGGGCATATTGTAGTATTGAATGAATTCATAAATGAATGCATGATTGAATGACTGTGTGCACAAGAAAAAAAGTGATCTTAACCCTCAATGTTTGGGGGTCTGTCTGGAGCTCATTTTCAGGCACTTAACAAACTTAATTGGGTTACTATTCTATCCCAAGCCTTGGACTGGGTGTAAAGATAGAATATATATATTTGTCTCTGAGAACCCCAATTGAATGAGTCAAGGGTTAATAAAGAGCTCAATAAAGTTGGTCACACGCTTATTAATAGTGTCCTAAATGCTAGAATAAGGCGACTTGGTGGCACAGTTGGATAAATTCTGGACTGCTAACTACAAGGTCAGTGGTTCAAGCCCACCAGCTGCTTCACCAGAGGAAAAAGGAGGTCATCGGCTCCCATAAAGATTTACAGGCTTCCAAACCTTTGATTGCTATGATTCAGAATCGATTCAAGGGCAGATTTTTTTAATGGTAATGTGGTGGGTTATGCACACCAGTTTGAACCCGCAACCACTCTGCAGGAGACAGATGAACCTACCTGCCTCTGCAGAGACTGCTGGTTTTGGAAATCTGAAAAGATAGGTGTGCTTTGTCCTATAGGACCACTATGAATTGGAATCAGCTTGATGGAAGTGGTTGGATGATAGGGTTTTGCTTTCTTTTTGAGAGACCCAGGTTCTATTCCCAACCCAAGTATCTCATGCAAGGGCACCACACATCTATCAGTGGAGCATGCTTTTTTCTATGATGCTGAATATGCTTCAGGGGAGTTTCCACTCTAACAAGAAAAGCCTAGTGGTCAACTTCTGAAAGCCAGCCAGTGAAACCCTATGGATCACAACAGGTCCAATTCCATTGTCCATGATATTGCCACGAATTGAGGACCAACTGGAGGGCAGCTAATAACATCAACAGAGAGCTTAGAGGATGAACAATCAAGAAGGCTTTCTGGAATGGGATATGAGAGAGCTTCAAAGCGTTCATGCAACAATTTAATGAAAATATAATGAAATGTTCCCATGAACTTGTTGAAGTCCCTTGGACTGTTTCCAGCACTTTGCTGAGCAGTAGTATCACATGGCAGTGAACAATACCAGGATGGGCCCTGGCTGGCTTGGAGCTTTATCTCAGTAGGCTACTAAAGCACAAATAGTTTTCCAGGGAAAGCAGAAGAGAAAAGAGCCCCCAGAGAGAGGGAACTATAGAGGCAAAAGCAGGAAAGCTCAGCTCAAGAGACTCCCAGTCATCTATCAGCCTTCCCTCTTTTTGAGGTGCTTTTCCATCAGGACCTCCCAGCAGGCACCTGGTTTGGACTGACTATTGACCTGTGGCATCTTGGTGGTACAATGGTTAAAGGGTTCAGTTATGAACTGAATGTTGGTGGTCCAAACTCACCAGCTGCTCTCTGAGACTAAGTGTCAGTCTGCTTCCATAAAGACTGCAGCCCAGGAAACCCTAAAGGGCATGCATGTTCTACTCTGTCTTACAGGACTGGCATGAATCAGTAAAGAGCCAATGGTAGCAGGTTGGGCCCTGAGTAGTACAAACAGTTAACATGCTTAGGTTGGAGACTTGAGCCACCCAAAGGCACTTGGAAGACTTAACAATCTACTTAAGAAAAGTTAGCCATTGAAAGGAGCGCAGCTCTACTCTGACCCATCAAAGGTCACCAGGAGTCAGAATCAACTCCATGACAACTTTCCTGCCCCTTAATGACAGCAACTACAGTGCCGTGGCCTACCCTCTGTGTGAAAGGTTAAGGGTCTGTCCCTCCTTTTTAACTTGTGACTCCAGGCTATACATCCCCGAGTTTATCTACCCAGAGTGAGTACCAGCTGAACTTTCGCATCATCAACCGGAATCTCAGCAACCCAGACCCTGCATCCTCAGAGTACGCTGCTCTGCTGTGGGACCTCCAGGACAAGGTGAGGTCTCCTGCCCCTCCCACTTCTTCCTGCCCCGTGTCTCTCTCTTTACCATCAGACTTGTGTCTGCTAAGTGATTATTTCAGCTCTTCACTTTACCAACAATGTTCTGGCTTCTTATTCCCAAAGGTGGTGCCAGGCTGCCTTCCCCATTTCCAAGACACTCAGAAAGGGGTGTAGCATGCCTCAGTCTGCACAATAGGTTGGGGTGTGGAGTCAGGATTTGAACCCATGTCTCGAGGCCTGTGTTCTTTCCACGGGCTCTGGTTGCTCCCCCACCTCCATGAACTCTCCTCTACCTCCACCTCTCTCTTTCCCCCTCATTCCAGGTCACCACACTCTACACAGGCAGCCAGCTACGAGAAGCATTCCGATCCTGCCTGGTTACCGACTTGAAGTAAGTTGGGGGAGGCAGGGACACTGGCTGAGTTTGTGCTTTGGTTGCCCTCTCACATTTTCTTTGAGTTGAAAGCCACTGACATGGTGCTCCCCCTTCCCTCCCATGACCCTGCCAGCTTATCTTGACATCTGTTTACATAGGGTTCTTTGTGGGGGGTGGGGGAACCACCAGCCTCCAGCATCCACCTCCCCTTTCTCTTCCAGCTATTTGGTAAAGCCACATTTTAAAAGTACAACTCAAATCAGGAGTTGCATTTAAATCAATTCCAACTCGTGGCAATGCCATGTGTGTCCTAGAACTGAGCTCCATAGGGTTCTCAGTGGCTGCTTTTCTGGAAGTAGGTCTCCAGGCCTTTCTTCTGAGGCTCCCCTGTGTGGGCTCAAACTGCCAATCTTTCATTTGCCAGCGAAGCACATTATCTGTTTGTACCACCCTAGTGACTGCAGAAGTCAAGGCTCCAGGCTGATGGTTACCAGTTGGACTCTGCATTATCATCTCATGCTTTATCTTCCCAGTTGATTCCCACAACAGCTCCTGTGAGGAGGGTACTATTATCATCCCCATTGTCTGGGTGGTAAAACTGAAGTTCAGAGACCTGACATAAACTTCCCAAGAGCTGTTAAAACTGGGGTTGGGACCCAGGTCTTTGGAGAATGATGAGGAGCTAAAGCAACTACATTGGAGGAGAGAAAGATTATAGAGCATAGAACTGAATTGGAATATTGCCAAAATTCTGTTTCCTCATCTGTAACATGAGGACAATTGTCATAATTTCCACTAAAAATGAGGGTATAGAAGTCACCTCTCATTGGGTCTAAGAGTGCTCAGTAAATGTTTATTATTGTTACTCCTATTCCAATCACCCCTAATTCCTGATCAGAGTAGACTCTTTTCAAGACTGGAGAGCATCTTTCCTTGCACTTTCCCCTCTTCCTCCCAACACACACACACACACACACACACACAATTTACCCCAAGGTCCTTGACTCACTGAGTAGAAACTCAGCAGTCATCACTAGTCTTGGATGCTGGCTAAGTCCCATGTTCTCTGTCCCCAGGTTGGGTTCTGTGTTGGTCACCATCAAAGCCCTGTTCTCCTCCCATTTGCACCCCCACGAGGTGGAGCAAATCTTTCTGGCCAGAACAATGAATGCTTCATCCCATTGGTTGGGTGCCACCTACCAGTTCAAGGACCTGCTTGTAATAGGTAAGATGAGGTGGGAGCTGGTTTCCTAGCCCACCGTGTTGGGACTATGAGGGAAGGATGGGGCCTTCAAGTGACAGTGGAATGAGTGGAGACTCTGGAGATTTTTAAAAAGAAAGAGGCCATACTGATACCTCGTGCTGTTGTACATGGGGTCACTCTGAGTCGAAACTGACTCAATGACACCTAACAACATTCACGACTCCAAGCCAAGGGTCATCCAAGAGGAGACAGGAAGAGAACTCACCTGGACTGTATCCAAGGAAGTGGTTATTTGTACATTGTCCTAGTTACCTAGTGCTGCTGTAACAGAAATATCTCACGGGGGTGGTTGAAACAGACATTGATTTTCTTATGGAGTAGGAAGCGAGAAGTCTGAATTCAGGACACCAATTCAATGGGGAAGCTCTTTCTCTGCCAGCTCTGGAGGAAGGTCCGTGTCTCATTTCAGCTTCTATTCCTTGGCCTCTTGGTGATCATCCTGTGGTGTGACATCATTCTTCTCATCTCTGCTTCCGGCACGCTCAGTCTTTTTTATATCACAAAAGAGACTGACTTAAGACATCCTAATGCCCAATACTGCATAATTAACATAACAAAGAGCCCCTAGTCCTAAATGGGATTATGATCATTTATGTACAGTACAATTGACAACCCATGCTTTGGAAGGAGGGGGCCTCATTCAATCTAGAATATCAGTGAGGCTTTTTAGCCCAAATATGGCTCATCTCAAGGTCCCTTCTTAAACAAACAAACAAAAACAACAGTTCCTCAAGTCTATTTTGACTTAATGGTGAGCTCATATGTCGGCATAGAGCCATCGTCTGCTCTGTGATCTTCATGGATCTTCTTCTGAGGCACGTCCAGGTGGATTCCAGTCTCCCATCTTTCCATCTGTAGCTGAGCATAAACCTGTTTGTGCCATCAAGGGTCTCCTAAAAGTTGTATTCTTAGGTTCCCAGTTATAAGGCACATTTTGATTGAATACATACTATTCCACCATTCCTATAATTAACTAGAAAATGCCAGGTGTCTGCCTATGGTAGTCCAAAGAAGGGACAGGTAGCCCTGTCTTGGATAGTTTTCTGAAATAAGTGATGGGGGTGAGGGCTACATTGAAATCTGATGGAGAATAGAGCAGGACAAGAGAGGAGACAGGAAAGTTTTATTAGAAACTCTTAAAGGTATTACAACAATCCATAATTCAATTAGATCAAGCATAATTGTACAATTGCTGCCACCATCAGTTTCAAAACATTTTCTTTTGTCTTGTAGCTCACCTTTAAAGACACAGCTCAGGTCACATTGCTAAGAATCATGGGGCTGTAATTCTCTCACCTCATGTGGGGATATGACATCCTTTCTTTTCTAGAAGTGAAGCCATCGGTTCATCCACTGACAGACCAGCCAACAAGCAGCCCCAATCTCCAGAACTTCCAGCTGAATTTCACCATCACAAACCTACTGTATTCCCAAGAATCAGCCCAGTTGAACTCTACCAGATACCAGCGCAACAAGAGAAGTATCGAGGATGCGGTGAGTATGGAGCTCTGTATCGGTTTTGTTCCCATGCAGAAGCTGGCCCTAAGATACCAGCTAGTCAGAGAGTGACCTTTCATAACAATTCTTGAAGACGGGTGGGCAGTTCTGTTTTAAAGGTGAAGAAACCAGTGCAGTGAGGTTCAATGTTTGACCCAAGGGCCTGCAGCTAAATCATACCCTGCGATGGGATGTCTTTAGCACATGAACAGCTGGGCTAGTGTTTGTGATGCAAAGAAAAGGGCATATGATGAAGCAGATTTAGTGGCAGAAATTTGGTTGAGGCCAGTGGGCTTGGAATTTGGACATAGAACATGTTGTTCTGTCTTCCAGCTAAACCAGCTCTTCCGAAACAGCAGCATCAAGATTTATTTTTCCAGCTGTCAAGTTACAGCATTCAGGTGAGTCCCAATGAAGGAGCTACTGACTCTGGGAACAGCTTTGTGTCTCCATGTTATGCTCTCTCAGGACTGTTATGGAAGAGGTGGTTCCTTAAAAACCAACGGATGTGTACTCAAATCAAACATGATTAGTTAGGGTTAGCGTCCACCGTAAGCTGGGCAGCCCCCAGCTGACTGAAAGGCATGATGTGACTTTAGGCTGCATTGCATTTCAGAGGTATGTCCATTACAGGAGACCTTCTTAAACGGTGCCTCTCAACCCCATAATGAATTCAAGGTGTTTCTGGCAGGGTTCGCCCATATTAACATCGCTCCACTTCACTGCAGCCTGGGTTCTGAACATGACACAACACGCCCTTGTAGTCACAAGACGCCTCTTTCTAGTCAGGATCTCTATCCCAAAGTCTAAGCTCGATATCTAACATATTAATTTCATTTCCACCTGTATTTCCCACCACTGGCTGTTATCAAATCAATTCTGACAAATACATTACCAGACCAGTTGCATTTAAGCTCATAATTAAATCAAATCATGCCCAAATCTAAGATATATTTTGGAGGGGCACAATTTGGAGGGGCACCATAATTTCAAGGCTACTGAGGATCCTGAAAGAGGGAAGTGAAATAGGTCACTTAACATGTCACAAAATTTAATGTCAAGGTTCAGCTGTTTGGAGTTATTTTTTAAAGCAGTTTATTTGTTCTTGTTGAAAATATATACAACAGAAAATATGCTAATTCAGAATTTTCTACATGTACAATTCAGCGACAGTCATTATATTCTTCAAATTATGCACCCTCCATTTTCTGAGTTGTACCTCCTATATTAACATAAAATCACTGCACCCTAAATTTACCATTTAATCTTGCTATTGTCATTTCGATCACATATAGATGGCTCATAAAAGACCTCAGTCTTCAAGGCCCAAATTCTTTATTAGTGAAGCTAACTATTGTTAGGTTTTAAAAATATATCAAGGATATTTTTAACGTGAGGTTTAAAGATTATCTCAGAATAGTAGTTTTGGGGGGTTCATCCAAACTCCATGAACCCAGAGCCTGGAGACCATGACAATTTGAAATTAGATTATGTATTTTCTCCTTTTTGATCAGGATTCTTCAATAGGATCTTTGACCAAATTCCTCAGTAGTGGTAGCAGGGCACCTTCCGGTTCTGCTGGTCCCATGGCAACAAGGCAGTTGTTCATGGAAGCAATGAGCCACACACTCCATTTTGTCCACTTTATTCCTGACTCAACGCTTCTGCTCTTGCTCCCAGTGAAGAGAGAAAAAGTATTCTTTGCTGTTTTTCTTATATAAATGCTCCTCCCATTATTTCACACCTTTGGTCAATTTCCAGACTGCTAAAATTTCTATTTTGACAAAATGCTCCAGTATTCAAATTACTTCTGTGCATTTTAGAGGTGTTTACTCTTACAGGGAACCCTGGTGGTGGAGCTGGTTGCCTGTTGGAGTACTACCAGCAAGGTCAACAGTTCAACTCCACCATTCTGCTCCTCAGGAGAAAAACAAGCCTGACTCCTGTAAAGATGTACAGTCTCGAAGCCCAAAGGACCAGTTCTCTATTCTATAGGGTCATTATGAGTCAGAATTAACTCAACGGCAGCAGGTTTTAGTTTTGGGTCTGATATTCCAGAAATCCTCCTCCCTGTAACTATTTACCCATACTGAAAAGTGAAAATCCATTGCCTCTGAGTTGATTCCAATTTGTGGTACCCCATGTGCTACAGATAACTGATCCATCAAGTTTACTTGGCTGTAATCATTACAGAAGATGTTTGGGCCTTTCTTCTGCACCACCTCTTTCAATTAGTAGTCAAGCCCAAGCCATGTGCACCACATAGGCAGATCCTCACCCCATGCTAGCCACTTTGGAAGTGCTCGGTGACCACACGGCGACAGTAGTGCCTGTATTGGATAGCACACATGCAGAACGTTCTTATCAATCTGAAAAGTTCTCCTAGGCATGGCCCAAATGTGGAAGTAAGTAACCTAGAACCACGTTCTAGAATTCCAATTCTTGTTCATCCCTCTTGTCTTTCCAGACCTGTTTCCCATAGCAACCACACGGGGGTGGACTCCCTGTGTGGCTTTTCACCCATGACTCGGAGACAGGACAGAGTTGTTATCTACGAGGAATTTATGCATCTTACCCGGAATGGGACCCAGCTACAGAACTTCACCCTGGACAGGAATAGTATCCTTGTGGATGGTAAGGCTCCCTGGTCATTGCGGCTGGAGGGGTGCGTGGGATTTGACCTCCAGTGGGAGTCTGGAGACCTGGGATGAGCCAGAATTGAAAGTATCTAGACCAACAGGAGGAAACATTACCACCCCCCACCCCTGCAGGTTTACCTATCATTGAGGAAGAGAAATATGGTCCCTGGGGGGGGCATAAGTAGTTTATACTCAACTACTAACCAAAAAGGGAGGAAATTCAAACTAATTTAGTAGTCTCCTAGAAGAAAGTCCCAGAGATCTACTTCCTTAACACCCCAGACATTGAAAATCCTAGGGGTTAGAGTTCAACTCTGAAATGTATAGGGCTGCCATGAGTTGGAATTAACTTGATAGCAGCGGCTTGTTTGCCTTTTTAATGGGTTGTAGGCAGTCTTTGCCTCACATAGCTAGTTTTGTCACATCAGACTAGTGACTCCCCACTCTCTAAGCTTGTTTCCTTATCTCTACATACTGCAAGCCACTTGTCAAGGCGGTCAGTGAAGGCATCTGACCTGGACCCACCCTTGACACGTGTAATGGGACAGACCTGCTCTCCCTCTAGGAGGCCTCCATGATGGCAGCATCTTGTGCCTGCACACTTGACCACTCAGAGAGTGCTGAGTGAGGAGCTACATGATACATACACTGAGAGTGTAGCAGGAGAGGAGTCTGTGGGTAGTAAAAACACATAATATGCTTAAATGCTAACTGAAAGTTTAGAGATGCTGGTCCACCCAGAAGTGCCTTGTGGAAGAATGGCCTGGTGATTGCCTTCCAAAAATTCAGCTATGGAAAACCCTGTGGAGCACAGTTCAACTCTGGGACACCTAGGGTTGCTGTGCGTCAGAGTCAACTCAATGGCAACTATTTTATACACAGAGTGACTTTGTTTGATGATTAGCATTTGCTAAAAGCAAGTGTTCTAGCTTAATATTTAAAGTACGTAGTAGGCACTGGAAGCATATAAAGGAAAAACAAGATCTCATACACAATCCCTTGTAGGTCAAGTGTGGACACCGTATATGGGGTGGGGCCTCCCAGTTACCAGGTGCTCTGTTCATGGCTTTGAAGTGTGGTTGTACAAGAACAGATTGTTGTTTCTCTACAGCAGGAGTTAGCAGAGTTCTGGTTTTCCTGTAAATACGTTAGGCTTGGTAGACCACATAGGTTTCTGCCACATCAACAACTAAAGGACTTAGCAGCTCTTTTAGAAATGGTAAATGCCCTCATTAGCAAGCACACTGTACAGAAACAGGTCAAACAGCTGATGTCACTCACAGGTTGCAATTTGCTAAGACCTGCTTTTGAGAGTAACCATGTCCAATAGAACTTCCTGCAATAACAGAGACTTTCTATGTCCCTCTGATGGCCAGTACAGTTGCCACGTGTGCCTACTGACTACCTAAGCCTGGCTAATATGACAGAGGGACTGGATTTTCCATTCAATCCTATTTTAATGTAAATCTTAAAAATGCCCTTGTGGTTGGTCCTTTTTTATTAGATATATATATCTTAAGATCGACCCAAAAGTGGTCTGCTGCACATCTTGAATGGTTCAGTGTGGCAGAAGAAAGTTATACTGACACAGGAAAGCAGAAAGCAAAGAGAATTTACTGCTCTCGGGTCCCAGAGACAAGGCCACATGAGGCTAAATCCAAGACAAGACAACAATGAGCCAAAGCTGTACAAGAGGGTTACTTGGGTAGGATCTAGGGTTAGCATGTGCTGTTGTCTTATTCATCAGTTTAAAGGTTTCAAGGGCATGCATACAGGAAAAAGGGAAAGATTTCATCAGAAGAATCATAATGGTCATGGCTGGAGTGGTCAGGAGTAACCACACCACTGGGAGACTGGGTTACAGGATAGTCGTAGGTTATTATCATAGGGGATTGTATGAGGGTATGCCAGTGAGACAGTGAAGGGTCTGATAGGGGCCACAACTACTGAGAAAGTGTGTGACAAGATAAGTAAAACTATGACAGAAACTAGGTGAGTGGCCAACAGGGAAGAATGAATGAATGAATGCTGAGGCACAACGTTATGCAAGCCAGAAACTGGCCACCTGACACCTTATAGAAGCTGGCTGAGCAGAGAACATACAAGTAGAAGACTTGAAATTGTCTCCTTAAATCTAGTGGATGCTGTATCTTTCTAGCTTTATGGAGTTTGCACACTAGTTGGCAGTAACAAGAGCAGGCCATTGTCACTTATGAAGTCTTTGATGTGAATCTATTCAGAGGGGAAAGGTAATTGAAAAAGACTTGTCAAAAATTGTAGTGAAAGAGAAAGTTGGAAGATGGGTACAAGCTAACCAGGTGACATTTAATAAGGGGTTGATATGTTGCTAGGGCGAGGTCAACCTCTGGCGGGGGGATTTCAACATGTAGAGAACCTGATAGGATTCCCACTGTGGTGACCCATTCTCCTCCCACCACCAGTTGGCCTAGCCCAATTTAGGAGAGATGGAACTTTCCACTCCCACACAATGTTACAGCCTTGGAAACACACAGAAGCAGTTCTGCTCCATAGGATCGCTGTGAGTCAATGTCAATCAGGGGCAGTGAGTGAGTTCTTGCTCATGGGGTATAGATTTAATTTATCATACTCTGTAGGTGTGCTAATAGCCTTATGGTTATGTTGTAGCAAAGTATACTTATTTGTTGGAGACAGAAATTGAAATATTATAGGTGAAATATCTGAGCTACAAAATAGATCAAGGAAATTTTAAAGGAGAAATTGATGAGTCTACACTAATAGTGCAAGATTCTAATACACCACTTCCAATCAACTGTATATGAAAGACCTGAATGACACTATAAATCAACTATACCCAGCAGTCATGTATAGAACACCCACCCAGAAACCACAAATAGATATCCATCTCCAATATATAAGCATCATTCTCTAGGATAGACCACATAATGTCAACAAAGTTTAAAAGACTGAAATCTTGTAAAATGTACTTTCTTCAGACAATACACTGATAGAAGAAAAAATTGGAAACTACACAAATATGTGGAAATTAAACAACACATCTTAAAAAATGGATCATGGAATGAATCCATAGTGAAATCAGAAAGTGCGAACTGAATGAAAATAAAGCATAACATATTAAAACTAAGGGGATTCAGGGAAGGCCCTGCTCCAAGGGAAATTCATGCCTGTAGATGGCTAGATAACAAAGATCTAAAACCAGCAAGCTAACTTTACAGCTAGATAAAGAAGATCCCCAAACTACCGGAACTACATATAGAAGAGCCCCAAACTACCAGAAAGCAGGAGGGGGAGGAGGAGGCTCATGGCAGGGAGAGCAAAAATAATAATGAACCAAGCAGAGATCAATGAAATAGAGTATAGAAATAACATACTGCCTGCTTGGCTTTTATACACCACTAGAAGATGAAGTAAGGGTTTCAAAGCTGTTAATAATTGTTAAATATAAGTTCTGCAGGTTCATTCTATGTTCTTCCTGATTTTCTGTACATTGGATCATTTTTTATTTAAGAAACCAACATGTACAATCTCCATTTCATTTATTTTCAGGGTATTCACCCAACAGACATGAGGCCTTGACTAAAAATCCTGGTAAGTCTTAAAGGAATGTCACTGGGTAGTGCAATGGTGAATGCCTTTATTGGGCTGCCAACTTAAAGGTTGGCACATTGGAAGAAAGTTTAGGTAATCTACTGCCAAAGACTTTGATACACATGGGACCACTGTGGGTTGGAATTGCCTAAATAGAAATGTGATATTGTTGTGATAGTTTTTAAGTCTCAAAGGAGCCTCAACTCAAGGCAGGGAGGGGGCATCCTGGTGCTGTGCACATCAAGAAGCACCATACACACAGGATCTCTATGTTGAAGAATGTTGACCAATCCATCTGAAGGACAGATGGGCCACCATGAAGGGCCTCTGGAAACTCAAACTTGAGGCTTAGGATCCATGAGTCAATGGGGCCACCAAGTCAATCCCCAGACTGCCAGGGTCTAAGCAAGCACTTGGAGGCAGGGAGCAATAGGAGGTGGTTTATCCCAACGCTTGTCTCCCCAGATCTCCCCTTCTGGGCCATAATTCTTATCTGCTTGGCGGGACTCCTGACACTCATCACCTGCCTGATGTGCTGTTTCCTGGTAAGTGAGAGAGGGTTTTTTGTGTTGTTATTATTCTTAAAATTGTTTTTTATATTCAAACTACAAGTCCTTTAATTGATGTCTGCTTTGAAAATATTTTTCCCAGTCTATGTGTGGATGGCCTTTTTATTTCTTAATATCATTAATCATTAAGGAAATCTAAATGAAGACTACACAGATATACCCCTGTCTCCAGGAATGAGTACATTACAAGGTACTGAATCTAAGAAGTGTTGGAGAGGATGGGAAGCAACTGGAACTCTCAGAGTGCTAGTGGACAACAGCTTAGCTATTTCTTTAAATGTTGTAAAGGTCAATCTACTCAGAGGAAATCATCTAAGAGAAACTGAAGCATATTCTGTGTCATAGTAGCTTGTCCCAAACCTGAAAACATTGTAAATATTACCCACACATGAATGGATCCACAAACTGGTATATCCCTACGATAAGATAGTATTCAGCAACAAAACAGAATGAATTCTTAATCCATTCAGCAAGATGGATAATTGTGCTGTATGAATGAAGTCAGATATTAAAAAAGAACGCATGCTGTATGACTCCTTTTTCTTTAAAATTCTAGAAATTACACACTCATCTACTTTGACAGCAGGAAGATCAGTTGTTTCCTGGGAAGACAGATAAAATTTGGGGAGGGAAGGTGTAGAGAAGGAGGAAATCACAAAAAGATATGAATAAATGTTTGGATGATTGTGGTGATGATTAAACTAGGATCAAAATTTATCCACTTGCTCACTTTAAATATGTACTAGATATTGTAGGTTAATTATACATCAGAAACATCTGGGAGGCAATAGGGAGAAGACAGAGCATAGGAGTTTATCTGAGCCAAAAATGAGGATGGGAGACTTCAGCTCACTTTCTTTGACCATGCCAACCAATCAATAGAAAAAAGAGCCCATGTGTGTTAAAGTAGAGAGGTAGTCTAGAGAAACGACTGACTACTGGTAGACAGATGTTAATTTGGATGAAAGAGAAGGGAATGTACAGCAAGAGGGAGGTTGACAAAAAATGGTGGACGCAGAGGAATTCACTGAGAGAAGAAGAACAAGAACTAGAGGCAATTATATACACAATCCTGACATAGTAGTGGTACTGTATGAGTAGACCCGTAGCTGCATGGATAGACACACAGGGTGAATAGGTGTTAGAGGGAATGTATTAGGACAAATATATATGTTTGACAGAGGATATTTGTACATATCTGCTGCATATATTTCAATTGATGTATTATTTCAATTGATGCATTAATGCATAAACTGGATAAAGTTATGAAAACTTCATGGACAGAAGCAATCATCTTGAGAGAAAGCGTTGTTGACCCTGGGTGCTCAGGACCATAGTCTGAGGAGACACCAAGTTCAATTAGTATGAGTACACAAAGACAGTTCTATACAGGGAACAAAAAGAGTAGTGAGATATGCACACCTTTGAATAACAAGACATTTGAGCTTGTAAAAGGCATTAGTCCCCAAGAGACAAAGTTCCAAGGAGCTGGGAAAGAAGGAGAAACAGAACAGGAAACACAAGGGGAAAATAAGACATGTGATGTCATATCGTGGGGATTGCAACCAATGAGACGAAGCAAAACACAAGTGAATTGTAGAATGCAAAGTTCATCTTATCTGTAATCGCTCACTGAATTCACAACAAAGGCTAAAAAAGCAAACATAGGGAAGATCAAGGCAGTGGCACAACTAGGCAATTGTTTCTTCTATTGTCATGAATTAAAGACAACTCAATGGCAGTTCATAACAGCATCACAGAGGAAACGGGTGGAAAATTTGAGAAGGGTAGGAGGAGAGGGAAAAAAAAGAGGTAAGAAGAAAGACAAAGGAGAGAGGGGGACAATTAAAAGGATAACAAGGCGGGAGAGCGATACAGTGAGCATAGAGTGCCTTTGACTTTACCCCTACAGCTGCCCAAATGTAACTGTCTGTCTGGTCGATGCATTCTGTTGACCTCTCCTCACCCTCACAGGTAACCATCTGCATGCGGAAGAAGGAGGGAGACTACGAGGTACAGCGTCGCCGACTGGGTTATTATTTGCCACACCTAGATCTGAGGAAGCTGCAATGACTGCATCTGTTTGGGGCCCTTCCCCCAGCCTGGGTCCAAGGAAACTTGGCTGGAGCAAAAATAAACCACATTGGTCTGAAACAGTCCTTTGGCCTTTTGTTACGTGACTCTTAAGGATTCACAGGGATAAAGGAGACGTCTCCCCACATTAGTCTTGAAGGAACTGTTTTATGGTTTCATGCTGCCTTGTGTCTAAGTGAGCCCACATCTGTTGAAGCTGCTACACAGAAATTGTCTATCATATAAAGTCAGCATCTCCCGCATGTACGAGGCTTCCCTCCCTTTGTAGTCCCTACTACACGCCTCCTCTGACTCCTGGGCAAACCACCACTCATTGACACTTATGTGTCTCTCTTTCCTAGAGTTCTGAAATCAGTCTGCCTCAGTGGCTGCCTACCCACTCTGTGTCCTCTATGATGGGAAACAGGCCAAAGGGGAATGAGAGGGACAGAACTTACTCTATTTTTAGATTTGGGACCTGAAATGGCTGTCTCTCTGGAAAGCCTGTGTCTCAGAGTGTTATCAATGCTGCATAAAGACAGCATCTGCTTTGATTGCCAAGATGAAGAAAATGTGAAGGAGGTTGGGATAATCTAGGGGAAGGGAAGGCAATCTTCCTTTCATCCTTCTCTGTGCTGAATCTGACTAGAGTTCTAGTCCACACACTCTGTTTTAGGCTGAGTTCCCTAGGTTTTAGTTATATAATCTGTGTCAATTTGGGACTTGATAGGATTAAGAGTGAAGGGGTATAATCTAATCTGTCAAGGAGATCATAGCCAATGAGGCCTCTGTGCTTGCATGGCCTTCTCCTGAGAATTCTGGGGATTCCTGGATTTTTCCTTCTTGGAGGCAGGAGAGACTATCTCTCTGCGCACTCACTTGGAGAAACTCTACTGACAATACACATGGCACAAGTCTAATAGACTCGTATGCCCTGGGAGCTGCAGAAGCCACATGGACCTACCCTGATGCAAGCAGAACTCTGAAGCCGGAGAAGCCACGTAGAGACCCCTGCCAGTGTAAGCAGAGATGCTTACATCACCACTGGATCCACAAGAATTCCACCCCACTGGCCTGTGATTCTCCCATATTCAGCATCAGTGCATGTATTTCATGAGTTTGAAGTGGACATTACAGGTTGGTATCAGACATATAGGCTAATATTGGACTACAGACTTGATCTGGACTGGGCTGGGACATTTCTCAATATTCAATTGCTCTTGTATATAAGTCTCTGTGAATTTGCTTATCTAGTCTACCTGAACTAACATATCTAGAGAAGAAAAATCATTGGGTGATACTTGTCTATTATGTGTAATTTCTATTAAGAAAATAACTCAAACAGTTGAGGAAGTGGGACAGTCTGAATCCACGCAGCTTCCACGTCAATGGGTAAAATGTTAAGCTGGAGATTTCTTCTGACCCAAGTAGCTTCCAGGGCTGATGAACCCAAGATGGAAGAAAGACCACAGGATGAATTCAAGGTTGACAGGTCAGATGGTAGGATGCTGATGACTTCAAGGATTAGAGGCGATATGGCAGACCATCGGCTCAAGTCCAGAGAAACAGAGGTTGATGAGACCAATGCAAGATCCACACCCAGCAAAAAGCAAACGGGTTTTTCCACATTGTTTGTTCATATAGGAAGCATGCTCACCCCCAAGGAAAATTTCTTCCCATTGCATCAGGGCTGTAGCTTGAGCAAAGGGGTTGCATTCTGCCCTAATCTTCTTGTAATTTATTGGATAGTCATGGCAGATCCCATTATGGAGTTGATTACAATGTGTTACATCACATCATGAGAAATTACAAGGTCTTAACTGCCAAACTACTGACAACCTTGGTCATCCAGTTTGACACAAAAGCTAACTATCACCCTTCCCAATGAGCAGCCCCAAAGTGCCAAGGCTGGATAAGTCTGTCCCGGGTTTGCTGGATGATTGTACAAGGGGATTCAAGAACTTTGTGGGAAAATTCCCTGATCTTTAAACTCAAATTTTCCACAAAATTTTTGAAGCCCCTTCATATTAGCTCCCTACATTTTTCAGCATACCATAGTGGAAAATACTCAAGGGCTAAACATTAAACTTTCCACCACAAAAAATTATTTGGTGTTCTACCTTACAAATCCAACTAGACCACAGGATGTACACTGATACAGATAGGAGCCAGAAACACAGAGAATCCTGGACAGATGATTCCTTCAGGACCAGTTGTGAGAGTGGTGATATGGGAGGGTGGAGGGATGGTGGAATAGAAAGGGGGAATTGATTATAAGGATCTTCATATAACCTCCACCCTGGGGAAAGTACAACAGAAAAGTGGGTGAAGGGATATGTTGGACAGTGCAAGACATGACAAAATAATAAAAATTATAAATTATCAAGGGTTAATGAAGGAGGGGGCAAGCGGGGAGGGAGGGAGAAAAATGAGGCACTGATACCAAAGGCTTAAGTAGAGAACTAATATTTTGAGAATGATGCAGGCATCGAATATCCAAATGTGCTTGACACAATTGATGTATGGATGGATTGTGATAAGAGTTGTATGAACCCCCAATAAAATGATTTTAAAAAATTATCTGGTGGGAGCTTTACATCCTCAAAGGATCTCAGGTGGAGCTGTGTGTTACAGGTTATGCCACTGACCACAAGGTCTGTGGTTCAAACCTACCAGCACTCAGCAGGAGAATGATGAGTCTGTCTGCTCCCATAAAAATGTACAGTCTCAGAAACCCTACATAGCAGTTATGCCTTGTCCCATAGGATCACTACGAGTCAGAATAAACTGGATTGCACTGGGTTTAGGTTTCATTCTCTTAGTTTTGTGCAATATCATTCATCTAAAATGTCCTCTTTGAATAATTATAATAACAGTATCAGTCATAGACTTTCAGTTTTGCTAAGTATGGTGGTTAGTACCAATATCTTCAGTAGCCTTAAGGGATGCATTCCCATTTTCAGATAAAGGTATGGGGGATTAGAAATATTAATAAAAGAAAAGAATTATTTAGAACCTAAGCTATGTACTTGGCTTAAACAACCTGTCAACGAGATAAACATTTTCAGAAATAAAGACAAATTCAAAGTATGGCTTCTACACATCATTGAAAATACTAAAGAATGTGCCTCATCAAGAAGAAATGTGAACTTAGAAATACAAATTGGAATGAAATCAAAGGAGTGATGAGAAAGGGGTTTGTGCATCCAAACTGGTATTAATTTTTAAGCAAAACCTTAAAATATGCCTTAGCTAGAACTTAAACATAACACCTGTAAGAAAGGCACTGTGGTAGTTACATAATCTGGTGTCAATTTGAGGATTGGGAGTGAAGGGGTAGTATCTACCCTGTCAATCATTGCATTGCCAATGAGGCCTCTGTGTGGGCATGGCCTTATGCTGAGAATTCTGGGAAATCCTGTATTTCCTCCTTGGAGGCAGTAGACTCTCTCTCTCTCAACTCATTCCTTGGAGACTCTCTACTGACAAGGCTCTCTTTGCGAGATCTCCCTGAGGAGAAGCCACATGGACCTACCCTGATGCAGCCAGAATCCTGGACCTGGAGAAGCCACATGGAAACCCCTGCCTGTGCTGAGATGCTTACAATGCAACTGGATCTACGAGACTTCCCGCCCACTGGTCTGTGATCGTCCTGCATTCAGCATCATTGCATGTGTTTCCTGGGTCAAAAGAGGACTTTATAGATTGGTATCCAACATATGGGCTAATACAGGACTTATGGACTTGATCTGGACTGGGCTGGGATGTTTTCTCAATATTCAGTAACTCTTGTATATAAACCTCTTTCTTATTCACATGTGAGTGTCTGTGGATTTGTTTCTCTAGTCTTCCCAGACTAACACAGGCACAGAACTGGATAGTGTTTTATTCTATTGTGCACAGGTTCACTATGAGTTAGAACAAATTTGAACATATAAACAACTAATATTCCAAATGGCCATCAACCGCATGGAATAATAGAGAAAATAAGATGAAATTTTAAAAGAATTTAGTTGCATAAGGTAGATATACTATCCTACTTTTAATATATTATGCCCATAAATTGTTACACACATTGATAAAACATATTATAAAATAAACATCGCCACCCCCAAACACACTGTCATCAAGTAAATCACAAGTCTGTAACTTTTTATGGAAGTAGAAACCCCCATCTTTTCTCACAGAGAGGCTGGTGGTTTCGAACTGCTAACCTCGCAGTTTGTAGGCCACCATGGAAGTAACCCACTATGCCAGGGCTCCTCTCTCTTAAAAATAAGTATGGATAAAGATGATTGGACAGATACATTAAGTTTGATCAGGCAAGGAGATAAATAGATGTAAATCCTTAAGACAAACAAGCCAGTCTCCCAGTAACAATGCTAACAACTTTCTCTCCTAACTGCACGTTCTCAAAGTAGCATGGCAATTTTAACTCACATGTCAAGCTCACGTAGGTCTAAGGAATAAGAGAAAGTCTGCTATTCCACAGAATTAAATTTTTCAACACACAACTAATCAAAAACAAACTCTAAAATGACAACTAAAATATAAACTTGATTTGGAATCACAACAACCCTATAGGAGAGGGTAGAATTTTCCCTGCGGATTTTTGAGAATATAATTCTTCATGGGAGTACAAAAGATAGCTACTACTTAGGAATATAGGTATATTTGTCCTTTAATGAAGTATTTTAGAGGATATTAGGATACTGTTACACAAAAATAATAATTCATTTTCTCTTTCACAGGAACGTGCTGTGCTAGGAAGGGTTAACTAGAGAAACAAATCCAGAGACACTACACTTCTACAAGTGTAAGCAAGAGCTTTAGACCAAGCAGTCATTATGTGTTAGGAAACATCTTAACCCAGTCCAGATCAGGGACACTAGCCCACAAATCCCTCTCCAGACTCATGCAGCCACATGCAATGATACAGAATGTAGGAAGATCACAGGTCACTGGGTGAAAAATATTGTGCATCAAAAGGCAGTGGCTGCATCTCCAGAGCTCCTGCAGGTCTCCACAAGTTTCATTCACCAGGAGGTGAAGGCAGAGAGCAGGGAGCTTCCCAGAACCTTCCTTATGAGGAGGTTTCACCCGCCAGGAGGCACCATCAGGCTGTGACCTCATTTGACAGGCTAGATGGCACCTCTGCACTTCAAGTTGACATGACACAAAATTATGTCGCTACCACAGCTGCAATAGGAGCCCTTGCGTTAAATGCCATTGGAGCTCTGGTGGTGTAGGCTGTGTGTTGGGCTGCCAACCTCAAGGTCAGGTGTTAAAACCCATCAGCTGATCTGTGGAAGACGGATGAGGTTTTTTGGGCCAATGAAGATTTTCCTTGTGGGAGTAACCTCAAGGTGTGTCCACCCTTCCCTATAGTCACTATGGGTCAGAGATGACTTGATAGCAGTGAGTTTTGTTGATACTGTTTTATTTATCTTTTAATCATTTTATTGGGGCTCATACAACTCATCACAATCCACACACACATCCATTGTGTCAGAAGCATTTGTACATTTGTTGCCATCATCATTCTCAAAACATTTGCTTTCTACTTGAGCCTTTAGTGTCAGCTCCACCTTTTCCCCCTCCCTCTCCCACCCTCCCTCCCTTATGACCCCCTGATAATTTATAAACTATTATTATGGTTTCATATCTTACCCTGTCCAATTTCTCCCTTTACCCACTTTTTCTGTTGTCCATCTCCAAGGGAGGGGGTTATACGTAGATCATTAGGATCGGTTTCCCCTTTCTCCCCCACCATCCCCCTCCCCTCCTGGTATTGCTAATCCCATTATTGGTTGGTCATGAGGGGTTTACCGGTCCTGAATTGCCTGTGTTGATGTTGCTTTTGTTAAGAGTTAGATATCATCGTCAGCCACTACTCATGGTGAACCCATGCACAATGTATTGTACCACCAGGCTTCGTAAGGTTTGTCTTAGCTAGTTTTTAGACAGAGATCATCAAACCTCTCTACAAAGTTCTTCTTAGTCTGGAAATTCTGCTGAAGCCGTTTAACCATCATATAAGAAAGCAAACCTCCACTGAAGGAAAAATTGAACCCGGGTATGAAGTAGCCCTGGTACTGCGGTGGTTATAAGTAGGGCTGTGATCTGCATGGTGGGCAGTTCGAAACCACCAGCAGCTCCACAGGAGAAACACTGGACTTTAACTCCTGTAAACAGAGTCCCAGAAACCAACGAGGGTTCGCTACACGGTTACCACTGACTCAATGGCTGAGGTGTGTTTTGTTTTTTTCCTTCAAGATTCCACATGAAAGGCTAGAATTTTATTATTGCAGCACCATTGACCCATCTATTGTGACTCCTAAGCCCATTGCCATCAATTGACTCTGACTCATAGGGATCCTGGGTAGGGCTTCCAAGGATGTGAGTCTTTACAGAAGCAGGATAGTCTCTTCTTTCTCCCATGATGGAGCTGATGGTTTTGAACTCCCATCCTTGTGGTTAGAAGTCCAATGCTCACCGACAGCGGTACCAGGGCTCCTTCTACTCTGACAAGATAGAGGTTATTCTGTGGATATAAGAACAAACTACAGGACAATTCCACAACTTTGACAACGCTGATAAAAGTAAATGAAAATGGTGCTATAACCTTAGGGGAAAAGGTTTTTCTCACCTGAATCACAATTTTTATCTCAAAGAAATTAAATCATGTTTAAAAAGTCCTTGTGTCATTCAAAGGGGTTTAATAAACCAGAGTGTTGAGGATTAAATTGCACCCTTCCACCAAAAAGAAAAATAAGACTTAGAGTCCCATCCCTTTGCCTGGGGAGAGAAGCCTCAGTGGAGCCATGACTATGTGCTGTGCTCCTTCAGGGCAGAAATGATTACGATGACTTTGACTTTTGTCTGTCCTCGCCCACCAAACAACTTTTCCCTCATAAGGCTAAGTAAGGTGGAGGGAGCAGATACTGATTGCATTGTATAATTCAGTTGTTCATGATTACCATCCTGCTGGGTCTAAATCGATCCATCCCAGAAGTAGCAAAGGGGAGTTCACTAGCAGAAAGAGTCGGGAGTGGAGTGTGTCCTGTGGACCCTGAGCTACCTGTGCAGTGAACCTCTTTGATCTAGGAGACAGCGTTGATGCAAGGAGAGTAACAGAGGAGCAGCAACAGCAGAACTAGAAGCGAGAACATGAGACGGAACTGTAGACTTCCCAGACCATGAACAAATAAAGCTGAGTGTGCAGGGGCAGGAGTTTGGCTTGGGGTGTGTGATGCCTCTGGGTGTCCTGACCCATGAATTTTGGGAAAAGTGCCTTCAGTGTGGCTTACATGGGTTTGATGGATCTAGGCACTTAATTCAGGAAGCTGAGTTTGCTGACCCATATGGGAGCTGGGGCTGAGTCTCCTTGGTTTAAAGTAAGTTTGTAACATGTCCTCACTGAATAACTATACCGTGAGAATGTCTCCTCTGAAATGTTTTCTGCTAACTTCCCCAATAAACGCCATGCTCACAAGTATTATCTGTGAGTTTCTGTGTGGCCAATGCAATGAATTATATTTATCATATGGTAGTGAGTTGGGTGTCTTTTTTAGAAATAAAATTAGAGAATGCTTTGTGAGATCGACTAGCTACTAATAGTAAAGTTAGAGATTCAAAACACAACTTATTTGCATCTCAAGAAAAGATTTCAAACATTGAATACTAAAGGCAGAAGCCTTGATGATTTAAGGAAGGGCATCAATTTCAACATGAAAAGTAAAAAGTCCTTAAAACGCAGGAATGGAAAAGAAAATGAAAGTTTATGTCAAAAGAGAGTTTGAAACTAGCTTTCAACCACAGAGTAGCTGCAGAAAGTGGAAGACATGATGAAGTCAAAGAGGGGGACAGAAAACTTCAAAGGGCTACTCGAGAAGAAAAGCACCAATATTATAATGAACCGTGAAAAGACCTACAGTTAAAGATATCACAAAGAAGAACATGCTGAGCATATATTCAAGTGAAAGAGCTCAGAGAAAAGATGCAAGCCTCGAGGGGCAATCTTCAAATATTCCAGGCATCGTTCACAACATGCAATGCAGGAAGCACCCCAGGTTGATGGAAAGAGCAGAGCACTGCCCCAAAAAGAACGTCACCATGTTCCACCAGCTAACGCGGTAGCATGTGGGCAAGAACCAGTGGTGCTGAAGTAAGAATTTTAAGATGTATGGAAAGTATTCATGAAAACAAGGCTCCAGGAATCAATGGAATCTCAATTGAAAGGTTTCAACAAGCAGATGAAGCGCTAGAAGCAGGCACTCACCTAGGCCAGGAAATTTGGAAGATTGCTACTTGGCCAATGGACTGAAAATGATATTTGTACCCAATCCATAGTAAGGTGACCCAAGACAATGCTCAAATTATAGAATAATATCATTGATATCAGATCCAAGCAAAATTCTGCTGAAGTTGCAGCAGTACATTGACAGGTTCAGAGGTTCAGGCCGGATTCAGAGGAGGATGTGGAATAAGGGCTATCACTGCTGATGTCTGATGAACTTTGGCTCAAAACAGAGAATACCAGAAAGACGTTTCTTGTGTTGTATTGACTATGCCAAGACATTTGACTGTGTTCATAACAAACTATGGGTAACCTTGTGAGGAATGGGATTTCAAAAGACTTCATTGTGCTCATGTTGAATTTGTACATAGATAGGTCGAGGCAGTTGTGAGAACAAAATAAGGGAATGCTGTATGATTTAAAATCAGGAATGGTGTGCAATCAGGTTGTTGCCCCTCTTCATACTTAGCCAATCTGTATACTGAGCAAATCATCAGAGAAACCGGCTTATATGAAGAAGTATATGGCTCGGGAGAGGAGGAAGGCTTATTAACAACTTGCGATATATAGATAACACGCCTTACTTGCTGAAAGTGAGGAACACTTGAAGCTGATGAGCATCAAATATTGCAGCCTGGATGACAACTCAATGTAAAGAAGACCCAAATCCTCACAACTGGACCAATAGGAAACATCCCGATAAATGGAGAAAAAGTTGAAGTGGTCAAAGATTTTTTTCTTGCTTGGATCCTCAACCCATGTTTGTGGAAGCAGCATTTAATAGACACGTGGCACGCGACCTCTTTAGAGTATGGAAAAGCAAGGATGCTACTTTGAGGACTAAGCTTTGTCTGACCCCAACTTTCAGTTTCTGCATCTGTATGTGGAAATTAAACATCGAATGAAAAGACTGAAGAAGAAATGATGCATCTGAATGGTGGTGCTGGAGAAGAATAGGAACTGCTGAAAGAACAAACCTCTAAGTCTTGGAAGAAGTAAGGCCAGAGAAGCAAGGCCCCTTAAAAGCAAGGATGGCCAGATTTTGTCTCACATACTTTGCACATGTTGTCAAGAGAGATCAGTCCCTGTAGAAGGCCATCACGTTTGGTGAAGTAGAGAGGTAGTGAAAATGAGGAAGGCAATGAAGGAGCTGGATTGACATTGTGGTCGCAAATGTGGAACAATTGTTAGGATGTCGCAGCACCGGGTAGTGCTTCCTTCTGTTGTGCCTAGCGTCGCTGTGGGTCAGAATGGACTCAATGGCACCTAACAATAAGCACTAAGAAATTGGGACACAGAGTAATGGTATATTTTAAAATTTAGAGAGATCAAAGAAAGAAAACTTTGTAGATACTCCAATCATAGTGATAAAGTTCCAATCTCCATATTGTTTGTACTGTCTTCTCTTACTATTTTTCAGGGCATCCTTCTTGGCCCCTTACTTTCTCTGCTGCACTAGCAAGCCTGTCTGCAATCAGTGCTACTGCCAATCTCTCCCTTGACATCTTCACTTTTCTTTCCTGTTTCCTAATATCTTCATCGGTTACCAGAAATGGTTTGCAGAGGAGCTGTGAGATATCAAAACTGGATCCTGGGGTCATCCTTGCCAAATCTGAAGATGGGCTAGGAGTAGTTACGGAGACAGAGTGCAGATCACAATCAAAATCCGAGAGCTGGGAATCAACTGTAGAACTAGGTTCAATTTTTTTCAGTGCTTTGGTAAGATCTAAAGTACTTAAAAGTTCCCCTGCACTGCTGTAGACCTGGAGTCCCTGGAGTCTCTTCTGCCACCAAACCTGCTGAGGCTTTTCCAAGTTCTCCTCCCACTGATGGCACCTGACTTCGTTGCCAGGATGGGAAGTAATTTTAGTGACTGGTCTCTTGGATATATAAGTGGACATCCTCAAAGGGACTGAGATGTTTAATAAACCAGATGTTGGTTTGGCTTGGGTTACACAATCCCGTTGCCTCCTCTGTGAAGTCTTCACCATCATCCTTCTTTTCCACTCACCCTATAAATGGCAAAATTTGGTCAACATGTAAATGAAATGTTTACTTTTCGGAACAATTATATTGGCCTATGTGGGCACACATCCTTCCTCTCTCTTAAGGATAACCACAACCTAGATCCTGGGACACCGTCAAGTAATCTAGCAATTAAGCCAAGAAGAGAACCTCAACATCCATGTTCTAGGACGTCTCCAGATCATTGCTCTGACTCCATCTTGAAAAATGCCCCCTGCTCAAGCATGATGGGACAATTAAAGTGTACAACATATGAAGTATACGCCAATGAAATTATTTTAAAATAAATATGATTTTCTTTTATTTTTGTCCATGTGATGTTCACCTGCGCAAGTCCTGGTGTTCTCAGTCCTGAATACAAATTCCTTAGTCTTGATCTAACTCCCAAATCCTGCCATGCACCCATGCTATTCTACTAGTCATTGGGTGAAACCATTTACCACCTACCTGGTTTTCACTGCTTCTTTAGAGCCTACATATTAAATAATGAAATTATAGACTGCCCTACTCTTAGCAACTTGAATACATATCCCATGTTTTCACTCACCTTATACTCATGAATAAATGGAAAAACTTACCCCCAAAAGCCCTATTCATTGACATAATAGAGAACCCTTCCTAAAGGTCAAAGGTGACACAAGACTCTGCTCTCCTCACTTTCTTCCTTCTCGCCTATTTCTATCCATCTTGGATATCATAGCCCATGACGTTAATCATTTCCTTGAAATTACCCAAATCCCTTAGCTTTAATCATATTTATGTAATCTAACTTCTTTTACTTCATATAGTTATAAGCCAATCCCCACCTCACTTTCTAAAGGCAATTAGCTTAAAGTACTTTACCTAATGCGGTCTCTATGGCATTTTTATAAATTGCTCAGATGCAAACAGGTCAGATGTGGGTGTCACATCAAAGGGCCAGATAATTCTGAGTTTTCCCTCATCTACATGTGAGTGATTAACAACTGGGCGGGTGTTAGTCAAAAAACACATCCTGAAACTGACCAGAGACTTAAAGAACCTTCTTGCTGTTTGCTTGCTCCTGGCCCAGAGTTGTTTCCCAGGGTTATAATGAAACCAGAGCTAAGGGGTAACATCTAGACATGGATCCTCAAAGTGTAAATTCCAAAGAAAATGGTATATATCTGTATGTATTCTACTTTCAAATGGGACAGTATGTTTTAATGTTGGTCTCCTTACTAGCATACACCCTCTAATAAGTTTTATTGCTTCCTCTCCCTTGGAGTGAGTTCTTGGCTGTGTGCTCCAGAGTAAAATGACTGCATTTCAGGTGAAATCTGCCTTATAAAACTTCAAAGCTGGAAGATTCCATTTCCCTATCATCTTAGAGCTACTACAAGTCCAGTGATAACCACTGAAGAAAAAATACAAAACATAATCATTTGGTACTAACATAAATACAATATAATCAGCATCAGAATTAACTAGGAACCGCTTCTGGTATCTGGAAAATTTACTTTCATGTTTTGTTGTTGTTGGCATATTTACTCGAGAATAAAAATGACCAAATGGACATTGGCCAAAACACGTAAACTCTGACTCCCTATCTGCAGCAATGTCTAGGATGTTAAGCCACTAAAGCTAACCATCCAAGGAACCATGAAAAAAAATCCCCCAGTAACAATGGACCCAAATGGCCAAAGTTTGATAGCTGACAGCTTCTTTAATTTTAATCTGTCCTTCTAATATAAGATTAACCAGAGAGACATCAATACAGCACCCTCTTAAGCGATCACATAAAATGCACTGTTTACGGTTAACCTACTTTCAACTTTCCAATGCCAATCACTAATCTACATTAGGGCATACTTGAAACCTTCTCATTTCTAATGTATAGCTTTCCCACTTCCCTGACTACCATTGAGTCTATCAAGCATAAGTGATGATATCTGATTCTTTGGGTACAGCAAACTGAATGAATAGCATTTGTTTGTTCTTGAGGGGGAGTTAATTTTGGTTTTGAAGGTGTTTATTTTGTTTTGTTTAGGTTTTCTTTTTAATTTTTGTCTCTATCCACTTCTTGATGGTCTAGATTTTCTCAACTATTTTATCACTCATCTATATATAATTTCATGTTTTTCACCTGACATTTCACTTAGAAGTCGATAAGCACTAGATCTAACTTTTATTATGTTTTCCAAAGCAGCAAATACTTCTGATAAGTGTCCATATTCCCTTTAAATAAATTCAGAAGGATTTCTTTTATCCTCCAATGATTTGAGTCTCAGCTTTTCCTTCTTCATCAACGTGACATCAATCTCTTTTTCTACTGATTTATTCCTTCAACATTAAAACACATTCCAATATCATCTATCTGCCCCCAAATCTCTACTGGGGCTCCCTAATCCCCCCCCACACACACACAATAATCGCAGCCCTTTCTATTTCTTACTTTCAGCTGTGAACCACTGAGGAAAGGTCATGTTTACCATTCCCTTATCTACTCACCTTTAACCAATTTCTCAGACCACTCCAAATTTCTCTCTGGCTTCATCATTCTGTGGATGCTTCCTTGATAAGGTCACAATGACCCTATTGTTACTAGAACCAATAAGAACTTTTCCTTACTTATCTGACATGATATTTGGCTGGAAGAATTTTTACGTATGTTTGGAATGTTGCAGTGAAAAAGAACTCACTGGATACATAAAGGCAGATTAAGAGATTTAGGGAAGAAGGGGAAGAGGGTTTCATCTGAATGAAGACAGCATCACATAGAAGTGAGAATGGATTTACTCTACCTGAAGTGCTTCTGAAAAGGACAAATGTAGTCTAGGGAAGAAAGAATTTATATGATAGGCATTTGATTGGTTAGTCCTTGATTGAGGTCACAAGGAGGATGGGTTACGGTGTAGAGTGGACTTCCATTAGTTAAGTACAGAGGTTTAGAGTGATTGATTTCAGCAACTCTTTAGTGGTTTTCATCATAGAAGGTTATCCTGCAGGTGGGATCATATAATATCACAAATTGAGGTTTCCTCCCTTGCCTTGGAGCTGAATTTTACCTCACAACAACCGTTGAGGATAGATACAATTGGCTCATCAGGCCCTAACTCTTTATGGCCACCATGTTTGTCAGTTTGTCAAACTGCAGTGGCTTGCTTTTTGCTATGATGCTGAAAGCAATGCCACTGGTATTTCAAATCCCAGCAGGTCACTCAAAGGGGACAAGTACAGTAGAGTGTCCAGACTAAGAAGAAGGAATAGGAATCAGACCCAGGAAACCTTATGAATGACATTGCCAGTGATCGTGCCAGACGATGAGGCCTTCAGATTGGAAGACTCCAAACATGGCTGTGGAAGAACTGCTATTCTTAAAGTAGAGTCAACCATAATGACATGGATGGAGTCAAGCCTCCAGGACCTCATTTGCTGATAGGGCACAACTCACGATGTGAAGCAACAGCTGCAAATGTCTGTTAATAACTGGGACTTCGAATATATGTAGTAGGAATCTGAAACTGAATCAAGGGTCTAGCCACCAGCCAGCTAAAGATCCTAAACACAGAGGCAGGGTGAGAATCAGCATATATTCTGAGAGGTCCCCAATATCATTTTTTAAGACTGCCTTGTTTTTTCACATACAGTCCAGGAGTCAGTATATCCCATTTTTTCTAAGGTTTATCACATGTGAATTTAGCCTCTGGTGAATTCCTCTGACCATAGGCAGGGCTGTGAGTTGCCTTGGTGTCAGTCAGAGTGCATTGGAAAGTGGATCGTTGCAGATGCAGCTAGGTTAAAATTTAATGCCTTCTCATTTGATCTCCCTTTGACCTATATTGTTTGTTCTAGTTTTAACATTCTCTGAATTCTTTGCAATTTAGGGTTTTGCCACTTCCACTTTGTTGCTGTAACTGTGATTTTGCTTTTCTTTTGTATGTTTTTCTGAATATGAAATCCAGGACAGGTAAAATCTTGAAATAGCAACTGGACAAATGGTTTCTTAGGGGGATGACAGGGGAGGTGGGGTGACAACAACAACGAATGCACGAGAGAAGAAAATGTTCACAGGATGCCTATGGGGAGGGCTGCACAGCTGTTCCTGAAAGGACTGACCTATTCATTGCATGAAAGGTGCTTTATTATTATTTTAACCATTTCGTTAGGGGCACATACAACTCCTATCACAATCCGTACATGCATCAGTTGTGTAAAGCACATTTGTACATTCATTGCCCTCATCATTCCCAAATTATTTGCCCTCCACATAAGCCCCTGGCATCAACTCCTCACTTATTTCCCTCCCTCCAATTCCCCCTCCCTCATGAAACCTCAATAATCTATAAGTTATTATTTTGTCATATCTTCTATGTCATATCTTGTATGTCATATCTTGTCTCCTTTCATGCACTTTTCTGTTGTCTGTCCACGGCGGAGGAGGTTATATATCGATCCTCATAATTGGTTCTCCCTTTCCAACTCACTCTCCCTCCACCCTCCCAGTATCATCATTCTCAGCACTAGTCCAGAAGAGATCATCCACCCTGGATTCCCTGTGTTTCTAGTTCCTATATGTACCAGTGTCCACCCTCTGGTCTAGCCATATTTGTAAGGTAGAATTGGAATCATGTTGCGGGGGCGGGGGGAGTTGGGGCATAAAAAGGTGAGGAAGCATTTAGGAACTAGAGGAATGTTGTATGGTTCATCTTTGTTACATCGCACCCTGCCTGGCTCATCTCCTCCCTGAGACTCATCTGTAAAGGGATGTCTAGTGACCTACAAATGGGTTTGGGTCTCCACTCCGCACTTCCCACCTCATTCACAATGATATGATTTTTTGTTCTGATCATGCCTGATACCTGATCCCTTCAACACCTCGTGATTGCACAGGCTGGTGTGCTTTTTCCATGTGGGCTTTGTTGCTTCTGAACTAGACGGCCGCTTGTTTACCTTCAAGCCTTTAAGACCCCAGATCCTATATCTTTTGATAGCCGGGCACCATCAGCTTTCTTCACCTCATTTGCTTATAAACCCCTGTGCATTCAGCAATTGTATTAGGGAGGTGAGCACACAATGATACAAATTTTTGGTTCTTTGACGCCTGATAACTGATCCCTTGGGCGCTTTGTGGTCATGCATGCTGGTGTACTTCTTCCATGTGGGCTTTGTTGCTTCTGAGCTAGATGGCTGCTTGTTTACCTTCAAGCCTTTAAGACCCAAGATGCTATATCTTTTGATAGTCAGGCACCATCAGCTTTCTTCAGCACATTTGCTTATTCACCCTCTTTGTCTTCAGCGATTGTGTTGGGAAGGTGAGCATTATAGAATGCCAGTGGAATATAGCAAAGTATTCTTGCACTGAAGGAGTACTTAAGTGGAGACTCAATGTTCATCTGCTACCTTCATACTAAACATAAAAATATATGCCTATAGATCTATTTCCACACCCTCATATATAAATATATTTACATTTGCACATGCCTTTATTTAGCCCTCTATAAATGCCCTTTGGTTCCTAGCTCTTTCCGCTATTTCCTTTGACTTTCCTCTTGTCCCAATGTCATGCTCAGTCTTCATTTGGGTTTCAGTAATTCTTCTTGGTTACATTACCCTTGATCATGCCCTACCAGGCCTCCTACACCCCCCTCACCACCGATTTGGATCACTTGTTGTTCCCTTGTACCTGGATTTCTTAACACCACTACATTTCCCCTCAACTCCACTTCTTCCATGTCCCCCCAGAACTGTCAGTGCCATTGTTTTCTCCTCTAGATTGTTTATCTAGCCTCTTATTTAGACAGACCTGCAGAGATAATAACATTTGGAGATAACCTATGGAGATTATAAAAAATGTGAATTATATGCCAATAAAACTGCTTGCAAAATGGATAAATATATAAAATTAAGTTTATGATCTTCCTATATGAGTATACAAACTATATTTTTGCGTGTTTATCTTTCCTCAAGACTGATGCCTTATCTAGTTTTTTGTTTTAACAGTAGAAAAGTAAAGATTTATAGCACTAATACCCTAAACTCAGATATCTGGAGTACATTCCAGGGAGGAAGGGTTACGTGAGATTTTAGCAATTGTAGGGATCTAAAACATAAATGGAACAAGAGATCTTCTGTCTCAAATCTAGAAAATTGGAAGGCATCAAAAATGAAAGAGAATACATAAAAATCAAAATACTAGGTTTAAGCGAGCTAAAATAGACTGCTATTCGCTATTTTGAATCAGAAAATCATTTGGTTTACTACACTAGGAATTTCAGATTCAAGATAAATGGTATGGCTTTCTTGGACAAAAAGCACTTGGAATGCACCAAGTATGAAGTCTAGAAAAATCAACAGTTGCCAGAAATGAGATGAATAAAGATCCATACCCTAAGTGTTAATAAGCTGAAATGAACTGGTATTGGCCATTATGAATCAGAAAATTATATGGCACACCAGGAAAGACATCCTCATGAGGAGTGGTTTTACATTAATCAACAAAGAGGCAGTTTCAAGATCTATTTGAAGTACAATGCTGTCGGTGATTGGATGTTTATCTACATACATGGAAATGCCATCAATACAAGTATTATTCCAATGAATACACCAACCGCAAAAGCTAGTGATACAAAAATTACAGAATTCTAACAATTATTCAGTATGAAAATGATTAAAGATTCAATCATGATGCATTGACAAACCTTGGTAATTGGAATGCAAAGGTTGACATCAAAGTGGACTAGGAGTGGAAAATCTGGTCTTCATAATATAAATGAACCTGGAGATCTCTTGATAGAATTTTGAAAGACCAAGGACATCTTCATCACAATGACCCTTTTTCAGCAAAACAAACAGTGACTATACATGTGGACTTCTCCAGAGGGAATATACAGAGATAAATTGATTGCATCTTTGGGAAGAGACAGAGGATCAATCAAAATGAGCAGCTAAAACCAGGCCAGGGAATGGCTGTGGAACAGACTATCAATTGCTCACATGTAAATTCAGCTTGAAGTGGAAGAGACAGAAAACAAGTCCATGGGAGCTACAATGTGAACTTAAGGCTGTGCCAGGAACATCTCAGGAATATATTTAGGGGGAGGAAAAAACAGATTTGATGCATTAAACACTGAAGACAAAAGATCTGATGAGCTGAGGTAGAACATCAAAAACATGATACATGAAAGCAAAAGAAAATTTAAAAAGTAAGAAGGAAAATTTCAAAGTGAATGTGAGAAAAGACTTTGTGTGAGTGAAGGGAGACATCGGACAGTGTAATACATGAAAAGAAAATAATACTTTATAAATTATCAAGGGTTCACAAGGAGCGTGGCAGGCAGGGAGGAGGTAAAATAAAGAGGTGATACCAAGGGTTCAAGTGGAAATCAAAAGTTTTAAGAGTGACGAGGGTAACAAATACACAAATGTGCTTGACAAAATGGATGTATGTATGGATTGTGATAAAAGTTGTATGAGCCATCAGTAAAATGATTTTAAAAAAAACAAAAACAAAAAAGACTTTGAAACTTGATCTTAATTACAGCATGATAGCCAAGCTAAGGCAAATGGTAAAACGATGAAATCAAAGAGTTGAACAGAAAGTTTCAAAAAGCAGTAAAAAAGACAAGGAAAATGTTATAATGATATGAGCAAATACCAAGAGTTAGAAAACCAAAAAGGAAGAATGTGCTAAGCCTGCATTAAACTGAAAGAACTCAAGAAAACATTCCAATAGAGTTTCAATATTTAAAGATTATACACATAAAATATTGAATGATTCAGGGAGCATTGAAAGAAGATGGAAAGAATATAGAATACTCTACTAAAAATAGTTAGCGGACATGAAACCATTTCAACAGGAAGCATATGAGCAAGAACCAATAGCACTGAAGTCAGTCCAAGCTATACTGAAAGCATTAGCCAAAAACAAGTTCCCAGGAATCGATGACTATCAACAGAAATGTTCCAACGAGTTCATGAAACACTGGAAGCACTCACTGCTCTATGTTAGGATATTAGGAAGATAACCTCCTGACTAACTGAATAATAAACTCATATTCATATTCACTCCAAAAAAGTTAACTTCACAGAATACACAAATTATAGAACAATATCATTGATAATCCATGCAAGTAAAACATTGCAGAAGTTTATTCCACAACAGATGTAGCTGTATATTAACAGGGAGCCATCAGAGGTTCAGACTAGATTGAGAAGAGGACATGGGACAGGGACTATTACTGCAGATGTCAGATGAATCTTGGCTGAAAGCAGAGAATACCAGAAGATGTATACTTGTGTTCATTGACTATGAAAAAGCTTTTCACAGTGTAGGTGAAAACAAATCCTGGATAACTGCGAGAAGAATGGGAATGTTAGAAAACCTCCTCTGGAACTGGTGGAGAGGTCTAGGAGGCTGGCCCCAGCACCATAAATTAAGTGGATTCCTGCCCCTCCCCTGAAAAGAATTTGTTCCAAAGGACGACATTGACTCTGCAGCTCCAGGAGATGAACATATCTGATCAGAGCACACGGGAGAATATGAAGGGGCAGGAGGAGAGAGTGGAGCACAGCCTGGCCCACCAGGCCGTGATGATGATGTTCCTGAGTAGAGCAGCCAGTCCACAGAGAGAACAACATGGCTGGCCCCACTATGAGACATGATGCCCCTCAGTGACTAAGGGTGATACAGGGGACAGCACCGGAGACACAGTGTGGGAATTGTACCTGACCTGATCCCACCACACCGAGGCAAATCACTGGGGGAGTGCAGCGGAACACCAAGGGAATGGAGTGGCAAGGTCCCCAGGGAATGCTGAAAGTGGACTTTGGGGCCAGGGCGTGGTGCCCCAACAGACTGGACTGGAAAATGCTCCTAAGGGCCAGCAAACGATCCCTGAACTAACTACAAGCTTTTCTCTTGTGAACTGTTTTGTTCTGTTCTTTGTCAGTGGTTTGTTTTTGTTGTTTTGTTGTCTGGTTGTATACTGTTGCTTTGTTTTCCTCTGTCTAGTTTTCGTGCATGTTAGTGACTCCACAGGTCTGTCTGAATAGGACAGGCTGGATGAACTATCTGGAGGAAAATCAACGGGACCGATAGTTCTGGGGGGACTTGGGGTGGGGGGGTAGGGGGGGGTAAGGAAGTGGTGTTAACAAACCCAGGGACAAGGGAAAAACATGGGACCCCAAATGGTAGAGAAGGGGGAGTGACAGGCCTGGTGGGAAATGATCAAGGGTAAGGTTGCTTAGAGAAGAGGTATACTCTAGCCCAGGTGGCGATGAAGCATGGTAGTAGGGCAGGAGGAAAGTCAAGGGAGATGGAGGAAAGAGCTAGGAGTCAAAGGGCATTCATGGATGTCTAGACAAAGACATGTACATGCAAATATATATAGGAGGATGGGGAAATAGATCTATGTGTCTATATTTATAGGTCAAGTATTAAGGTGGCGGAAGGACCTTGGGCCTCTACTCAAACACTCCCTCAATGCATGAATACCTTCTTTTATTAAATTGGAACTCTATGATGCTCACTCTCCCGATACAATGGCTGGAGCCAAAGTGGGTGAACAAATAAATGTGGTGAAGAAAGCTGATGGTGCCCGGCTATCAAAAGAGATAGTGACTGGGGACTTAAAGGCTTGAAGATAAACAAGCGGCCATCTAGCTCAGAAGCAACAAAGTCCACATGGAAGAACACACCAGCCTGTGTGATCGAGTGGTCCCAAAGGGATCAGTTACCAGGCATCAAAGAACAAAAAAATCATATCATTGACTGCACACCTCCATGATAGGATTGCTGAAGACAAATGGGTGCATAAGCAAATGTGGTGAAGAAAGCTGATGGTGCCCGGCTATCAAAAGAGATAGTGTCTGGGGTCTTAAAGGCTTGAAGGTGAACAAGCGGCCATCTAGCTCAGAAGCAAATAAGCCCACATGGAAGAAGCACACCGGCCAGTGCGATCACGAGGTGCCCAAGGGACCAGGTATAAGGCATCATGCAAAAAAAAAAAGATATAAGTGTGTGTATGTATGTGTATATATGTGTATATGTATATATGTATGTGTATATATGTATATATATATATCATATTAAATGAAGGGGGAAGTGCAGAGTGGAGACCCAAGGCCCAAGTGTCGACCAATGGAGATCCCCTCATAGAGGGGTTTAGGAGAGGAGATGGGTTAATTAGGGTGTGAGGTAGTATCGATGAAGAACACAGCTTTCCCCCAGATCCTGGATGCTTCCTCCCCCCAACTACCATGATCCGAATTCTACCTTGCAGGGCTGGATAGGACAGAGGCTGTACACTGGTGCATATGAGGGTTGGAGGTACAGGGAATCCAGGGTGGATGATACCTTCAGGACCAAGGGTGTGAGGGACGATGCTGGGAGAGTGGAGGGTGAATGGGTTGGAAAGGGGGAACTGATTACAAGGATCCACATGTGACCTCTTCCCTGGGAGAGGGACAGCAGAGAAGGGGGGAAGGGAGACTCCGGATAGGGCAAGATATGACAAAATAACGATGTATAAATTACCAAGGGCATATGGGGGAGGGGGGAATGGGGAGGGAGGGGGAAAAAAAGAGGACCTGATGCAAGGGGCTTGAGTGGAGAGCAAATGCCTTGAGAATGATTGGGGCAGGGAATGTATGGGTGTGCTTTATACAATGGATGTATGTATATATATGGATTGTGGTAAGAGTTGTATGAGTCCCTAATAAAATGTAAAAGAAGAAAAGAGAAAAAATGATTAGGGCAAGGACTGTGCGGATGTGCTTTATACAATTGATGTATGTATATGTATGAACTGTGAAAAGAATTGTATGAGCCCCAATAAATTGTTAAAATAAAAAAAATGTAAAAAAAAAAGAAAACCTCCTCTGAAACCTGCTTATTAGCAGGTAATGGTCTGTACCACAGGTGGCCCCTGACCTTGAACCTGAAAGAAAGTAAAGTTCATGAGAGACAAAACATAACCTTGGGTCTGGATTTAGAAAGCATCACAAAAACACACTTGTCACAGTAAGAATGCACTGTCAGAACTAGTAAATGTACATTTCAATTATTATATGCAAACGGATCTGTGAGGATGGTAAGAACTCATCTCGTGTACTTTGGACCAGTTCTCATGAGGGACTAGTTTTTGGAAAAGACATCATGCTTGTGAAAACACAAAAGGGTCACGGGACGTGGGGGGCATAGAGAAAGGTCCTTAGGAGATGGACTAAAAGAGTGGCTACAAAATGAGCCCCAATATTGCAAAAAAAAAAAACGAGGATAAACAGGACCAGTTAGTTTTATTTGTTCTGCCAAACACAGGGTTACTATGAGTAGGAACTGATCCCAAAGCAACTGACTCACTGCAATCTAGAGAATTCTGAGCCATAGAGACCTTATAGGACAGAGCAGAGTTCCCCACTGTTGTTGTTTTTTTGTGTGTGTGAGTGTAGCCATTTATCAGAGAAGAAAGCCACATTTTATCACGCTAAAGCACCAAACATTTCTTTTTAATTCAAGACATATAAGAAGATGGAGTAGTTACTTACAATCTGGCTGTGAAAATTTGGTAGTTTATTGTTCAGGCTTACACATTTTTTGTCATAAAATATATGAGGAAAACAAACAAAAGAGATTCTGATCATCGTCTCCTCATATATGTCTTACTCTTTAACCTTTTTGATGTGTTTCCATCGGGCCGTAGGAAGATAACGTAGCACTTTGGAGCAAAGATGCAGCCTAGAAGCCCCACACTGGAGGCCAAGATGGAGAAGATCTCCACAGCCACCATGACCTTGCCCTGGGTGCTGTGGTAGACAGGGAGGAAGGTGACCCAGACACTGCAGAACACCAGCATGCTGAAGGTCAGAAACTTGGCCTCATTGAAGGTGTCAGGCAGGTTCCTGGCCAGATAAGCCAAGGAAAAGGTTCCCAGGGCCAAGAATCCCAGGTACCCGAGGACACAATAGAAGGCAGTGACTGAGCCCTTGTTGCACTCAATGATGATGCTCCTGGGGTCAGAGGATGTATCAATGTCAATGAAAGGGGGTGAGGTTCCCAGCCAGATGCCACAGATAATCAAATGGATAAGGGAACAGAAGGGAACCACAGAGTTGACAACCCCAGACACCAGCAACTGCCTCAGAATTCCTCCAGGTCTCACGACCTTGAAGGCCAGAATCACAGTGATGGTTTTGGCCAAAATAGTGGAAACAGCCACAGTGAATATCACTGCGAAGGAGATGTTGCTGAGGATGCAGGTGACTGCGTTTGGACGGCCGATGAAGAGGAAGGAGCAGAGGAAGCAGAGGAGGAGGGAGAGGAGGAGGACATAGCTGAGGGTGCGGTTGTTGGCCTTGACCATGGGAGAGTCTAGGTACTTCACAAACACCCCCAAAACCATGGCCGTGACGACAGAGAAGCACAGAGCTGTGCAGGCCATAGCCATCCCCAGTGGGTCTTGATAAGCCAGGAAGGTCACACTCTTGGGTAGACAGCGAGTCCTCTCAGTGTCGGGGTACTGACTTTGGGGGCACGCCGTACAGTGATCACTATCTAGAGAGAAAAGTGAGAGGGAGTATGAGACAGAGGAAAGAGTGACCTCTTTCAAAGCTCAGAGTGCTCACACTCTGTTACATGTTTGCTTCTCTATATCCACCTGACAACTCTGATTTTTAAAACCCACATAGCATCTGTCCATGACGTTATGTGACTTGCCAGAATAGTTTGTTGCCTTTGAGTCAACTTGACTAATGGCATCCGTACCCTGAAGTGCAGAGGGACTGTACTCCATTGGCTGTTCTGTTCTTTGATCTCCAGAACCTGATCCACAGGCCTTGTGTCTGAGGCACCTCTGGGTGAGTTGAGCATATAGTTAAATGTTTCACACTTTGTGCTACTCAGGGCCTCGCAAAGGCTCAGGAGAAGAAATTGATTGTGGAATTTCATCAGTTCATACCTGTTTGATTAGATATTCTTCTTTCTGGACAGAAAGTACAATAAAAGCAGCAGACAGGCATTCCTTCCTGAGGGATTTTCATGAATCCTGGGCCACAGCTCTTGCTACACAGAGAATGGGGAGTCTTAAAGAAGAGAATCATGGATAATAGTTCAAAAAACTCCATGAAGGACTAGTGTCTGATAATGTAACAATGTTGACAAACATAATTTTGTTGTTATTATGTGGTATTGAGTAGCATCTTGTTGTCAAGGGATCCTGATTTGGAATGGCCCTATAAGACAAAGTCCAGTGGACATTTGGGTTCAAAGACAGAAGCAAATCTTTACACAAGCAAATTGATAGCCCCTTTACTTTTACAGCTCTTATAGGTTCCAAGTACCCAATGTTTTACTTTTGTACACCAGAGCTCCTCTACTTTGCTTTCAAAGCGTCAACATTTATTTTAGAAAAATTTCCATAAGGGATGCAGACAGGGAGCTCAAAACACTATGAGGATCTGTCCTGTTGATGCAAGTCAAGTAGAATACATTTTCCGTGCTGGGGGTAAAATGAGAAAAGCCAGTTACAATCATTTGTGTAAATCATTAAAATTCTAGGTCACCAGATTATGTCCTTCTCAGTTTCGGAGCACAGAATCCCTCGGTGGGGGAAGGAGGGTGCTCAGCTACTAACTGAACCTTTGGCTGTCTGAACCCACCTAGCAGCACCACCTGCTGTAGGAAATGTGCTTCTATCATGATTCAAGTCAATGCAACCCTATTGGTCCCAGTTCTGCTCTGTCACATGGGACAGCCCTGAGTCGGAATCAACTTGACAACAGTAAGTGTAGGGTTCTGTCGTATGTTTTGTGCATCTCAAACAGCAAACTTTCAACCACACGCAGTAAATGCTCTTTTACTTCTTACTCAAGGGTTTTCTTTTCCTTTTTCCAAACTGCTTGAATTAGCATATTATTCACAAATTGTGCGATACAAATTGTTCAGTCACATCCAGAAGAGTTGTACAATCATCACCACCATTAGTTTTAGAACACTTCCTTCATTATTGTCCTCATTGTTCTTAGCTCCGCATTTACCCCCAACCACGCCTGCCATACCAAGGAGCCATTCACCCAGGTACCGCTTATATAGATTTTCCTATCCTGGATTTCATATACAGAAAAACATTACAACACAAACAACAACATCAACGAAGACTATTAGAATAACAAAGTAAAACAGATTAAAATAAATCCTCAATTGAGGAGTGGATTATTGTGAATGCAGTTAGATTAAAATGCAGCACGTTATCATTTGCTGTCCTTAAGGTCGATTTCAATTTGTTCTAGTTTTTAGTTTTTCTTCTTTCTTTTCAATAAATAATCATTCTGCTTATCTGATAACTTAGTAAATTACTTTTTAAAATTGGTCCATAGGTGAGAATGTAGTACAAGGAGATAAATACAAATATATCTCCCTCAAATTGATTCTGACCAATGTTAGTCCCATGCAGTCAGTCATAATCCACCCAGTGATGCAAAAAAAAAAAAAAAGAGAGAGAGAGAATCTGACCACCTACTTCTGTAAAGATTACAGGTAAGAAACCACTAGGAACCAATTCTACTCTGGAAAACATGAGCTCTCTGTAATAAAAGTTGTTCTTTAACATCCACTGGTACCAACAAATAAATTAAACAATATATTACTAACACAGATTTTGTAGCGAGTTACTTGGTTATGCAATGATTATCATATGCTGTCTTTTTGGGGGATGATGAGTTCATCTAACCTCTTCAAATCCAGTAGCCCATTCTATCAGCTCCTCCTGGATCATCAAACTGTGACCATGTAGGCCCTGGGAAACAAGCTCTCCTACTTTCACTTGAAGTTCAAAACCTTCAGGAAAATTCAAATAATTGAAAATCTCATATCGTGACATCTCACTTCTGTTTTCACCCAGCGAGACATGTTCTCCAGCGCTGTTTTCCAGTTGAGTGCGTTGTAGGACTTGATGGAGCTGAAGGAAAAGCATTATGATAAATGAGAGGAACATGGACATTGGAGACACAATACCCAGACAGGTCTTCTCCCCTTCCCTCTTCCTCCCCCACTTATAGAATATGCTGCCTATTCTGATTGTCAAAGAATGAGATACCCTACGCTGCCCCAGGAAAACCCCAAACTCAGAATCACATCCATCAAGCAATTCTGAGGCATGCTAACCCTAAGTATAACATATTTGAGACGCTGCATGGGGTTTCTCCACCAGTCACCCGTCAGTTTTTCATAATGTGGTGACTTGTGTGTTGCTGTGGTGCTGGAAGCGATATGCCACCAGCATTTCAAATGCCAGCAGGGTCACCAAGGTGGATAGGTTTCAGCAGCAGCCAAGAGAAGAAAGTTTGTCCTGCATTGTTTCACTCTTCTGCACAAGACCTCTTTAAAGTTTTGAAATGTAAAATCTTGAGGACTAAGGTGTGCCTAATCCAAGTGATGCTATGTTAAATCACCTCATATGCATGTGAGACCTTGACATTAAAAGCAAAGGCAGGTGGGAGGCTCTGGAGGAAGGGAAAAAAGGAGGAGCTGATACCAAAGGTTCAAGTAAAAAGAAATTGTTTTCAAAATGATGATGGCAACATATGTACAAATGTGCTTGATATAATTCATGGATGAATGGATTATGATAAGAGCTTTATGAGGCTTCAATAAAATGATTTTTAATGCAATTGCCTGCTTATTTAGGGGCACCATATTTGCAAATGGTTTTCTTTCTACTTTTAAATCTTACATACAATATGCAACCATTCACAGGGTGAATGCAATTTCTTCATCAGACTCGAAACAAAACAGCATATTCTTAAAATCATAAATAAATTCACATATTTTCTTTGGACCAGAAAATGGTACAAAATACAAATATTCTTTATGGAATTTCTTTAAACAGTTTAGATCACATAAACTTCAAACAAGGGCGAATTACTGTGCTAATTTTTGTTACATGTTGTTTTAAGAATACTATTTCTGCAGTTATAATAGTCTTAAATAATCGATTAATAAATAAATTTATATATAATGCAACATGCTTTTAACATGTAAATCTCTCCCCATTCATAACACTCAAATTAAGTGAAATAAACGAGGTCCAGTGAAACCAAGCAATGCTGGTGCATATCACTCCAACCAAGATACTGTCCTGCAATTATGCTTCAATCAAGTCGCTCGTGTGCAAGGTAAAACAATGGTTCCCATAAATTGGATTTAAGTAACCTGTAACTGATCATCCAAATTTGGCAACAAATGTAACAACATTTTTTTTTCATTTTAGTTATATCATGAACCCTGGACCCTGGTGGGTGTCCAAGCTAGCTACACTTTAGGAACATAAACATTATACATTATTAGAACCTAACCTCCTAATTCTTTACAATCTGACATTAAACAGTTAGTGAATTCTACCAGGAAGTTCACAATCCTAACATGTGAGTGAGATCTAACAGTGAAATGTACTGCTTCTTACAACATTTTATCTACGCTACATGGGTCAGAAGCATTTCAAAAATGTTCAATTTCTCATTTTTCAGTTGAATTTCAGAAGTTGCAAATCTTCTTAGAGAAAGATGTCATCCTCCAAAACCATTCCTTACATTACACTTTAAACCCCTTGGTCACGTTCCCCTTTCTTAACAGACCTGTTAAATAAAAAAAATGTGAGCATCTAGCCCAGATACAACCCACCTCTCATCTTTCAAAAAGTTAAACAACTGCTTAAAATAGAAGTTATTTTGATGCCTTTGAAATATTTTATGGGATTTTCAGGGAAAAAAGATACCCTGTAGTATATTTAGTACAGAATCATCAGGGGACCCATGAATAACGGCAACATGGAAAACCCGGGGGAGGACTATGTGCATTATATGCATTTCCTGGGTAAGGAAATCCACAGGTTCATCATCTCATAGGGCCTGCCACATACATGCGTACCCATCGCTATGATGAATTTGTGCCAGTCACTATCCCTAAGTAGAACATTTCTTTGGTTTTGCACTTACCCATCTCTTACACCAATCTAACTTCAGAACATACAGCATCAATGCAAATGTTACTAACAAGTTCTTTCTTGAATAAGGAGGGTGGTATAAAAACAAAGAAAACACGCTAGACTATTTTTCTAAACATTAGTTAACCAAGCTATTAGTAGCATACTGGATTGTGAAACAATGAAATGAACTTGGAGGATTAAACTTTGAGAAGCTACCCCTTTTGCCTCAGTTTCCTCCTCATCAACGCAACAGAAGCTTTGATAATTGCCTTATTGCTAGAAAAGTCTATTTGAAGAAATAAAGTTTGGTTCTTGCTGGTTTGTGTCATTCACGTTCTGGGTTCACAGAAAACACCCTTATGGCTTTCGAAAGAAGTAGGAATATTCTCCTCCCTCCTGGTGACATAGCTCCTCTAACTCCTAAGCTCCCGACTGTTATACGCCCAGTTTGTCAGAGAAGACACTGATGAGGCTCTTAGCTCAAGAAAATGGAGTGGGCCAGTTTGTTTAGAAGTAGCAAAAATGAGAATGAAGGAATAAAGAGGAGACAGGGACAAGCAGACAGAACCAAATGGGGGAGATGGGAAATGAGAGGAAGATGCCACACAGCATAAGGGGGAATCTGCCATTTTCTTCTCTTATCAACCCCATCCCACCTATCTAACTCCCCTTCCCCGTCTAATAAAAATATTCTTGCTAACTGCAATTTCAACACCATCTGAGTTTTCTAACTACCACTAGAAGACATAGGTGACATTAAAGGAGAAGCAGCGAGAGCAGAGGCCCCTAGCTCAATATACAAAGCAAGAGAAAGGGCAAGAGTCTGTGTGAAGGTGAAACAAAGTGATCGAGGATGTCCAACTGACAGGGAAATGGCAATGCAGGCCATCCATCTGCAATTGCACTCTATCAGCAGTGACCAACACGTTGTTCCTAAGACTGACTACTGACCAAACAGTAGTAAACACTTAGAAAATGGTCCTTAAATATTTCAAGCATATTCTGAAGTCATTAAAGGAGTCAAAACAACCCCAAACGCACCGCCCATTGACCGAAACAACGTAAAATTCAGCTTCTACAAAATAACACTACAAAGATGTCTTCTCAATGCCTAAAGGAAACTAGTTAAAAGACGAGATTCCCTCACTTAAAAGTTCTGGGGAGGTGACGAACCAGTCAGTGCAGTGTAGCAAAGATGAAACATACAATTTTCCTCTGGTTCTTGAATGCCCCCCCCACCCCCCGCCCGCACTTTCATGATCCCAATTCTGCATTACACAACCGCTGGACCGGGAGATGTACACTGGCACGGATAGCAACTGGAAATACGGGGAATGCAGGACAGATGAGCCCCTCAGGAACAGTGGTGAGAGTGGCGATATCGGGTAGGTGGAGGGAGGGCAAGGGAGAAAGGGAAACAAATGACAAGGTCTACATGTAACTTTGTCCCTGGAGGACGGACTGCGGAGAAGTGGGTAAGGAATACATCGTATCGTGTAAGATATGATAAAATAATAATTATTTATAAATTATCAAGGGTTCAGGGAGAGGGAGGAGCAGGGTGGGAGGAGAAAATGAGGAGTTGATGCCAGGACTCAGGTGGAGAGCGGGTGTTTTGAGAATGATGATGACAACATATGTACAAATGTGCTGGACACAAAAGATGTACGTACAGATTGTAAAAAGAGTTGTATGAGCCCCTAATAAAATGATTTTTTAAGTGCTCATCTCAGCAGCAGTGTCTGCAAGCAAAGTAGCTGAAACTCTTCGATGTCCCTTCAAAGGAAAACCCCAAATGTGAAACATGTACACATTATGTTCTAATACCACATCCTATATATCATCTTGTACAAAGAACAATCAAAACAATAAAGGTGCAAAGCTTCACATTGAATGGAACTAATATACACTGACAATTCAAAATTAAGGGGAAACAATAAAATTAAAGCCACTACCTCAACATAGAAAATCAGGACCCAATTTTGTCTGCCTTTTGCTCTTCATACATCAAACTGAATGATCAGCTAAATGTATGCAGTAAATATTGGCAGAAAATCATTAAAACAAAACAAAAAAACCCATGCAAGAATTATTTGGCCAAAATTGGTTATCAATACTGAATGTATTTTCAATAAAAGCTTTACTGAAATAAAATGTGAATGCCTTAAACTTAAAACCCAGTCTGTAAGTATTTCCAGGATTTGAGAATACTGCGAAATGCATGATGCCTTCCTTTGAATTGTTGCTGCAAGTACAAGTGCCAATTTTGTGCCTACGGAATGGCCTTAAGTCTATTAGTACGATTTTAATTTTACTGCAGAGCAGAATTTTCTGTTGGGTAAGATTTTTCATTTTCTTAAAACGATAATGATTTTTAATAACTAAATAAAAACAAAGTCAAAGAAGAATTATCTTAGGAAGTAGGAGTCCTACCATATTCTTCAATATCAATTTGGCTTTTAAATTTGAATTATGGTACTTGTGAAGAATATTGACAATATCATTGATCTTCAAAAGAGCAAACAGATTTGTCTCGAGGAAATATGGCCAGAATGCTCCTCAGAGCCAAGGATGAGAGATTTCATGTCACATACTTTGGATATGTTGTCAGGAGAGACCAGTCCTAGAGAAGGACATCAGGCTTAATAAAGTAGCATGGCAGCGAATAAGAAGAAGACCTTCAACAAGATGAACTGATACAGTAGATGAATCAAATGGCTCAAACATAGAAACTATTGTGGGGATAGCAAAGAACTGTGCAATGTTTCATTCTGCCGTAAATACGGTTGCTATGAGTCTGTCCAACTCCACAGCACCTAACAACAACAATGGGATTTTCTTTTCTGTAATTAACAGACATTTTTTATTTAATAACTCATCTTATTGGGGTCTCATAACAATTCATACATCAATTGTACTAACCTCATTTGTACATATGTTGCTATCATCAGTTCCAAAACATTTTCTTTCTGCTTGAGTCCCTGGTGTCAGCTCCCTATTTGTCCCTCCCCGCAAACCACCCACCCTCAGGAACCTTGAAAAAATTTTAATTCTTTTTTATTTTCATATTTTTCACCATCTGCTCTTTCCGATCACCCACATTTCTGTTGTTTGTCCCTCCGGGGTGGGGGTGGGAGGTTGTACGTTGAACATTGTGATCAGTCCCCTTTTTCTGTTGCTTCTCCCTCCACCTTCCCCCTACATTCATCATATTGCTACTCTCATTATTGACCCTGAGGAGGTTATCTGTCCTGGATTCAGGGTGCCAGGTGCTCTTATCTGTACCATCGTACATGCTCTGGTCTAGCCAGATTTGTAAGATAGAACTGGGGTCATGAGAGTGGGTGGGAGGGAAACTTTAGAGAACTAGAAGAATGGTGGGTGTTTCACTGGTGCTCTCCTGCACCCTGACTGACTCATCCCTTCCTTGTGACTCTTAGATGAGGGTGTGTCCAATTGTCTACAGATGGGCTTTGGGTCTCCATTCAATCCCCCTTCGTTCTCATCAAAATGGTTGTTTGCCTCGGGTCTTCTGATGCCTAATACAAGGACACCTCATGATCACATGGGTTGGTGTCCTCCTTTCATGTGTGTGTTTTTTTCTTCACTGCTAGATGGCTGTTTGCTCAGCTTCAAGCTTTAAGACCCCAGACATTATATCTTTTGACAGCTGGGCACCATCAGCTTTCTCCACCATATTTGCTTATGCAGCCATCTTGTCATCAGCAATTGTGTCGGGAAAGTAAGCATGACAGAATGCCACGTTATTAGAACACAGTGTTCAGTGGGATACTTGAGTAGAGGCCCAATGTCTGTCTGCTGTCTCAATACTTAACATATAAGCAAATACACATAGATCTATTTCCCTATCTTTATATAAATATATTTACATATGTACAGGCCGTATTTAGACTTCTGTAAATGACCATTTGCTACCTAATTCTTTTCTCTATTTCCTTTTAATTTCGTCCTGTCCCGCCATCATGCTCAATCTTCATTTAGCTTTCTGAACTTTCTCTCAACTACACTGTACTTCATGGAACCCAACCAGGTATTGTATGCCCTTCTCGCCATCAATTTTAGATCTCTTATTGTTTCCTTGTCCCTGAGCTTTTTGTTATGATGTCCCTGATTGATTTTCAACCACCACACTCAGGGCTATTAAGCTAGAACAAATCAAATCATTTATGCCACGTGTGCACCAGACATTATTATTCAGTTTAAACTAGCTCATAAAATATATTTGTGATGACTATTTTTGGGATGGTCCAAAAGCTTGACCATTGGTTTTCTTTAGGACTCTTGGAGAGCTGCATCAAATTCAAAAAGGGATTCATTGTCAAAAATCAGTTGACCATAGATATAGACATTTATTTGTTGAGTTTCAACTCTACCTCATCGGTCCATATGTGTATCAATATACCAGTATCCATCTTCCCCCATCAAAAAAAATCAGAAAGCAAACACACTACCATGAAATCCATTCAGAATCAAAAAATCCTATATAGAGTCTCATACTCTAAATCATTATTGGCACAGATAACATTTTTTTCTATTTCTGAGCCACTAATGTTTTAATTACTATAATATTTAGTATGTTTTGAAATGTTAGGTAGGTTTGAAATTAGTGTGTTTTATTACCTTAGGAAGTGTGCATCCTACCCTATTCTTCAAGATTAAGTTAGCTGTTAAAAGCCTAATAATAATTTTATAATTAATACATTAAATTTCAGAAGCAAATAAACCGGTCATGTAAACCAAATGTAGGAAGAAGCTCTACCTGCCAGGGAAGAAAGACAGGGAATTTGGTTTCCATCAGGGACACTGTTTCTTCTCCTCCCATAAATATCATTTCATGGAGAGCTTGAGCCACCAGATGTACAGTGTTATAAATATAGTTGATGGATTTCATCATTTTAATGTTCATAAAAGACTCAGGTAGAGATGCCAAGGAGGTATTAGGTGGGCACTCAAAATGTTTCCCCCATACAGTTCCTGAAAAGGAGCAGTTGAAAGAGTCGAGCCATAATTTTGCAAGGAAAACGTTTTCTGGGTAGTTGGAGGGATTCATTGTCCTTATAAAGTGCTTGAAACCAGGTATCTCAGAACTCTGGGGTACAAAGGAAAGAGCCCCATGGAAAGTATTTAAGAAGAGGTTAAGTAATATGTCAAACACTTCCCACTGGGATGCAGTGATCCATACCTTGTGGGTTGTTAGGTGACAGTCTCCTACTAGTGTCAGAACACTTACTGTCATTCCGTCACCATACACAATGACCACATTGGCAGATGAGTCTAATATTCTGAGGATGAAGTTCAAATCTTCCAATCCATTCGCCCTTTCTGTCACAGAAATCTTTTCCATAAGTGCTGGGCAGACACCTTTCATGGTCATTTCTTTTCTAAGGTCCCAAAGAAACCGCTCACCTTTTGCATCATCTGACACTAAAGTACTGACCCAGGTCCATTCAAAATGGATCAATAAGGAGACCATCCCGGAAGCCAGATATGTGTTGCTGGGGGCCATCTGATAGAGTGAGGAAAACTGGTCCTTATTTCTCAACAAATGTTCAAAAGTGCCACAGAAAACCTGAGTCAAAAAAGAGAAATGTTCTGTATGGGTTCTTCAAAGCAAAGTTTAAAGATAATTACAGAGAGCATGATCCGACCCCCAGTGTGCACAGCGGAGCCACACTCCGCAGGCTTTTCATGGTTGAGACCTTTTGGAAGCAGACTGAGCAGGGATTTCACAAGATCAGGTGCTGTGCTAAGGGGCCTTTGAGTGGATTCTGACTAACAGTGACCCTACAGGACAGAGTGAAACCTCGTTGAGGGTTCTCCAGGGTGATGATCGCCAGGAGCAGATCTTCCAGTCTTTCTCTGATGGAGCAGCTGTGAGATCCACCTGCGGGTGCTGAACCGGCACCTCACTGAGCTCCTTTAGCTACCATTTACATCTCGAAAATAGCACAATGGGAAGGAAGGAATATTCAGAGTCAGATAAACTAATTTCAATCCTTGACTTTGTTGTGAGTTGTTAACTGATTTGGGGCATGTTCAATAACCCCAGTTCACTTTATTTCTCACATATTCTAATGGTGCAAAATGGCATCATTTTATTGTCTCAATATAAGGACTAAGTATGTTAATATTTGTGAAGAATTTTAAGATCTTCAGTTAAATCATGGCACGCTAGACAAATGCTCTACATCCACCCACTGCAGCAAACAAAAAGAGAGATAGGGAGGAGGAGGAGGAAGAAAAACAGGAGGAAGAGGAGGAGGAGGAGAAGAAGGAGGAGTTAAACACCGAATTTTCATTTTTACAGATAATAGAGGTGACTGGCCAGACACAAACTCAGAAATTGAAGGGAGAATCCCATGCAAGGAAACAGGGAAAGGTGGTAAATTCTCAGTGGGCCAACTACCCTCAACCAGCCCCTCCTCCTGCACAGAAGCCTCCAATCAGGGAACTGGGAGAGAGTGTTTGACCATTGCCTTGCTTCCCATAGGAGTCATTTGAAACAGGTACCACTTGAGAACCCCTCTAATCCCACAGAGGACAGCTGTACCCACCTTTACATATCTGGGAGGCAAGTGCACGCGGAGGGAGGGAAGAACTGATGGGAGCACACAGAGGGCTTTAGAGAATGAGAGGCTGAAATTCACTGACTACCCTCTTCCCCTGGTACATGTTTGCTTGTTGTCAGCTATGGGCGCTGCAATATGGCATTCAGCCCAGCTTTGACATTCAGTTCAAATAAAGACATGAACTCCCAAACCTGCAGGGGGACAAAAGCATTCTGAAAGCAAGAGAACGGACGGGGATTCTCTTGCATTGGTTTTCTTCCTCTTAGCATTGTATTTGGAGAGAAGGCTACTGGCCTAATATCTCTAATGACTTAGGCACTAGGTCCCTAACAAAAAGTGCCACCCAGCTCCAGTTTTAGAAGATGTGGTGTTTTCCAGGATTTTTTGGTTTGATTTCTGCAGTTATTGATGGTTTTTCTTTTTCAACTTTGAGTATGTCTCTGTTCAATTCTGTTTTCTGTGTGAGTCTTTGTGTTCTTGATGTTTTGGTGCTATTCATCAGCAATCTCTTCTTGGAACTGGCTATTAACAGATAACCCAGCTACCCCCAAATATTCAAAAGATACAACTACCTGTCAGAGAACATTATCTAATCCAACACCACTGAATCAACCAACAGAAACCCTGAAACACACAAAAAATACATATATAAGCAGTAGGTAATCTCAAAGAAATGAGAAATAAGATCACCCCCACACACAGAAAGATAGCATACACAAGGAAGTGACTCAAGAACAAATTCAAAGACTCTTTCTGGGGATTAATAGGCATTGAAACCACCCATAAAGACGTTTAGAACAATGATGTTCAGCTGCTTTCAAGAATGGATAAAAACATTGAGAGAGCTAAAAAAGAGAGAGAGAGAGAGAGCAAAATATAAAAAACACGACAAGAGCAATCTGACAAAACAACGAACAATTAAAAAACGAAAATTACACATTCACCTTAAAATAGAAATTCAACATGTAAGCATTAATGTATTAGTGCTGGATAATGCTTTGGCAGGGCAAAGTAGTAGAATTGATGCTGTGAGGGCCAAAATTAGGGAGCTTGAAGAAAAAAACTTTAAGTACAACAAAAGAATCTGAAGAAAGCTGAAGAATTACATGGGATGATTTACATTTGATAAACTAAACAGAACAAGAAAGAGCAAAATAGCAACAAAAGTTCCATGAACTGATGAAAGAAATTACCCTACACTTAACATCCTAAGGGGGAGAATATAACCATTCAAAAAGTTGAAAGAACACGAAAGGGAAACATTAAATTTACCACAATGAAAATATGGAATGAGGAATAACATTCTGCAAGGAAGAAAGCAAAGTAATAAGGGATAAACGTGAATATCAATCAGGAGAATAGAGAGGAAATAGTTCTGAAGAGTGAGCAAAATATCTAAAATCTAGAAAAAAAATATGCGACCATCAAAGAAGATAGTAAGCCTTAACTGAAATCTAAAAGAGAAATCCACAAATACTACAAAGAGTAAAATAAAACCAAGTGAAGAAAATGCACAAACAAAATGAATACAGCAATACAATGCGAAAAATTAGGAATCTATTGAGTGGGAAAATCAGACCCAAGGAATTTAACTTGACAGTACTTTAAAATTATTAAATAATTTAAGAATAAGTAATGTAATTTAAAAATTCCTCGATGTAAACAAGAATGAAAATACAACCTACTAAACCTTGCGACATATCAAATTTATAGCAATGAATACAGACAACCAAAAAAGAACTAGGTCAAACCCTTAACATCCATCTCTACCAATTCAAACATGATCAGCAAATAAACTCCCCCCACCAAAAGGAGAGAAATAATAAAAAGTAGAGCATAAATACATTAATCAGAAAACAGGAAACAATAAAGAAATTTAACAAGACAAAGGCATTGATTCTTTGAAAAGATTAACATAATCAACAAACTACTGGCTATTCTCACAAAGGAAAAGCATTGGAAGATTTAAATACCACAAACAAGAAATGAAACAGTTGAATCACAACACAGGCAACCAAAATAAAAAAGATAACCACACAATATTATAAAAGCCTACACTTCAACACATTTGAAAAGCTAGAAAAAACGGACGCATTTCTGTTCACACACTTCCTATCTAAATGAACACAATCTGATCTGGGAAACCTCAACAGTCCTATTACTGAAGACATCGATCAGGTTATTAAAAACTCGAATATATTTTTAAATAGCAGGACCAGACAATTTCGTTCGGGAATAATACCAAGCATTTAGAGAAGAGTTGGCAACAATTTTACACAAACCAGCAATGAATACAGAAAAAGCAGCCAACTCCTGAACACATTTTAAGAAGTGAGTAGAACTCTGGTACCAGGAAAAGATATTACCAGCAGAATATATTACAGACCAATATCCTTAATAAACACAGATACAAAATTTCCAACAATTATTCTAGTCAACGGAAGTAAACAAAACATAAAAGGAATACATCATATTCCAGTATCATTCATTCCAGATATGTAAGGTTTATCCAGTGCTAGAAAAACAAACAATATTTATCACCATAAAACAAACAAAAGGAAATGTGTAAGGATAACAATCAATGCAGAAAAGGCATTCAACAAAGCTCAATGGAGATGTTGGATAAAAATGCACAATAAAGTAGGAATAGAAGGCACCCAGCAACATATGAAAGGCCATATGCATAAGCCAATGGTCACCTTTTCACTCAAGTGGGGGAAACTGATAGCACTTCACCTTTGAATAGGAAACCCGATGACAAAGATACCTTTTATCAACTCTTATTTAATTTGTTAAGCAATTTATTGGGAGCTCTTACAGATGTTGAAACAATTTGTAATTCAATTAGATCAAGCATGCTCATACACTAGCTGCCACCATCAGATTCAAAACATGTTTGTAAACTCCTTGATGTCCGTTCTCCTTTATCCCCTCCCTCCCCCACCCTACTCCCCAGGAACCCTTATTGTTATGTTATATATGTTTAAAAGTATTGTTATTATTATTATTATTATCTGTGTCTTACACCATCCGACATATCCACTCACCTACATTTCTGTGAATCTTTCCCTCCAGTAGGATTGTACAGTCATCAGTGCTATCAGTGCCCTTTCCCCCACTTCCGGACACCTCTCTTCCCAGACCCTCAGGGAATCATTACTCCTAGCACTATTTCTGAAGGGTTATCTATCTTGGCTTTCATGCATCAAACAATTCTTAATTCTGCATATGAGCATACCCATGTCAAACTAGGTTAATGAGGTAAGAAAAGAACCATAACAGTAAGGGGAGTAATATTATAGAACTACACTATAGTTGTGCATTTCCTCAGTGTTATACTGCGTCCTGGACTTAATATCCTTTCCATGTGGCCCTTCTGTGAGGGACTGTCCAGTTAACCTTCAGGTGAATTTGGGGCCTCCCCTTTGTCCATGCACCTTCACTTCTATTAGACTGCTTGTTGTTTTGTTTGTTTTTTAAACCTCTGATACCTGTTCACATACACACCTCATGATCACACAGGCTGGTGTGCTTCCTCCATGTGGGATTTGTTGCATCCCTGATAGATGGCCACATTATTAACTTGAAACCTTTAAGACACCAAACTCTATATTTTTTTAATAGCCGGACACCATTCACTGTCTTCACCACATTTGCTCTGCGCCCATTTTGTCTTCAGTGATCTTAGGGAAACATTACCACTCTCATTGAAGACTTACTCAGAGCTTGTAGATTAAAAGGGGGAAAACAAGACATCCAGAGTAGCAAAGAAGCAAAACTGTCTCTGCTTAAAGATGATATGGTTCTGTATGTAGCAAACCCCAAAGACTTGACAAAACTATTGTTGTCGCTAATTGAAAAGGTTGTCCATCTGGAAGGATAGATAATCAATATAGCAACATCAACAGGACTGCATACTACAGAAGAGACTCAGAAAAGGAAAGTAAGAAAACCCTCATAATAGGCATCCACAAAGAAAAGATACTGAGAAACTAACCCGAATCAGAGAAACAAGACTTTTATTTTAAAAATATGCAGCACTAGTGTAAGAAGCCAGAAGAGATCCATTTAAATGTAAAAATGTTCCATGTTCATGGATAGATGAACTAAATATTGTGAAAATGTGGATACTGCCTAAAGTAATCTAGAAATGCAATGCAATTGTTTTCCAGATCAAGGGATTATTCTTCATAGAAATGGAAAGACTAATCATGAAAAATATATAGATATAGAAAATCAGGAGAAGCACACCACTATTAAAGAAGATGAATAAAGGAGGAAGGCGCTCATCTGCTGTCTTCAAAACTTATTAAAAGTCGCAGTAGTCAAAACACCCTGATACTGGCACAATGATAGACAAAGAAGCACTCACAGGCTTTATAAAGGGCCAAACCACATTAAATGGAGAAGAGTTATTTCTTCTAAAAGGCTAGTAGCAAAATAGGATTTCCATTAGCAAAGAAAGAAAGAAAGAAACGAGAGCCATCTCTCACACTATATCTAAAAACAGTGAAAGATTGATTAAAGATGTAAATGTAAGATCATCAATGAAAATATTGGGAGAAACTTAAAAGCCCAAATCCAAGCCATCAGTATACTAGCAAATATAACCCCCACTCTCCCGCTCAAAAATAACCAAAAACACAAAAACAAAAACCCCGGAAGATAGGTAGAGAACTGGACTTCCTGAAATATGGCATCTATGTTCCCCAAAGACTGCATCAAAGGGTCAAAAAGGCACCCACCGACTGGGAACAGCTTCTGGCAATAATCTGTCAGATAAAGGGCTTCTCAGACACCTATCGGGAAGGGCAATGCCTGAAGAAGAAACAGACAAAAATCTTTGGGAAGATGGCATGATTGTGAGTTGTCACCGCGATGGCCTCAACCCAAAGTGAGCCGATGCACAACAGAAGGAGGCACTGCACAGTCCTGATCTAGCCCCACGGTGGTCCCCATGCTTGAGCTCACTGATGCAGCCACTGTGTCAATCTTCCTCACCTCCAGCCTTCCTCTTTATAGTTTGAGCATTATGTTGGCTCACCTTTCTTTGGAATGGCCACGAAGGTGGACCTCTGTCACTCAGTTGGCCAAGGAGCGATCTTCCAAATTTCCTAGCATACACAAAAACAAGTGCTTCTCCAGCTTTCTGAAACATTTCAGTGTGTATCTATTAATTCCTGGAGCCTTGTTTTTGGCTAATGCATTCTGTGCTGTTTGAACTTCTTTCTTGACCTCCAGTGGTTCTTACATATGATACCTCCTGAAATAGTGGAATGTCAACTACCGTATAAACTCAAGTATAAGCCAACCTGAACATCTTGCGAGGCACATAATTTTACCCCCAAAACTGCATTAAAAATGTGCTGAAAAACTTATGTTCTATTATATATGGCAGTTCTTTTTGGTACAGTGACTCTTGTGTATTCTTTCTCTCTTCCCTTAATACTTTGGGCAATTTTTAATAGTTTGCCTATACAATCTTTTAAAATGGGAATTCAAACATTGAAATTCTCTTGAGTTATTTCAGTTTCAGATCTACAGAGTGTGTTCTTTCCTTTTCGTTTTCTAATTCTGGGTCCCTGCATATTTTGTTATAATATTTGCTTGTGTCTTATTGAGATGCCCTTTGACATTTTCTATTCAGCTCCATAACTTCATCCTGCTTTCCATTAGCATTCACTGCTCTATGATTAAGAGCAAGTTTCAGAGTCTCTTCTGACATCCCCTTTGATCTTTTCTTTCTCCACAGTCTTTTTAACGATCTTTTACTTTCCTCACAAATGATGTTCTTGATGTGCACATCAGGTCTCCTGTCATTATTGTGTAATGCATCTAATCTGTACTTGAAATGCAGATGAAATAAACACAAGGTGGTTTTGTGACTCTCGTGAGCTAGCTTTAATTTCCTTCAGTTTTATCCTGAACTTACATAGGAGCAATTGATGGTCTGTTGCATATTTGACCCCTGGTCTGATTTTCTATGCTAATATTGAGCTTCTCCATCGTGTGTTCCCACATATGTATTCAATTTCATTTCTGTGTATTTTGTCTTGGGAAATCCATGTCTATTGTTACCTTCTATGTTGTGGAAAAGGGTATTTGTTATGAACAAGCCCTTGGTTTGGCAAAATTCTATCTCCAGCTTCATTTCTGTCACAAAATCTCTTTTCTCCCAACAACTGTTCCTTCCTCATTAACTAACTTTTGCATTCGAATCGCCACTACCATCAATGCTTCTTGATTGCATGTTTGATCAATTTCTGACTGAATTGGTTTTTAGAATTATTCAATTTCTTCATCACTAGCTTTTCAGAGTATTTACATAAATTTGAAATAATAATTGTTTTGATGGTATTTCCTTGAAAGCGGATAGATATAATCTGTTCACCCATAGAAATATACTTCATGATGGATTTAGCAACATCCTTTCTGACAATGAATGCCATGAGATTCCTCTTGATTGTGTTAATCCTGGTATAGTACATTGAATGATTTTCTAATCTAAAAGGGCCGATGGTCCTTTCAGCTCACTAATGCCCAGGATGATATCAATGTTCTTTCATTTCATGTATGACCACTGCGAATTTTCCTAAATTCATACTTCACACATTTGAATTGACATTCCTTAAAATACTTGACCAGCTGTTTTCTCCTTATCTTCAGTTGTGCTCCATCAGCAAATGAAGATCTTGAGGCTCACAATCTGTAAACCTTTCCCAACTCACATCAACATGGTTGACTTTCCCAATGAAATCAGCTCCTCTTCAGTCACATTTTGAGTGACCTCAGAGTTGAGGGGCCCATCTACTGGCAGTATGTCTGGAAATATTCTGCTTCCTTTGTTTAGGCTTGCATTATATGAAAATTTTTCAAACCTATGCATATGGTTTTCAGCGAATTCTTCCTCTGAAGTGAGGAATCAAGTCTTCTTCATTGTCTGGTCTCCATCTGCAAGCTTCACTGAAATCTGTTCACTTTGGGTGACCTTGCCAGCATTTGACATACAAGTGACATACCTTCCGGGATCACGGCAACACACAAGCCACCACAGTACTACATACTGACAGACATGTGGAGGAAATTAATATTAGTAATGAATAGATACAGATATGCTAACTACATGAATATTAGAAAAGATGTGAATAGATCATTTGTAAATGGGCAGAAGACCTGAACAAACAATTCACCAAAGTTGACATCAAGGTTGCAAGAAAAATATATGAAGGAAATTTTCTGATGACTAGCCACTTAAGAAATTCCTATTAAAACCATATTAGATACCACTCTACCTGGCACTGATAACAAAATTAATAAACAATACTGATAATAACAACAAATGCTGGAGAGGATGTGGAAATATGGAATAATTTCATATGGTTCACTGGACTGTAAAACTGCACAACCGCTGTGGAAAATGGTAGGAAGCTTCCTCAAACAAATTGAAATAGGTACACTGTAGGACCAAGCAATCTTACTCAAAAGCCAAACTCACAGCCATGCTGTCAACTCTGACTCACAACAACCTCATAGGACAGCCTAGCACTGCCTCTGTGGATTCCCAACACAGTAGCTTCTTATGGGAATAGAAAGCCTCATCTCTCTCTCTTTAGTATTTGACATAAGTAAATTCGGGGCAAAACACACTAAATCATGTATGCATGTACAGTTATTACATGTGAACACAGGCACCTTTACAGTATAGTCCATATCATGTACACATGTACTGTTTTTACATGTGAGCATGTACACATGTACAGTGTAGTCAACAAAAGCAAGAAAATTGAGAAATAACCAAATCTCCATTCAGGCTACGCGAAGATTAACATATTTAATACCTATATGAATGGAATATAATATGCATCATTCAAGAATCATGATAAAACTTGGAGCGTCTGATAACATAGACAAATTTGTAAGACACCATGCTGAGAGAAGTTAACCAATCCAATAGAGCAGAATATTATGAGACAATTATTATAAATGAGAAAATAGTTGTTACATCAAAAGAAGCTGTCTTTCATATTTACAGAGGACTGATGGAAGCGACAGTGAAACTCGGGGAGTGGGAGAAAATTGATGAATAAAATTTTATTATTTTTAAAGACATATAGATAGTAAGGCACAAAGACACCTTTAAAAATTCTGCTTCCTGGGAGCCTAAATTCTAAGGAATTTTAAAAGCATAACCGTTTAGTCTGATATGGGCAAAAATACATCCCCCAAATTTGTGTTAGAATCCTACACCCAATACCTGTGGAGGGAATCACTTTTAGAAATAAGCTTGCCTTCATTATGTTAATTAGGCTATATGTGTAGGCTATACTCCTCAGCTTGGTCATTTTTGAGTCCTATAAGGAACATCATAGACAGACATAGAAGCAAACATAAATGGAGGTGGGAGGGATATTGATATCATTTAAAGATTGCCAAAGGATTAAGGAACAGAAGCTGAAAAGAATAAAGGCATCCCCCCCAAAGCTAACAGAGGCAACCAGTTTCTCAAGTCAGTGTGCTGAATTCAACTTCTAGTGTCTACTGGGAGAAAATAAATATGTTTTTCTTGAAAACCATCCTTCCCATTTTAGGATTTTTTAGAGCTGCCCTAGGGAACCGAGATGATGGCCGAATTCCATGAACACATGTCTAGATATAATTGCTTAAAATTGAAAATACAATAAGTGAGTTTCCAAATATCATAGAAAAACTTAATTATATTATCACGGAATTCTTCCCCAAGCTTTGTGAAAGCTTGGTGAAAACCTCTTCCAGAATAGTGTCCACCTTTGGGAAACAATTGAGGAACAGAATTTCTAGAAGCTATTTTGTCATAGGTCCTACCGCAATAAGAATTTCTGGCTGATCCATCCTGCCCAGGTTCCCACCCAAAATAACACATCCAATGCATGCAGGAGCAACCTCCAGGAGTTGTGTCCCTTTGCTCTTCCACTTAATTGGTAGGAGAAACAAATTAAAGAAGGAAAAGTTCACCACCACCCCCATGACCATACCTGTGGTGTCCTGTAGAGCTCCAGCAGTCCTCCAATCTTCATTGAGAACATGGAGGTGAGGGCGATAATGACAGCCATGCTCTTTGTGTGTTTCTGGCAGGTGTAATTAGGTATGGGGGGCTCAGCCTCTGAGAGCCAGCCCAGGGCGCTCTTTAGGATGTTGGAATCGCTGGAGTAAGCGTTGTAGAACCGGTAACGCAGGGACATGTTGGGTAGCAGGTGGGGACTCCTATTAATCTCCTCGATGGCAAACAGAAAGGCCAGAATATAACTATAGCCTCTGTAGTTAAACCTGTGCAAGAACAAGAAATAACTATTAGGGGGGAAATCGAGTTGTACACTCCAAATTATATACACTCTTCCTGTATTGTGCTTCACAGATATTGTGCTGTTTACAGATTGAAGGTTTGTAGAAATTCTGTGTTGAACAATTCTGCCAACAATAATTTTCAGATAATGTGCTGAAACTGTGTCTTTCTTTGTGGCATACTTTGGTAATTTTCATAACACATTCTAGCCTTTTTCTAGTGGTATTGTGCACTTATGACACAGAAGTCTAGTGTCAATTTAACTTTCATATGTACTTGGGTGTCAAAATGTCAGTGTGACACCTTTTATTGAGCTGTGCTGGACCCGAACATACAATGATTCCAAAGAATATCTGTCCCAAGCCAACGAGAGCATCAAGGGTATTTTGACTCAGAAACCCAATTCTGTGAAGATGAATTGATGCCACTTCTATTTGAGATCTGAAGCTGTGTGTATGATATTCGCCAAGCCCCACAATGTCTAGGCCTACCAACCTAGATTGGGAGGAGTGTTTAATCTCTTAAAGTGAGTCATTGGTGATAAGATGTTAGTTCCATGGGGAGGGCTGTTTACAAAGTTCCCTTCAAATGAAAACGCTCACTTATGTATGTAACCATATGTCAAACTCTGATTCATGACTGACCTTAACATACAGTAGGTGAGGGCCATGGAAAGGTCCAGTTAGATGAAGAAAGCAATTGTGATGCATTCAATGGAGCCATGGAGAGGAGGAAAGCAAAGCGGGAAATATCGGAGGTAGAATAATTTGTATGCTGAAGACTTTTCTGGGTAAATATGCATACGTCCATACACAATTCTACGTTCTATATATACAGCTTTGTGGCACCCATTACACCCAACTACATCTTCCCCTTTGGGTTCGACACTTTCCTGGAATGATTCGCAGCTACCTCTCACATCACATCTGTTCTTCATAATTTTATTTGAAGTGTGCTTTGAGCAAAAATAAAAATCAGTTAAGAAAAAAATACTAGACTCTGCCCTTATGTCCTAAGGAAACAACTCTAAATCTTTGAAATTTCTTAAGTATTCTACGTATCTACAGCAGACCACGTCAGAAAGGGAACAGTGTATGCTTTATTCATGCTAACATTGTCCAATAAGTTAGTCTTCTGCCATGGATGGGACAATGGTTTCAAAAACAGAAATGCCCTCTGTAGGCATCCAAAGGAGGAAGTCCAATGCTTTTAAATTGCTGACAACGCTCAAAGGGACATTAAGGGCTAATTGGTGAGACAAATGCAGTGATCTTTCTGAGAAGGGACTTTAATGACTGTTCTCTCTAAAAGAGAAATTAAAACATGACTTCCATTTGGAAGCTACATTTTTTCATGAGACTTTGCTTCAGCACTAAACCCCAGCATGATGTTTTTTTTTAATTTAATTTAATTTTTTTTGATGTTTTAAATAAAATTGTATATCATCTTCCACATCCTGAGTCAGTAATAGAAGAATTTTGGGTCCCTGCTATGGAAGCGTTGGGCCCTGGGTGGCATAAATAGTCTAATTTGGCAACTTAATAACATTAAGTTTCAAACTAACCCAACCGTTTCCTTTCAGAAAGGTCTAGTGATAAACGTCTGCAGAAAGCACCACTAAGAGAAACTTCAAGAGCTCAGTTGGATGTTATAACACACTGGGCCACCTGGTATCACTATAGATTAAAGGCAATGATTTCAGGTTTGGCCAGGGAGATCTTATGACATTTTCCATAGACTATGGCAACATAAGCCTTCCAGAAGAAAATCACTAATCCCTCTAAGTGCAAGGCAGCAAAAGTAAAAAGTGTTTATTCCCTTTTTCACTCACAAGAGAAATATACCCGAAAAAGGAGGGAAAGGGTACAGTAGTGGTGATTAAAACAAAACAACAGGAACATCAGGGTTGGTGAAGTGCAGGGTCAGTGACAATCAAGAATCCCCCTTGGCTGAGACAGTGGCGAAAACAATGGGCACAGACCTAGCAATGACCATGAAGACGGTGCAGGTCTAGGTAGAGTTTTATTCTGCTGCACCAAAGGTCACCATGAATCAGAGCAGATTTAAAGACAGCATATAATCAAGGGAAAGAAAAGGACATGTGCAGTCATCCTTCAGGGGAAAGTCACTACATAGTTTCTCTCTCTGTCTTCACTTTCTCTGTCTCGGTCTCTGTCTCTCTCTCACTTTCTCTATCTCTCTCCCCCCCACACACATTTTATCTCTCTCTCTGTCTTTCTTTCATTCTCTTTCCGTTCCAATCTCAGTGACACACACACACACACACACACGACTTACCAGTCATATTTTATATCTTCTCTTGAATGGGTCATGAAAAATTTCCGGTGTAGTTCTGACTCGTGTGCCAATGAATAGAGGGGAAAAAATCCTCCGAGCACCAGGTCCCCATCCCTGTAGACACTGGGCTGCATGGAAACATAGCGATCAGAAAGACTCATTGTGAGCAATGCAGTTGGAAGCAGGCAGGACAGAGAAAGAAAGAGCAAAGAGAGCATCCTAGCTGTGACTCACACAGCAGAGGCAGAACCCCGTATCCCTGGAAAATGGAGAGAATTAGGAGACTGGAAAAGTCAGCCTTATGCTAGAAAAAGCAGCATCAATGCAGAGAACAGATGGTATGGAGATTGCTCTCTGTCTCACCAGCCTCTGCAGATAACATGGGAGTTGCAACAAAACAAGACAGCGTTGTGACAAGACAAGAGTGCTGGAGGCAAGGAGGAGCTCCATTTATACATATATCATGATCTTCCCTAGATAACCCTTGGACTACAGGGGCTCTGCTCTGCTCTTCCTCTCACTGCCTCAGACTGGCCCCAACTGGACAATTCTGTAGGTAATGACTCATAGGACCCCTCCTGCCCTAGGGCTCCACACCTGAGACAGGGAAAAAACATGTTTTCAACAGCTCCACTTAAAGGGGAAAGTGTGTTGCCTTGAGCACTGTGTTCTTTGAAGAATCTCTATGGAACCAAACTGACAACAGTAACTTTGTGGATTAGGAAAGAAGCCCCCAGTCAAGATGGCTTGATAAAGATTGGCAATGGGCATTCCAAGGTTGAAAACAAAGAGGAATAGGAGTTGGAATAGATCATCTTCCTGATATAAATGAACCTGGAGATCTCTTGATACAATTACCATTTTTCAATAAAACAATAGGTAACTAAAGATATGGATTTCTTCAGATGGAATATACAGAAATAAAATCGATTGCATCTTTGGGAAGGGAAAAAGAAACAGTCAATATCAGCAGTTAAACCAGGTCAGGGGCTGGTTGTGGAACAGAATATCAATTGCTCACTTGAAAGTTCAGCTTGAAGTAGAAGAGGCTGAAAAGAACTCCATGGGAGCCACAATATGAACTTGAGGCTATGTCAAGAACATCTCAAGAACATACCCAGGGAGAGGAAAAAACAGCATTGATGCATTAAACACTAATGACGGAAGACCTGGGGAGCTGATGTAGGACATTAAGAGCATCATCCATGAAATAAAAGGCTATTAACAAAGTGAGAAAGAAGTGGATGTCAGAAAAAACTTTGAAACTTGCTATTGATCATAGCATAGCTAAGGCAAGTGGAAGAATGATGAGGTGAAACAAAATGTCAAAGAGCAGGTCAAAAAGACAAAGTCCAACATTGTAATGATATGTGCAAAGACCACGAGTGAGAAAACCAAAAGGAAGAACATGCTCAGTCTATCTTAAACTGCAAGAATTCCAGAAAAAATTCGAACCTGGAGGTGCAATATTTAAAGATTATATGGACAAAATATTCAGTGATGCAGGGGGGCATCCAAAGAAGATGGAAAGAATACAGAATAGTGTACCAAAATAGCCAGTGGACATGAAGCCATTTCAAGAAGAAGCATATGAGCAAGAACCAAGAGTACTGAAGTAAGTCCAAGCTATACTGAAAGCATTAGCCAAAATGCTGAGATTGCTCACTGCTCTCCACCATGATATTTGGAGGGCAGCTACTTGGCTAACTTCTTAAGAGATTCATATTCATTCCCAAAAAAGGAAAAAACAGAATACAGAAATTATAGAACAATATCACTGTTAATCCATGCAAGTAACCTTTTTGTGAAAGTATTTTCCATAATGGATATAACAGTACATTAACAGGCAGCCAACAGAGGTCCAGGCTGGAATCAGAATAGGACGTAGAACAGGGACTGTTATTGCTGATATGAGATGAACCTTGGCTGAAAGCAGAGAATACCAGGAAGATGTTTGCTTGTGTTCATTGAATATGAAAATGCATTTGACTGCGAAGAAGAACACAGACTCTGGATACCTTTGAGAAGAATGGGAATGCTTGAACATTTCATCGTGCACATGGAGAACCTGTACATGGTCAAGAGCAGTGTGAAAACAGAACAAGAAAGTACTGGATGGTTTAAAATCAGGACTGTTGCACGTGAGGGTTGTGTCCTCCTACCATACTTGTTCACTGTGTACACTGAGAACATCATCAGAGAAGCTGGATTCTATGAATGCGACAGGAGGGTGGGAAGAAGGATTACTAGCAACATGCAATATGTAGGTGGCACAACCTCGCTTACTGCAAGTGCGGAGGATGTGAAGAATTTCTTGATGAAGATCAAGGATTCAGTATGCGAAGAAGAGAAAACTTCTCGCAACTTGACCAATAGGCAACATCGTGATACACAAGGAAAAGGTTTAACTTGTCAAGGAGTTCATCTTTCTTTATTCCACAATCTATGATCATGGAAGTAGCAGTCAAGAAATCAGGACATACACTGCATTGGGTAAGTTTGCTTCATAAGAAATCTTTACAGTGTTGAAAAACAAGGATATTAACTTGAAGACTAAGGTGTATCTGATCCAAGCCATGGGATTTTGAATTGTTTCACATGCATGTGAAATGTGGGACATTGAATAATGGAGACTGAAAAAATTTGGTGTATTGAAGCATGGTACTGGCACAGAATTTTGGAAATACCATGAAATGTCAAAAGAGCAATCAAATCTGCTTTGGAAGAAGTAAATCCAGAATACTTCTTATACACACGAATGGCAAGATGTCGTGTCACATACTTAGAGTATGTTTCAGGGAAGACCAGTCCCTGCTGAAGGTCATCATGCTAAGTAAAGTGGAGTGGAGACAAAAATAGGAAGGCCCTTCAAGAAGACATAGATTGACACAGTGGCTGCAAAGAGGGTCTAAAACATACTTGTGAGGATGGTGCAGGGCTGAGTGGTGCTTCATTGTGCTATAAAAATGGTCACTAGGATTTGGAGCCACGTTCATGGCACCTAATAATGAAGGCAAATGTATTTCTAAAACATCATAAAACTCTTTAAAACATGTAAACTACCAAGGTGCTGAAACGAAGGGTGGAAGAAGAAAGAAATGGTTTGAAAAATATGATGACAGTATAAGCACAGATGTGTTTAACACAACGGATGCAAGTATGGACTGTGTTAAGAGTTGCCAGAGCCCCCAATAAAAACAAAAGAAACAAGCAAAAAATAATTTCAAATGAAAAAAACTGTAAAAATCTAAAGTAATGGTTTTTGATGATATATGTCATCAACATCTATAAGTTTCTGAAGAGTGTGTTTTAGTCATTCCCTTACAAGTCTGTATTCTTTGATTTACACTATCCCTTTGGCATCCTCAAGGGACTCAAATTACGTTCCTTTTAAATATATATTTTTGAGGTTTGAAAACAAAAAGAAGTCTGAAGAGAAAATATCTGGATTTTAAGGTATATGGGGGGTTTCCAGATGTAAATTATGATATCTAGGGTCCCTGATACCCTAGGAAAATTAGAAATTATAAGTGGTAGCAAAAAATCCCTCAGCTCAGAAATTCTTAACTTTATAATCTCCAAGCAGTTTTCAATTTTCTAAAATCTTCTTCATTATACTCTCCGCTTGTCTAAAGTCCTTAACAAATTCTATCAAGAGTCTCCTTTGCAACCACAAAGAATAGTAGCCATAACCTAATTTGCCTTTAATTTCAATGTCCCAGCAGATCCCCTCAAGAGTCCCTATTAATTCTCCACTCCTGCCACATTACCTTCATTCTCCCAGTCTGCACTCATGGCCTCTTGGCGAGTTCCTTACCATAGTTTAACTGACGATCAAAAAAGTCATGCTTGGTTTACTTATGGCTCTGCACGATATGCAGGTGCCACTCGTAAGTGGAGAGCAGCAGCACTACAGCCCCTTTCTGGGATCTCCCTAAAGGACAGTAGTGAAGGGAAATCTTCCCAATGGGCAGAACTTCAAGCAGTGCACCTGGCTGTTCAGTTTGCATATAAGGAAAAATGGCCAGATAGATGTGAGACTGTATACTGATTCATGAGTTGTAACTTGGCTTGGCTGAATGGTCAGGGAATTGGAAGGAGCATGATTGGAAAATTGGTGACAAGGAGTTGTGGGCAAGAGGTATGTGGATAGAGCTCTCTGAATGGGCCAAGAGAGTAAAGTTAATTGTATCTCACGTGAACACTCACCGAAGGATTACCTCTGAAGAGGAGGACTTTAATAATCAAGTGGATAAGATGACACGCGCTGTGGAGACTGGTCCTCCTCTTTCCTCTGCCACTCCTGTTATTGTCCAATGGGCACATGAACAAAGTGGACATGGTGGCAGGGATGGAGGTTATGCATGGGCAAAGCAACATGGACTTCCACTCACCAAGGCTGACTTGGCCACTGCCACTGTCGAGTGCCCCATTTGCCAGCAGCAGAAATCAACATTAAGTCCAACATATGGGACCATCCCTCGGGGAGATCAGCCAGCAAATTGGTAGCAGGTTGATTGTATAGGAACACTTCCATCATGGAGGGGACAGTGATTTATTCTTACTGGAATAGACACCTACTCTGGATATGGATTTGCCTTCTCTCCATGTGATGCTTCTGCCAAAACTACTATTTGTGGACTTACAGAATGCCTCATCCACCAGCATGGCATCCTACATAGCATTGCTTCAGATCAAGGAACTCAGTCTTCAGCAAATACAGTGTGGCAATGGGCCCATTCCCATGGAATCCACTGGTCACATCATGTTCCTCATCATGCTGAAGCTGTTAGCTTGATAGAATGATGGAATGGACTCGTAATACATAATTACAGCACCAACTAGGTGGCAACAACTTGCAGGGCTGGGGAAATGTTTTTCAGGAAGCTGTATACAATCTAAACCAGTGAGCATTATATGGTCCTGTGTCTCCAGTAGCCAGAATTCATGGGTCCAGGAACCAAGGGGTGGAAGGTGGAGTGACAGCTCTCACTCTTACTTCTAGTGATCCACTTGCAGCATTTTTGCTTCCTGTCCCAGCAACCCTGTGTTCCTCAGGCCTGGAGGTCCTGGTCCCAAAGGAAGGTACTCTCCCACCTGGAAACACAGCACTGATTCCACTGAACTCACAGCTGAGAATGCCCCCTGCCCACTTTGGGCTTCTCATGCCTTTGGATCAACAGGTCAGGAAGGTTGTCACTGTACTAAGTAGTGTGATCGATCCTGATTACCAAGGAAAATTGGACTGGTGTTACATTATGAGGGTAAAGAAGAATATGTCTGGAATCCAAAAGATCCCATAGGCCTACTCTTAGTGCTACCGTGCCCTGTGATTAAAGTAAATGGTAAATTACAGCAACCCAATCCTGACAGGACTCATAATGACCTAGATCCCTCAGGAAAGAAGGTCTGGGTCACCCCACCAGGCAAAAAACCGCAGCCAGCTGAGGTGCTTGCTGAGGCCAAAGGTAATACAGAATGGGTACTAGAAGAAGGCAGTTCTACCCATCAGTTATAACCATGTGATAAATTGCAAAAGCGAGTTTTATAATTGCCCATGTATTTTCATTTTATGTGCTTTTTGCATATCTTTCCTTTGTTCAGGTATGATATATCAGATACAATTGGACTCAGTGTGTTTTTATTTACATGTATGATAGAAGATTGATGATAAGTATAAGTGTGAGTTCATCAATGTCTGGAAATTATATAAGTATATATGGCTAAAGAATCGTTTACAGGTGCCAGGTGGGCAAGGGGTGGATTGAGATAGTTTATTGTGCCAGCCTGGCTGATAAACACATGTGGCATTAATTGAAGGGTGGAGAGATAAATGACTCAGTGAGATTCACCTTTCTTGTTTCTCGCTCTTTAAACATCAGACCAGTGTGCAAGTACCTTGCTTGTTCTGTGCATCAATTTAAAGGGCACACTACCTGTGGGATGCCTAGCCTCTGGATTGTATCGCTCTAAGTCGAGGTCCCTTTAAGAACACACGATAGAAATTTACATCTCCAGAGCTGAGGATTTACATTTGGTGACTGGGCTGAGCTTTGGTAACCCGTCTTGCTGTTTGCTGGCTGTGCTGGGATGCCCTAGCTCTCTATATAGAGGACTACCTGACAACACTCAAGACTTGAAGGCCGTCCAGTGTCTCACAACTCTCTCAAGGGAGTGAGTCGCACTGAGCAGTTTGTATGGCTTTATAATTTAACAGTTCATTGCTTATATTATATATCAATCTATTTATAACTTAACTGTTTATTTCTTATATTATATATCTATCTGTTTATAATTTAACTGTTCATTTCTTGTATCATTTATCTATCTTTATATATATATATATATATATATATATATATATATAATTATCAGCTATCTGGTTTTATCTCTCAAGAGAATTCTATTAACAGAGTGGGTGAAGGGAGATGTTGGACAGTGTAAGATATAACAAAAAAAATAAGGCTTTATAAATTATCAAGGGCTCATGAGGTGGGTGGTAGGGAGAGATGAGGGAAAATAAGGAGCTGATACCAATGGCTCAAGTAGAAATCAAATGTTTTCAGAATATGAGGGCAACAAACATACACAGGTGCTCGACAAAATGGATGTATGTATGGATTGTGAGAAAAGTTGTACAAGCCACCAGTAAAATGATTTAAAAGAAAAAAACTCTGAAAAAATAAAAGACTTTGAAACCTGTTCTTAATCATAGCATAGCTAAGGCAAATGGAAAAATGATGAGATCAAAGAGTTGAACGGAAAATTTTAAAAGGCAGTCAAAAAGACAAGCAAAATATTATAGTGATATGTGCAAAGACCCAGTGTTAGAAAACACAAAAGGACGAATATGCTAAGCTTGCATTAAACTGAAAGAATTCAAGAAAAATTTCCAACCACGAGTTGCAATATTTAAAGATTATATGGATAAAATATTGAATGATTCAGGGAGCATTGAAAGAAGATGGAAAGAATACAGAATACTCTACCAAAAATAGTTAGCGGGCATGAAACCATTTCAAGGGGAAGCATATGAGCAAGAACCAAGAGCACTGAAGTCAGTCCAAGCTATACTGAAAGCATTAGCCAAAAACAAGTTCCCAGGAATTGAAGGAATATCAACTGAAATGTTCCAACAAGTTTATGAAACTCTGGAAACACTCACTGCACTACATCAGGAAATTTGGAGGACATGACATGGCTAACTGATTAAGAGATTCATGTTCATATTCATTCCAAAGAAAGGTAACTTAACAGAATACAGAAATCAGATAACAATAACATTGTTAATCCATGCAAGTAAAATTTTGCAGAAGTTTATTACACATCGGATGTAGCAGTACATTAACAGGGAGCCATCAGTGGAGGACAGATTCAAAGAGGACATGCAACAGGGATTATTTTGCTGATATCAGACGAATCTTGGCTGTAGGCAGAGAATACGAGAAGGTGTTTACTTGTGTTCATTGACCATGAAAATGCATTTCACTGTGTAGGTGAAAACACATTCTGGATACCTTTGAGAAGAATGGGAATGCTAGAATGCTTCATCTGAAACATCCTGATTAGCAGGTAATGGTCTGTACCATGGGTGGCCCCTGATCTTGAAACTGACAAAAATAAAATTAAGTTCATGAGAGCAAAAATACAATCTTGAGTGTGAATTGAGAAAACATCACAAGAACACACTTGTCCCAGTGAGCAATAACCATGCAGTGTCAGAACTAGTAAATTTCAATTATGACATGCAAACGGATCTGTGAGGATGATAAGACTTCATCTCATGTACTTTGGACCAGTTCTCATGAGGGACCCGTCTTTTGGAAAAGAACTTCATGCTTGGGAAAACAGAGTGTCTGGGGGTGAAAAAGAGAGAGAGCTCCTGAAGGAGATGGACTGAAACAGTGGCTACAAAATGAGCCCCAATATGGCAACAAAAATGAGGATGGTACAGCACCAGTTAGTCTTATTTGTTCTGCCATACACAGGGTTGCTCTGAGTAGGAACTGATCCCAAAGCAACTAACTCACTGCCATCTAGAGAATTCTGAGCCATAGAGACCTTATAGGACAGAGCAGAGTTGCCCCCTGTGGGTTTCTGTGAGTGTAACCATTTATCAGAGAAGAAAGCCTCGTTTTTATCACACTAAAGCACCAAACAACAAGATTTCTTTTTAATTCAAGACATATCAGGAGATGAATTAGTTACTTACAGTTTGGCTGTGAATATGTGGTAGTTTATTTTTCAGGCTCACACATTCTTTGTCATGAAATATATGCGAAAACAAACAAAAGGGATTGTGAGCATCATCTCCTCATATATGTCTTACTCTTTAACCTTTTTGATGTGTTTCCATCTGGCCTTAGGAAGATGACATAGCACTTTGGGGCAAAGATGCAGCCCAGAATCCCCACACTGGAAGCCAAGATGGAGAAGATCTCCACAGCCACCATGACCTTCCCCTGGGTGCTGTGGTAGACAGGGAGGAAGGTGACCCAGACACTGCAGAACACCAGCATGCTGAAGGTCAGGAACTTGGCCTCATTGAAGGTGTCAGGCAGGTTCCTGGCCAGATAAGCCAAGGAAAAGGTTCCCAGGGCCAAGAATCCCAGGTACCCGAGGACACAATAGAAGGCAGTGACTGAGCCCTTGTTGCACTCAATGATGATGCTCCTGGGGTCAGAGGATGAGTCAGTGTCAATGAAAGGGGGTGAGGTTCCCAGCCAGATGCCACAGATAATCAATTGGATAAGGGAACAGAAGGGAACCACAGAATTGACAACCCCAGACACCAGCAACTGCCTCAGAATTCCTCCAGATCTCATGACCTTGAAGGCCAGAATCACAGTGATGGCTTTGGCCAAAACAGTGGAAACCGCCACAGTGAATATCACTGCGAAGGAGATGTTGCTGAGGATGCAGATAACTGTGTTTGGACGGCCAATGAAGAGTAAGGAGCAGAGGAAGCAGAGGAGGAGGGAGAGGAGGAGGACATAGCTGAGAGTGCAGTTGTTGGCCTTGACCATGGGAGAGTCTCGGTACTTCACAAACACCCCCAAAACCATGGCCACGACGACAGAGAAGCACAGAGCTGTGCAGGCCAGAGCCATCCCCAGTGGGTCCTGATAAGCCAGGAAAGTCACACTCGGGTAGACAGGGAGTCCTCTCTGTGTTGGGGTACTGACTTTGGGGGCACTCCATACATTGATCACTATCTAGAGAGAAAAGTGAGAGGGAGTATGAGACAGAGGAAAGAGGTTTCAAACCTTAGGGTGCTCACATGACCTCTTTAAAACCTTAGGCTGCTCATATGAGAGGTTTCTAAGTTTTGTTTTAATTTTTGCTTCTCTATATCCACCTGACAACTCTGATTTTTAAAAACCCACATATCATCTGCCCACGAAGTTATGTGACCTGTTTGAATCATTGTTTTTTCCTTTGAGTCAGCTTCACTAACAACATTCATACCCTGAAGTGCAGAGAAACTGTACTCCATTGGCTGTTCTGTTCTTTGATCTCCAGAAGCTGATCCACAGGCCTTTTGTTTGGGGCACCTCTGGGTAGGTTGGGAATATAATTGAGTGCTTCACACTTTGTGCTGCCCATGGCCACTTATAGGCTTCATAAGAAGTTAAAGAAATTGATTGTGAATTTTTGTCAGTTCATACCTGTTTGATTAGAAATTCTTCTTTCTGGACAGAAAGTACAATAAAAGCAGCAGACAGGCATTCCTTCCTGAGGAATTTTCATGTATCCCGGGCCACAGCTCTTGCTACATAGAAAATGGGGTGTCTGAAAGAAAACAATCATTGGTAATTGTTCAATAAACTGCATGAATGAATAGTATCTTATAATAATATTGACAAACATAATGCTGTTTTTATTATGTGGTATTGAGTAGCCTCTTGTTGTTGTCAAGGAACTTTGACTTGGTATGGCCCTATAAGACAAAGGCCAATTGCCCATTTGGATTCAAAGAGAGAAGCAAATCTTTACACAATCAAATTGATAGCCCCTTTTCTCTTACAGGTCCTAGAGGTTCCAACTACCAAATTTTTAACTTTTGTTAACCAGAGCCCCTTGACATTGCTTTCAATGTATGAAGCCTTATTTTTCCATAATGGACACAGACAGGGAGCTCAAAACACTATGAGGATCTGTCCTGTTGATGCAAGTCAAGTAGAATACATTTTCCATTCAGGGGGTAAAAATGAGTACATCCAGTTTCAATCATGTGCATAGCTCATGAAAATTCTAGGTCACCAGATTAGGTCCTGCCTGGTTTCTATGCACAGAATTCCCTTGGTGGGGTCAGTGAGGTTGCTCAGCTACTAACTGAGTGTTTGGCTGTCTGAAGTCACCTAGAAGCACCACCTGCTGTGGGGAATATCCTTCTACAAGGAATCAAGTCAAAGAAACCCTATTGGTCCCAGTTCTGCTCTGTCACATGGGACAGCCCTGAGTCGGAATCAACTTGACAACAGTAAGTGTAGGGTTCTGTCGTATGTTTTGTGCATCTCAAACAGCACACTTTCAACCACACACAGTAAATGCTCTTTTACTTCTTCCTCATGGGTTTTCTTTTCCTTTTTCCAAACAGCTTGAATTAGCATATTATTCACAAATTGTGCGATACAAATTGTTCAGTCACATCCAGAAGAGTTGTACAATCATCACCACCATTAGTTTTAGAACACTTTCTACATTATTGTCCTCATTGTTCTTAGCACCGCATTTACCCCCAACCACGCCTGCCATACCAAGGAGCCATTCACCCAGGTACCGCTTCTATAGATTTTCCTATCCTGGATTTCATGTACAGAAAAAACATTACAACACAAACCACAACAGCAACGAAGACTATTAGAATAACAAAGTAAAACAGATTAAAATAAATCCTCAATTGAGGAGTGGATTATTGTGAATGCAGTTAGATTAAAATGCAGCACGTTATCATTTGCTGTCCTTAAGGTCGATTTCAATTTGTTCTAGTTTTTAGTTTTTCTTCTTTCTTTTCAATAAATAATCATTCTGCTTATCTGATAACTTACTAAATTACTTTTTAAAATTGGTCCATAGGTGAGAATGTAGTACAAGGAGATAAATACAAATATATCACCCTCAAATTGATTCTGACCAATGTTAGTCCCATGCAGTCAGTCATAATCCACCCAGTGATGCCAAAAAAAAAAAGAGAGAGAGAGAGAGAGAGAATCTGACCACCTACTTCTGTAAAGATTACAGGTAAGAAACCACTAGGAACCAATTCTACTCTGGAAAACATGAGCTCTCTGTAATTAAAGTTGTTCTTTAACATCCACTGGTACCAACAAATAAATTAAACAATATATTACTAACACAGATTTTGTAGCGAGTTACTTGGTTATGCAATGATTATCATATGCTGTCTTTTTGTGGGGATGTTGTTGATGACTTCATCTAACCTCTTCAAATCCAGTAGCCCATTCTATCAGCTCCTCCTGGATCATCAAACTGTGACCATGTAGGCCCTGGGAAACAAGCTCTCCTACTTTCACTTGAAGTTCAAAACCTTCAGGAAAATTCAAATAATTAAAAATCTCATATCGTGACATCTCACATCTGTTTTCACCCAGCGAGACATGTTCTCCAGCGCTGTTTTCCAGTTGAGTGCGTTGTAGGACTTGATGGAGCTGAAGGAAAAGCATTATGATAAATGAGAGGAACATGGACATTGGAGACACAATACCCAGACAGATCTTCTCCCCTTCCCTCTTCCTCCCCCACTTATAGAATACGCTGCTTATTCTGATTGTCCAAAGAATGAGATACCCTAAGCGCTCCAGGAAAAAACCCAAATTCAGAATCACATCCTTCAAGCAATTCTGAGGCATGCTAACCCTAAGTATAACATATTTGAGATGCTGCATGGGGTTTCTCCTCCAATCACCCATCAGTTTTTCATAATGTGGTGACTTGTGTGTTGCTGTGGTGCTGGAAGCGATATGCCACCAGCATTTCAAATGCCAGCAGGCTCACCAAGGTAGATATGTTTTAGCAGCACCCAAGGGAAGAAAGTTTGTCCTGCATTGTTTCACTCTTCTGCAGAAGACCTCTTTAAATTTTGAAAAGCAAAATCTTGAGGACTAAGGTGTGCCTAATCCAAGGGATGCTATGTTAAATCACCTCATATGCATGTGAAACCTTGACATTAAAAGCAAAGCCAGGTGGGAGGGTTAGGGAGGAAGGGAAAAAACAAGGAGCTGATACCAAAGGCTCGAGGTGAAAGGAAAGGTTTTCAAAATGATGATAGCCACATATGTACAAATATGCTTGACATAATAGATGGATGGATTATGATAGGAGATGTATGAGGCTCCAATAAAATTATTTTTTAAATAAATAAAAACAAAGCCAAAGAAGGATTATATTGGGAAGTATGATTCCTATCATATTCTTCAATATCAATTTGGCTTTTAAATTTAAATTATGGTACTGTAAAGAATATTGACAATACCATGGATCTCAAAAGAGCAAGCAGATTTGTCTGGAGGAAATATGGCCATAATGCTCCTTAGAGCCAAGGATGAGAGATTTCATGTCACATACTTTGGACATGTTGGCTCAAGAGACAAGTCCTAGACAAGGACATCATGCTTAATGAAGTAGCATGGCAGCGAACAAGGGGAAGACCTTCAACAAGATGAACTGACCCAGTGAATGCCTGAAAGGACTCGGTTTCCATCCTGTCGTTCACAAGGCTGCTATGAGTCCATATAACTCACCAGCTCCTAGCAACCACAATGGGGCTTTCTTGTCTGTAATTAGCGGACATTTTTAAATTTTAATGAATCATCTTATTGGGGTCTCATAACAATCCATACATCAATTGTGCTAACCCCCTTTTGTACATGTGTTGGTGTCATCATTTCCAAAATACTTTCTTTCTACTTGAGACCTTGGTATCAGCAACACTTTTCCCCCCTCCCTCCCCAAACCCCCCACCCTCATGAACCTTGATAATTTAAAAATTAATTTTTATTTTCATATTTTATACCATCTGCTGTCTCCCTTCACCCACATTTCTGTTGTTCATCCACCATGTGTGGGGGTGGGAGGTTGTATGGTGAGCATTGTGATCGGTCACCCCTTTCTGTTCCTTCCCCCTCCACCTTCCCCCTCCCTTCATCATATTGCTACTCTCATTATTGACCCTGAGGGGGTTATCTGTTCTGGATTCAGTGTGTCAAACCCTCTAATCTGTACCAGTGTACATGCTCTGGTCTAGCCAGATTTGTATGATAGAACTGGGGTCATGGGAGTGCTGCGGTGGGGAAGCATTAAAAAACTAGAAGAGTGTTGTGTGTTTTACCAGTGCTATTTACTGCACCCTGACTGGCTCATCCCTTCCTTGTGACCCTTCATTGAGGGTGTGTCCAATTGTCTACAGATGGGCTTGGAGTCTCCACTCCATCCCCCTTCGTTCTCATCAAAATGATTTTTGTTTTGCATCTTCTGATGCCTGATACCTGATCACAAGGTCACCTGTGATCACACAGGTTGGTGTGCTTGTCCTTGTGGGTTTTAATATTTCCCTGCTAGAGGGATGCTTGTTTAGCTTCAAACCTTTACAAGACACTACATCTTTTGATAGCTGGGCACCATCAGCTTTCTTCACTACATTTGCTTATGCACCCATCTTGTCTTCAGCAATTGTTTCAGGAAGGTAAGCATGACAGAATGCCAGGTTATTAGAACACAGTGTTCTTGCATTGAGGGACTTCTTGAGTAGAGGCCCAGTGTCTGTCTTCTGCCTTAAAAAGTAACATATAAGTAAATGTACATAAATCTATTTCCCTATCTTTATATATAAATATATTTACATATGTATATGCCAGTATTTAGAACTCTGTAAATCACCATTTGCCAACTAGTCCTCTCCTCTATTTCAGTTTACTTTCTTCCTGTCCTACCATCGCATTCAACCTTCATTCAGCTTTCTGTATTTCCTCTCAACTACACTGCACTTCATCGAACCCAACCAAGCATTGTATGCCCTCCTCGCCATCAATTGTAGATGTCTTGTTGTTCCCTTGTCCCTGGGTTTTTTGTTGTGATGTCGCTAGTTGATTTTGAACTACCACACTCTAGGCTAGTAAGATAGAATAAATCAAATCATTTCTGGCACATGTCCACCAGACATTATTATTTAATTTAAACTATCCATTACAATATATTTCTGATGACTATTTTTGGGATGGTTCCGAAAGCTAACCATTGGTTTTCTTTAGGGCTCATGGAGAGCTTCTTCAAATGCAAAAAGGGATGTATTGTCAAAAACCCGTTGATCATAGGTATATGCATTTATTCGTGGAACTTCAACACTATTGAATTGGTCTATATGTGCATCAATATACCAGTATCGATTTTCACGCCAGCAAAAAAAAAAGAAAATGGAACAAAACAGAAAGCAAACCACTTACCACGAAGTCAGTTCAGAATCATACCAACCCTACACAGTGTATGGTACTCTAAATCTTTATTGGCACAAATAGCTTTTTCCCCTGTTTTTGAGTCCTTAATATTTTAATGACTATAGCTTTTTATTGTGTTTTTAAATATTATGTAGATTTGAAATTAGTGTGTTTTATTGTCTTAGAAAGTTTGAATTCTACCCCATTCTTCAAGATTAAGTTAGCTATTAAAAGTATGGTCATAATTTTATACTGCAATAAATTGGATTTCAGAAACGAATAAGGCAGTAACATAAACCAAATGTAAGAAAAAGCTAAACCTGCCAGGGGAGAAAGACAGGGGATTTGGCTTCCATCAGGGACAGTGTTTCTTCTCCTCCCATAAATATCATTTCATGGAGAGCTTGGGCCACCAGATGCACAGTGTTATAGATATACTTGATTGATTTCATCATTTTAATGTCCATAAAAAACTTAGGTAGAAAAAAAAAACTTAGGTAGAGATGCCAAGGAGGCATTGGGTGGGCACTCAAACATTTCCCCACATACAGTTCCTGCAAAGGAGCACTTGCAACTAGTGAGCCATAATTTTGCAAGGAAAAAGTCTTCTGGGTAGTTGGAGGGATTCACTGTCCTTACAAAGTGCTTGAAACCAGGTATGTCAGAACTCTGAGGTACAAACAAAAGAGACCCATGGAAAGTATTTAAGAAGAGGTTAAGTGATAAGTCAAACACTTCCCACTGGGATGCGGCGATCCATACCTTGTGGGTTGTCAGGTGATAGTATCCTTCTATGCTCAGAACAGTTAATATAATTCCATCACCATACAGATGACCACATTGGCAGATGAGTCTAATATTCTGAGAATGAAGGTCAAATCAGCTGGTTTATTCAATCTGTCTGTCACAGAAATCTTTTCCATAAATGCCACACAGACACCTTTCATGGCCATTTATCTTCTAAGGTCCCAAAGAAACTGCTCACTTTTTGCATCATCAGACATTAAGGTACTGACCCAGGTCCATTCAAAATGGATAAATAAGGAGACTATTCCAGAAGCCAGATAAGTGTTGCTGGGGGCCATCTGATAGAGTGAGGAAAATTGGTCCTTATTTCTCAACAAAGGATTAAAAGTGCCACAGAAGACCTGAGTCAAAAAAGAGAAATGTTCTGTATGAGTTCCTCAAAGCAAAGTTTAAAAGATAATTACAGAGAGCATGATCGGACCCCCAGTGTGCACAGCTGAGCCACACTCCGCAGGCTTTTCATGGTTCAGACCTTCTGGAAGCAGACTGAGCAGGGATTTCACATGATCAGGTGTTGTGCTAAGGTGTGAAAGGTGCCTTTGTGACTCACAGTGACCCAGCAGGACAGAGTGAACCCCCCCTCGAGGGTTCTCCAGGCTGATGATTGCCAGGAGCAGATTTCCCAGTCTTTCTCTGATGGAGCAGCTGTGAGATCCACCTGCTGATGCTGGACTAGCGCCTCACTGAGCTCCTTTAGCTACCATTTACATCTCGAAAATAGCACAATGGGAAGGAAGGAATATTCAGAGTCAGATAAACTAATTTCAATTCTCGACTTTGTTGTGAGTTGTTAAATGATTTTGGACATGTTCATTAACCTCTGTTCACTTTAGTTCTCACATCTTTTAACGGTGCAAAATGGCATCCTTTATCGTCTCATTATATGGACTAAGTGTGTTATTATTTGTGAAGAATTTTAAGATCTTCGGTTAAATCATGGCAGGTTAGGCAAATGCTCTACATCTCCCCCTTGCAGCAAACTAAAAGAGAGAGGGGGAGAAACAAGAGGAGAGGGTGTAGAGGAAGTAGCAAAGGAGGAGGAGGAGAGGGAGAAGTTAAACCCGGAATTCTCAATTTTAGAGATAAAAGAGTTGACTGGCCAGACACCCACTCAGAAATTGAAGGGAGAATCCCATGCAAGGAAACAGAGAAAGGTCCAATTTTTCAGTTGGCCAACTACCTACCAATAAGCCCCTCCTACTGCACAGAAGCCTCCAATCAGGGAACTGGGAGAAAGTGTTTGAATCCCACAGAGGACAGCTGTACCTGCCTTTACATATCTGGGAGGCAAGTGCACGCGGAGGGAGGGAAGAACTGATGGGAGCGCACAGAGGGGTTTAGGGAACGAGAGGCTGAAATTCACTAACTACCCTCTTCCCCTGGTACATGTTTGCTTGTTGGCAGCTATGAGCGTTGCAATATGGCATTCAGTCCAGCTTTGACATTCAGTTCAAACAGAGACATGAACTCCCAAACCTGCAGTGGGACAAAAGCATACTGAGGCCAAGAGAACGGATGGGGGTTTCTTGCATTGGTTTTCTTCCTCCTTTCTTAGTCATTGTATCTGGAGAGGAGGCTACTTGTGTCGCTGGCCGAAAATCTCTAATGGCTTAGGCACTAGGACCCTAACAAAAAGTGCCAGCCAGCTCCAATTTTAGAAGATTTGATGTTTTCAGGATTTTTCTGTTTGATTTCTGTAGTTATTGATGGTGTTTCATTTTCAACTTTGAGTATGTCTCTGTTCGATTCTGTTCTCTGTGTGAACCTCTGTGTTCTTGATTTGTTGTTGTTGTTATTCATCATCAATCTCTTCTTGGAATTGGCTATTAAGAGATGACTCAGCTACCCCCAAATGTATTCAAAAGCTACAACTCCCTGTCAGAGAACATTATCCACACCAACAACACTGGATCAATAAACAGAAACCCCAAAACACAAAAAATATGTAGTATAAACATCAGGTAATCTCCAGAGAAATTAGAAATAAGATAACACACAAATGCAAACACACACACAAAGGTAGGGAACACAAGGAAGAGGCAGAATCACAGACTCATAGGCTCTTACTGGGGATTATAAGGCATTATAATCCACCCATGAAGACGTTTAGAACAATGATGCTCAGCTGCTTTCAACAATGGATGAAACGATTGAGCTACATAAAAAAAACACACCAAGAAAAAAAATAGTAAACACTACAAGAGCAATCTGACAAAACAGGAAGCCATGAAAAATATGAAATTACAGATTAACCTTAAAATAGAAATTCATCATATAAGCATTAATATATTAGGGCTAGATAATGCTTTGACATGGCAAAGTATTAGAATTGAACCAGTGAGAGCCAAATTAGGGAGTTTGAAGAAATATCTGTAAGAACAACAAAAGAATGTGAAGAAAGCTGAAGAATTACATGAGATGATTTACATTTCATAAACTAAACAGAAAAGCAAAATAGCACCAATAGTTCCATGAAATGGTGGAAGAAAATACCCTACCCTTAACATCCTGACAGGGGAGAATATAACCTGTAAAAAGTTGAACGAACACAAAAGTGAATCACTAAACTTACCACAACGAAAATATGGAACCAAGTATAACATTCTGCATTGAAGAAAACAAAGTAATAGAGGATAAATATGAACATCAATCAGGAGAATGGAGAGGAAATGTTTCTGAAGAGTGAACAAAATACCTAAAATCTAGAAAAAATATGCGACCATCAAAGAAGATAGCAATCCTTAACTGAAATCTAAAAGAGGACAACCACAAATACTACAAAGAGTAAAATGAAAATAAAGTGAAGAAATTGCACAAACAAAATGAACACAGCAGTAAAATACTAAAAATTAGGAATCTATTGGGTTGGGAAATCATACCCGTGGAATTTAACTTCAACATACTTTAAATCTATTAAAAATTTAAGAAATAAGGAATGTTATTTTAAAATTCTTCGAATTAAACAAGAATGAATATACAATATACCAAACCTTGTGATACATCGAAAGCAGTAGTCAGAGAGCAATTAATAGCAAGGAACACACACAACAAAAACAGAACTAGGTCAACACCTTAACAACTATCTTTACCATTTCAAATATGATCAGCAAATAAACTCTTCACCACCAAACGGAGTGAAATAATAGAGAGCGGAGCATAAATACAGAAAATCAGAAAATAGGAAACAATAAAGAAAATTAACAAGACAGTGTTAATTCTTTGAAAGGATTAACAAAATCAACAAATCGCTGGCTAATCTAACAAAGGAAAAGAATTGGGAGATATAAATATCACAAATAAAAAATGAAATAGGTGATTCACAAGAGAAGCAACCAAAATTAAAAAGATAACTAAACAATACTATAAAGGCTTATAGGGCAACAAATTTGAAAAGCTAGAATAAACGGACAAATTTCTATTCACACACTTCCTATCTAAATGAACACAATCTGATCTGGGAAACCTTGCCAGTCCTATTACTGAAGACATCGATCAGGTTATTAAAAACTCCAATAATTTTTTTAAATAGCAGGACAAGACAGTTTCATTGGGAAATAATACCAAACATTTAGAGAAGAGTTGGCACCAGTTTTACACAAATTAACCCAGAATATAGAAGGAACAGCCAACTCCGGAACTCATTTTATGAAGTGAGTAGAACTCTAGTGCCAAAACCAGGAAAAGATATTACCAGAAGAATATATTACAGATCAATATCCTTAATAAACACAGGCACAAAATTTCCAACAATATTCTAGCCAACAGAATTGAACAAAACATAAAAAGGAATACATCATAATCCAGTATGATTTATTCCAGGTATGTAGGGTTTATCCAGTGCTAGAAAAACAAACAATACTTATCACCATAAAAGAAACAAAAGGAAATGTATAAGTACAACGGTCAATGCAGAAAAGGGATTCAACAAAACTCAATGCTGATTTTTTATAAAAATGAACAAAAAAGCAGTCATAGAAAGGTAGCCCAGCAACATAAGAAAGGCCATATACACAAACCAATGGTCACCTTTTCACTCAATTGGGGGAAACTGAGAGCACTTCCCCTTTGAGCAGGGACCAGATGATAAAGATGCCCTTTATCAACTCTTTTCATTTTTAATCACTTTATTGGGAGCTCTTATAGATGTTGAAACAATTTGTAATTCAATTAGATCAAGCATGCTCATACACTAGCTGTCACCATCAGATTCAAAACATGTTTCTGAACTCCTTGATATCAGCTCCCTTTATCCCCTCCCTCCCCCACCCTACAACCCAGGAGCCCTTGTTATGTTATAAATGATTATTATTATTTTTATCTGTGTCTTACACCATCCAACATATCCATTCACCTACATTTCTGTGAATCGTTCCCTCGAGTAGGATTGTACAGTCATCATTGCTATCAGTACCCCTTTCCCCCACTTCCTGACACCTCTCTTCCCATACTCCCAGGGAATCATTACTCCTATCACTATTTCTGAAGGGTTATCTATCTTAGCTTTCAGGCATCAAACATTCATAATTATTCACATGAGCATACCCATGTCTAACTCGGTTAATGAGGTAAGACAAGAACCATAATAGTGAGGGGAGTAGTATTAAAGAAGTAGACTATAGTTGTGCATTTCCTCAGTGTTATACTGCATTCCTGAACTTAATATCCTTTCCATGTGGCCCTTCTGTGAGGGACTGTCCAGGTAACTTTCAGGTAGATTTGGGGCCTCCACTTTGTCCATTCTCCTTCACTTCTATTTGACTGCTTGTTGCTTTGTTTTGTTTCTTTGGTGGTTTTTTCTTTGTTTTTTAAACTTCTGATGCATATTCACATAGATATCTCATGATCACACAGGCTGGTGTGCTTCTTCCATGTGGGCTTTGTTGCAGTCCTGCTAGATAACCACATTTCCAACTTCAAGTCTTTAAGACCCCAAACTCTCTATCTTTTATAGTTGGCACCATCCACTGTTTTCACCACACTTGCTTATAAACCCATTTTGTCTTCAATGATCTTAGGGAAAATATCACACTCTTATTGAAGACTTACCCAGAGCATGTAGATTAAAAGGGAAAAAAGACATCCAGATTAGCAAAGAAGCAAAACTCTCTCTGTTTAGAAATGATACGGTTCTGTATGTAGCAAACCCCAAGGACTTGACAAAACGATGTTGCCACCAATTGAAAAGGTTGGCCATCTGGAAGGATAGATAATCAATATAGCAACATCAACAGAACTGCATACTACAGAAGAGACTCTGAAAAGGAAATTAAAAAAAACTTCATAATAGGCATCCAAAAACATAAGACACTGAGCAATAAACCTAACCAGAGAAACAAGAGTTTTATTTAAAACATATGCAGCACTACTATAAAAAGCCTAAAGAGATCTATTTAAATGTAAGAATGTTCCATATTCATGGATAGAAGAGCTTGATATTGTGAAACTGTGAATGCTGCCTAACATAATCTATATATACAATACAATTGTGTTCCAGCTCAAAGAATCATTCTTCATAGAAATGGAAAAACCAATCACCAAATTTATACAGAAATTAAAGAAATTCAGAAGAAGCACACCACTGCTAAACAATGTCAATAAAGGAAGTAAGGCGCTCACCTGCTGTCTTCAAAACTTATTACAGGTCCCAGGAGTCAAAACACCCTGATATTGGCTCAAGGATAGACAATGAAGCACCTACAGGCTTTATAAAAGGCCAAACCACATTAAATGGAGAAGAGGTATTTCTTTAACAAATGCTACTAGCAAAATAGAAACTCCATTTGCAAAAAAAGAAAGAAAGAAACCAGTGCCATCTCTCACACTATACCTAAAAAAAGTGAAAGATTTGATTAATGATCTAAATGTAACTCCAGAACTGTAAGATCATCAATGAAAATATTGGGACAAACTTAAAAGCCCCAAACCAGAGCATCAGTATACCAGCAAACATAGCCCCCAGTGCCCAACAACAACAAAAAACCAAACAGAAGATAGTTAGAGAACTGGGACTTCCTACAATATGGCAATCATGTGCACCAAGAGACTGTATCAAAATATCAAAAAGGCACCCCCCCCGACTGGGAACAGCTTTTGGCAATAACCTGTCAGATAAAGGGCTTCTCAGACACCTGTCGGGAAGGGCAATGCCTGAAGAAGAAACAGACAAACATCTTTGGGAGGATGGCATGACTGTGAGTTGACACCACGATGGCCTCAACCCAAAGTGAGCCGATGCACAACAGAAGGAGGCACTGCACAGTCCTGATCTAGCCCCACAGTGGTTCCCATGCTTGAGCTCATTGATGCAGGCACTGTGTCAATCCTCCTCGCCTAGAGCCTTCCTCTTTATAGTTTAAGCATTATGTTGGCTCACCTTTCTTTGGAATGGACACAAAGGTGGATATCTTCCAGTCAAGTGGTACATCCTCTGTACAAAACATAATGTCCCTCCACAGGGACTAGTCTCTCCTGACAATACGTCCAAAGAATATGATATGAAGTTGTGTCACCCTTACCTCCAAGGAGCATTTGGCCTTACTTCTTCCCTTACAGATTGATTTGTCCTTTCAGCATTCTATGGTATTCTTCTCCAGCACCACAATTCAAATCCATCTATTCTTCTTCAGTGTTCCCCATTCAGTGTCCAACTTCAAAGGAGAATACAATGGCTTTGGTCAAACACACCTTAGTCCTCAAATCCTTGTTCTTCAATACTCTAAAGAGGACTTGTGCAGCAGATTAATGTAATGCAGCTGTTGACCTCTTGACTGCTGATTCCATGAGCATTAATTGTGCATTCAAGTCAGACAAAATCCGTGACACCCTCAATCTTTTTTCCATTTAGCATGGTGTTACCTATTGGTTCAGTTGTGAGGATTTTAGTTTTCCTTTTATTGAATTGTAGTCCATATAGACAACTACAATCCTGGATTTTCATCCTCAAGTGCTTCAAGTCATCCTGACTTATTGCTCACAAAGATGTGTCATCTGAATGCCACAGTTAATAAACCTTGCACCAATCCTGATGCCATACTCTCATAGAATTCAGCCTCTCTACATAACTTGCTCAACATACAGACAGAACAATATTGGACAGTGTACAACCCATAGTTGTTCGGATTCTAAACTTTGCTGTAGTCCCTTGTTCGGTTGGCACAACTGCTTCTTGATCCATTGACAAGTTCTGAATGAGCACAGTGAAGTGTTCTGGAATTCCCATCCTTCTCAAGGTGATCCAGAGATTATTATGGTCCAAATGATCCCATGCCTTTGCAGTCAAGGAAGCACATATAAACATCTAATGATATGTTTTGCATTGAGTGAACATCCATCTGACATCAGGAATGACATCCCTTGTTCCACATCCTCTTCTAACTGTGGACTGAACTTGTGGCTGTTCCTCTTCAAAGTATTACTGCAATGATGGTTGGATGATCTTCAGTAAAATTTGATTTGCTTGTGATATCAGTGATACTGTTCTATAGTTTGATCATTATGTTGGGTCACCTTTCTTGGGCATGGGCACAAAGTTAGATCTCTTCCAGTCATTTGGCTAAGTAGCTGTCTTACAAATTTCCTAGCATAGACACCAACAAGTGCTTCCAGAGCTTCTCCAGCTTTCTGAAACATTTCAATGTGTATCTGACAATTCCTGGAGCCTTGTTTTTGGCTAATGCATTCAGTGCAGTTTGAACTTCTTCCTTCAGCACCATTGGTTCTTACATATGCTACCTCCTGAAATAGTGGACAATCAACTACAGTATATCCTCAAGTATAAGCCAACCCAAATATCTGCCAAGGCACATAATTTTACTCCCAAAACTGCATTAAAAATGTGCTGGAAAAACTCAGCTTATACTCGAGTGTATACGGTAGTTCTTTTTGGTACATAGTGTAACTCTTGTGTATTCTTTCTCTCTACTCCTGAAGCTTCTGGCAATTTTCAATAGTTTGCTTATAAAATCTTTTAAAATGGCCATTTAAACTTTGAAATTTTCTTGCCTTCCTTCTGTTTCAGATCTGCTGAGTGTTCTTTCCTTTTGGCTTTCTAATTCTAGGTCCTTTTATATTTCTTATAATACTTGGTTGTGTCTTCTTCAGCTGCCCTTTGACATTTTCTATTCAGCTCCATAACTTCATCCTGTGTTCCATTTGAATTAGCTGCTCTACGATTGAGAGCAAGTTTCAGTGTCTCTTCTGACATCCACTTTGATCTTTTCTTTCTCCCGGGCTTTTTAATGGCCCTTTGCTTTCTTCACGAATGATATTCCTGATGTACACATCAGTTCTTCTGTCATTACTGTTTAATGCATCAAATCTGTTCTTGAAATTCAGATGGAATAATCTCAAGGAGGTTTCTTGACTCTGTTTTGCTTGCTTTAATTTTCTTCAGTTGATCCTGAACTTACATAGAAGCAATTGATGGTCTGTTCCGTATTTGACCTCTGGTCTTGTTTTAGATGCTAATATTGAGCTTCTCCATCTTATGTTACCACATATGTAGTCAATTTCATGCTGTGTATTTCATCTTGGGAATCCATGTCTATCATTACTTTCTATGTTGTGGAAAAGGGTATTTTCTATGAACAAGCCCTTGGTTTTGCAAAACTCTTTCTCCAGCTTCATTTCTGTCACTACATCCATATTCTCCAACAACTGTTCTTCCGCAGTTTTTCTAAATTTTGAATTCGTATCACACAATCAATGCTTCTTGATTGCATGTTTGATCAATTTCTGACTGAAGTGGTTGGTAGAATTATTCAATTTCTTCATCACTAGCTTTTCAGGGTTTGACATAAATTGGAAATAATCTTATTGATTGGATTTCTTGAAGGCAGGTAGATATAGTCAGTTCACACATATCATTAACTTTATGATGGATATAGCAACCTCCACTCTGAAAATAAATACCATGAGTTTCCTCTTAACTGTGTTATTCCTGGATAGTAAATTGTATGATCTACTAATCAAAAATGGCCGATGGTCCATTTCAGCTCATTAATGCCTAGAATGATATCAATGTTCTTTCATTTCATTTCATTTTTTACCACTGCCAATTTTCCTAGATTCATACTTCACACATTTGTATTTACATTTATTAAAATACTTGTCCAACTCGTTCCTCCTTATCTTCAGCTGTGCCCCATCAGCACATGAAGATCTTGAGGCTCCATATCTGTAAGCTTTTCCCAACTCACATCAACATGCTTGACTCTTCCCAATGAAATCAGCTCCATTTCAGTCACATTTTGAGTGCCCTCACACTTGAAGGGTACATCTCCTGGAAGTATGTCTGGCACCTCTCTGCATACTTGGTTTATGCTTTCAGTATATGAAAATGCTTCAAACCTATGCATATGGTTTTCAGCAACTTCTTCCTCTGAAGTGAGGAATCAAGCTTCTTCATTGTCTGTTCTCCATCTGGAAGCTCCACTGAAATCTGTTCACTTTGGGTGACCTTGCTGGCATTTGACACATAAGTGACACATCTTCCAACATAACTGCAACATACTAGCCACCACAGTACAACAAACTGACAGACAAGTGGTGGAAATTAATATTATTAGTAATGCATAGATGTGGATATGCTAATTACATGACTATTATAATATATTTGAATAGGCCATTTAAAATGGGCAGAAGACCTGAATAAACAATTCATCAAAGTTGACATCTAGCTTGCAAGAAAAATATATGAGGGAAAACTTCAGATGCCTGGCAACTTAAGAAATTCATTTCAAAACAGTATTAGGTACCACTTTACCTGGCACTGATAACAAAATTAAAAATAGTAATATTAACAACAAATGCTGGAGAGGATGTGGAAATATGGAATAATTTCATATTGCTCACTGGACTGTAAAACTGCACAACCACTATGGAAGACAGAAGGAAGCTTCCTCAAACAAATTGACATAGATGTAGTGTAGGACCAAGCAATCTTACTCAAAAGCCAAACTCACAGCCATGCTGTCAACTCTGACTCACAACAACCTTGTAGGACAGCCTAGCACTGCCTCTGTGGATTCCCAACACAGTAGCTTCTTATGGGAATAGAAAGCCTCATCTCTCTCTTTAGTATTTGAACTAGATAAATAATGGGCTAAACTACTAAAACATGTAAACATGTACAGTTATTACATGTGAACATGTACACATGTACAGTATAGTCCATAATAGCAAGAAAATTGAGAAACAACCAAATCTCCATTCAGGCTACAAGTGGATAAACATATTAATCTCTACATGCAATGGAATATAATATGCATCATTCAAGAATCATGATAAAACTGTAGAGCATGTGGTGACATGGACAAATTTGTAAGACACCATGCTGAGAGAAGTTAGCCAATCCAATAGAGAAGAATACTAGGAGATGATTATTATAAAATGAGAAAATGTGTTTTACATCAAAAGAAGCTGGCTGTGATCGTCACAGAGGAATGGTGGAGGGGACAGTGAAACTCAGAAGTGGGAGAAAAATTAATGAATACAATATATTATTTTTGAATATATGTAGACAGAAAGACATTAAAAAATATGCTTCCTGGGAGCCTAAATTCAATGGAATTTTTAAAACATAACTGTTTAGTCTGATATGGGCAAAAACACATCCCCGAAATTTGTGTTAGAGTCCTGATCCCAATACCTGTTGATGGAATCACTTTTGGAAATAAGATTGCCTCTGTTATGTTAATGAGGTCATATGTGTAGGCTGCAGTCCTCAACTTGGTCATTTTTAAGACCTATAAGGAACATCATAGATAGAGATATAAGCAAACATACATGGGGGTAGGGGGGATATTGATGTCATTTAAAGATTGCCAAAGAATTAAGGAACAGAAGCTGAAAAGAATAAAGGAATCCCCCCCCACAATGCTGACAGAGACAACTAGTTTCTCAAGTCAGTGTGTTGACTTCAGACTTCTAGTGTCTACTGTGAGAAAATGAATATTTTTTTTCGTGAAAACCATCCATCCCCTTTCAGGATTTGTTAGAGCAGCCCTAGGGAGATGAGATGATGGCCGAAATCCGAAAACATATGACTGGATATAATTGCTAAAAATTGAAGATACTATAAGTGAGATCCCAAATTCAGAGAACTTCATTATATCATCATGGAATTCTTCCCCGAGCTTTGTGAAAGCTTTAGGTTTGCCTCTTCCAGAATAGTGTCCACCTTTGGGAAGCACTTGAGGAACGGCTTTTCTGGAAGCTATTTTGGCATAGGTCCTAATGCAAAAATAATTTCTGGCTGATGCATCCCTTCCCAGTTTCCCACCCAAAATAAAACATCCCACACATGCAGGAGCAACCTGATGGAGCTGTCTCCCTTTGCTCTTTCACTGATGTGGTGGAAGAACCGCACGGCAAAAGGAAAAGTCCATCCCCCATAACCATACCTGTGGTGTCCTGTAGAGCTCCAGCAGTGCCCCAGTCTGCATTGATAACATGGAGGTGAGGGCAACAATGACAGCCATGCCCTTTGTGTGTTTCTGGCAGGTGAAATTAGGTATGGGGGGCTCACCTTCTGAGAGCCAGCCCAGGGTGCTCTTTAGGGTGCTAACATCGCTGAGATAAGCATTATAGAGCCGGAAACCCAGGGACATGTTGGGTAGCAGGTGGGGACTCCTATTAATCTCCTCGATAGCAAACAGAAAGGCCAGAACATAAATATAGCCTCTGTAGTTAAACCTGTGGAAGGAGAAGAAATAAATAACTTTTAGGGGAAACATTGAGTTGTAGATTCTAAATCATATACATTCTTCCCTTTTTTGTGCTTCACAGATATTGTGCTGTTTACGGATTGAATGTTTGTAGAAATCCTGTGATGAACAAGTCTGTCTGCAACAATTTTCCAATAATGCGTTCAGCTGTGTCTTTCATTGTGGCATGTTTTGGTAATTCTGATAACACATTCTAGCCTTTTCCTAGCGCTATTCTAATAGACAGTAGTCTAGTGTCAACCTAGATTGGGAGGAGGGTTGAATTTCTTAAAGTGAGTTATTGGTGAGAAGATGTTCGTTAGTTCCATAGGGAACACTGTTTACAAAGTTCTCTTCAAATGAAATAACTCATTTATATAGGTAATCATATGTCAAACTCTGACTCATCACTGACCCCAACATACAGTAGGTTAGGGCCATGGAAGGTACAGTAAGATGAATCAAACAATTGTGATGCAGTCAATGCAGCCATGCAGGGGAGGAAAGCAAAAGGAAAACTTGGAGGTAGAACAATTTGAGAAGACAATGGTATCCTGAGAACTTTTCTGGGCACAGATGGGCATGGCCATACACCATTTCAAATTCTATATATACAGCTTTGTAACACTCATTACCCCCAACAATTGCTTCCCCTTTGGTTTTGACAATTTGCTGAAATGACTCTCAGCTACCTATCACAGGACATCTGTTCTCCATAACTTTATTTAAGGTTTTCTTTGAGCAAAAATAAGCTGGACTCTGCCTGTATGTTCTATGGAACAATTATAAACCTTTGGAATTTCTTAAATATTCTTTGTATCTAGAGTAGACCATACCAGAAAGGGAACTATGTATGCTTTATTTGTGCTAACCTTGTCCAGCATGGTAGTTTCTGCCGTGGATGAGACATTAGCTTTCAGAAACAGAAATGCCCTCTGCAGGCATCCAGAGGAGAGAGTCCAATGGGCACTAGGATCTTCCCTTCCTTATGCTTTTAAATTTCTGACAACTCGAAAAGGGATATTAAAAGCTGATTGGAGAGACAGAAGCAGTGGTCTTTCTGAGAAGGCACTTTAATGACTGTTCTCTACAAAGGAGATATTGTAAAAGGAGTTCCATTTGGAAGCCATTTATTTCATGAGACTTTCCTTCAGCACTAAATCCCAGCCTGATGTTCTAACTAAAAATGTCTATCATCTTCCACTTCCTTAGTCAGGAATAAGACGAATTTGGGGTCCTTGCTGTGGATGCATCAGTCTCTGGGTGGCATAAATAGTCTTATTTGGCAACTAAAAAAGATTAGAGGTTCAAACTAACCCACGGGTGTCCTGTCAGAAAGGACTAATGATTAGCTTCTGCAGAAAGCACCACTAAGTGAACCTTCAAGAGCTCAGTTGGATGCTATAACACGCTGGGCCACCTGGTATCACCATCGACTGCAGTCAATGATTTTGGGTTTGGCCAGGGTGATTTTATGACATTTTCCATAGAATATGGCAATATACAACTCCCAGGAAAAAAATCACTAACCCCTATTAGTGCATGCCAGTAAAAAGTAAAATGTATTTTTTTCACTCCCAAGAAAAATATACCAGAAAAGTGGGTACTGCGATGAAGAACACAGCTTTCCCCCAGATCCTGGATGCTTCCTCCCCCCAACTACCATGATCCGAATTCTACCTTGCAGGGCTGGATAGGACAGAGGCTGTACACTGGTACATATGAGGGCTGGAGGTACAGAGAATCCAGGGTGGATGATACATTCAGCACCAAGGGTGTGAGGGATGATGCTGGGAGAGTGGAGGGTGAGTGGGTTGGAAAGGGGGAACTGATTACAAGGATCCACATGTGACCTCTTCCCTGGGAGAGGGACAGCAGAGAAGGGGGGAAGGGAGACTCCGGATAGGGCAAGATATGACAAAACAACGATGTATAAATTACCAAGGGCATATGAGGGAGGGGGAAAGGGGAGGGAGGGGGAAAAAAAAGAGGACCTGATGCAAGGGGCTTAAGTGGAGAGCAAATGCTTTGAGAATGATTGGGGCAGGGAATGTATGAATGTGCTTTATACAATTGATGTATGTATATGTATGGATGGTGATAAGAGTTGTATGAGTCCCTAATAAAATGTAAAAAAAAGAAAAGAGGAGAAAAAAATGATTAGGGCAAAGACTGTACAGATGTGCTTTATACAAATGATGTATGTATATGTATGAACTGTGATAAGAATTGTATGAGCCCCAATAAATTGTTAAAAAAAAAAAAGTGGGTACTGTAGTGGTGATTAAAACAAAACAATAAGAACATCAGGCTAGTAAAGTGCAGGGTCAGTGATAATCAAAGAAACCCCCTTGGCTGAGACAGTGGCGAAAACAATGGGCACAGACCTAGCAATGACCATGAAGATGGTGCAGGTCTAGGTAGAGTTTTATTCTGCTGCACCAAAGGTCACCATGAATCAGAGCAGATTTAAAGGCAGCCTGTAATCAAGGGAAAGAACGGGACATGTACAATCATCCTTCAGGGGAAAATCACTACATAGTTTCTCTCTCTCTCTCTTACACACACACACATACACACACACACACACACGACTTACGAGTTATATTTCATATCTTCTCCTGAATGGGTCATGAAAATTTTCCAGTGTAGTTCCGACTCCTGTGTCAATATGTAGAGAGGAAAAAATCCAAGCACCAGGTCCCCATCCTTGTATACACTAGGTTGTGTGAGAGCATAGCATTCAGAAATACTCATTGTGAGCACTGAAGTTGGAAGCTGTCAGAGCAGAGAAAGAAAGAGCAAAGAGAGCACCCTAGCTGTGACTCACAGAGCAGAGGTAGATTCCTGTATCCCTGAAAAAATGGAGAGAATTAGGAGACTAGAAGAGTCAGCCATATGCTACAAAAAGCGGCATCTATGTAGACCACAGATGTGTGTGTGAGAATGCTCTCTGTCTCATGGAGAGAAAGAAGGAGTTGCAACAAGACAAGACAGAGTTGCGACAAGAGTGCTGGCGGCAAGGAGGAGCTCCATATATACATATATAGTGGTCTTCCCTGGATACCACCTGTACTACAGGGGCTCTGCTCTGCTCTTCCCCTCACTGCCTCAGGCCGGCCCCAACTGGACAATTCTGTAGGTAATGACCCATAGGACCCCTCCTGCCCTAGGGCTCCACACCTGAGACATAGCCAGGGAAAAAACATGTTTTCAACAGCTCCACTTAAAAGGGACAGTGGGTTGCCTTGAGCACTGTGTTCTTTGAAGAATCTCTATGGAATCAAACCGACAACAGTAACTTTGTGGAGTAGGAAAGAAGCCTGCAATCAAGATTCCTTGATAAAGACTGGCTACTGGAATGCAAAAGTTGAAAACAAAGAGGAACAGGAGTTGAAAAATATGGTCATCATGATATAAATGAACCTGGAGAATCGTTGATAGAATTTTTTAAGACCCAGGACATCTTTATCACAATTACCATTTCCCAACAAAACAAAAGGTGATTATACATGTGGACTTCTCCAGATGGAATATACAGAAATAAAATCGATTGCATCTTTGGGAAGAGACAGGGAAGCAGTCAATATCAGAAGCTAAAACCAGGCGAGGGGCTGGCTGTGGAACAGGCTATCAATTGCTCACGTGCAAGTTCAGTTTGAAGTAGAAGAGAATGGAAACAAGTCCATGGGAGCCACAAGATGAACCTGAGGCTATCCCAAGAACATCTCAAGAACATATCCGGGGGGAGGAAAAACAGATTTGATGAATTAAACACTAGTGACAGAAGACCTGATGCGCTGAGGTAGGACATCAAGAATATTATTCATTAAAGGAAAGGTCAATAAAAAATGAGAAAGAAGTGGATGTCAGAAAAGACTTTGAAACTTGCTCTAAATCATAGCATAACTAGGGCAAGTTGGAAATGATGAGATTAAATAGAAAATTTCAAAGAGCTGGTCAAAAAGACAAAGTAAAATATTATAATGTATGTGAAGAGACCCGGAACTAGAAAATCAAAAGGAAGAACATGTTCAGCCTATCGTAAACGGAAAGAACTCAAGAAAAAATTCAAAACTTGCGCTGCAATATTTAAAGATTATACGGACAAAATACTGAGTGTTTCAGGGGGGCATCCAAAGAAGTTGGAAAGAATACAAAGTACTGTGCCAAAAATAGCTATTTGACATTGCAAGAGGAAGAATATGAGCAAGAACCAATAGTACTGAACTAAGTCAAAGGTATACTGAAAGCATTAGCCAAAAACACGTTTCCAATAGTTGATGGAATATCAACTGAAATGTTTCTTTTTAAAATTTTTTAATCATTTTATTAGGGGCTCATATAACTCTTATGACAATCCATACATAGATCAATTGTGTAAAGCACATTTGTACATTCATTGCCCTGATCATTCTCAAACTATTTGCTCTCCACTTAAGCCCCTGGCATCAGCATCTCATTTCCCCCCTCACTCCCTGCCTCCCCCTCCCTCATGAATGCTTGATAAATATAAATTATTATTTTGTTATATCTTCCCTTGTCCAACGTTTCCCTTCACCCATTTTTCTGTTGTCCATGGTGGGGGGGGGTCACATGTAGATCCTTGTATTCGGTTCCCCCTTTCCAACCCACCCTCCCTCTATGCTCCCAGTATCGCCACTCACACCAGTGGCCCTGAAGGGATCATCTGCCCTGGAATCCCTGTGTTTCCAGTTCCTATTTGTACCAGAGTACATCCTCTGGTCTAGCCAGGCTTGCAAGGGAGAATTCAGATCATGATAGTGGGTGGTGGGGGTGGGGGAGGAAGCATTTAGGATCTAGAGGAAAGCTGTATTTTTCATCGTTGCTAGATTGCATACGGGCTGGCTCCACCCCTCTCCAATTGAAATATTTCAACGACTTTATGAAACACTGAAAATGCTCACTGCTCTACACCATGAAATCTGGAGAACAGCTACTTGACTGATTAATAGATTCATATTCATTCCAAAGAAAGGTAACAACAGAATACAGAAATTATACAACAGTATCATTGTTAATCCATGCAAGTAACATTTTGTGGAAGATTTTTCCATGATGGATGTAACAGTACATTGACAGGGAGTCATCAGAGGTTCAGGCTGGATTCAGAAGAGGACATGGAACAGGGACTATTATTGCATATTACAATGAAATACTCAAATTTGATCATTCTTAATAGCTGGATTTTCCCCCAGACCAGTTCTGGAGCTTTCTTTTTCCTTCTTGGCCATGTGGCATTTAACACTTCCTATTTTATCATCTATTACACGTAGCAACCAGAGTATCGTATAGGAATGAGAAGATTCACTCCTTTCCCATGCTCCTCATTCTTTCTCTTAAAAAATCCCCCGCTTCCATGCGTCTGGAGCCATGGCAACGAGTCCCGTTGCTGTTGAAATCTGTAAAAAGGAAGATAGTTCACAAGACCAAACAGACATCTACCAGGCTCAATGGCTGATACTGATAAATAGAAATCACACAGGTCTTCCACCATCCCAAGGAGTGTAAAGCAATTCGAAGTACTCAAGAATGAAAATACTCTGACGATAGTGAGCATATAAGTGAAGGGAAGATGTGTCCTCGTCTAATGGCTTATGGGCACGAGGAGAGTGGACCAGATGAAATCATGTGAGATTATGTGAGCAGTGCAGTACGGACAAAGCACGGCATTGGTCCTAGGGATTGGAAGCCAGAAAGCCTGCTATTATATGACCAGATGAATACCAAACTGACACTCTCACTGTTCAAATGAATTTACCACAGAGAACAAACACTGTATGCCTCATGTGGCACTCCATTTTACGCTGCCTCAGTAATCTTTCAGGGACAAACCATGATGGATCCACAGAAGGAATGTGGAATCAGCAAGAGGGTAATCTTTTGTGATGGGTAGCTCTATTGTGCCAACATGGCCAATGTAGACATGTGGGATTAATTGAAGGGCAGATAGATAAATGACTTGGTGAGCTTTATCTTTCTTTTCTCTTGTTCTTTGATGATCAGACCAGTGTGTGGCTGCCTTCCTTGCTCTCTGCCTCAATTTGCAAGCTACACTACCTATGGGACACCTAACCTGTGAATTGTGTCACTGTAGTTTGAGGTTCCTTCTAGACATGCTTTTCCATGCTACTGCAGTATAATTTCTTGAGTTGGGACTGTTAGACACTATCATCTGATTGACTGCTGGTGACCTGCCTTGCCGCTTGCTGCTTGTGGCCAGAGAGCCTAAATTTCTCTACAGAGGACTACTCAGTTGCCCTCAATGATTGAAGGACTGCCAATGTGTTAGCTTTTTCATTTAAGTGAGTTGCACTGAGCCACTTGTACTGCTTTGTAAATTAATTGAGGGATATATATACACACACACACACATAAAATTATTAGTGTCTTGGTTTTGCTTCTCTAGAGAACACTGGCTAACATACCTTTCTTTATTTCATGACAAGTGGATCTTTATCTCCTCTGGGAAAGACTTTCATAGAACCAGGAAAGCAGGGATTGGAGGGAAAGTAGATTACTCGGTTGCATACATTAATGAAACGTGCACACAAGGTAAGCAAAATTTCCTTTCATGACATCAGCAAGAGAGTCAGATTAAATGGCATCTTAGGCCATCCATAAATGAGGGTGGGTGATAAGAAATAAAAGCTGTAGATGTAGCCATGACAAGATTATGGTACCCACTGGCCCACTGACAACATGAGGACATAGTGCCATGTTCACCAGCTTCCTGGAATCCTAAAATTTACCCCATGATAGTGATAGTTTCATCGCATATGTTGGACCCAACCATGTACTGCACCTGCACTACATTCATGCAGTATACTTAGAGCAAGCCTTCCATGTCCACCTATGTTTACTCCTGTCAGAAAAGGAAACTTGTAAATCAGTGCTCAAAGGGATACGGGAGTCAGTCTGTGGGAGCAGAACCGCAACTAACAGTTTCCAAATCCCAGTTACCTTAGAGTGGAAGAGGACCACCCATCTGCCCTGATGGGGACCATCTGACCACCAGCAAATGCAATGGAAGGAATTCTCCATAAGGAGAGACGCTCAGCCTTGGATAGAGCAACATCCATAATGTTCTCAGCAGACTATCTAATCCAAGAACGGGGGTCTCCAGGGTTTCCCCTCCTACTGACGTATCTCTGGGCCTGTTTCACTTGAAAAAGGAGTTCAGGACAGCCTGAGCAGACCTTTGAATTGTATGTCCAGGTGAATGACAGTGCGGAGCCATGTCCTCATTCATCCTCCAGGATCTCTCTGAGACTTCCTCCTCAGCGCACCGCAGAAACAGCGGTGATGGCACAACTGAGAGAATCAGTTCCCCTGGGGCTGAGTCAAAACTAAAGACATAAGTGATCAGGTTCAGGGGATTCCTCATGAGCCAAATTGACCCCAGACTTCAATCCCAACCATTCCCTGTCAGAAGCCAAGGTACACAGGTGGAGATTCTGTTAGCTCTTTGTAGTTGTTGTTTTTAAAAGATTAGGTGGTTTAAAAGTCCACAAAGGAACCTGAGAGCAAGGTTACAGAGGACATGCCCAAAGCTCAAAGGGCGCTGCCATGTTCTCTGCAGTGTACATGGAGAGTGAACACCACCAACTCCCAGAAGCCCACAGAAATGATGCCGGAAAAGTGCTGGCTGCTGGACGTGAACTGCTGTGATGGGACCTTACCCAGACATACACCTTGCTGTGTATGAACTACCCACTAGGAGAGGGGGCCCTGCTCACTGGACATGGGCACATTGTCACAGCAGAGTCTCGAAGAAGTCAAAGAATATTGAAAGGCCCTCTGAGGCCTTCCTTAGCATTGCCTCAAAAATCACTAGTATTTTTCATAGTGCATTTACATTCTGCCTGAGAACAGGACTGGGGGGCTAGACTATGGTGGATCTCTCTAGAGAACCCCACCTGGGTGACTTTGGGTCTTCCCAGGGTAAAAGCAGAGAGAGGAAATGGGGCTGTTTCCCACGTCATTTTCTTCCCAAATAAGGTATGCCAGGCTGACCCCTCATCTCTGCATAGCCAGAGTTCAGGATTCTAAAGAGCGCACACCACATGTGCATCATTGAGGGAGAGGTATGTCCCAGACTCCAAGGCTATGGAGAGTGTCCATGGTCCATGAGCAGGCAGTGCAGGAACTCATGGGAGAACAGGTGGGTCCTGACCCCTCAGGACAGGCTATATAAGGTAGCACTTGCTGGTTAGTTTGAACTTGGGCACTAGGAGGATTGACAGAGAAGCTTGGAGCCTGGGAAGCGGATGTGAGTCTCAGCAGGGAGTCTTAGCAATGCCCTGAACAGTCACTGAACATCCCGTGTTCATAGGGCCCATCTTATCTATCAGCATAAGAAGAAATCTAGCTAAGGAATGCCAGAACTCAGCTACAGGACCTGGAGGCTCTTTTTTTTTTTCTTCTCATAACAAAGACCCGCTGTAGCATATCTCAGCTTAAAACTGCATGGAGTTGCAGACCAAAGACTGAGGTAGATAATTTTATTTGATTCTATTCTAGCTGGCCAGGGGGATAAAAATTTTAAAAATAAAATCCCCTGATCTAGTAGGCCACCAGCAGTCTAGATAGGACAATAAGTCCAGCTTCCCTCTCAGTGATTCTACATATAGCTGGGGAGGCCCTACTTGTCCTAGGGCCTTAGACAGGGCTGTGGGAGCACCCCGCCCGCTGCCTCTGCTGCAGTGCTGCATACAGCACAAGGCAAGTTCACCAGTGAACTCCAGCACTCAACTGATGCCTGGCTACGGGTGCGATCTTGCCTTTGAAAGTAATCCCACCCAGCATCTGTGGAACTCTATATCATATGGGTACACCACCTCACTACCTTGAAGAAGACTTGATACACCTCCAACCTCACGGATAGGTGATCAAGTCTCAGTTATCTCTTTACCTACTACTCTATTTCTTCTCACTTTATTCACTAGCCCTTCTAACACTCCCACCACAGTCACTCTCAACAAGCTCAGGTTTGTGTTGGGTTTCTCTCTCTCTTTCTCCTTTTTTCCTCTTTTTTTTCTGTTTTCCCCTCCTTCTCCTATTCTTTCCCACTTTCTCCTATCATATGCCACTACTGGCTTCCAGGTCACTACACTCCGCTTGGGGCAAATCAACCCAAATAGCAGGAGGAACTCCAACCTGCCCTCAATGGGAGTGCTGTACACCACACATGGCAGCAGGTACAAACACCTAGATCACACTGCGCTGCTGATGAAACCTCCATCGGACCTCTAAGGTGATTTCGTCAACTAGGGCTATTCTGCCCAGCATCACAGGGTCCCTATATTAAAAGGGTACACAAACCTGCCATTGTGGGGCAGGGTCTAAACCCCTAGGCCCCACATTCAAGCAATCAGGATCAGGTATCTCTTCATCCTTTATTTCCTCTTCTCCTGCCTCTTTACCATCACAGCCAATCTTAGAGAACACAGTTGGGGTCCCCCCCCCCCGGTCTTTCTCTTTCTTCTCTTTTCTTTCTTTCCTCTCTCTTTATTTGTTCTCTTTGCTTCTCTCTCTGCTTGTATAATGCTCTCTCTTTTCCCTTTCATTCCTTTCACATGCCCGGCTGGTTCTGAGACCCCTACACTCTGCCTAGGACAACCCTGTCCTCCCAGTGGACAGCCTGACCCCTAAGACAGTGCTGCACACAGGACAAGTCACTGCTACACACAGCAAAGCACAAGGTCAGCTGTTTATTTTTTCATTTTTCTCTCCTTCTCTTTTTATTCTTTTCTTTCTTTGTGTTCTTCTTTCACTTTTTCTTCTTTTTCCTCTTTTTCTAGCTTTTCTCTCTTTCCTACCAGATCCTCAGAAGATTCAGTTCTCCTTTTTGTCTCTTTCAAATATTTCAGTTACCGTTTTCACTTTTATTTACTCTGTGTATTTTAGTTGTTGTGTGTGAGCAGGTGTCAGTTTACTTGGCATTGTTACTCCAGTCTGTATCTTCTTTTTTATTTTTCCTCTCCTTTTAATCTCTTTCCGGCCACAAGGCACTCCCCTCTGCCTAGGGAAACTCTGAAGGCCCAATGGGAGGAGCTCCCACCCACATTTATTGGCTTGGCAAGCATCTGGGGAATTCACACCGGTCCTCTTCTACACACCAAACAGCAGGGTATTCTCCATTACAAACAGTGGGGGGAATCCCCAGCCTAAATCCAGAGGCCCTACAATGACTTTGGGGGGGGGGGAACCTGAACACCACTGGTGGGGCTCCACCCTACTGCGGGAACATCCACCAAATTTCCAAGGCAATCTCTCTGTCTACAGTAATTCCCCTACCAGCTACAGAGCTCCCCACCAAGGAGGGCATACCCACACACCCTCCTCAGCACTCCAGTTGCAGAGGAAAGCACCACAGGCCAGCTGAGATGCTCCAAGAACTTAGAACTACTTAGAACTCAGCCAGGGAAGCAACACCCTCATGGACCCACAACAACCCTACCTGCGTCACATGAGAGGAATATCCAACACACATTCCAAATAACAGAATACTGGATGGCTAGGTTATGATTGAAGCCACAGGAAGATACAGCAATTGCCTAACCCCTCAGAACAGTTACAGGCAGGTAGTTCATAGAAGTATTCATACGAATCACCCAAGAGAGAGCCAAGTGTTCTTCGACTCAGTATGATGGCTCCAGGCTCCTCTAAAACAACATGTAAACAGCAACCCATTCTAAAACCTTCAATGAAAAAGCAGTAGAGACAGAAAACAATGCCGGAAGAAATCATGAACCTAACTATGGGCGTAGAAGAAGCAGATATTGACCTGCCACAAAAAGAAATTATCAAAATCTTGCTTGAACTTATAAAGGATATGAGGGAAGCAATGCTGAAAAAGATGAAATGATACCGGAGATAAAGGTGACACACCAAAGGGAAATACAAGAGTTAAGTGATGAAATAACAAAATCCAGTGACAATTTGACAGACTTTGCTAATAGTCGTGAGAAGGCAGAGAATCACACCAGTGACCTAGAGGATAACCAAGCAGACCTTAACAAACACGAAAATCAGTCAAATAAGACAATCAAATTAACTGAAGAAAACTTGAGAGTCATGTGGGTTGCCAAGGAAAGAAACAATATTAGAATAATTGGACTACCAGAACAAGACACAACAAAAAAATCAACAGCAAAAATAGCAAGGGAATTCTTAGAGGAAAACTTCCCCAGCTTAATAAATGAAAATCGGTAACCATTCAAGAGACTGAAAGAGCACAAGCCAGACTAAATCCCAAGAAGAAGTCACCAAGACACATACTTATCAAATTATCCAACTATGAAGAAAAGGAGAAGATCATAAAAGCAGCTAGAGAAAAGCAGTCACATATAAAGGTAACCCAGTAAGAGTATGCTCAGACCTATTATCAGAAACGATGAAGAAGAGGATGGAATGAAGTAACATATTCCAAAAATTGAAGGAAAACAATACAAACCAAAGAATACTTTACCCAGCCAAAGTATCTATTAATATCGATGGGGAAGTAAGAGTCTTCCCAGAAAACGTCAACCTCAAAGGATACATAAAAAGAAACCCAGACCTACAAAAGTTCCTTGCTGATCCAGTATTCCCAGAAGATCAGCACTCACCAAGGGCAAATAAGAGACCATCACATAGAACAACTCCACCTATACGGTGACAAAGAGGAATCAGCCACCAGGATAGCATCAGCTCAATAGTGGAAAGAAGACAAACATAAACCATACACACAACACACGTGGATAAGATAGGTACATAGGAAATTATCCAACACAAAAGGTACAAGATGAGATCACAAAGTACACAGATGGATATAATAACACTGAGTATCAATGTCCTGAACTCGGGTATTAAAAGGCAGAGGCTAACAGACTGACTCAGACAGCATAACCCATCAACCTGCTGCCTACAGGAGTCTCATCTCAAGCTTGCAGGCAAAAAGAGGGTGAGAATTAAAGGCTGGAGAAAAATATGCCAAGCAAATGGAAATTTAAAAAGCAGGGGTAGCGATCTTAATATCTGACCAAATTGACCTCAATATACAGGCCATAACAAGAGACGAGGAGGGGCACTATATAATGCTCAAGGGAACAATAGACCAAGAAACAGTGAGCATAATAAACATATATGCACCTAATGAGAGGCCTGTGAAATTCATGAAACAAACACAGCAAAAGATGAAAAAAGAGATTCCAGGTTCAACAATTATAGTCCATGACTTTAATACATCACTCTCTGAAAAAGACAAATCATTGGGAAAGAAACTCAACAGGGAGTGCTACAGATCTAAATAGCAAAATGGCATGACTTGATAGATATTTTCAGAGCTTTCTAGCCCCAGGCAAATAAATTCACATTCTTTTCAATCCCACATGGCACATATTCGAAAACAGACTACATGATGTGACACAAATTGAACATGAGTAAATTCAAGCGCAAAGAGGTTAAGGACATCTCTCTACAATCACCGCACCATAAAGCTGGAAATTAACAGAAAGACAGTGAAGAAAACAAGGGAAAACAATTGGAGGATGGATAATTTCCTATTGGAAAAGGAGTGTGTATTGACCCAGATTATAGATGGAATCAGGAAGTTTCTAGAAACCAATGAGAATGAAAACACAGTGTACCGACACCTGTGAGATACAGCAAAGGCATTTATCAGAGGAAAGCTGATTGCAATAAATGCACACATTAAAAATAGAGATACTTGTGGATGATATGCTGACATAAAACTTACACCAATTAGAGGAGTATCAACAGAACAACCCTACTAATAGCAAGAGGGTAGTTATTATAAAAATCAGAGCCAAGATACAAGAGGGGAAAAACAAGAAAACTATGAAAAAAATTAATGCCGCTAAAAGTTGGTTCTTTGAAAGAATAAAAAATTGACAGACCTCTGTCAAGCTTAACCAAAGAAAGGAAGGAACAAATGGAATTTGCAAGTATGAGGGATGAAACAGGGGACATTACAATGGACCCTAATGAAATCAAAACGATAATTACACCGTATTATGAAAGTCTGTACTCTAACAAATTCAGCAATTTGGTAACACAATCCTTCCCAAGACTATCCAAGATGGGATGTCAAGAACCTGAACAGACCCATAACAATGGAAGAAATCGACAAGGTAATCAAGGAATTACCAACCAAAAAATCCCCTCCACCAGATGACTTCACAGAATTCTACCAAACATTCAGGCAAGAACTGACACCAATCCTATACAAAATCTTCCAGAACATAGAAAAAGACGGAAAACTCCCAAACTCTTTCTTAGAAGCTCGTGCAACTCTGATACCTAAAGCGGGAAAAGATGCCACAAGAATCGAGTACTATAGAACAATATCCCTAATGAACATTGATGCATAAATCCTTAACAAAATACTACCAATAGAATACAAAAGCATATTTAAAAATAACTCACCGTGACCAAGTGGGATTCATACCAGAGATGCAGTGATGGTTCAACATATGAAAGACCATCAGCATTATTCAACACAGTGGCATGAAAAATGACAAGAATCCCATGATAATATCGATAGATGCAGAAAAAGCATTCGACAACATCCAACACGCATTCCTGTTTAAGACACTCAAGAAGGTAGGAATAGAAGGAAATTTCCTCAATATTATACAAGCCAGATATGAAAAACCAATAGCCAACGTGGTAGTTAATGGAGAAAAGATGAAAAAATTCCACTGAAAAAGGGGACGAGACAAGAATGACATTGTCCCCACTATTATTTAACATCTTACTGGAGGTCCTAGCTAACAAGACAAAGGTAAGATATTAACGGTATCCACCTGGGGAAGGAAGAGGTGAAATAATCATTATTCACACATGATATGATTGTATATATCAAAGATCCCTTAAATTCCACAAGCGGAGTGTTCAAAGAAATAGAGAAATATGACAGAGTGGCAAGATACGTAATCAAACTGAAGCCTATTGGACTGCTTTACACATCAGACAAGATCACAGAAGAGACAATTAAAAGGCAATACCCTTTACAATATCCAAGCACAAATGGAAATACCTAGGGATATACCTGACTAAAATAACGAAAGATTTGTGTGAGGGATATAATAAAACACTGCTACAAGACATCAAGAGCGACTTCAACAAATGGAAGGATGTCCCATGCTCATAGATTGGCAGATACAATATAGTAAAGATGTCAGTGCTGTCCAAGGTACTATGTAAGTTCAATGCTATCCCGATACCAATACCACCATCCTTCTTCAAAGAACTGGAAATACAGATTATTAATTTCATATGGAGGGGGAAGAAACCCAAAATTAGTAGAGAACTCCTCAAGAAGGACAAAGTGGGAGGGTTTGTTCTATCTGACTTTAGCACATATTGTATGCCCACAGTAGTCAAAACTGTGGTACTGGTATCCAACAGATATTCAGAACAATGGAAAAGAGCTGAAGACCCATAAATAAAAACATCAGCATACAGGTAACTAATTTTTTTATAAGGGTCCAAAAATAGTAAATGAAAAGCAGATGCCATCTTTAATAAATGGTGCTGTAAAAAATAGATATCTACCTGCCAAAAAATGAAGCAAGATCCTTACCTCACTCCTACACAAGAATAAACTCAAGGTGCATCACAGACCTTGAGATAAAACCCCAAACATTGGGGCCATTAATGAGGGAATTGGGGCAAACCTGAGAACCTTGGCACATGAAACACATAGGCTATCAGAAATAGGGAAGGATACAAATAAAGAGGAGTCACAAATAGAAAAGTGTGACATACTGAAGATATGACACCTGTGTAAATCAAAAGAGATTAATACAATAGTCCACCGACTGGGAAAACGTCTTTAGCAATGACACATTAGAAAACGGCCTTGCTGGCTCCACTATGAGAAATGATGCCCCTCAGTGACTAAGGGCGATACAGGGGACAGCACCGGAGACACAGTGTGGGAATTGCACCTGACCTGATCCCACCACACCGAGGCAAAGCACTGGGGGAGTGCAGCAGAACAGCAAGGGAATGGAGTGGCAAGGTCCCCAGGGAATGCTGAAAGTGGACTTTGGGTCCAGGGCGTGGTGCCCCAATAGACTGGACTGAAAACACTCCTAAGGGCCAACAAATGATCCTTGAACAAACTACAAGCTTTTCTTTTGTGAAGTGTTTTGTTTTGTTCTTTTTCAGTGGTTTGTTTTTGTTGTTTCGTTGTCTGGTTGTATACTGTTGCTTTGTTTTCCCCTGTCTTGTTTTTGTGCATGTTAGTGTCTCCACAGATCTGTCTGAATAGGACAGGCTGGATGAAATATCTGGAGGAAAAACAACGGGACCGACAGTTCTGGGGGGACTTGGGGTGTGGGGGTGTGTGGGGGGGGGTAAGGAACTAGTGTTAAAAAACACAGGGACAAGGGAACAACATGGGACCCAAAATGGTAGAGAGGGGGGAGTGGCAGGCCTGGTGGGGAATGATCAAGGGTAAGGTTGCGTAGAGAAGAGGTATAGCTGTAGCCCAGGTGGTGACGGAGCATGGTAGTAGGGCAAGAGGAAAGTCAAGGGAGATGGAGGAAAGAGCTAGGAGTCAAAGGGCATTTATGGAGGTCAAGACAAAGACATGTACATGCAAATATATATAGGAGGATGGGGAAATAAATCTATGTGTCTATATTTATAGGTTAAGTATTAAGGTGGTGGGGGACCTTGGGCCTCTACACAAACACTCCCTGAATGCATGAATACTTTTTTAAATTAAATTGGAACTCTATGATGCTCACTCTCCCGACACAACTGCTGAAGCCAAAGTGGGTGAACAAGTAAATGTGGTGAAGAAAGCTGATGGTGCCCGGCTATCAAAAGAGATAGTGACTGGGGTCTTAAAGGCTTGAAGATAAACAAGCGGCCATCTTGCTCAGAAGCAACAAAGCCCACATGGAAGAACACACCAGCCTGTGTGATGGAGTGGTCCCGAAGGGATCAATTATCAGGCATCAAAGAACAAAAAAATCATATCATTGACTGCATACCTCCATGATAGGATCGCTGAAGACAAATGGGTGCATAAGCAAATGTGGTGAAGAAAGCTGATGTTGCCCGGCTATCAAAAGAGATAGTGTGGGGGTCTTAAAGGCTTTAAGGTGAACAAGCGGCCATCTAGCTCCGAAGCAAAAAAGCCCACATGGAAGAAGCACGCCAGCCAGTGCGATCACGAGGTGCCAAAGGGACCAGGTATAAGGCATCATGATGTGTGTGTGTGTGTGTGTGTGTGTGTGTGTGTGTGTGTGTGTGTGTACCATATTGAATGAAGGGGGAAGTGCAGAGTGGAGACCCAAGGCCCAAGTGTCGGCCACTGGAGATCCCCTCATAGAGGGGTTTAGGAGAGGAGATGGCTCAGTCAGGGTGTGAGGTAGTACCAATGAAGAACACAGCTTTCCCCCAGATCCTGGATGCTTCCTCCCCCCAACTACCTTGATCCGAATTCTACCTTGCAGGACTGGATAGGGCAGAGGATGTACACTGGTGCATATGGGGGCACAGGGAATCCAGGGTGGATGATACCTTCAGGACCAAGGGTGTGAGGGGCGATGCTGGGAGAGTGGAGGGTGAGTGGGTTGGAAAGGGGGAACTGATCACAAGCATCCACATGAGACCTCCTCCCTGGGAGATGGACGGCAGAGAAGGGGGGGGGGGAGACTCCGGATAGGGCAAGATATGACAAAATAACAATGTATAAATTACCAAGGGCACATGAGGGAGGGGGCAGTGGGGAGGGAGGGGGAAAAAAGAGGACCTGTAGCAAAGGGCTTAAGTGGAGAGCAAATGCTTTGAGAATGATTGGGGCAGGGAATGTATGGATGTGCTTTATACAATTGATGTATGTATATGTATGGATTGTGGTAAGAGTTGTATGAGTCCCTAATAAAATGTAAAAAAAGAAAAAAAAAGAAAACGGCCTTGTTACTAAAATCTGTAATACTTTGTAAGCTTTCAATAAGAGAAAAACTAATAGTCCACTGAGGATATGGAAAAAGGACCTGAAGAGAATTTTCACAGAGTTTGAAATCCAGATGGCAAATAAACATATGAGAAAATGTTCCTGATCATTAGCCATAAGAGAAATGCAAATCAAAACAACTATGAGATACCACATAACACCCTCAAAGATCGCCTTCAGTCTCTTCTACTTGAAGCTGAACTTGCATGTGAGCAATTGATACTCTGTTCCACAACCAGCAACTGGCCTGATTTTAGCTGCTGATATTGACTGTTTCTTTTTCTCTTCTCAAAGATGCAATCAATTTTATTTCTGTATATTTCATCTGAAGAAGTCCATATATTTTCCCATTTGACTACTGCTTCAGATCTTAAAAATAGATTAAAGTGGTTATGCTTGTGGGATAAATTAACACTGCCATGATCTGTAGAGGATTAGTTTATGACACGCTGTACATTTCTGGGAAAAAAAAGAAATCTATATATATATATTTACCGTTTATTTTGTTGTAAAGTGGTAATTGTATCAGAAGAGCTCCAAGTTCATTTATATTACTAAGACGATCTTATCCAACTCCTATTCCTCTTTGTTTTTAACCATTGCATACCTATTTCCAGTCTTTATCAAGGCATCTTGATTGGGGGCTTTTCCCTAATCCACAAAGTTACTGTTGTCAGTTTGATTCCGTAGAGAGTCCTCAAAGAACACAGTACTCAAGGCAACCCATTTTCCCAATTAAGTGGAGCTGTTGAAAACATGTTTTTTCCTTGGCTATGTCTCAGGTGTGGAGCCCTAGGGCAGGAGGGGTCCTATGGGTCATTACCTACAGAATTGTCCAGTTGGGGCCGGCCTGAGGCAGTGAGGGGAAGAGCAGAGCAGAGCCACTGTAGTCCAGGTGGTATCCAGGGAAGACCACTATATATGTATATATGGAGCTCCTCCTTGCCGCCAGCACTCCCGTCTTGTCGCAACTCCGTCTTGTCTTGTTGCAACTCCCTTGTTCTCTCCAGAGCCTGCTGAGACAGAGAGCAATCTCACACACCATCTGTGCCCTGCATAGATGCCGCTTTTCCAGCAGAAGGCTGACTCTTCAAGTCTCCTGATTCTGCTCTTCATTTTTTATGGATGTGTGTCCCTACCTCTGCTGTGTGAGTCACAGCCAGGATGTTCTCTTTGCTCTTTCTTTCTCTGTCCTGCCTGCTTCCAACTGCAGTGCTCACAATGAGTCTTTCTGAATGCTATGTTTCCATGCAGCCCAGTGTCTACAGGGATGCGGACTTGGTGCTCGGAGGATTTTTTCCGCTCTACACGCTGGCACATGAATCAGAGCTACATTGGAAATTTTTCATGATCCATTCAAGAGAAGATATAAAATATGACTGGTAAGTCGTGTGTGTGTGTGTGTGTGTGTGTGTGTGTGTGTGTGTGTGTGTGTGTAGATGAAAGATGGAGGGAGAGAAAAAGAAAGAGAAAGAGAGAAAGAGTGGGTGAGATAGAGAGATATATAGAGAGAGATTGAAAGAGAGACAGAGAAAGTGAGAGAAAGACAGAAAGAGAAAATAAATAGTGACTTTCCCTTGAAGGAAGACAGTACATGTCCCTTTCTTTCCCTTGATTGTAGGCTGCCTTTAAATCTGCTCTGAATCATGGTGACCTTTGGTGCAGCAGAATAAAACTCTACCTAGACCTGCACCATCTTCATGGTCATTACTAGGTCTGTGCCCATTGTTTTAGTCACTGTCTCAGCCAAGGGGGTTTCTCTTGTGAGTGAAAAGGGCAATAAACCCTTTTTACTTTCTACTGCCTTGCACTAATAGGGATTAGTGATTTTCTTCCAGAAGGCTTATGTTGCCATAGTCTATGGAAAATGTCTTAAGATCTCCCTGGCCAAACCCAAAATCATTGACTCCAGTCAATAGTGATACCAGGTGGCCCAGTGTGTTATAGCACACAACTGAGCTCTTGAAGGTTCTCTTAGTGGTGTTTTCTGCAGAAGCTTATTACTAGACCTTTCTGAAAGGAAACAGTTGGGTTAGTTTGAAACTTAATGTTATTAAGTTGCCAAATTAGACTATTTATGCCACCAAGGGCGGACGCTTCCATAGGAGGGACCCAAAATTCATCTATTCCTGACGCAGGATGTGGAAGATAATAGACATTTTTATTTAAGACATCAGGTTGGGATTTAGTGCTGAAGGAAAGTCTCATGAAAAAATATAGCTTCCAAATGGAAGTCATGTTTTAATTTCTCTTGTTGAGAGAACAGTCATTAAAGTCCCTTCTCAGAAAGATCACTGCATCTGTCTCACCAATTAGCTCTTAATATCCCTTTGAGCATTGTCAGAAATTAAAAAGCATAAGGAAGGATAGCTCATAATGTCCACTGAACACGCTCCTCTGGATGCCTACAAACCATTGTCTCATTCATGGCAGAAAACGAATATGCTGGATAATGTTAGCATGAATAAAGAATATATTGGTCTCTTTCTGATGTAGTCTACTCTAGATACGAAGAATACTTAAAATTTTCCAAAGATTTAGAATTGTTCCCTTAGGACATAAGGGCAGAGTCTAGCTTTATTTTTTGAGAAGTGGTTTTTGTTTTTTTTTGCTCAAAGCAAATTTTAAATAAAGTTATGGAGAACAGATGTCATGTGACAGGTAGCTGGGAGTCATTCCAGGAAATTGTCAAACCCAAAGGGAAGATGTAGTTGCGCATAATGAGTGCCACAAAGCTGTATATATAGAACCTGGAATTGTTTATGGCCATATCCATTTTTACCCAGAAAAGTTTTGAGAATACAAATTGTTCTACCTCCAAGCTTTCCCCTTTGCTTTCCACCTCTGCATGGCTCCATTGAATACATCACAATGTTTTGCTTCATCTAACTGTACCTTTCCTTGGTCCTCACCTACTGTATGTTAAAGTCAGTCATGAATCAGAATTTGACATATGGTTACATGCATAAGTGTGTTATTTCATTTGAAGGGAAATTTGTAAACAGCCCTCCCCATGGAAGTAACTAACATCTTATCACCAATAACTCACTTTAAGAGATTAAACACTTCTCCCAATCTAGGTTGGTAGGCCTAGACGTTCTGGGGCTTGGGGAATATCATACACACAGCTTCAAATCTCAAATAGAAGTGGCATCAATTCATCTTCATGGAATTAGTTTTCTGAGCCAAAATGAACTTTATGCTCTCCGTGGCTTGGGATAGGCATTCTTTGGAGACATTATATGTTCAGGTCCATAACAACTCAATAAAGGAGTCACACTAATATTTTGACATTCAAGTACATATGAAAGTTAAATTGACACTAGACTTCTGTGTCATAAGTGCACAATACCAATAGGAAAGGGCTAGAATGTGTTATGGGAATTACCAAAGTATGCCACAAAGAAAGAGACAATTTCAACATGTTATTTGTAAAATTAATGCTGACAGATTGTTCAACACAGAATTTCTACACACCTTCACTCCGTAAACAGCATAATATCTGTGAAGCACAATAAAGGGAAGAATGTATGTGATTTGGAGTGTACAACTCGATTTCCTCCCTAACAGTTAATTCTTGTCCTTGCACAGGTTTAACTACAGAGGCTATAGTTATGTTCTGGCCTTTCTGTTTGCCATCGAGGAGATTAATAGGAGTCCCCACCTTCTACCCAACATATCCCTGGGTTTCCGGTTCTACAACGCTTACCCCAGGGATTTTAGCATCCTAAAGAGCGCCCTGGGATGGCTCTCAGAAGGTGAGCCCCCCATACCTAATTACACCTGCCAGAAACACACAAAGAGTATGGCTGTCATTGTCGCCCTCACCTCCATGTTCTCAATGCAGATTGGAGCACTGCTGGAGCTCTACAGGACACCACAGGTATGGTCATGGGGGTGGTGGTGAAGTTTTCCTTCTTTAGTGCGTTTCTCCTACGAATTAAGTAAAGAGCAAAGGGACACAACTCCTGGAGGTTGCTCCTGCATGCATTGGATTTGTCATTTTGGGTGGGAAACTGGGCAGGATGAATCAGCCAGTAATTATTGTTGCATTAGGACCTATGCCAAAATAGCTTCTAGAAATTCTGTTCCTCAATTGCTTCCCAAAGGTGGACACTATTCTGGAAGAGGTTTTCACAAAGCTTTGGAAAGAATTCCATGATGACATAATTAAGTTCTTCTATGGATTTTGGAAACTCACTTATTGTATTTTCAATTTTAAGCAATTATATCTAGACATGTGTTCATTGAATTCGGCCATCATCTCAGTTCCCTAGGGCAGCTCTAAAAAATCCTAAAATGGGAAGGATGGTTTTCAAGAAAAACATATTTATTTTCTCACAGTAGACACTAGAAGTTGAATTCAACACACTGACTTGAGAGACTGGTTGCCTCTGTCAGCATTGGGGGGGAATTCCTTTATTCTTTTCAACTTCTGTTCCTTAATTCTTTGGCAATCTTTAAATGACATCAGTATCCCTCCCACCTCCATTTATGTTTGCTTATATGTCTGTCTATGCTGTTCCTTATAGGACTCAAGAATGACCAAGTTGAGGACTACAGCCTACACATATGGCCTCATTAACTTAACAAAGGCTTTCTTATTTCCCAAAATGATTCAATCCACAGGTATTGGATGCAGGACTCTAACACAAATTGGGGGAATATATTTTTGCCCATATCAGACTAAACAGCTATGCTTTTAAAGTTCCTTAGAATTTAGGCTCCCAGGAAGCAGAATTTTTCATTTGTCTTTGTGCCTTACTATATATATGTGTCTTTGAAAATAATAAAATTGTATTTATTAATTTTTCTCCCACACCCTAAATTTCACTGTCCCTTCCATCAGTCCTCTGTAAATATGAAAGCCAGCTTCTTTTGTTGTAAAAACTATTGTCTGATTTTATAATAATTGTCTCCTAGTTTTCTGCTCTATTGGATTGGCTAACTTCTCTCAGCATGGTGTCTTACATATTTGTCTATGTCATTAGATGCTCGACAGTTTTATCATGATTCTTGAATGAAGCATATTATATTCCATTACATGCAGCTATTAAATATATTCATCCACTCATAGCCTGAATGGAGATTTGGTTATTTCTCGATTTTCTTGCTATTATGGACTATACTGTACATGTGTACACGTTCACATGTAATAACTGAACATGTGTACATGTTTTAGTAGTTTTCCCATTTTTTATTTAGTTCAAATACTAGAGAGAGAGAGACGAGCCTTTCTATTCCCATAAGGAGTTACTGTGTTGGGAATCCACAGAGGCAGTTCTAGGCTGTCCTACAAGTTTGTTGTGAGTCAGAGTTGACTGCATGGCTGTGAGTGTGGCTTTTGAGTAAGATTGCTTGGTCCTACAGTATGTCTATTTAAATTTGTTTGAGAAAGCTTCATACCATTTTCCACAGTGGTTGTGCAGTTTTACAGTCCAATGAGGAGTATGTAATTATTCCATATTTCCACATCCTCTCTTTGTTATTATTAGTAGTATTGTTTATTAATTTTGTTATCAGTGCCAGGTAGAGTGGTATCTAATACTGTTTTGATATGAATTTCTTAAGTGGCTTGTCATATGAAATTTTCCTTCATATATTTTTCTTGCAACCTTGATGCCAACTTTGGTGAATTGTTTGTTCAGGTCTTCTACCCATTTACAAATGATCTATTCACATCTTTTCCAATATTCATGTAGTTAGCATATTCATATCTATTCATTACTAATATTAATTTCCACCACTTGTCTGTCAGTGTGTTGTACTGTGGTGGCTTGTGTGTTGCTGTGATGCTGGACGGCATGTAGGTCAAATGCCGGCAAGGTCACTCCAAGTGAACAGATTTCAGTGGAGCTTCCAGATGGAGAACAGACAATGAATAAGACTTGATTTCTCACTTCAGAGGAAGAAACTGCTGAAAACCATATGCATAGGTTTGAAGCATTTTCATATAATGCAAGCCTAAACAAAGGAAGCAGAAAATTGCCGGACTTACTGCCAATAGATGAGCCCCTCAAGTCTGAGGTCACTCAAAATGTGACTGAAGAGGAGCTGATTTCATTGGGAAAGTCAACCATGTTGATGTGAGTTGGGAAAAGCTTACAGATGGGGAGCCTCAAGATCTTCATTTCCTGATGGAGCACAAATGAAGATAAGGAGAAAACAGCTGGACAAGTATTTTAAGGAATGTAAATTCAAATGTGTGAAGTATGAATTTAGGAAAATTCACAGTGGTCATACATGAAATGAAAGAACATTGATATCATCCTAGACATCAGTGAGCTGAAATGGACATCTGCCCTTTTAGATTAGTAAATCATTCAATGTACTATACCAGGATTAACACAATCAAGAGGAATCTCATGGCATTCATTGTCAGAAAGGATTTTGCTAAATCCATCACGAAGTATATTGCTACGGGTGAACAGATTATCTCTATCGGCCTTCAAGGAAATCCCATAAATAAGGTTATTATTTTAAATTTATATCAAACCCTGAAAAGCTAGTGATGAAGAAATTGAATAATTCTAAAAACCAATTCAGTCAGAAATTGATCAAACATGCAATCAAGAAACACTGATGGTGTTGTGATTGGAATGTCAAAGTTAGAAATAATAAGGAAGAAACAGTTGGGAGAATGTGGACTTTGTGACAGAAATGAAGCTAGAGAAAGAATTTTGCCAAACCAAGGGCTTGTTCATAGCAAATACCATTTTCCACAACATAGAAGGTAACTAAAGGCATGAATTTCTCAAGATGAAATACACAGAAACAAAATTGACTACATATGTGGGAACACACGATGGAGAAGCTCAATATTAGCATCTAAAACCAGACCAGGGGTCAAATGTGCAACAGACCGTCAATTGCTCCTATGTAAGTTCAGGTTAAAACTGAAGGAAATTAAAGCAAGCTCACGAGAGTCACACAACCACCTTGTGTTTATTCCATCTGCATTTCAAGTACAGACTAAATGCATTATACACTAATGACAGGAGACCTGATGTGCACATCAAGAACATCATTTGTGAGGAAAGTAAAAGGTCTTTAAAAAACTGGGAGAAAGAAACGATCAAGGGGATGTCAGAAGAGACTCTGAAACTTGCTCTTAATCATAGAGCAGTGAATGCTAATGGAAAGCAGGATGAAGTTATGGAGCTGAATAGAAAATGTCAAAGGGCATCTCAATAAGACACAAGCAAATATTATAACAAAATATACAGGGACCCAGAATTAGAAAGCCAAAAGGAAAGAACACTCTGCAGATCTGAAACTGAAAGAGCTCAAGAGAACTTCAATGTTTGAATTCCCATTTTAAAAGATTGTATAGGCAAACTATTAAAAATTGCCCGAAGTATTAAGGGAAGAGAGAAAGAATACACAAGAGTCACTATACCAAAAAGAACTGCCGTATATACTCGAGTATAAGACGAGTTTTTCAGCACATTTTAATGCAGTTTTGGGGGTAAAATTATGTGCCTCACAAGATGTTCAGGTTGGTTTATACTTGAGTATATACAGTAGTTTACATCCACTATTTCAGGAGGTAGCATATGTAAGAACCAATGGTGCTGAAGGAAGAAGTTCAAACTGCACTGAATGCATTCGCCAAAAACAAGGCTCCAGGAATTGACAGATACACACTGAAATGTTTCAGAAAGCTGGAGAAGCTCTGGAAGCACTTGTTTATGTGTATTCTAGGAAATTTGGAAGATCGCTCCTTGGCCAACTGAGTGAAAGAGATCCACCTTCGTGGCCATTACAAAGAAAGGTGAGCCAACATAATGCTTAAACTATAAAGAGGAAGGCTGTAGGCGAGGAGGATTGACACAGTGGCTGCATCAGTGAGCTCAAGTATGGGGACCACTGTGGGGCTAGATCAGGACTGTGCAGTGCCTCTTTCTGTTGTGCATCGGCTCACTTTGGGTTGAGGCCATCGCAGTGACAACTCACATTCATGCCATCCTCCCAAAGATGTTTGTCTGTTTCTTCTTCAGGCATTGCCCTTCCCGATAGGTGTCTGAGAGTTGCCCTTTATATGACAGGTTATTGCCAGAAGCTGTTCCCAGTCGGGGGGTGCCTTTTTGACCCTTTGATGCAGTCTTCAGTGAACACAGATGCCATATTGTAGAAAGTCCCAGCTCTCGAACTATCTTCTGATCTTTGGTTATTTTTTGAGCGGGAGAGTGGGGGTTATATTTGCTGGTATACTGATGCCTTGGCTTTGGGCTTTTAAGTTTGTCCCAATATTTCTTTTTAATCATCTTATTGGCACTCGTACAATTCTTATCACAATCCATACATCCATCCATTGGGTCAAGAACATATGTACATTTGTTGCCATCATCATTCTCAAAACATTTGCCTCCTACTGGAGCTCTTAATATCTGCTGCTTATTTCCCCCCTCTGTTCCCACTCCCCCTTTATCGTTCATATATTATTATTATTTTGTCATATATTACACTGTCTTATGTCTCCCCCTACCTTCTTCTCTGCTTTCCCTCCCCCAGGGAGGAGGCTATATGTAGATTCCTGTAATCACTTCCCACTTTCTACCCCTCATTCTCTCCACCCTCCCAGGCATCACCACTCTCATCACTGGTTTTGGAGGAGTCATCTGTCCTGGATTCCCTGTGGTTCCAGTTACTGTCTGTACCAATTTACATACTCTGGTACATTGGTGATCTTACATTTCTGGAGTTCCATTTACATCTTTAATCAATGTTTCACTTGTTTTTAGATATAGTGTGAGAGATGGCTCTGGTTTCTTTCTTTCTTTCTTTGCTAATGGAAATCCTATTTTGCTACTAGCCTTTTAGAAGAAATAACTCTTCTCCATTTAATGTGGTTTGGCCCTTTATAAAGCCTGTAAGTGCTTCTTTGTCTATCATTGTGCCAGTATCAGGGTGTTTTGACTACTGCGACTTTTAATAAGTTTTGAAGACAGCAGATGAGCGCCTTCCTCCTTTATTCATCTTCTTTAATAGTGATGTGCTTCAATGCTCTGGTTTCTCTTCAAATTGTATAAATCTCTCACCTTTTACTAGTGATGTGCTTCTCCGGATTTTCATTCATTTCTATATAAATTTGGTGATTAATCTTTCCATATCTATGAAGAATAATCCCTTGATCTGGAAAGCAATTGCATTGTGTTTCTAGATTACTTTAAGCAGTATCCACATTTTCACAATATTTAGTTATTTAGTTCATCTATCCATGAACATGGAACATTTTTACATTTAAATAGATCTCTTCTTGCTTCTTATAGTAGTGCTGCATATTTTTGAAATAAAAGTCTTGTTTCTCTGATTGGATTTATTGCTCAGTATCTTATCTTTTTGGATGCCTATTTTGAGGGTTTGATTAATTTCCTTTTCATAGTCTCTTCTGTAGTATCCAGGAGTCCTGTTGATTTTGCTATATTGATAATCGATTCTTCCAGATTGCCAAACTTTACATAGTAACAGCAATAGTTTTGTCAAATCTTTGGGGTTTGCTACATACAGAACCATATCATCTGTAAACAGAGAGAGTTTTGCTTCGTTGCTACTCTGAATATCTTTTTTTCCCCTTTTAATCTACAAGCTCTGAGTAAGTCTTCAATAAGAGTGGTAATATTTTCCCTAAGATCACTGAAGACAAAATGGGCGCATAAGCAAATGTGGTGAAGACAGTGAATGGTGCCCGGCTATTAAAAGATATAGAGTTTGGTGTCTTAAAGGCTTCAAGTTAAAAATGTGTCCATCTAGCAGGGATGCAACAAATCCCACATGGAAGAAGCACACCAGCCTGTGCGATCATGAGCTGTCTATGTGAACAGGTATCAGAAGTTTAAAAAACAAGCAAAACAACAACCATTTAAATAGAAGTGAGGAGCATGGACAAAGTGGAGGCCCCAATTTCCCCTGAAGGTTAATTGGACAGTCCCTCACAGAAGGGCTACAGAGAAAGGATATTAAGTCCAGGATGCATTATAACACTGAGGAAATGCACAACTATAGTCTAGTTCTTTAATGTCCCCTCACTATTATGGTTCTTGTATTACCTCATTAGCCTAGTTAGACATGGGTATGCTCATATGTATAATTAAGAATTGTTTGATGCATGAAAGTCAAGGTAGATAACACTTCCAAAGTAATGATAGGAGTAATGATTCCCTGAGGGTCTATTATAAGGTTATTGTGTAATTTTCATTTTTTCATTGTTCCCTGTTTTGTCAGATTGCTCTTGCAATGTTTTCAATTTTTACTTGTGTTGTTTTCTTTTTTGTAGATCTCTCAATCTTTTCATCCATTGTTGAAAGCTGCTGAACATCATTGTTTTAAACTTCTTCATGGTTGATTTGAATGCTAATCAATCCCCAGAACGAGTCTTTGAATCTGTGCTTGGGCCACTTCCTTGTGTATGCTATCTTTCTGTGTGTGTGTTCGTGTGTGTGTGTGTGTGTGTGTGTGTGTGCGTGATCTTATTTCTAATTTTTTGAAATTACCTACTCTTTATAACATGTATTTTTGGGGGTGTTTAGGGGTTTCTCTTGGTTGATTCGGTGGTGTTGGACTTGATAATATTCTCTGACAGGTAGTTGTAACTTTTGAAAATATTTGGGGATAGCTGGCTCATCTGTTAATACCCAATTCCAAGAAAAGATTGATGATGAATAACAACAAAAAAGCAAGAACACAAAGACTCACACAGAGAATAGAATCAAAAAGAGACATACTCAAAGTTGAAAAAGAAAAACCATCAATAACTACAGAAATCAAACAGAAAAACTCTGGAAAACACCACATCTTCTAAAACTGGAGCTGGCTGGCACTTTTTGTTAGGGCCTTAGTGCTCAAGTCATTGGAGATTTTAGGCCAGTGACAGAAGTAGCCTCCTCTCCAGATACAATGCTAAGAGGAAGAAAACCAACGCAAGAAAACCCCAGTCCCTTCTCTTGCCCTCAATATGCTTTTGTCCCACTGCAGGTTTGGGAGTTTTGTCTTTGTTTCAACTGAATGTGAAAGCTGAGCTGAATGCCATATTGCAGTGCCCATAGCTGCCAACAAACAAAGATGTAGCCAGGGGAAGAGGTTAGTCAGTGAATTTCAGCCTCTCATTCTCTAAATCCCTCTATGTACTCCCATCAGTTCTTCCCTCCCTCCGTGTGCACTTGCCTCCCAGATACATAAACATACAGCTGTCCTCTGTGGGATTAGAGGAGTTCTCAAGTGGTACCTGTTTAAATGACTCCTATGGGGAGCAAGGCAATGGTGAAAACTCTCGCCCAGCCCCTGATTGCAGGCTTCTGTGCAGTAGAAGGGGCTGGTTGGGAGAGTTAGCCCACTGAGAATTTTCCACCTTTCTGTTTCCTTGCATGGGATTCTCCCTTCAATTTCTGAGTGGGTGTCTAGCCAGTCACCTCTTTTATCTGTAAAATTGAGAATTCTGTGTTTAACTGCTCCTTCTTCTCCTCCTCCTGCTCCTCACTATCTCTCTTTTTGCTTGCTGTGAGGCCTGGATATAGAGCATTTGCCTAAGCTGCATGCTTTAACTTCAGAACTTAAAATTCTTCACAAATATTAACATACATAGTCCTTATATTTAGAAAATAAAAGGATGCAAGCTTGCACCATTAGAAGATGTGAGAACTAAAGTGAACTGAGGTTATTGAACATGCCCCAAATCAGTTAACAACTCACCACAAAGTCAAGAATTGAAATTAGTTTATCTGACTCTCATTACTCCTTGGACCCATTGTGCTATTTTTGAGATGTAAATGGTAGCTAAAGGAGCTCAGTGAGGCGCTGGTTCAGCACCAGCAGGTGGATCTCACAGCTGCTACATCAGAGAAAGACTGGGAGATCTGCTCCTGGCAACCCCGAGGAGGTTTCACTCTGTCCTGCTGGGTCACTGTGAGTCAGAATCCACTCAAAGGCACCTTAGCACAACACCTGTTCATGTGAAATCTCTGCTCACTCTGCTTCCAAAAGGTCTCAACCATGAAAAGCCTGCGGAGTGCTGCTCCGCTGTGCACACTGGGGGTCTGATCATGCTCTCTGCAATTATCTTTAAACTTGGCTTTGAAGAACCCATACAGAACATTTCTTCTCTTTTTTCATTCAGATCTTCTGTGGCACTTTTAATCCTTTGTTGAGAAATAAGGACCAGTTTTCCTCACTCTATCAGATGGCCTCCAGCAACATGTATCTGGCTTCCGGGATGGTCTCCTTATTGATCCATTTTGAATGGACCTGGGTCAGTACTTTAGTGTCAGATGATGCAAAAGGTGAGCGGTTTCTTTGGGACCTTAGAAAAGAAATGGCCATGAAAGGTGTCTGCCCAGCACTTATGGAAAAGATTTCTGTGACAGAAAGGGTGAATGGACCGGAAGATTTGACCTTCATTCTCAGAATATTAGACTCATCTGCAAATGTGGTCATTGTTTATGGTGATGGAATTACATTAATTGTTCTGATATCAGTAGGAAACCATCTTCTAACAACCTACAAGGTATGGATCACTACATTCCAGTGGGAAGAGTTTGACTTATCACTTAGCCTCTTCTTAAATACTTTCCATGGGGCTCTTTCCTTTGTACCCCAGAGTTCAGAGATACCTGGTTTCAAGCACTTTGTCAGGACAGTGAATCCCTCCAACTACCCAGAAGACTTTTTCCTGGAAAACTTATGGCTCTACAGTTTCAACTGCTCCTTTTCAGGAACTGTATGTGGGGAAAATTTTGAGTGTCCTCGCAATGCTTCCTTGGCATCTCTACCTAAGGCTTTTATGGACATTAAAAAGATGAAATCCATTAAGTATATCTATGACACTGTACATCTGGTGGCACAAGCTCTCCATGAAATGATATTTATGGGAGGAGAAGAAACAGTGTCCCTGATGGAAGCCAAATTCCCTGTCTTTCTCCCCTGGCAGGTAATGCTTGTTCTTACATTTGGTTTACCTTACTGATTTATTTGCTTCTGAAATTTAATGTATTAATTATAAAAATATGATCAGGCATTTAATAGCTAACTTAATCTTGGAGAATAGGGTAGGACTCACACTTCCTAAGGTAATAAAACACACTAATTTCAAACCTACCTAACATTTCAAAACATACTAAAAACTATAGTAATTAAAACATTAGTGGCTCAAAAATAGGAAGAAAAAAAAAAGGTCAGCTCTGCCAATAAAGATTTAGAAATGAGTCTCTGTATAGGATTGTTTGATTCTGAATGGACTTCATGGTAGTGGGTTTGCTTTCTGTTTTGTTCTATTTTTTGGGGGGGGCAGATACTGGTATATTGATGCACATATGTACCAATGAAGTAGAGTTGAAACTCCACAAATAAATGCCTATATCGATGGTCAACTAATTTTTGACAACACATCCCTTTTTGCATTTGAAGAAGCTCTCCATGAGCCCGAAAGAAAATCAATGGTCAAGCTTTTGGGCCATCCCCAAAATAGTCATCAGGAATATGTTCTAGGAGCTAGTTTAAACTGAATAATAATCTCTGGTGCACATGTGGCAGAAAGGATTTGATTTGTTCTAGCTTACCAGCCTAGATTGTGGTGGTTGAATATCAACCACAGATATCATAACAAAAAACCCAGGGACAAGGAAACAATAAGAGATCTAAATTTGCCTGGTTGGATTCAATGGAGTACCATGTAATTGAAAGGAAGTATAGAAAGCAAAAATGAAGGGTGAATATGATGGTGGGACTTGAGGAAAGTACAAGGAAATAGAGGAAAGAACTAGTTGGCAAATAGTCGTTTACATAGGTCTAAATACGGGTCCGTACATATGTAAACATATTTATATAAAGATAGGGAAATAGATCTATGTGCATTTGCTTATGTGTTAAGTATTAAGGCAGAATACAGACATTGGGCCTCTACTCAAGTACTCCCTGAATGCAAGAACACTGTGTTCGAATAACCTGGCATGCTGTCATGCTTACCTTCCTGACACAATTGCTGAAGACAGGATGGCTGCATAAACAAATATGGTGAAGAAAGCTGATGGTGCCCAGCTTTCAGAATATATAATTTCTGGGGTCTTAAAGCTTGAAGCTAAGCAAGCGGCCATCTATCAGTGAAGAAAAAAAACCCACATGAAAGAAGGACACCAACCCATGTGATCACAAGGTGGCCTTGTATTAGGCACTAGGAGACCCAAAACAAACAACCATTTTGATGAGAATTAAGGGGGATTGAATGGAGACCCAAAGTCCATCTTTAGACAATTGAACACACCCTCTTCAAAGAGTCACAAGGAAGGGATGAGTCAGTCAGGGTGCAGGAGAGCACCAGTGAAACACCCAACATTCTTCTAGTTCTCTAAAGTTTCCCTCCCACCCACTCTCATGACCCCAGTTCTAAACAAACCGGCCCATCCCTTTTCTTGAGCTAAGAGCCTCGTCAGCGTCTGCTCTGACAAAGTGGGCATATTACAGTCAGAGAGCTTGGGAGTTAGAGGAGCGATGTCACCAGGAGGGAGGAGAATATTCCTACTTCTTTCGAAAGCCATAAGAGTGTTTTCTGTGAACCCAGAATGTGAATGACACAAACCAACAAGAACCAACCTTTATTTCTTCAAATAGACTTTTCTAGCAGTAAGGCAATGATCAAAGCTTCTGCTGCGTTGATGAGGAGGCAACTGAGGCAAAAGGGGCAATTTCTCAAAGTCCAACCCTCCAAGTTCTTTTCATTGCTTCAAAATCCAGTATGCTACTAATAGCTTGATTAACTAGTGTTTACAAAAATAGTCTAGAGTGCTTTCTTTGTTTTTACATAGCTCTCCTTATTCAAGAAAGAACTCGTTAGTAATATTTGCATTGATGCTGTATGTTCTGAACTTAGATTTGTGTAAGAGATGGGTAAGTGCAAAACCAAAGAAATGTTCTACTTAGGGATAGTGGCTGGAACAAATTGACCATAGCGATGGGTACGCATGTGGGTGGCAGGCCCTATGAGATGATGAACCTGTGGACTCCCTTACCCAGGAAAATGCATATATTGCACATAGTCCTCCCCCAAGTTTTTAATGTTGCAGTGATTCACGGGTCCCCTGATGATTCTCTACTAAAGATACTACAGGGTACCTACCTTTTTTCCCCTGAAAAGTCCATAAAAATATTTCAAAGGCATCAAAATAACTTCTATTTTAAGCCGTTATTTAACTTTTTGGAAAATGAGAGGCGGGTTGTATCTGGGCTAGACGCTGATAATTTTAATTTAAAAGGTCTGTTTAAAAAGAGGAAATAGACCTATATACATATATTTATAGATTCAGTAGTCGGGTCTCAGGTGGACACTGGGCCTCCTCACACACACTTCCTCAATACAATAGCACCTCACCCAGCTAAACGGTCATTCCATGATACCCACCATCCCGACATGATCACTAGAGACAGACGTGTGTATAAACAAACGTGGTGAAGAAAACTGATGGTGCTCGGCTATCAAAAAGATATAGCTTCTGGGGTCGTAAAGGCTTGAAGGCAAACAAGCGGCCATCTAATTCAGAAGCAACAAAACCCACAGAGGAGAAGCACACAGCCTAAGAGAATACAAGGTGTTGAATGGACCAGGTAGCCGACACCAAGGAACAAAACCAACGTTGTGTGATCACCTTCCTCACATAAACACTCAAGACGAATGTGTGCATAAACAAGTGTGGTGAAGAAGGCGGGTGGTGCCCGGCTATTGAGAGATATAGAGTCTGGGGACTTAAAGGCTTGAAAGTAAACAAGCCGCCATCTTGCTGAGAAGCAACAAAGCCCTCATGGAAGCAGCACACCAACATGTGTGATTGTGAAGGGCAGAGGGGACCAGGTTTCAAACAACAAAGGCGGGAGGGAGGGGAATCACATCACCGTGAATGAGGGGGTGTGCGTGATGGGAACCCAATGCCCATCTGTAGACAGCTGGACATCCCTTGCAGAGGGGTAGTGGGGAGGAGATGAGTCACTCAGGGTTCAGTGTAGCAACAATGAAACTCAAAACCTTCCTTCCTCTAGATCTTGAACGCTTCCTCCCCTCCCAATTATAAGGATCCCAATTCTACCTTGTGGACCTGGTTAGACCAGAGGATGCACAGTGGTGCAGTAGGGATCTGGAAACACAGGGAATCTCGGTCGGATGAACCCCTCAGGACCAGCGGTGAGAGTGGCAACACCGGAAGGGAAGGGGGTGTAGAAAGGGAGAACCTATCTTGGGGATCTATGTGTAACCTCCTCTCTGGTGGATGGGCAATCGGAAGGTGGGTGATGGGAGATGCCGGGCAGTGTAAGATAAGAGAAAATAATAATTTATAAACTATTAAGGGTTCAGGGGAGAGGGGGAGGCGGAGAGGGAGGGAGAGGGAAAAAAGGAAAACGAGCTGATTCCAGGAACTCAAGTGGAAGGCGAATTTTGAGAATGACGAGGGCAAGGAATGAATAAGGGTGCTTTACTCAATTGATGTATGTATGGATTGTGATGAGTTGTGTGAGCCCCCAAAAAAGATTTATTAAATTAAAAATAAAACAGAAAGGGGAATGTGACCAAAGGTTTTAAAATGTAATGTAAGGAATGGTTTTGGAGGATGGCATCTTTCTCTAAGAAGATTTTTCAACTTCTGAAATTCAAGTGAAAGAAGAGAAAATGAGAAATCGAACATTTCTGAAATGCTCTGACCCATATAGTATAGATAAAATGTTGTAACAAGCAGTACATTGCACTGTCAGCTCTCACTCACGTGTTGGGATTTTGAACTTACTGGTAGAATTCACTAACTGTTTAATGTCAGATTGTAAGGTATTAGGTGTGAAAGTACGAATACAGAATCTTAAAATGGAGCTAGCTTGGACACCCACCAGTGTCCAGGGTTAATGATATAACTACAATGAAAAAAATGTTGTTGTATTTGTTGCCAAAATTGGATGATCAGCTAGAGGTTGCTTAAATCCCCTTTAAGGGAAGCACTGTTTTACCGTGCACGCCAGTGACATGAGCGAAGCATAATTGCAGGACCGTGTCTTGGTTGGAGTGATATGCACCAATGCTGCTTGGTTTCACTCGACCTGGTTTGTTTCACTTAATTTGAATGTTATGAATGGAGAGAGATGTACATATTAAAGGAATGTTGCATTATATATAAATTAATTCTTAATCTATAAATGTAAAACTAATACAACTACAGAAATAGTTTTGCTCAAAAACATGTAACAAAAATAGCACAAATATTTGCCCTTGTTGAAGTTTATGTGATCTACACTGTTTAAAGAAATTCCATAAAGTATGTTTGTATTTTGTACCATTTCCTGGTCCAAAGAAAATATATGTAAATTTAGTTCTAATTTTAAGAATGTACATTTTTGTTTCCGAGTCTGATGAAGAAATTGCATTCACCCTGTGAATGGTTGCAGAGTGTATGTAAGATGTAAAAGTAGAAAGAATACCATTTGCAAATATGGTGCTAATAAATAAAAAGGCAATCGTGTAAAAAATTATTATATTGGAGCCTTATAAAGCTCTTATCAGAATCCATTCTTCCATGCATATGTCAAGCACATTTGTACATATGTTGCCATCTTCATTTTCAAAACATTTGCTTTTTACTTGAGCTTTTGGTATCAGCTACTCATTTTTTTCCCCTTACTCCCCAACATTCCCACCAGGCTTTGTTTAATGTCAAAGTTTCAAGTGCGTATGAGGTGATTTAAAATATCATCACTTGGATTAGTCACACCTTAGTCCTCAAGATTGTGTGTTTCATAAGAGTTGTATGAGTCCCTAATAAAATGTTAAAAAAAAGAAAAGAGGAGGAAAAAAAAGAAAATGATTAGGGCAAAGAATGTACAGATGTGCTTTATATAATTGATGTATGTATATGTATGGACTGTGATAAGAGTTGTATGAGCCCCTAATGAAATGTTTAAAAAAAAAAAAGATTGTGTGTTTCAAAACTTTAAAGAGGTTTTTTGTAGAAGATTGAAACAATGCAGGACAACCTTTTTCTCTTGGGTGCTGCTGAAACCTATCCGCCTTGGTGACCCTGCTGGCATTTGAAATACTGATGGCATATCGCTTCTAGCATCACAGCAACACACAAGCCACCACATTATGAAAAACTGACAGGCAGCTGGTGGAGAAACTTCATACAGCATCTCAAATGTGTTATACTTAGGGTTAGCATGCCTCATAATTGCTTGATGGTCATGAATCTGGGTTTGGGTCTTTTCCTGGGGCAGCTTAGGGTATCTCATTCTTTGGACAATCAGAATAGGCAGTATATGCTATAAGTGAGGGAGGAAGAAAGTAGGGGAGAAGATCTGTCTGGGTATTGTGTCTCCAATGTCCATGTTCCTCTCATTTATCATAATGCTTTTCCTTCAGCTCCATCAAGTCCTACAACGCACTCAACTGGAAAACAGCACTAGAGAACATGTCTCCCTGGGTGAAAAGAGATGTGAGATGTCACGATATGAGATTTTCAATTATTTGAATTTTCCTGAAGGTTTTGAACTTCAAGTGAAAGTAGGAGAGCTTGTTTCCCAGGGCCTACATGGTCACAGTTTCATGATCCAGGAGGAGCTGATAGAATGGGCTACTGGATTTGAAGAGGTTAGATGAACTCATCAACTACATCCCCCCAAAAAGAGACAACATATGAGAATAATAGAGTAACCAAGTAACTCACTACAAAATCTATTAATAATATATTGTTAATTTATTTTTTGGTACCAAAGGATTTTTAAAATAATTTTAATTATGTAGATCTTATGTTTTCCCAAATAGAATTGGTCCATTGTGGGTTATTGGCTGTAATCTTTACAGAAGTCACTGGTCAAGTGTTTGTTTTTTTTTCTTCTGGTATCACTGGGTGGAGTAGGACTGACTGCATGGGACCATCATTGGTCAGAATCAATTTAAGGGAGATATATTTGTATCTATCTCCTTGAAGTAGATTCTGACATATGAACTGATACTAAAAAGTAATTTAGTAACCGCTCAGATAAACAGCAAGAGTATTTATCGAAAAGAAAGCAGAAAATACTAAAAACTTGAACACATAGAAATGGATCCTAAGGAGAGGAAATGATAAGATAGATGCTGCATTGTACTCTAACTGCATCCACAAATATCCTCTTCTTTATTGAGGATTTTTTTAAAATCTGTTTTACTTTGTTATTCTACTAGTCTTCTTTGTTGTTGTTGTGTGTGCTGTAGTGTTTTTCTGTATATGAAACCCAGCATAGTAAAATCCTTAGAAGCAGGACCTGGGTGAATGGCTCCTTGGTATGGCAGGGGTGGTTGGGGATAAATACGGAGCTGAGAACAATGAGGAAAATAATGAAGAAAATGTTCTAAAACTAATGGAGGTGATGATTGTGGATGTAACTGAACTCTTGTATCACATGATTTGTGAACAATATGCTAATTAAAACTGTTTGGAAAAAGGGAAAGAAAACCCATGAGGAAGAGCAAAAAGAACATTTACTGAGTGTGGTTGCAAGTTTGCTGTTTGAGATGCACAACAAATGAGACCAAACCCTACACTTATTGTTGTCAAGTTGGTTCTGACTCATGCTGTGCCATGTGACAGAGCAGAACTGGGACCAATAGGGATTCTTTGATTTGAATCGTTATAGAAGTGGACTTCCCACAGCGTGTGGTGCATCTACATTGGTTCAGGCAGCCAAACATTCAGTTAGTAGCTGAGCAACCTCACCACCCCCACCAAGGGACTGCTGTGCACAGAAACCGGACAGGACATAATCTGGTGACCTAGAATTTGAATGACTTATAAACACGATTGAAACTGGATTTACTTATTTTTTTCCCCTGAATGGAAAATGTATGCTATTTCACTTGCATCAACAGGACCGATCCTCATAGTGTTTTGAGCTTCCTGTGTGCATCCATTATGGAAATATTTCGAAAATAAGTTTTGACACATTGAAAGCAATGTCAAGGAGCTCTGGTGGACAAAAGTTAAAAAATTGTTAGTTAGAACCTATGAGAGCTGTAAGAGAAAAGGGGCTATCAATTTGCTGGTGTGAAGATTTACTTCTCTCTTTGAATCCAAATGGGCAATTGGACTTTGTCTAATAGGGCCATTTCAAGTCAGGATCGCTTGACAACAACAAGAGGCTACTCAATACCACATAATAACAACAAAATTATGTTTGTCAACATCGTTACATTATAAGACACTATTCCTTCATGCAGTATTTTTGAACTATTACCAACGATTCTTTTCTTTCAGACTCCCCATTCTCTGTGTAGCAAGAGCTGTGGCCCAGGATTCATGAAAATTCCCCAAGAAGGAATGCCTGTCTGCTGCTTTTACTGTATTTTATGTCCAGAAAGAAGAATTTCTAATCAAACAGGTATGATCTGACACAATTTCACAATCAATTTCTTTAATTTCTTATGAGCCTATAAGAGGCCATCGGTAGCACAAAGTATTAAACATTCAACTATATTCTCAACCCACCCAGAGGTGCCTCAGACACAAGGCCTGTGGATCAGCTTCTGGAGATCAAAAACAGAACAGCCAATGGAGTACAGTTTCTCCCGACTTCAGGGTACGGATGCCGTTAGTCAAGTTGATTCAAAGGCAACTATTCTGACAGGTCACAGTCAGGTGGATATACAGAGCAAAAATTAAAACAAAACTTTAAAACCTTTCATGTGAGCACTCTGAGCTTTGAAAGAGGTTACTCTAGAAAAAAAAAAAAAAGAAAGAGGTTACTCTTTCCTCTGTCTCATACTCCCTCTCACTTTTCTCTCTAGATAGTGATCAATGTACGGAGTGCCCCCAAAGTCAGTACCCTGACACTGAGAGGACTCGCTGTCTACCCAAGAGTGTAACCTTCCTGGCTTATCAGGACCCACTGGGAATGGCTCTGGCCTGCACAGCTCTGTGCTTCTTTGTCGTCACAGCCATGGTTTTGGGGGTGTTTGTGAAGTACCGAGACTCTCCCATGGTCAAGGCCAACAACCGCACCCTCAGCTATGTCCTCCTCCTCTCCCTCCTCCTCTGCTTCCTCTGCTCCTTCCTCTTCATCGGCCGTCCAAACGCAGTCACCTGCATCCTCAGCAACATCTCCTTCGCAGTGATATTCACTGTGGCTGTTTCCACTATTTTGGCCAAAACCATCACTGTGATTCTGGCCTTCAAGGTCGTGAGACCTGGAGGAATTCTGAGGCAGTTACTGGTGTCCGGGGTTGTCAACTCTGTGGTTCCCTTCTGTTCCCTCATTCAACTGATTATCTGTGGCATCTGGCTGGGGACCTCACCCCCTTTCATTGACATTGACACATCCTCTGACCCCAGGAGCATCATCATTGAGTGCAACAAGGGCTCAGTCACTGCCTTCTATTGTGTCCTCGGGTACCTGGGATTCTTGGCCCTGGGAACCTTTTCCCTGGCTTATCTGGCCAGGAACCTGCCTGACACCTTCAATGAGGCCAAGTTCCTGACCTTCAGCATGCTGGTGTTCTGCAGTGTCTGGGTCACCTTCCTCCCTGTCTACCACAGCACCCAGGGGAAGGTCATGGTGGCTGTGGAGATCTTCTCCATCTTGGCTTCCAGTGTGGGGCTTCTGGGCTGCATCTTTGCCCCAAAGTGCTATGTCATCTTCCTAAGGCCAGATGGAAACACATCAAAAAGGTTAAAGAGTAAGACATATATGAGGAGATGATGCTCACAATCCCTTTTGTTTGTTTTCGCATATATTTCATGACAAAGAATGTGTGAGCCTGAAAAATAAACTACCACATATTCACAGCCAAACTGTAAGTAACTAATTCATCTCCTGATATGTCTTGAATTGAAAAGAAATCTTGTTGTTTGGTGCTTTAGTGTGATAAAAACGAGGCTTTCTTCTCTGATAAATGGTTACACTCACAGAAACCCACAGGGGAAACTCTGCTCTGTCCTATAAGGTCTCTATGGCTCAGAATTCTCTAGATGGCAGTGAGTTAGTTGCTTTGGGATCAGTGCCTACTCCGAGCAACCCTGTGTATGGCAGAACAAATAAGACTAACTGGTGCTGTACCATCCTCATTTTTGTTGCCATATTGGGGCTCATTTCATAGCCACTGCTTCAGTCCATCTCCTTAAGGAGCTCTCTCTCTTTTTCACCCCCAGACACTCTGTTTTCCCAAGCATGAAGTCCTTTTCCAAAAGACAGGTCCCTCATGAGAACTGGTCCAAAGTACACGAGATGAAGTCTTACCATCCTCACAGATCCGTTGGCGTGTAATAATTGAAATTTAAATTTACTAGTTCTGACACTGCATGGTTATTGCTCACTGGGACAAGTGTGTTCTTGTGATGTTTTCTCAATTCACACTCAAGATTGTATTTTTGCTCTCATGAATTCACTTTTACTTTTTTTCAACTAATTTCAATGTCAGGGGCCACCTGTGGTACAGACCATTCCCTGCTAATAAGCAGGTTTCAGATGAAGCATTCTAGCATTCCCATTCTTCTCAAAGGTATCCAGAATGTGTTTTCACCTACACAGTGAAATGCACTTTCATAGTCAATGAGCACAAGTAAACACCTTCTTGTATTCTCTGCCTACAGCCAAGATTCATTTTATATCTGCAATAACAATCCCTATCCCATGTCCTCTTCTGAATCCAGCCTGAACCTCTGATGGCTCCCTGTTAATGTACTGCTACATCTGATGGCGAAGAAACGTCTGCAAAATTTTACTTGCGTGGATTAACCATGATATTGTTCTATAATTTCTGTATTCTGTTAAGTTACCTTTCTCTGGAATGGATATGATTCTCTTAATCAGTTAGCCAAGTGGTTGTCCACAAATTTCCTGATGTAGGGCAGTGAGTGCTCCCAGTTTCATAAACTGGTTGGAACATTTCAGTTGATATTCCATCAATTCCTGGAAAAATGGTCTTTGCCTAATGCTCTCAGTATAGCTTGGACTTACTTCAGTACTCTTGGTTCTTGCTTATATGCTTCCTCTTGAAATGGTTGAATGTCCACCAACGATTTTTGGTACAGTATTCTGTATTCTTTCCATCTTCTTTGGATACCCCCTGCATCATTCAATATTCTGTCCATATAATCTTCAAGTATTGCAACTGGGTGTTTGAATTTTTTCTTGAGCTCTTTTAGTTTCAGACAGCTGAGCATGTTCTTCCTTTTGGATTTTTTAACTCTTGGCCTTTGCACATTTCATTATAATGTTTTCCTTGTCTTTTTGACTGCCTTCTGACATTTTCTGTTCAACTCTTTGATCTCATCATTTTTCCATTTTCCTTAGCTAGCCTATGAGTCTGTGATTAAGATAAAGTTACAGAGTCTTTTCTTTTTTTTAGCGAGTTTTTTCCAGTCACTTTACTAGTGGCTCGTATAACTTTTATCACAATCCATACACACATCCATTATTTCAAGCACATATGTATATTTGTTGCCCTAATCATTTTCAAAACATTTGCTTCTGCTTGCACCTCTGACATCAGCTCCTATTTTCCCTCCTTCCTCCCTTCACCCCTGGAAATTTGATAATTTATAAATTATTGTTTTGTCATGGATCACACCGTCCGACGTCTCCCTTCATCCTCTCAAAGTCTTTTCTAACATCCGCTTTGAACTTCTCTTTCTTACTTTTTAATGATCTTTTGTTTTCATGAATGATGTCTTGATGTCCTACCTCAGCTCATCAGGTTGGCTGTCATTAGTGTTTAATGCGTCATATATGTGTTTTTTCCCAAATATCTTCTTAGCATAGCTTCAAGTTTGGATTGTGGCACTCATGGACTTGTATCCATTCTCTTCTACTTCAAACTGATCTTACATGTGAGCAATCGATAGCCTGTTCCACAGCCAGCCCCTCACATGGTTTTAGCTGCTGATATTCACTGCTTCTCCATCTCTTCCCAAAGATGCAATCAATTTATCTCTTTATATTCCATCTGGAGAAGGCCACATGTACAGTCACCATTTGTTTTGCTCAAAAAGAGTCATTGCAATGAAGATGTCCTTGGTCTTACAAAATTCTATCAAGAGATGTCCAGGTTCATTTATATTATGAAGACCAGATTTTCAACTCCTATTCCTGTTTGTTTTCAACCTTTGCATTCCAATTACCAAGGTTTGTCAATGCATCCTGATTGCATCTTTAATCATTTTCATACTGAATAATTGTTAGAATTCTGTAATTTTTGTACCACTAGCTTTTGTGGTTAGTGCATTCATTGGAATAATAATTGCATTGATGGCATTTCCATGTATGTAGATAAACATCCAATCACCGACAGCATTGTGCTTCAAGGTAGATCTTGAAATGTCCTCTTTGTTGATGAATGCAAAACCACTCCTCATGAGGATGTCTTTCCTGGTGTGCCATATAATTTTCTGCTTAATAAAGTCAATAACAGTTTATTTAAGCTTATTAACACCTATGGCATCAATCTTTTTTCATCTCATTTGCTTTTTGTCCAAGAAATCCATACCATTTATCTTGGATCTGACATAGCTAGCATAATAAACCAAATTATTTTATGATTTAAAATCTGCAATACCATTCCATTGTAGCTCATTTATGCCTAGTACATTGTTTTTTACACATTCTCTTTCATTTTTGATGCCTTCCAATTTCCTAGGTTTGAGAGAGAGGATCTCTTGTTTCATTTCTGTTTTAGATCCCTGCAGCTGCTAAAAATGCCCCCATCCATTCCTCCCGGGAATGAACTCCAGATATCTGAGTTTAGGGTATTAGTGCTATAAATATTTCCTGTTCCACTGTTAAAATGAACTGCTAGATAAGGCATCAGTCTTGAGAAAAGATAGACATGTAAAAAATATAGTTTGTATTCTCATATAGGAAGAGCATAATCTTAATTTTATTTATCAATTTTGCAAGCAGTTTCATTGGCATATAATTCACATTTCATACAATTAAAAGGCCAATCATATTAGGAATAGCTACAGCCACCACCACAAGCAGCCCCAGAACATTTTCTTCTTTCATGCACTCATTTGTGTTGTCTCCCCATCTCCCCGTCCCACCTTCCCTAAAACACCCCGAGGACACCATTAACCCAGTTGTTGTTTCTAAAGAATTATTTCTCCCAGATTTCATATTCGGAAAAAAATACAAAAGAAAACAAAAACACAGCTACAATAACTCAGTGAAAGTGAGAAAACCCTAAATTGACAAGAAATCAGAAAATGTTAAAACTAGAACAAACAATATGGGTCAAAAGGGAGATAAAATGATAAGGCATTAAATTTTAACCTAGCTGTCTCTGCAATAATCCACTTTCCAATGCACTCTGACTGATACCAAGGCTACTCACAGCCCTGCCTATGGTCAGAGGTAATTCAGCAGAGGGTTAATACACATGTGTTGAAATATAGAAAAAACATTATATACTGACTCCTTGACTGTATAAGAAAAAACAGGGCAGCTTTAAAAGATTATATTGCTGACCACTATGAATTTATGCTGATTCTCACCCTGTACCTGTGATTAGCATCTTTAGCTGGCTGGTGATTAGGCCCTTGATTCTGTTTCAGATTCCTACTATATACATGCCAAGTTCCAATTATTTATAGACATTTGCAGCTGTTTCTTCACATTGTGACTTGTACTCCATCAGAAAACGAAGTCCTGAAGGCTTGACTCCATCCATATCATCATGGTTGAATCTACTTTAAGAAAAGCAGTTCTTCCACAGCCATGTTTTGAGAGTCATCCAATCTGGAGGCCTCATCGTCTGGCGCTATCACTGGCAATGTCATTCATAAGGTTTCCTGGGTCTGATTCCTCAGAAGTGGATTGCCTATTCCTTCTTCTTAGTCTGGACACTCTACTGAACTTGTCCCCTTTGAGTGACCTGCTGGGATTTGACATACCAGTGGCATTGCTTTCAGCATCACAGCAACAAGCAAGCCCCTGCAGCTTGACAAACTGACAACATGGTGGCCATAAAGAGTTAAGGCCTGATGAGCCAATTGCATCTATTCTCCATGGTTGCTGTGAGGTTAAAATTCAACTCAATGGCAATGGAGGAAACATCAACCTGTGATTTTTTATCATCCAATCTGAAGAATATACTTCTATGATTGAAAACCACTAATTAGTTCCTGAAATCAATCACTGTCAACCTCCTTACTTAACTAATAGAAGTCTATTCTACACCCTAACCCATCCTCCTTGTGACCTCAATCAAGGACTAACCAATCAAATGTCTATCATATAAATTCTTTCTACCCTAGACTCCATAGGTCCTTTTCAGAAGCACTTCCAGTGGAGTAAATCAATTTCCATTTATATATGATGTTGCCTTCATTCAAATGAAAACCTCTTTCCCTTCTTGCCCCTACATCTCTTAATCTACCTTCATGTGTAGAGTGAGTTCTTTCTCACTGCAATATTCCAAACATACATAAAAATTCGTCCAGCTAAATATCGTGTCAGATATGTAAGGAAAAGCTCCTATTGGATCTAGTGACAATAGGACCATTTTGACCTTATGAAGGAAGCATCCACAGAGTGATGAAGCCAGAGAGAAATTTGGAGTGGTCTTAGAAACTGGTTAAAGGTGAGCAGATAAGGGAATGGTAAACATGACCTTTCCTCAGTGGTTCACAGCTGAAAGGAAGGAATAGAAAGGGCAGTGATTTGGGCAGGGGAGAGGGCTGTGGGGAGTCCCAGTAGAGATTTTGGAGTAGATAGGAGATATTGGAATGTATTTTAATGTTGAAGGAATAAATCACAAAAAAGATTGATGTCATGGGGTTGAATGATAGCCGGAGTTGATGAAGAAGGAAAAGATGAGGCTCAAATCATTGGAGGATAAAAGAAATCCCTCTGATCTATTTAAAGGAAATATGGACACCTATCAAAAGTATTTGCTGCTTTGACAATCATATAATAAAAGTTAAATCTAGTACTTATCAATTTCTAACTGAAATGTCAGGTAAAAAGCATGAAATAATATATAAATGAGTGATAAAATAGTTGATAAAAATCGAAAACATCAAGAAATGGATAGAGACAAAAAAAATAAAATGAAAACCCAAACAAAACAAAATAAACACCCTCAAAACCAAAAGCAACTCCCACACAAGAAGAAACAAATGCTATTCGTTCGGTTTGCTATACCCAAAGAATCAGATATCATCACTTACGTTTGAAGGACTCAGTGCTAGTCAGGGAAGTGAGAAAGCTATAAATTAGAAATGGGAAGATTTCAGGTATGCCCTAATGTAGATTAGTGATTGGCATGGGAAAGATGGAAGCAGGTCAACTGTAAGCAGTGCATTTTATGTGATCATTTAAGAGGGTGCTGTATTGATGTCTCCCTGGTTAATCTTATATTGTAAGGATAGATTAAAATTAATAAAGCTGTCAACTATCAAACCTTGGCCATTTTGGGTCCATTGTTCCTGGTATTTTTTCATAGTTCCTTGGATGGTTAGCTTTAGTGTCTTAACATCCTAGACTTGTTACTACAGATAGGGGGCCAGAGTTGACATGTATTGGCTGATGTCTATTTGGTCTTTTTTTTTCTCAAGTAAATATTCCAACAACAACAAAAAATTAAAGTAAAATTTCCAGACAGAAGAAGTGGTTCCTAGTTAATTCTGATGCTGATTTTTTGTATTTATGTTAATACCAAATGATTATATTGTGTTTTTTCTTCAGTGGTTATCACTGGACTTTTAGTAGCCCTAACATAATAAGGAAATGGAATCTTCCAGCTTTGAAGTTCTATAAGGCAGATGTCACCTGAAATGCAGTCATTTTACTCTGGAGAAGACAGCCAAGAACTCACTCCAAGGGACAGGAAACAATAAAAATTAGAGGGTGTACGCCAGTGAGGAGAATAACATTAAAACAAACTGTCCCATTTCAAAGTAGAATACATAGAGATAGGCATCCTTTTCTTTGGAACGTGCATGTTGAGGATCCATGTGTAGATGTTATCCGTTAGCTCTGGTTTCATTATAACCCTGGAAACAACTGTGGGCCAGGAGCAAGCAAACAGCAAGAAGGTTCTTTAAAGCTCAGGCCAGTTTCAGGATTTGTTTGTTGATTAACCCCCGGTCAGCTGTTAGTCACTCACAGGTAGATAAGGGAAAACTGGGAGTTATCTGGCCCTTTGATGTGACACCCACATCCAACCTGTTTGTCTCTGAGTAATTTATAAACGTTCCATAGAGACTGCATTAAGTGAAGCACTTTAAGCTAGCTGCATTTAGAACGTGGGGTGGGAATGGGGTTATAACTATATTAAGTAAAGTAAATTAGGTTATATAAATATGATTATATTTAAGGAATTTGGGGGAATTCTAAGGAAATGATTAAGATCATAGACTATGATATCCACGACGGATAGATACAGGAGAGAAGGAAGAAAGTGAGGAGAGCAGAGTCTTGTGTCGCCTTTGACCTTCAAGAACAGTTCTCTCTTATGTCAATGAATAGGGCTTTGGGGGTAAGGTTTTTTTTTTTTACTTATTTATGATTATAAGGTGAGTGAAAACATGGGATAAATATTCAGGTTGCAAAGGGTAGGGCAGTCTATAATTTCACTATTTAATAGGTAGGCTCTAAAGGAGCAGTGAAAACCAGGTAGGTGGTAAATGGGTTCACCCAATGACTAGTAGAATAGCAAGGATGCATGACAGGATTTGGGAGTTAGATCAAGACTAAGGAATTTGTGTTCAGGGATGCCATTACCAGGACTTGTGCAGGTGAGCATCACAAGGACAAAAAAAAAAAAGGAAATCATGTTTATTTTAAAATAATTTGATTGGCATATACTTCCTATGTTGTACACTTTAATCGTTCCATCATGTTTGAGCAGGGGGCATTAATCAAGATGGAGTCAGAGCAATGATCTGGAGAAGCCCTAGAACATGGATGTTGAGGTTCTCTTCTTGGCTTAATTGCTAGATCACTTGACGGTGTCCCAGGATCTCGGTTGTGTTTGTCCTTAAGAGAGAGGAAGGATGAGTGCCTACGGAGGCCAATAAAATTGTTCCCAAAAGTATACATTTCATTTACATTTTAACCCAATTTTGCCACTTATAGGATGAGTGGAAAAAAGGATGAAGGTGAAAACTTCACAGAGGAGGCAACGGGCTTGTGTAACACAAGCCGAGCCAACATCTGGTTTATTAAACATCTCAATCCCTTTGAGGATGTCCACTTACATATCCAAGAGACCAGTCACTAAAATTACTTCCCATCCTGGCAATGAAGTCAGGTGCCATCAGTGGGAGGAGAACTTGGAAAAGCCTCAGCAGGTTTGGTGGCAGAAGAGACTCCAGGCACTCCAGGTCTACAGCAGTGCAGGGGAACTTTTAAGTACTTTAGATCTTGCCAAAGCGCTGAAAAAAATTGAACCTAGTTCTACAGTTGATTCCCAGCTCTCGGATTTTGCTTGTGATCTGCACTCTGTCTCCGTAACTACTCCTAGCCCATCTTCAGATTTGGCAAGGATGACCCCAGGATCCAGTTTTGATATCTCACAGCTCCTCTGCAAACCATTTCTGGTAACCGATGAAGACATTAGGAAACAGGAAAGAAAAGTGAAGATGTCAAGGGAGAGATTGGCAGTAGCACTGATTGCAGACAGGCTTGCTAGTGCAGCAGAGAAAGTAAGGGGCAAAGAAGGATTTTCTGAAAAATATTAAGACAACATAGTACAATCGAAGTGTAGATTGGTACTTCATCAGTATTTTCGGGGTATCCACAATGTTTTAATTTGTTTTTTAGCTTTGATCTCTCAAAAATTAGAAATATACCATCACTCTTTGTCTCAATTTCTTAGTGGCCATTGTTAGGTGCCATTGAGTCCATTCTGACCCACAGCGACGCTAGGCACAACAGAAGGAAACACTGCCCGGTGCTGCGACATCCTCACAATTGTTCCACAGTTGTGAACACAATGTCAATCCAGCTCCTTCATTGCCTTCCTCATTTTCATTACCTCTCGACTTCACCAAACATGATGTCCTTCTGCAGGGACTGATCTCTCCTGACAACATGTGCAAAGTATGTGAGACAAAATCTGGCTGTCCTTGCTTCTAAGGAGCCTTGCTTCTCTGGCCTTACTTCTTCCAAGACGTAGACGTTTGTCCTTTCAGCAGTTCCTGTCCTTCTCCAGCAGCACCATTCAGATGCATCATTTCTCCTTCAGTCTTTTTATTCAATGTCCGCTTTTCACATACAGATGCAGAAACTGAAAGGACCATGGTTTGGGTCAGACAAAGCTTAGTCCTCAAAGTAGCATCCTTGCTTTTCCATACTCTAAAGAGGTCGCGTGCCACGTATCTATTAAACGCTGCTTCCACAAGCATGGGTTGAGGGTCCAAGCAAGAAAAAAACCTTTGACCACTTCAACTTTTTCTCCATTTATCGGGATGCTACTTATTGGTCCAGCTGTGAGGATTTGGGTCTTCTTTACATTGAGTTGTCATCCTTCCTGAAGCCTGCAATATTTGATCCTCATCAGCTTCAAGTTGTCCTCACTTTCAGCAAGTAAAATGCGTTGTTATATATCACAAGTTGTTAATAAGCCTTCCTCTACTCCTGATGCCACATTCTTCGTCATATGAACCGGTTTCTCTGATGATTTGCTCAGCATACAGAGTGGCTAAGGATGAAGAGAGGCTACAACCTGGATGCACATCACTCCTGATTTTAAATCATACAGCATTCCCTTGATTTGTTCTCACAACTGCCTCGACCTATCTATGTACAATTTTACGTGAGAACAATGAAGTCTTCTGAAATTCCCATTCCTCACAAGGTTATCCATAGTTTGTTATGAACACAGTCAAATGTCTTGGCATAGTCAATACAACACAAGAAACGTCTTCCTGGTATTCTCTGTTTTGAGCCAAGATTCATCAGACATTAGCAGTGATAGCCCTTATTCCACATCCTCCTCTGAATCCGGCCTGAACCTCTGAACCTGTCAATGTACTGCTGCAACTTCAGCAGAATTTTGCTTGGATCTGATATCAATGATATTATTCTATAATTTGAGCATTGTTTTGGGTCACCTTACTATGGATTGGTTACAAATATCATTTTCAGTCCATTGGCCAAGTAGCAATCTTCCAAATTTCCTGGCTTAGGTGAGTACCTGCTTCTAGCGCTTCATCTGCTTGTTGAAACATTTCAATTGGTATTCCATCGATTCCTGGAACCTTGTTTCCACGAATACTTTCAATGCATCTTGAAATTCTTACTTCAGCACCACTGGTTCTTGCCCACATGCTACCGCGTGGGCTGGTGGAACATGGTGACGTTCTTTTTGGGGCAGTGCTCTGCTCTTTCCATCATCTTGGGGTGCTTCCTGCATTGCATGTTGTGAACGATGCCTGGAATCTTTGAAGATTGCCCCTCGAGGCTTGCATCTTTTCCCTGAGCTCTTTCACTTGAAGATATGCTCAGCATGTTCTTCTTTGTGATATCTTTAACTGTAGGCTTTTTCACGGTTCATTATAATATTGGTGTTTTTCTTCTCGAGTAGCCCTTTGAAGTTTTCTGTCCCCCTCTTTGACTTCATCATGTCTTCCACTTTCTGCAGCTACTCTGTGGTTGAAAGCAAGTTTCATACTCTCTTTTGCCTTGTCCACAGCCTTGGCAGTGCCAGTAGTTGCAAGGATGATGTTCTGAGCATCATTGCTACACTGCACCCTGACTGGCTCACCTCCTCCCCGTGACCCTGCTTGTTTTAGGACATGCCTTTTAAGACCCCAGATGCTATTCTTTCTGATAGTTAGGTACCATCTAGTTTCTTCATCATTCTTTCCTATAGCACCCATATCTTCAGTGATCTCTTCATGAGTTGAGTATCGAGGTTTAAAAAAGGTCATCCATGGTCTTCTGGGTGGCAGTGATGGTGTAGATTATGGTCATGAGTCCTTCAACATTGCCAAAGTTGTCATGAATGGCCTTGGCCGGGGGGCGAAGCAGTTAGGGTGCAAGAGGCATTGCTGATAATCTTGACAGAGTTGTCATACTTCCCGTGATTCACGCCCATCACAAACATAGGGGCATTGGCAGGAAGAGCAGAGATTGTCACCCTTTTGGCACCACCCTTTAAGTGAGCCGCAGCCTTCTCTGTGGTTGTGAAGACACCAGTGGACTCTACGACATACTCAGGATCAGCTTCACGACATTTGATGTTGAGGGGATCTCACTCCTGTAAGATGGAGATGGACTTCCCATTGATGATAAGCTTCCTGTTCTCAACCTTGATGGTGCCATTGAACTTGCAAATAGTGGAATCATCCTGGAACATGCATACCACGTAGTTCAGGTCAATAAAGGGGTCATTGATGGCAACAATGTCTATTTTTCAAGAGTTGAAAATAGCCCTGGTAATCAGACGCTTAATGTGGCCAAATCTGTTTACTCCGACCTTCACCAGGATGTTGCTGGGACATCATGGGAAAGGGAACATGAAGCTGCTTGTCACACAAGGAGTTGCAGAGAGCTCAATCCTTGATCTTCTTCAGCAAGTGCTTCAAGTACGCCAACTATTGACGGTTGTTAATAAGCCTTCTTCAAATCCTGATGCCACATTCTTCTTCATATGATCCACCTTTTCTGATTATTTAGTCAGCATACAGATTGAGTAAGCGTGATGAAAGAATACAACCCTCTCCTATACTTTTCCTGTTTTCAAACCAGGAAGTATTCCCTTGTTCTGTCCACACAACTGCCGATTAAGCAATGTACAGGTTCTGCATGAGTCCAATTAAGTGTTCTGGACTTGCCAATTTTCTCAAGGTTATCCATAGTTTGCTTTGATCCACACTATCAAGTGCCTTTGCAGAGTCAATAAAACACAAGTAAACACCTTTCTCATATTCTGCGCTTTGAGTCCAGATCCATCTGACATCAGCAATGATATTCCTTGTTCTATATACTTTCCTGAATCAAGCCTGAACCTCTCTCAGCTCCCAGTCAATGTACTGGGCAAGCCTTTGTTGGATGATCTTCAGCAAAATTGTACTTGCATGTAATATCAATGATATTGTTCTATAATTTGAGCACCCTGTTGGGTCACTTTTCTTTGAAATGGGTATAAATATGGATCTCTTCCAGTCAGTTTACCAAGCAGCTGTCTTTCAAACTTCCTGGAATAAATGAGTGTTCCCAGTGCTTCATTACCTTGGGGAAACATTTCAACATCAATTCCTGGAGTCTTGATTTTGGATAATGCTCTCAGTGCCGGTGGAACTTCTTCATTCAGTTCTATTGGTTCTTACTCGTGCTACCTCCTGAAATGGCAGGATGTTGACTAGTTCTTTTTGCTACAGTGTTTGTGTATTCCTTCCATTTCCTGTGGATGCCTCTTGTATTATTCAGTGTTCTACTCACAGAATCTTTCAAGATTGCAAATCTAGACTTGATTTTTTTCCTTTAGTTCCTTCCATTTAGGATATTCTTGTTCTTCCTTTTTGATTTTCTAACTCTAGGTCGATGCACATTTCATTATCGTATTTGACTTTGTCTTCTTGAGCCGCTCTTTGAAATTTCTATTCATCTCTTTGAGTTCATATCATTTCTTCCATTTGCTTTATGATTAAGATCAAGTTTCAGAGTTTCTTCTGACACCCACTTTGATCTTTTCTCTTTCCTGTAGTTTTAATGACCTTTTGCTTTCTTCATGAAATAAGGTCTTAATGTCCTCCCACAGTTCATCAGGTCTTCTGTCATTAGTGTTCAATGAGTCATACCTTTTGTTGAGGTAGTCTCAAAATTCTTGTGAGATCTATGGAAGGTCTTACTTTGTCTTTCATGGACTTATTTTAATTTTATTCATCTTGAACCTGAACTTACATATGAGCAATTGACTGTGTGTTCCACAGTCATCCCCTGACCTGGTTTTAGCTCCTGACAGAGAGCTTCTCTATCATCTCTTCCCACAGATGTAGTCAATTTGGTTTTTGCAATTTCCATCTTAAGAAGCCCTTGTGTACAGTTGCCATTTGTGTTGTTGACAAAAAGTATTTGCTATGAATAAATTGTTGGTTTGAAAAATTCTATCATGCACCTCGTGATCACACAGGCTGGTGTGTTCTTCCATGTGGGCTTTGAGGCTTCTGAGCTAGATAGTCGCTTGTTTACCCTCAAGCTTTTAAGACCCCAGACGCTATATCTTTTGATAGCCAGGCAACATCAACTTTCTTCACCGCATTTGCTTATGCACCCGCTTTGTTTTCAGCAGTTGTGTCGGGAAGGTCAGCATCATAGAATGTCAGTTTAATAGAAGAAAGTATTCTTGCATTGAAGGAGTACTTGAGTAGAGGCCCAATGTCCTTCTGCTACCTTAATACTAAACCTATAAATATAGGCACATAGATCTATTTCCTCATCCTCATATATAAATGTATTTGCATATGTACATGTCTTTATCTAGACCTCTATAAATGTCCTTTGTCTCCCAGATCTTTCCTCTATTTCCCTTGACTTTCTCCTGTCCAACTATCATGCTTAGTCCCCACCAGGGTTTCAGCAATTCCTCTTGGTTACATTACCCTTGATCATGCCTTATGAGTGCATTGGAAAGAGGGAAACAATTACAAGGATCTATATGTGACCTCCTCCCTGGGGGACGGACAATAGAAAAGTGGGCAAAGGGACACATTGGACAGGGTAAGATATGACAAAATAATAATTTATAAATTATCAAGGACTCATGAGGGAGGAGGTAGCAAAGAGGGAAGAGAAAAATGAGAAGCTAATGCCAGGGCCTTAAGTGGAGAGCAAATGTTTTGAGAATGATGAGGGAAATGAATGTACAGATGTGCTTTACACAATTGATGTATGTATGGATTTTAATAAGAGTTGTATGAGCCCCTAATAAAACGATTTTTAAAGTACAATAAATAGAAGTGAAATAAAATGAAACAAAGCTATACGAGCCTCCAATAAAATGATTTATTAAAATTAAAGATAAAATAAAGTTAAAAATGAAGAGTTGTATATATAAAAACAAGAAAGAAAAATTCTATCATGCATTTTCCAGGTCAGTTTCTATCACCCAGTCCATATTTTCTAACTACTATTCCTTCTTCTTTGTTTCCAACTTTTGCATTGCAGTCACCAATAATTATCAATGAATCTTGATTGCATTTTCAATCAATCTTAGACTGAAAATATTGATAGGATTCTTTATTTCTTCATCAGTAGATTTTGTTGTTGGTACATAAATTTCAATAATAGTTGTATTGGTTGGATTTCTTTTTAGGCAGATATGTATAATCCTATCACAGAAAGCATTATGCTTCAAGATAGATCTTGAATGTCCTTTTAGTGATGAATGCATACACTTGGAAGTGTTTCCTGTGCTTCATCAGCTTATGGAAACTATTTCATCTGTCTTCCGTTAGTTCCCGGAGCCTTGTTTTGGGCTAATTGCATTCAGTGCAACACGCAGTTCTTTCTTCAGAGCCATTAGTTCTTGATTACATATGACATTTTTAAATGATTGAGTGTTGACTGGTTCTTTTTGTACATAGCATTGGGTAAAATGGTCACACAAGAAGAGCTGCTCCATCTCCTGCTGGTCTCCTGTCTTTGCTGTCACTCAGCATCTCCACTGTCTTCCGTTTCATGGCACATTCGCTTCCGGGCCTGGTGGTCCTGATTTGGAACTGTACTCTGTGTATCCTTTCTGGTTTTTTTTTTATGTTTCCTTCATTCAATATTGTGCCCAAATTATTTTTCAATATTGCAACTGGAGGCTTGGCTTTTGTCTTTGGTTCTTTCCGTTTAAGGTATGCTGCTCGAGTTCTTTTCTTTAGACTTTCTGCCCCTGGACCTTAGCAAATTTCACTAAATATTTTACTTTGTTTTTTTTCATGCTGTCCTCTGAAATTTTCTAGTTAGCACTTTGACTTCATCATTCCTTCCATTTGCCTCGGCTACTCTTTGATTAAGAGCAAGTTTTAGACTCTTCTAACATCCACTTTGTTTTCTTCTTTCCTTTCTTTTTTGTAGCAGTCTTATTGACATATGTGTTAGTCTGTGTACTTTAGAGAAGCAAATCCATATTAACTCATGTATGAGATAGTTTTTATATATAGGTTAAGTGTGCATCAAGAAAACATCCCAATGCTGCCCAAACCCACAAGTCCAACATAAACCCATTAACGCATATGTCCAACACAAATCCACAAAGTCCTCCTCTGTCTCACAAAGCAAACACAATGATTCCGATTGCAGGAGGAAAGCCAAGTCAGTGAATGTGTAAACATCTCAGCACTGGCAGGGGTCTCCACACAGGTGCTCCAGCACCCAGGGCTGCATCAGGGTAGGTCCATGTGGCTTCTCCTTGGGGATGCCTTGCAGGAAGTCATCCTTGCAAGCTAAAGCAGGGAATTGCTAAGGCAGCTGCACCCTGGTGCGACCATCACAAAGCAAGAGACCTGAGAACTTGAAAGGCAAGACTCATGGAGCCACTTATTCCCCCCCACCCCTTCAATTAATCCCACATGTATTTATTGGCCAGGTTGGCACAATAAACTAACTCAATCCACTCCTTGCCAACCTGGCACCCATACAACATATAATTTGAATATCATATAAGTCAATTATATTGAAAAGCATTGTACAATCATCACTGCAATCAGGTTTAGACCATTTTCTTCCTTCTTGTATTCATATAATGAATTCCCCTTTCTTCCCCAACTCCAACCTCCTCTACCACATTCCCAAGGAACCATTAATCTGGTTACTGTCTCTACAGATTCATCTATCCTGGATTTCACATATAGCAAAACATTTAAAAAGAAATAAACAAAATCTAACAACAACATGCAGATAAAAACATCAATAAAAAGGAGAGCAGAAAATATTGAAAACTAGTACAAATTTAAATGGATCATAGGAAGATCAAATGATAGGGTGCTAAATTTTAACCTAATTGCACCTGTCTTTTTAATGACCTTTTGCTTTCTTCATGTATAACGTTCTTGATATCAACCCACAGCTCAGCCAGTCTTCTGTCATTAGTGTTCAACATGACAAATTTGTTCTTGAGATGTCCTCAAAATTCAGGTGGGATAGACTCAAGATCATATTTTGCCCTTGTGGATTTGTTTTAAATTTCTTCAACTCCAACGTGAACTTACGTATGAGCAACTGATAGTCGGTTCCAGAGTTAGCCCCTCGCCTGGTTTTATTTGCTGATTCTGAGCTTCCTAAAGATGTAGTTAATTTGATGTCTATATTCCATCTGGTGAATTCCACATGTACAGTCACACCTTTTCTTTTTGACAAAAAACATTTGCAATGAAGACGTCGTTGGTCTTTCAAAATTCTACTATGTGATCTCCAGATTAATTTCAGTCACCAAGTGTGAGGTAGCAGCCTCCACAATCGAATGGATCCAAGGGGTGGTCATGTAATTGAGGGGTAAAATTAAAGAGAAATCAGACAAGATAAGGTATGCGATTGCTCACCTCCCAGACAACCATGACCTCAGCAGCCAGGTCCTAGCAGAGAGAGCGAGAATATATTTCTAATTACACCTTATATACACTTAGGAGGCATGCAAACATCCCTAATTACAGGTAACCCCATCAGTAACAAGAAGGAGTTGTACAATAGGATACGTACAACAGGAAGGGGACAAGCTATGGGTGTACGTGCAATAGAAAGGGGAGACACTAGGTGTATACATGTGACAAACTGGGCGGACTCTAGATGCAAGATACCAACCTAACCTTGGTCTTCCTTGAATTGGCTTGGCTTTATCTTTGGGCTCTCCTTCAGGGGAACAATTCACTATCCTTCTTAGCAGGGAGTGGGCCCTACTTAGGGTGGGACAGACTATAGAGTCTGATTTCTCTAGATGGTTGATAACCCTCAGGGAGATAGCCTTTAAGCAGTTGACCTCCAAGTTCATAGTCAATTGACCATGTATAGCAAGCAGTGTCTTAGGTTTGGCATATAATATGGGGACAACCTGAGGAAAAACCTTTCTATTTCCTACAACCAAGGCCACATTATCCAACTGCCATTCCTTCCTCTTTGTTTCCAACATTTGTATTCCAACTGCCAATCATTTCAGTGAATCTTGATTACATGTTTGATCAACTTCAAACTAAAATTTTTGTAGAATTCTTGTTGGTAGCTGAGTTCCCACATAGTAACCCACAATGATGTTAACTAACACTGTGTAATCAACACAATAATGGGGTCTGCTATCAACAACCACAGCCCTAATGCAGTTTCCTCTGGGACGTTTCCTATATCCTGTAGAAGTATCCTGCTTGCTTCTTGCTAGTTTGGATTTCAAATCTGGTTCATTGACTTCTGGTTCTTTGAACGTGAGCCAATGGCCTGTTTTTTTACCTGTCAACCTGGGAACCATCAGGTACACCCTACCACCTGACCTGCTGACTTTGGATGCATTGTATTCTGCAGATAAAAGTCGGACCTGCTTGACTTGGATTTATCAGCCTCTGCACCCACCAGTCTAGTCCATCTAACTGTCTCGTGGTTCCTGGACTCTTGCGGCTACACATTTCAGGAGACACCTCCAACTTCACATCTGACCAACTAACTTGATCTACACTGCTTCTACAATTGTGTAATTCAATTTCTGTGAAGCTTGATAGGAAATCCAGTAAATATAACTACCATTCAAAACCACAAATACTAGTGAGGAAGAAATTTAAGAAGTCTACCAACCACTTCAGTTGGAAATGGATCAAATGTGCAATGAAGATACATAAATAATTATTGACAATTGAAATAAAAAATTGAAAACAAAGAAGAAGGAATATTAATGGATTAGTATGGACTTGCTGATAGAAACAAAGCTAGAGAAAATGTGGGGGGAAAAACAAGATGGTGCCTGGCTATCAGAACAAATAGAGTCTGCAGTCATAAAGGCTAATGTTAAAACAAGCAGCCATCTAAGTGAGGGGTCAACTAGTCCACATGCAAGAAGCCCACCAGCTTGTGTGATCCAAGGATTATAAATAATACAATTCAAATAAAAGGAAGTAATTGTATCAGAGTTTAAATTGTGAAATCCTGGTTTGCAGAAGATCCGTTTATAGGATCTACAAATAGATTAAGCTTCTAGTGTGATTTTCCTGTGACCATAGTTTTGGGAATGAATAGCCTGGTTACAAAAAGAGATGATTTTTTAAAAAGATGATTATGGTAGATTAAAGTGTATCGTTTGATTTGCATGGTTGAAACAGAACATCTGATTTGATCTCCTTTTTGACTTAGCTAAAAGTATTAGGAGTTTAAAAGGGGGTTGGGTGGGGGGAGGAAATACATGTAGATGGAGCCTCTGGTGTGTTCCTTATGAACATTGACCAGGCATATGACTAGCTTTGTTAGGTCCCAGAATTCTTTGGAAAGGGGATTATGAAAGCTATAACAAGGTTAAAAATTAACACCTTATCACTTGATCTCCTTTTTGACCCATTTTAAAGTTGCTATAGTTTTTAATGTTTTCTTTCCAAATTGAGGGTTTTCTTTGTTTTGTCATTTTTTGTTCACTTTTTTTTACTGTTTTGTATTTTTGAATGTTTATGGGTATATGTAGGAGTTTGGTAGGCAGGGTTGGGGGAAAACGGGGAGTTAACACAAAAAATGGTCTAAAATTGATGTTTTAATGATTGTACAATACTTCTTGATATGCCAGAACTACTGAATTGTATGATATTTGGATTTTTGTTGTGAGGTGCCATTGAGTCAGCTCAGACCCATTGTGACCCTTTGCACAACAGAGCGAAACAGTGCCCCGTCCTGCGCCATCCTCACACTGGTTCCTGTGACTGAGACCACTGATGCAGCCATGGTGTCAGTCCATCTCATTTAGGGCTTTCCTCTTTATTGACCCCCTTCCATTTTAGCAAACATGATGTCCTCTTGAGACTAGTCTCTCCTGAGTCTATGTCCAAAGTATGCAAGACCAAGTCTTGCCATCTTTGCCTGTAAGGAGCACTCTGGCCTTACTTCCTCCAATACAGATAGGTTTGTCCTTTTAGCAGCGCATGGTACTTTCACTATTCTTCCCCAGAACCACAATTCAAATACATCGATTCTTCTATGATCCTCCTCATTCAATGTCTTGAACTTACAATTGATGGTCTGTTACAGTCAGTCCATTGTCTGGCTTTAGCTATTCGTATTGTGCTTCTCTACTTTTATTCCCACAGATGTAGGCAACTTGATTCCTGTGTATTCCACCTGGAGAAGTCCATGTCTATAGTTGCTATATATATATGGCATAAAAGTTCCCTTTTATGTTGCTAAAATTGTATTTGCTATGAACAAGTTATTGGTTTTGCAAAGTTCAATCATGCAATCTCCAGCAGTTTCCTTTTAAATATATATACAGGGTTAGTGGGTCATAATCCAAATGAACATTCCAACCTTTAGAGAGCTGTTTCTCAGTTTATGCACACAGCAGAACGAAAGACAAGTCTTGTGTCACCCTAGCAATACGCCCAAACTGCCTGTCATTGGGCGACACAATAGGATAAGGTAGAACCGCGCCCCCACTCCCCACCCCCACCCCACCCCGCCACCCCCGTGGGTTTCGGAGGCTGTAACTCTTCAGGGCAAGAAGGCAGTTTTTCTGCCAGGGAAGTGTTGCTTTGGAACTGCTGACCTTGCAGTTAGCTGCAGTCCAATGCCACGCGGCTGCCAGGGCTCGTTCATTGTAAAAATAGCTGGGGTGAAATAAAGGACGCTAATAATAGAATCGTGGGGGGGGGGGGCTTTAGAGACAAATCATAAAAGCGTCAGTCGTTACTCAAACCCCAGCTCGCCGCGCCCCGCCCCGCCCCTGCACGCACGAATCGCGAGCCCTGGGAACGCCCCCTCCGTCTGCACGTCCCGTCACCGGAAGCGGAAGTGCTCGCGCAAAGCGACGGCGGTGCTCGGAGGGGAGTCGGTCGGCGGGCGGTGTGGCAGCCCCGTCTACGTCCCGGCTGCGGTCGTCCCAGGTACGGTCCTCGCGACGGCGGGCCGGGGCCGGGGGCGCCGGTTCTGGTCCCCTGCGCGGGGCTGGCCCGGGCGGCGCCGAGGCGATTCGCGGCTTAGCTGCGGCCGCTTCCCGGCTTACCTGCGGCCGCGGCTCGCCCGGCTCGCGAGTGTTCGCCTCCCTGGCGTTGCGGTGGTCGGGCGGGAGGGCTGGATCCGAGCCCGGGTGCCTTGGTAGGTAAGCCCCGCGCCCATCCCGTGACCCCAGCAGCGGCAGCCTCCCCTGGGAGCCCGTGTCCCGGGCCTCCTTGGAGCCCCGGGGTTGAGTCCCAATGACCTGACGAGCCCTGGTGGTGCAGTTGGATGCGTATTGGACTGTGAGCCGCAAGGAGAGCAGTTCGAAACCACCCGCCTCTCTGGAGCGAGCAAGAGCGGGCTCTCGACTCCTGGTCAGAGTGACAGTCTGGGAAGCTTACCGAGCAGTTCTACCCTGCCCTGTAGGTAGGGTCACTGCGAGTTGGTCGGACTCTATGGCAGTGAGTTTGGCCTAGTTTGGATATTTATGGGAGTGGTTATGCGGGGGGGGGGGCGGGGGGCGGGGGGGCGGCTGCCAACCACAAGATTCAAGGAGTTCGAAGCCACCTTGGGAGAAAGGTGAGGCTGTCAACTCCGGTAAATAGTACAATCCTCAGAAACCCTAAGGTCGCCATGAGTCAGAGTTGACTAATGGCCCTGTTCTTTTTAATAGCCCTGCTGGTGCTATTAATGGTTCAGCTCTCCTCTGCTTTCTGAAGAGTTGGTCACCACGTGATCCTGAGGAGAGCAAGACTGGGCTGTTTGCTTAGTTAGAGATGAAACAAAACTCACCGTAATCGAGTCAATTCCTACTCGTACCTACTGTTGTCCCGGTGGGTTTCCAAGGCTAGAAATCGTTTTGGGGCCAGAAAGACTCATCTTTTTCTGGCAGAATAACTGGTAGGTTGGAACCCGCTGACCTTGCAGTTGGCAACCCAACTCAACCCACAATGCCACCGGGCGCCCGATGGGGCAGTTCTGTCTTATACGGTCTCTGTGACAGGAATTGAACGCAATGGGTGCTTTCCCCCCAGGCTTCTCCTGAAGAGGGCTCATAACCCTGTGATCCTTTTAGTGTAGAGTCTAAAGGTATCTAAGTAGTCTTTTACAGAAGAGAATCTTCTGAATATTTCGGGTAAAGTTTGCTCTGTACGTATCACTTCCACCAGGGAGAAGGTACATAAAATAGTTCATAATAATAAATGGGTTCTACTTTGTGACCTGATCAAAACTATTATTACTGTATTATGTTAAAGGTGTTTTACTGTATCAGGGAGTGCTAGACATGGAAAGATACACTATATACCAAGACAAACATTTGAGTAACTGATGTTAGATACCACTTTGCCCTGACTTACATGTGAATTTGACTTCGAGGCAGACTTGGAAACAGGACTGCCTGTCTGTAGCTCTCTAGCTTAACTATTAACCCTCAGCCTCACATTAGGTGAGCTCTGGGCACATTTTGTTTAAAGGAAATTTGCTCGAAGATGCTCAAGTTTTTCTCCTTTAGGTTTCACTTCAGATATCTCTCTAGAGGGTGCCTCTTCTGTTCCCTCAGTGACTCCCACTCATTTTTAAATATTGTAGGCTTCAGGACATGGTCAATTCAATTTAGGATGACCTTAGCATTGCCGTCGTCGTCGTCAATGATGTCAGGTGCTGTTGAGTCTGTTCCGACTCTTGACCACATGAAACTCCGCCCTCCACCCTCATAGTCGTTGTAGCCACTGTGTGGCTCCATCATGTCGAGGGCTTTCCTTTTCTTGTTGTTGCCTCTGTTCTTTACCCAGCTTGATATCCTTCGCCAGGGACTGGTCTTCCTGATAATACACCCAAAGTACACGACTCACCATTCTTGCTTCTAAGGAGCAACCTGGCTGTCCTCCTTCCAGGACAGGTCTGTTGGTTCTTTTGGCAGTCCCTGGCACTTTCAGTATTCTTAGGCAGCACGACGACTCAAATACATCGATTCTTCGTGTTCTTCCCTATCCAGTGTCCGACTTTCACATGCGTAGAAGGTGATGAACAGTGTGACTTGGGTCGGGCGTAATCATCCTCAAACTGATATCTTTGCTTTTCGATACTTGGAAGATGACTTGTGCCGCAGATTTCCCCGATGCAGGGCATTGTTTCCTCCCTGGACCGCTGCTTCCGGGAGCATGGATTGTGGATCCAAAGCCAATGAAGTCCTTGGCCACGGCAATCTTTTCTCCCTTTATTTTGATGTTACCTATTGGTCCTTCTAGTATGCTATCAGATGTCTCTGGCTTCTCATGTTTATAAATGATCTGTCACGCTGAAGTGTAAATCTGTGAGTGGACACTGTGTTTTTTGTTCTGTTGTTCCTTCTGCATCATGTAAATACAACCAAATCACATCGAATGTTGCCTTTGCTTTTATCAGCTCTGCCTCGCAGTGTGTCAGGCTTCCAGCAAATAAAACGCTGTGAAAGATCTGCGTTGTGGTGACGGCCGCTTTCACTGCCTCCTCTGTGCTGTGTTGGTTGCTTAGGGTCTGGTGAGGCCACCAGGGCTGTGGTGTTCAGTGGGCACTTGTGGCTATTTCCAAGAAAATGCATTAAAGCCAAAAGAAAAATTTAAGTCTTTAATTGCACTGAGTCACATGTTTATAGGGCTGGTGGCTACATTGGACTGTACAGAACCAGAATATATCTGTCTCCAAAGAACGCTCTACGGGATAAGACTGTCCAAGAGCATACGCAGTGGTGGTGAGCCCTGTCAGTGCTAGGCGTTTTAGCAGCATCAGCAAACAGAAGGAACGCCACCACCAGATACAGAGCTCCTGCTCATCGATTCACTCTCCAGCACGAGAGCTAATTTTCACACATTCGGGGAAGTCCAGGGCATCTGCTTTCCATAATAAGAGGCTGTAATTTGGAGTGAAAAAAATGTGTATATCCCCGAGGCATTCAAGACCAAAGTGAGAGATGACTAAAGCAGAAATACAGAAATCAGGTTGGGGGACAGTAGGTGGCAGGCTGAGAGGAAAGTTGTGTGAGGCTGCCTGAAGCTGTCATGTGTTGATCTGCTGCCAGTTATATTTTTGTGACAGTTTCTCCTGGACTCTGTGTCCCGTTTGATTGGCCTTGTTTTTGTAAATAATAGCACACAGTGATGGGCTCCTGCTGAGGGCCTCCCTCATCTGGATGATGTGTCTTTGTCCCGTTTAAGAACAAATGTGTGTCTATAAATTACATTTGAACTTCAGGTCTCTTTTCTCCCCTAAGGAGGCCTGGTGGTGGAGTAGTTACCAGTTGGGCTGTGACCCTCAAGGCACACAGTTCAAAACTGCTGGCTGCACCTCTGGAGAAAGGCAGGGCTTTCTACTCCAGTAAAGCGTTACAGTCTCAGAATCTCGCAGGGGCAGTTCTGTCCTGTCTTTCAGGGTTGCTATGAGTCAGCATGGACTCGATGGCAGTGAGTTTCTTCTTCGTTTCTCTCAAGTAAATTAAAAGTGTCTCCATACCATAAGGATAGGTCAGTGGATCCCGGTGAGTGCATTGACCAAATGAACATTTGTTCATCCTGAAAATGTACCCATGTTGATAGTAAATAACCACGTGTTTGTTGATCTATAGGGGGCAAAATTATCTAGATGACACAATTTCCACCTTAGACTCCTGCCTCTTGGAGGAAATCACGTTCAAGTGTTCCAGCCTTTTACTGAGCAGGTTTTGTGCAATAAATGCACACTACCCACTTCAGTGAGTCAGTTCTGTCTTATGGCAACTAGGACAGGTTGTCAGAGGCTGTGAAACTCAGTTCTCCTGTGGGTTTGAACTGCTGATCTTGGCAGTTAGCAGCTGAACAAGTGGCCACCAGGGCACCTTTCTTCACAGTGGCCAAGGCACAGTCCTCTCTCTGATGGTGTTACCAGGAGGACGACTAAACCCGTTGCCATGGCATCAATTACAGGACAAAGTAGAACTGCCTTTGAGGGGTTTTGAGGCTGTAAAATATGTGAAGCCACACCTCTTGTTTCAAGAAACAGCTGTTGGATCTAAACTGCTGACCTTGCAGTGGATAGCCCAACACCTAACTCACTACACCCATGTAAATGTACTAAGAGCAAGTGTTTGCTTTGGAAGGATTGAGCCTGATTTGCCTGAAATACCAGCACTCTCAGGATAGAGCATCATCCTTTGTCTCGAAAGAAAAATCTGCCCACTGTAAGAATTGAAGGCCAAGGTCTTGTCACACTCTCCTTGCTCAACATTATCTCCTCCCCACCTTCTTTAACAGGTGCAGCACAGAGAGAATTCGTCCAGCTTAAGGCCTGGGGACCAAGGACAACCATATTGTAATCCATGTGATCCCAAGTAAGGAGTTCACCTGTGTGCGCCAGACATTTTCATCTGCTTCCAAAACCACCTGCTCTTCTGCTTCCACTGCCTGCCCTTTTCCTGACGTGGCTTCTGTCCTCAGAGAGCAAAGTGACTTCACTTCCCGAAGCCGGAGCAGACATGGTGAGTACCCCAGAGAACTGAGTCATATTTCGTGTAAGGGGTGAGGCTGAGTATGCTTTTTAAGGGAACAGCTGTGTGCTCCAGACTGTTTCCTTTAGGAAAGTGGCAGAAAATGATGAACCCCCAAGAGGCACCTTAGTTCTTACTCGTTACTTGTTCCTTCCACTACATAGGCGGTTTTTCAAGCGTTAAGTGCCGGGTGTCACCTTCCATAATTTCCTCTCAGAGTTGGCCCCGTGAGGCAGTCGCATTTCAGCATCTCCTGCCCTGAAGGTAGAGCTGCCTGGCCGAGGAGGCAAGCCCCAGGTCCTCCAGAGCCATCCTTTCTTTGTTTCACTGCGTGCTTGGCTTCCCCCAGGGAATGGAGCCAGTTTTGTGCACAGGCTGGTCTTTCTAGTTTGATGAGCGTTACAGTGTTGGAAACCCCCAGGGACAGTTCTGCTCTGTCCTGTAGGGATTCTAGCTCTCACACTGTGACGTGGAGTAAAGAACAACAGAGGGAGCAATTGGGGGAAGAACCTTGACTCTTGTGGGGGGCCCTGCATGAGGCGTGGCAGCCTTAGTACCTCACTACAGGAACTGGGCAGGAGAGGAGAGTGAGTATAGCTAGACCATTTATCTCCCAGACATGTTTCCTTTACCCATTGGGGAATGGTATTGTTTCAGACTTCCATATGCACAAGAAGTATGCTAGCCAAGGCAGGCCTGTGTTCCTAGCCCGCACGGACCTAGAACTGGTCATACATTTCTAAAATCTTTTCCCACTCCCCCGTAGGCTCCTCTTGGAACACAATGTGTATCTATTTACTAAAGCAATTAAAAACAAAATCAAAATCACTGTCATAAAGTTAATGCTGACTCATAGTGACCACATAGAACAGGATAAAACTGCACCAGTGAATTTCCCAAACTGTAACAATTTACAGGAGTAGAAAGCTCTGTCTTTCTTCTGAGGAGCAGCTGGTGGTTTGGAACTGCCGACCTTGAGGATAGCAGCCCAAGACATAATCACGACATCTCAGGTTATGAAATTAATGCATTTGTGTTCTCAGGGTCACAGTTTCCATTGGAAGTAAATTTTGAAACCAGTTTGTTATGTTTGTAGAGAATTTTAAAAACTTCATTAATATAAAACTTCTGAACCACAAGAGGAGTGCCTGTTTTTAACTGATGTAAAAGCTACTCTAACGCTTATATAAATTCATCCAGAAAGGGATCGTAAAGACTCTTTCGACTTTTATTATATGTAATATAATACGTGCAGAGCTCCTTTTATTTAAAATCATTTTATTGGGGGCTTGTACAACTCTTATCACAATCCTTACATACATCCATTGTGTCAAGCACATTTATACATTTGTTGCCATCCCATCGTCTTTCTGAAAACATTTGCTTTCTGCTTGAGCCCTTGGTATCAGCTCCTCATTTTTCCCCCACCATCCCCGCTCAGCTCTCCCTCATGAACCCTTGATAATTTATAAATTATTATTATTTTGTCATAACTTACACTGTCCAATGTCTCCCTTCACCCACTTTTCTGTTCTGTCCCCCAGGGAGGAGGTTATATGTAGATTCTTGTAACCGGTTCCCCCTTTCCACTCCACCTTCCCTCCACCAGAGCTCCTAATATTTTAAATCTTCTTGTTGGTAAACATTGGCCTGGGTGAGATAAAATAGACATGCAGTGTCCTGATCACCATTTGAATACAGAACTCTGACTTACATTTTAATGATTTGTACAAATATATGACACCTTTTCATAACACTTCGACCTAACTGCTTAAATCTTAAATAGTGTAGTACTTTTGACTATGATTTCCCAGTAAACACATTAAATATTAGGTGACTTCAAAAAGTAGGTAGAAATTTTGAAGTAAAAAAATAATGGAGTTTTTCTAAGGGCTTTTTAAAGCCCTTTGGTAGCATATTTGATTGATATATTCTTTTAAAAAATAAAACCATTGGGTTTGTCTGTGCACTGAAAGTTCAAATCATGTTGTTTTGCAACAGGACAAAACCCTGCCCGATCCTACGCTATCTTCACAATGGTTTGGTTTAAGCCCATTTATGTAGCTGCTGTGTCAATCCATCTTGTCACCACCCCTCGATCTCATAAAACCCAGTGCCCTTTTGTAGAGACTAGTCTCTCCTGACAACATGTCCAAAGCACGTGAGACACAGTCTCGTCATCCTTGCTGCTTAGGAGTGCTTTGGCGGTACTTCTCCCAGGCCAGATTTATTGGACAATCCAAGGTACTTTCAGAATCTTTTGCCAGCAACGTAATTCAAATCCATGTGTTCTTCAGTCCATCTGCCCGGCCCCGCGCCATCCTGACAGTGGTTCCTGTGCTTGAGCCCACAGTTGTAGCCACTGTTGGCAGTAAATCTCCTTGTGGGCCTTCCTCCTTTCCCTGCCCTCTAGTTTCCTTCGGGGACTGGTCTTTGCCGACAGCATGTCCGAAGTGTTAGAGACGAAGTCTCACCCTCCTTGCCTCTAAGAAGCAGTCTAGCTGTGCTTCTTTGGAGGCAGATTTGTGCGTGTGTTTGTTTGCTGGCAGTCCATGGTACTCACAGGATTCTTCTGCTCCGCAATTCAAATGCACCAGTCTTCTTCAGTCTTTCTTACTCAGTAGCCCGACTTTCACGTGCCTTTGAGGCCATAGAGAATATCATGGCTTGGGACACGCACACCTTAGTCCTCAAAGTAACGTCCTTGCTTTTCAACTAAAGAGGTCTTCTGCAGCACACTTGCCCAACCAAAGTGTCTTCTGCGCTCTTAACTGCTGTGTCAATGAGCATTGATGGTGGATCCGAGCAAGGCACGATCCGTGACAAGGTCCACCTTTACTCCATTTATCATGATCTTCCCTGTTGCTCCAATTGTGCGGATTCAGGTCTCCTTTGGATGGAGTTGTAATCTATTCTGTTATCTTTATTGGCAAGTTCAAGTCCTCACAGCAAGCAGCGTTTCGTCATCTGCATGTTGCAAGTTCATAAGCCTTGATCCGCGCCTGATGCCGCATTCTTCTGCATTTAAGCTAGCTTCTCATGTTGTTTGCTCAGGATACAGACTGTAGAATACCTTCCTGATTTTAAACTATACAGTATGCCTTGTTCTGTTCACCCAGCTGCCGCCTGAACCATGTACAAGTTCTCAGCACAATGAGGTGTTCTGGAATCCCCTTTTTGCTCAAGGTCATCCATAGTTTCTTATGGTCCACACAGTCAAATGCCTTTGCATTGTCAATAGTCTGATATTCTCTGCTTTCAGCCAAGATCCATCTGAAATCAGCAATGATATCCCTTGTTCCACCGCCTCTTCTGAATCCAGCCCGAGTGCCTGGCAGCTAGCTCCCTGTCAGTGCACTGCAGCAACCGTTGTCGGATGATCGCTAGCAAAATTGTACTCGAATGTGAGATCAGGGATCGTTTTCTATAATGTTAACTTTCTGTTGGGGTCCCCTTTCTTTGGAATGGCTTCAAGTGTGGATCTCTTCCACTTAATTGGCCAAGTAGCTGTCCTTTGTCCGTATTTCCTGATGGAGACAATTGAGTGCTTCCAGTGCTTCATCAGCTTGTTGAAGCATCCAGTTGAGGTTCCATCGATTCCTGGAGCCTTGTTTGTGGTTAATGCTGTCAGGGCAGCTTGTACTCCTTCCGTCAGCACCATTGGTCTTGCTCATGCGCCACCTCCTGACATGGTGGGATGTGGAACAGTTCTTTTTGCGACAGTGGCGCTGTGTCTTCTTTCTATCTTCTCTTTGCGCTTCCTGTGTCATTCAACGTTTTGCCCAGAGACGTTCCAGATTGTAGCTTGAGGCTTGAATATTTTCTTGTATTCTTTCAGTTTCAGAAATACTGAATGTGCTCTTCCTTTTTGGTTTTCTAATTCTAGGCCTGTGTATATTTTATTATACTAGTTGCCCTTGTCTTCTTCAGCCACCCTTTGAAATTTTCTCTTCAGCTTTCACTTCATCATTTCTTCTATTTGCTTTAGCTACTCTACAATTAAGAGAACATTTCAGAGTCTTTCCTGATAGCCACTTTGATCTGCCCTTTCTTTCCTGTCTTTTAATGACCTTTTCCTTCCTCAATGTAGGACGTTTAGGATGTCTTCCTACAGCTCCTCGGGTCTTCTGTCAGTAGTGTTCAGCACATCAAATCTATTCTTGCCATGTTTTCAAAATCTGGCTGGCACAGACTCGAGGTTGTGTTTTGCTTCTCATGGACTTTTCTCGTTGTCTTTAGCTTTAACAGGGACTTATATGCGAGCAGCTGATGGTCTGCCCATCGGGTCTGTCAGCCGCTGGCCTCGGTTTGGGTGCTGATATTAATCTTCTCCGTCATGACTTCCCACAAATGTAGCCAGTCCGGCTTCTGCGCATTTCATCTAGAGAAAGCCTTGTGTATAGTCGCCGTTTGTGTTGTTGAAAAGTTATTTGCTGTGAACAAGAACCTATATACTCGAGTATAAGCTGAGGCACCTAATTTTGCCACAAAAAACTGGGGGGCTTTTTCAGCATAAATGTGATGAAAACGCTCGGCTTACTCTCAAGTATATATGCTACTAGGTCTTGCAAAATGTATCATGTGATCTCCAGCTTCATTTCTATCACCAAGACCATATTTTCCAACTTTTGTTATTCCATTACTAGTAATTATCAATGCATCTCGATCACCTCTTTGAACAAGTTCAGACAAAAGATGTTGATAGACTTCTGTAGTTTCCTCATCACTGTCTTTGGTGGGTGGTGCACAAATTTGAATAATAGTTGTATTGATTGGATTTCCTGGAAGGCAGATAGATAAGTTCTATCACAGACAGCATTGTACTTCATGATGGATTTTGCAATATCCTTTTTTTTTTTAAGCAAAAGGGAAGATATTTATTGGAGCCTATATGGGAAACCCTAAAGGGGCCCAGCATACCCTACCGTGTAGGCAAGTCCAGCAAAGGGTCATATCATTCAGTGTACCCCCATGTCCCAGAGGGACTCCCCTTGAGCCGACCCCCAAACTGGCTGGGGGTGGGGACTGTAATATCCTTTTCAACAGTGAATGCAATGCCATTCTTTTTGATTGTATAGTTCGCAGAGCAGTAAGTCATACGATTTTCTGATTCTAAATGGCCAGTACTGGTCTTTCAGCGCACTAATGCCTAGGAATAAATGGATCTTTTTATATCACATTTCATTTTTGACCACTTCCAATTTTCATACAGTCCAAGTGCAGGTCATTAGCAGGTTTTTTTTTTCTTTTCCTTTTTTTCTTTTTTTAAAAATTTATTTATTTATTTTAACAATTTATTGGGGCTGATACAATTCTTTTCACAGTTCATACATATACATACATCAATTGTATAAAGCACATCTGTACAGTCTTTGCCCTAATCATTTTTTTCTCTTTTCTTCTTTTACATTTTATTAGGGACTCAAACAACTCTTACCACAATCCATACATATACATACATCAATTGTATAAAGCACATCCATACATTCCCTGCCCCAATCATTCTCAAGGCATTTGCTCTCCACTTAAGCCCCTTGCATCAGGTCCTCTTTTTTTTTCCCCCTCCCTCCCCATCCCCCCCTCCCTCATATGCCCTTGGTAATTTATACATCGTTGTTTTGTCATATCTTGCCCTATCCGGAGTCTCCCTTCCCCCCTTCTCTGCTGTCCCTCTCCCAGGGAAGAGGTCACATGTGGATCCTTGTAATCAGTTCCCCCTTTCCAACCCATCACCCTCCACTCTCCCAGCATCGTCCCTCACACCCTTGGTCCTGAAGGTATCATCCACCCTGGATTCCCTGTACCTCCAACCCTCATATGTACCAGTGTACAGCCTCTGTCCTATCCAGCCCTTCAAGGTAGAATTCGGATCATGGTAGTTGGGGGGAGGAAGCATCCAGGATCTGGGGGAAAGCTGTGTTCTTCATCGATACTACCTCACACCCTAATTAACCCATCTCCTCTCCTAAACCCCTCTATGAGGGGATCTCCATTGGCCGACACTTGGGCCTTGGGTCTCCACTCTGCACTTCCCCCTTCATTTAATATGATATATATACATATATACACATACATATATACATATACACATATATACACATACATACACACACATATCTTTTTTTTTTTTTTTTTTGCATGATGCCTTATACCTGGTCCCTTGGGCACCTCGTGATCGCACTGGCCGGTGTGCTTCTTCCATGTGGGCTTATTTGCTTCTGAGCTAGATGGCTGCTTGTTCACCTTCAAGCCTTTAAGACCCCAGACACTATCTCTTTTGATAGCCGGGCACCATCAGCTTTCTTCACCACATTTGCTTGTGCACCCATTTGTCTTCAGCGATCCTATCATGGAGGTGTGCAGTCAATGATATGATTTTTTTTCTTTGATGCCTGGTAACTGATCCCTTTGGGACCACTCGATCACACAGGCTGGTGTGTTCTTCCATGTGGGCTTTGTTGCTTCTGAGCTAGATGGCCGCTTGTTTATCTTCAAGCCTTTAAGACCCCAGTCACTATCTCTTTTGATAGCCGGGCACCATCAGCTTTCTTCACCACATTTGCTTATGCACCCATTTGTCTTCAGCGATCCTATCATGGAGGTGTGCAGTCAATGATATGATTTTTTGTTCTTTGATGCCTGGTAACTGATCCCTTTGGGACCACTCGATCACACAGGCTGGTGTGTTCTTCCATGTGGGCTTTGTTGCTTCTGAGTTAGATGGCCGCTTGTTTATCTTCAAGCCTTTAAGACCCCCAGTCACTATCTCTTTTGATAGCCGGGCACCATCAGCTTTCTTCACCACATTTACTTGTTCACCCACTTTGGCTTCAGCCGTTGTGTCGGGAGAGTGAGCATCATAGAGTTCCAATTTAATAAAAGAAGGTATTCATGCATTGAGGGAGTGTTTTTGAGTAGAGGCCCAAGGTCCTTCCGCCACCTTAATACTTGACCTATAAATATAGACACATAGATCTATTTCCCCATCCTCCTATATATATTTGCATGTACATGTCTTTGTCTAGACCTCCATGAATGCCCTTTGACTCCTAGCTCTTTCCTCCATCTCCCTTGACCTTCCTCCTGCCCTACTACCATGCTTCATTGCCACCTGGGCTAGAGTATACCTCTTCTCTAAGCAACCTTACTCTTGATCATTTCCCACCAGGCCTGCCACTCCCCCTTCTCTACCATTTGGGGTCCCATGTTTTTCCCTTGTCCCTGGGTTTGTTAACACCACTTCCTTACCCCCCCTACCCCCCCACCCCAAGTCGCCCCGGAACTGTCGGTCCCGTTGTTTTTCCTCCAGATAGTTCATCCAGCCTGTCCTATTCAGACAGATCTGTGGAGACACTAACATGCACGAAAACAAGACAGAGGAAAACAAAGCAACAGTATGCAACCAGACAACAAAACAACAAAAACAAACCACTGACAAAGAACAGAACAAAACAGTTCACAAGAGAAAAGCTTGTAGTTAGTTCAGGGATCGTTTGCTGGCCCTTAGGAGCGTTTTCCAGTCCAGTCTGTTGGGGCACCACGCCCTGGCCCCAAAGTCCACTTTCAGCATTCCCTGGGGACCTTGCCACTCCATTCCCTTGCTGTTCCGCTGCACTCCCCCAGTGATTTGCCTCGGTGTGGTGGGATCAGGTCAGGTGCAATTCCCACACTGTGTCTCCGGTGCTGTCCCCTGTATTGCCCTTAGTCACTGAGGGGCATCATGTCTCATAGTAGGGCCAGCCATGTTGTTCTCTCTGGACTGGCTGCTCTACTCAGGAACATCATCATCACGGCCTGGTGGGCCAGGCTGTGCTCCACTCTCTCCTCCTGCCCCTTCATCTGCTCCCGTGTGCTCTGATCAAATATGTCCATCTCCCATAGCTGCAGAGTCAATGTCGTCCTTTGGAACAAATTCTTTTCGGGGGAGGGGCAGGAATCCACTTAATTTATGGTGCTGGGGCCAGCCTCCCAGACCTCTCCACCGGTTCCCTCCTCCACGCCGGGATATTGCATTCACACCTTGCGACACTGGGTTGAAGTCTGCTCCCACTTTCCCTGTGGAGATATAAACAATACCCTCCCCTTGGGTGGATTAATGCCCCATGACCCCACTACCTTTTTCTTCCTTGTATTCATCCTTTTGTTTTCCTTTCCCCACCTCCTCCACCATTGTCTACCATGTACATCCCTGGTTTTGGTCTGGTCTCTTCCATACTACACCGTCTTCACCCCTAAAATGTTTGTATACAGTAGCTTTATTCCCTATGCCACTTTTGCTTTTTTTAAAAAAATTTTTTTAAATTCTTACCTCAGCGGACTCATGTTGTACTTGTCCTATTGTGCCTGACTTACTTCGCTTAGCATGATTTCCTCCAGTTCTTCCCATGCCGCTATGTGCCTCATACGTTCATCACTGCTTTTTAGTGATGCGTAGTATTCCATTGTATGTATATACCACGGTTTTTTAATCCAATCGTCAGTTGATGGAAATTTGGGTTGCTTCCAACTCCTTGCAATTGTGAACTGTGCCGCAAAGAACATTGGAGCACAGATATCTGGTCTTGGTTTGTTTCTTGCCTCTTCTGGGTATATGCCCAGTAGGGGGATTGCTGGGTCATATGGTAACTCTATTTCCATCTGTTTTAGGTATCGCCAGATTGATTTCCATAGTGGCTGTACGTACTTACAGTCCCACCAGCAGTGGATGAGAGTTCCTGTCTCCCCACAGCCCCTCCAACACTTGTTGCTTTCTGATTTTTTGAATTGGGCTACCTTTGAGGGTGTCAGGTGGTACCGCATTGTTGTTTTAATTTGCATTTCTCTTATGGCTAAAGATCGCGAACATTTTCTCATATGTTTGTTGGCCATTCGGATTTCTGCCCCTGTGAAACTTCTGTTCAAGTCCTTTGCCCACCTTTCAAGTGGGCTATTGGTTTTTTTCTTTTTGGAAGCTAGCAGAGTACTGTAGATTTTAGTAATAAGGCCTTTGTCTGATGTGTCATTACTAAAGATGTTTTCCCAGTCTGTGGACTCTCTTATTACTCTCTTGGTGAATTTTTTAGATGTACACAAGTGTTTTATCTTCAGTATATCCCATTTGTCGATTTGTGCCTCCTCTGTGTTTGTGTCCTTCCCTATTTCTGATAGCCTGTGTATTCCCTGCGCCAAAGTTCTCAAGTTGGTCCCAATTCCCTCATTGATGGCCCTAATAGTTTGGGGTTTAACTTCAAGGTCTGTGATCCACCTTGAGTTTATTCTTGTGCATGGAGTGAGATAAGGGTCTTGCTTCATTTTTCTGCATGTTGATATCCATTTTTTCCAGCACCATTTGTTAAAGAGGGCATCTCTCTTCCCATTTGATCTTTTTGGGGCCCTTGTCAAAGATCAGCTGTGTGTATGCTGATGCTTTTATTTCTGGGTTTTCAGTTCTTTTCCATTGGTCTGAATATCTGTCATTGTACCAATACCATGCAGTTTTGAGAACTGTGGCTGTATAGTATGTGCCAAAGTCAGGTAAAGCAAGCCCTCCCACGGTGTCCTTCTTCTTGAGGAGTTCTCTGCTAATTCTGGGCTTTTTCCCTCTCCATATGAAGTTGGTAATCAGTTTTTCCATTTCTTTGAAGAAAGATGATGGTAATTGTATCGGGATAGCATTAAACTTATATAGTGCCTTTGGCAGAACTGACATCTTAACTATATTAAGTCTCCCAATCCAAGAGCATGGAATATTCTTCCATTTGTTGAGGTCGCTCTTGGTTTCTTGTAATAGTGTTCTATAGTTTTCCCTATATAAGATCTTTTGTTTTTTCAGTCAAGTGTATCCCTAGATATTTCAGTTTGTGTTTGGCTATTGTGAAGGGTACCACCTTTTTGATCTCTTCTTCTGTGGTCTTATCTGATGTGTATAACAGTCCGATGGACTTCTGTTTGTTGATCTTGTATCCTGCCACTCTGCCAAACTCTTCTATTGCTTCCAGTACTTCCCTTGTGGAACTTTTGGGATTTTCCTTATATAAAATCATATCATCTGCAAATAACGATAGTTTCACCTCTTCCTTCCCCAGACGAATACCTTTGATGTCACTTCTTTGCCTTATACTGTTAGCTAAAACCTCCAGCACGATATTAAATAGGAGTGGAGACAAGGGGCATCCTTGTCTGGTTCCCTTTTTCAGTGGGATTGTGTTAGTCTTTTCTCCATTGACTATGACTTTGGCTGTTGGTTTTTCATATATAGCTTGTATTGTCTTGAGGAACTTTCCTTCCATTCCTGTCTTCGCTAGTGTCTTAAACAGGAATTGGTGTTGGATGTTGTCGAATGCTTTTTCTGCGTCTATTGATATTATCATGTGATTCTTATACTTTTTCATGTCAATGTGATGAATAATACTAATGGTCTTTCGTATGTTGAACCATCCCTGCATCCCTGGTATGAATCCCACTTGGTCATGGTGAATTATTTGTTTTATATACTTTTGTATTCTGTTGGCTAGTATTTTGTTAAGGATTTTTGCATCAATGTTCATTAGGGATATCGGTCTGTAGTTCTCGATTCTTGTGGGATCCTTGCCTGGTTTGGGTATCAGAGTTATACTATCTTCATAGAAGGAGTTTGGGTGTTTGCCATCTTTTTCTATGTTCTGGAAAAGTTTGTGTAGGATTGGTATTAGTTCTTCCCTGAATGCTTGGTAGAATTCTCCAGTGTAGCCATCTGGTCCAGGGGATTTTTTTGTTGGTAATCCCTTGATAACCTTTTCTATTTCTTCTATTGCTATGGGTCTGTTGAGATTCTTGATGTCTGCCGAGGATAATCTAGGGAGGGATTGTTTTTCCAGGAATCTGTCCATGTCTTCCAAATTGTTGAATTCATTGGAGTACAATCCTTCATAGTATTGTGTAACTATCCTTTTGATTTCATTAGGGTCTGTTGTAATGACCCCTCTTTCATCCCTTATTCTTGCTATTGAGATTTGTTCCCTCCTTTCTTTGGTTAGGTTTGCCAATGGTCTATCGATCCTGTTTATCATTTCAAAGAACCAACTTTTAGCGATATTAATTTTTTCCATAGTTTTTTTATTTTCCCTCTCCTGAATCTCAGCCCTGATTTTTATAATTTCTTTTCTTTTGCTATTAGTAGGGATGTCCTGCTGACTCAGCTCTAGTTTTTGTAAATTTTGTGTCAGCGTATCCGTCATGAGTCTCTCTTCCTTTCTCAGGTGTGCTTGTATTGCTATGAACCTTCCTCTGATGACTGCCTTTGCTGTGTCCCATAAGTTTTGGTACGTCGTGTGCTCATTTTCGTTGGTTTCGAGAAATTTCCTGATTTCGTCTCGGATCTGCACCAGTATGCACTCCTTTTGCAGTAGAGAGTTATTCATCCTCCAATTATTTGCTCTTATTTTCTTTGTCTTCCTTTTGTTGATTTCCAGTCTTATGGCACAGTGGTCAGCGAGAGAGGTCTGTATTATTTCAATGTGCTTAAATTTATGTAGATTTGCCTTATGCCCCAGCATGTGGTCTATCTTCGAATATGTGCCATGAGGAGTTGAAAAGAATGTGAAATTTTTTGTATTTGGATGAAAAGCTTTGTAAATATCTATTAGGTCAAATTGTCTAATTGTGGAGTTTAGCTCTCTAGTCTCCTTGTTGAGTTTCTTTCCCTGTGATCTATCTTTCTCAGTGAGTGGTGTGTTGAAGTCGCCCACTATAATTGTTGAGTCTGTGATTTCTTTCTTAATCTTTTGGTGTGTGTATTGAGCTGGTCTCTCATTCGGGGAATATATGTTTACAATGCTTAGTGGTTCATTGTCTATCATTCCCTTGAGCATTATATAGTGTCCCTCCTTATCTCTTTTTATGGTTTGCACTTTGAGGTCAATTTTATCCGAGATAAGGATTGCAACCCCTGCTTTTTTTGTGTTGCTGTTTGCTTGGTAGGTCCTTCTCCAGCCTTTGATTCTCAGCCTATTTTTGTCTGTAGCCTTGAGGTGTGTCTCCTGTAGGCAGCAAATTGATGGGTTGTGTTTTCTAAGCCATTCTGCTAGTCTCAGTCTTTTAATGCCTGAGTTCAGGCCATTGATATTCAGGGTTATTATCTCCATGTGTGGACTCTGTGATGCCATTTTATACTTTTTGTGTTGGGAGTTTTCCTACTTTCCTTTCTCATTAGTGTGTGTTGTGTGTGTGTATCATTCTTGACTTCTTTCCATCCTTAAGCCATTGCTATCTTGGGGTCTGTTTTCTCTTTGTTGTGCTTTGGGTGAGGTTGTTCTATGTGCTGGTGTCTTATTTGTGCTTGGTGAGTGTTGTTCTTCTGCCCATACTGAGTCGGCGAGGATCTTTTGTAATGCTGGGTTTGTTGTAACGTATTTTTTGAGTTTTTCCTTGTCTGGGAAGACTTTTACTTCTCCATCGATCTTGATCGATAATTTGGCTGGGCAGAGTATTCTTGGATTTGCGTTGTTTTCTTTCAATTTTTGGAATATGTTACTCCACTCTCCTTTTTTTCATAGTTTCTGCTGATAGGTCTGAGCATATCCTTATGTGGGAACCTTTATATGTGATTGCTTGCTTTTCCCTAGCTGCTCTCATGATTTTCTCCTTTTCCTCAAAGTTTGAAAGTTTAACTATTATGTGCCTTGGTGATTTCTTCTTGGGGTCCCGTCGTGCTGGTGTTCTTTCAGCCTCCTGGATGGTTGCTTGGTTTTCATTCATTAGGCTGGGGAAGTTTTCCTCCAAGAATTCTCTCGCTATTGTTGCAGATGACTTCTTTGTTGTGTCTTCCTCCCGTAGGCCAATAATTCTAATGTTGTTCCGCTTCATAGCATCAGACATAGCTCTTAGGTTTTCTTCGGCTTCTCTGATGCTCTTATTAGATTTTTGTTCACGTTTATTAAAATCTGCTTGGCTGTCCTCCACGCAACTGATGCGGTTCTCTGATTCCTCCAATCGATTCTCAAGGAACATGATTCTGCTATTGTTTTTCGTTACCTGCTCCTCAAGTTCCTGTATTTTCCTTTGGTATATGTCTTTTATCTCCTCTATCATTTCTGTAGTGTTTTCTGTAGTGTTTCCCTCATATTTTTCTGTAGTGTTTCCCTCATCTTTTTCTGTAGTGTTTCCCTCATATTCTGCATCGCTCCAAGCACCATTCTGAGAGCTTCTTTGTATGGCATCTCAATGTCTGCTTCTTCTATGTATGTTGTTATGTTCAGGACATCTTCTTCCTTTGCCTTTTGTTTCTCCTGTTTTTTCGTTGAGGTCGTTGGGGGTGATGGCTGTTTGCGTTGAGTTGTTTTTGAGGGACCAGGTGCCATTTTCTAGTCTCTCTCTGGAAGACTTATAGGAATTCTTCTTCGATCTGCCTACAGCTGATTTTGCTATGGGATTAGCCTACCACTTTATCTTCCTGTGGCTTCCCTATTAGGGGAGTTCCCCAGATGGCAGATCGACTGCCTGTACCAGTGTTGCAGAGGCTGGACTGAAGTTCCCGCTATTGGTTTGAATATTGATAAGTGTTGGCTGAGCTGCCTTATGTCCCCAGGTACACAGGCAGGAACTCCCTGGTGAGAAGTCTGAGGAGTATCCCCTGGAGAGCAAGCAGGCCTTACCCTAGCCTTGGGCTATCTATGCAGGGTGGAGCTCACCTAGCTGGGTGTGACCCAGGCGCAAATGCCCTAGGGCAATGGGAGTGCCCCGTATGTCCGCAATGGAGTGTGAGAGAGCAGGGCAGGAACAAGGGGGGTGAGAAAAATAAAAAAGTGAGACTAGACTGTACAGGGGTACAGGGAAGCGAGGGAAGCGAAAGAAACTATGTAGCTGAGTCCCACTCCCTGCCTCTGGATCTACAAGGGCTTACTCCCTGCCCCAAGCCCCAGCGGTAGTTCGCAGCTGAGCCCCAAGAAGGGTCGCAAGAAAACTGCTGAGCCGCCCCCAGAGAAATGGGGGGACAGAGAGCAGAGATGTTAACAGACGCTGCCGTGTAGCTGAAGCTTGATCCCTGCCTATGGAGCTGTGGGGGTTTGGGTTTATTCCCTGCTCAGACCACGCGGCGTGGCTGCGGCTGTGCCTTGAAAAAGCCCCTGCGCAGCTGTCCAAGGCTGTGTGGGAATATAAAGCAGAGACGCAAACAGAAGCAACAATGTAGATGAACCCCGATCCCTGCCGGTGGAGCCGCAAGAGTCCTGTTCCTGCCCTGAGGCAGATAGGGAAAAACTGTGGCTGTGCTGAGACCAAGCCCTGCTACAGGCTCCAAATGGTCCCGGCTTGGGCAGATCCGGCAACTGGACTAGGGTCGAGCCCCAGCCGGCTTCCACTGAGGTAAGCCAAAAGCCCCCAGCCCCTCAAAACCCCGTGGATCTGTGCCTACTTATCTTTATGATGCACCTCCTGCGATCCAGTGGCGTTGAATTTCACTCTGAGCAACTCTCCTGGGCTGGATTCTGCGGAGTCCCTCTGGTGTGTGTCACTCCGTCGCCATCTTCCCGGAAGTCCATTAGCAGGTTTTTACAGCTTCTTCTCCTTACCTTGAGTTATGCCCCATTGGGAAATAAAGATCCCCAAAGTTCCACTCCCACATGCTTTCCCTGACTTATGTCACCATGGTCAACTCCTCTTTGGTCACATTTCCTGTGCCCTCTGACTGGAGAGACCCATCCACCAGCGCTATCTTGCACGGTCCTCTGCTTCCATTTATTAGACCTTTAGTGTCTGCCAACGCTTTGAAGCTATGCATAAGGTTTTCAGCAGCTGCTTCCTCTAGAGTGGGCCCCATTCCTTCTGCACGATCTGTTCCTAGTCTGGAAGCCCTGCTGAAAGCTGTTCATTGTGGGTGACCCAGCTGGCATCTGAAACCCAGTGACATAGCTTCCAACATCACAACAACACACACGCCACTTCAGTACAACAAATTGGCGCATGTGGTGGCTGTATAGGGATAAGGTTTTATATGGATCCTTGGCGCTCTCTGCACTTCCTGATCTATATTTTGCTGTGAATTTTGTAAAATTCAGTAGCATTGTCAAAACATTTCTTTACTCTCTCCCCCTGGTGTTCTCATTGTGCAGGTGTGACACTTTGGGTTCATAGTTCTTGGATAGTCTGTGGCTCTTTTTGCACTCTCTAGCCTGATTCGTTGTATTTCATTTGGCATGTCTTTATGGATCTGTCTCAGTGGCATAGTGTGTTATGAGCTGGTCTGTTGAGAAGGTCAGCAACTTAAACCCAACAGCCACTTCAGTGGAGAAAAATGAGACTTTCTCTTCCTGTAAAGATGTGTATCCTCAGAAACACCCAGGGGGCGTTCTACTCTGTCGTGTAGGGTCACTCTGAGGAGAATCTATGCAGTGGCAGTGTGTTTAGGTTTGGGGGGGGGGTGTTATTGACCTCTTTTTTTTAATACCTTTTATTGTGAATCAGATAATCAGTTTTGTATTCAACAATTTAAACTAGTTGTCATACTCCCCCTCCCCACACCCTCACACTCCCAGGTAACTTGCCCTACCTTCCTCTTCTCATTACTTGGCTCCCTCTTGTGGAAGACTGTCTTCTCCTTCACTCAAGTTAACATTTGTATATCCTCTGGCCTGTTGCTTCATCTTCTCTTCCTTTCTCTTCCCTCCTTGGTAATTATTGATGTCTGTTTCCTCTTATATGAACACCGTTTTCTTGTTTATAACAATGGACTCAGAACAGTTTTCTTTTGGGGAATTGATGAATTTCATTCAGCATAGTGCTCCCAGCTCCATCCAGGTGGTTTATTGACTTATTTAAAGTTCGCGGTTTTCACTTGGCCATGATCCCATTATGAAGACATTCTTCATTTGTATTAAAGTATATTTGATTTTTATGGTTTACTATAGACATTTCATAGTTTCCTTTCTGATCACGTTATATCTCATGCAGTCTTCTTTTTCCATTTGAAGTCCATTCTTAGGAAACTTGGTTGTTTCAAATGTCCAGTCTAATGATTCCCAAATCTTTGTGCAATATCAGAGTTTGATACTGCTATTTGTTGGCTTTGTTTATGCAAACTTTAGGGGAAAGCTACCAATTCCTTGCTTTTCCATTATTAGTTCATCCATTATTAGTTTCACTGTGTTTCGTGTTTTGTTGGGGTTTTATAGGAGGTAAATTATTTCCTTTGGGTTTTATAGAAGGTAAATTATTTTCTTACACACGGAAATGATCCAATGATAGAAATGGATTTTTTATTTTTCACTTTAGTCAAAATCACGAGGGCAATGTGTAAGAAACACTGTTAAATCTATGAAGTAGAATGACAACTGTCCGGACATAAAGGTAGAAAGCAAAGGAGTGAGGCGGATTGTCCAAGTGTAGAGTACAACACAGAACCTTGTGTAAGTTCCCTGTGACATCTCGTGTCCCAGGATATCCGCCTCACCCATCCTTTTGCACACATTGGGAACGACGATGCTTCCTTATTGAACTATGGTGTCTTGTGATGTTTTAGAACTCAGTGGTCTTTGAGGATGTGGCTGTGGAATTTACGCAAGAAGAATGGGCTTTGCTGAATTATTCTCAGAGGAAACTCTATAGAGATGTGATGATGGAAACCCTCAGGAACCTAGATACGGGTAAGATTGGCTCTCCTATTTTTCCCATTGAATTAACATATTATGCTTGTCAACTCTAGAGGATTTGGCCTGAGTAATTAGAAGCAAACATGACAGGCATTTTCAGGGTTGTTGTGGGGCTTGGACACTACTGGCGTACCCATGAAAGTAAAAAAAGAAAAAGTCTGTCATAAGATAATCCTTTTTATTTCTTCTTGTGGTTATAAACCTTCGGGTTCATTTAAGTGGATCAGCATTGGCTTCAAGGGTCACTTTAGGGCAGAGCAAGATTTGAGGTTTGGTACCTTGTAGCATTTTACCGTGTTTACTAAAAGTTTCATGTATTGGTTTGCATATCTGTCCCTTGATCGAGATGGGAAAGACCCAGTGTATTGACCAGTGTCTGGGAAAGATGTTTGTCTGACTTCTTCCGTCCTGTTCTGCCTTTCCCTGCAGGCACCACACTAAACATTCTACCTGAGCAGCAAGAGAAGGATCTCAGGAGGGTGCACTGGTCTCGAGCTGCAGTGTCAGCCCAAGGAAGGCTTTTATATCTGTCCTCTCTTGCCTTCTGTGGTTAGGGGAAACAACCTCTCATATTCCTCCTTATATGATCTTTATGTACTTGCATTCTTTGTAACACTTTGTTTTGCTTTCATATTGAAACCCTACGTATGTCACCATCAAACCCAGGTGCTGCCGAATTCTTTCTTAGTATAATGATGTGTCAGCGTCTGTTCAGACAGTGTCCGTTCAGACAGTGTCCAACCACATACACATCTGTGGTCCCATAGAGTTTCATTGTGTGTGTGGTTAAAGGGAAAGCAGCTCTCTTTTTGTTTATTTTACCCCCCTGATGTGTTAAAAGACCAAACCGAGATTCTTGTAGCAGGGGTGGAATTCAGGCAGGTGAAGCAGAGGGCATGGCGGCTGCTTCTGCTGTCAGGGAAGTAGGACATCGGATGGAGCAGCACATCCTCCACGAACGCTTCCCCTGCACGCACTGCTGCAATTCTTCCAGCCTCTGTCCACAGTGGCTGCAGCTGTGAAGAGGTAGACTAGAGGTGGGCTCCCATGTGGTTTGAATATGGTATTTGCACAGGGTCGAGATCAGGGGTTCTCAATCTTCCTAATGCCGTGACCCTCTAATACAGCTCCTCATGTTGTGATGACCCCCCAACCATAAAATTAGGTTTGTTGCTACTTCGTAACTGTCATTTTGCTACTGTTATGAATCGTGATGTAGATATCTGATAGGCAGGATGTATTTTCATTGTTACCAATTGAACATAATTAAAGGATAGTGATTAATCGCATAAACAACATGTAATTATATATTGTGAAATATTTATTTCTACTGACAAATAGATGATATTTTGTCTTGAAGCATGGTATAACATGGGTAACAGTCTTCACACCAGGTATGTGGGCATATCTGCATGTGGGCGGACCCACCTGGAGACGTATAGAGGAACGGTGCCTTGGTTCCTAAGACGATTGGAAAATGTGTTTTCCGATGGTCTTAGGCGACCCCTGTGAGAGGGTCATTCGGCCCCCAAAGGGATTGCGACCCACAGGTTGAGAACCACTGTTCTAGATCATGTAGCATCATATTTTACAAGTACTGTAGACATGGATGGGAGTAAACCTGTACATTTTTCACCCCTTCCATCACCGCCAAAGTTCTGTAGGAGCCAGATTTCTCGAAGACTTTATTTTGGTGCATGTCTTGTTTCTCATAAAGCCCTGTGCTGCTCTTTTCACACTGTGAAACTCCACTTAACGTTCTTGGGTCAGTTTTTCAGCAGGGTAATAATGGACCAGAGTTGTTCACGAAGAATGACTCCTGGCTCTCCATGTTAGGAGACATTTCAGAAGTCCATGGTATGGAATGCCAATACAGCAACCCGGGCAACCAGCTGAGGTGAGTAGTGTGTGTCAGTGAGCACTAGCTCAGTCTAGTCTTAAGGTGTCGGGACATTCGATGGTTTGTTTGTAACACGAGCTTTAAAATGGTTTGTCCATGTAATTTTTCACAACACGGAATTCCCATAAATGTAAATCAGATAACGATTTGAACCGTACTTTATTTGTACATTACCATCATAAAACTCCCGCGACAGTTATGCTAGCATCTTCTGTGACATGATTCAGCCTGTGCGACAGGGTGAGACAGGGCATGACAGAAAGCACACATTTACTCTGCGTGGTAATTGTGAAGTGCTGGATTGAATATTAATGCCACGCTGCCCTTTTTTTACACAGCATATATACAGTCGAGACTCTCCAGGAATGTGAAGAAGGTACAGTAAAGAAGAAGAGAGAAGAAAATCAGTGTGAGGAAACCTTCAGGTGGATTGAAAATCTTTCTAACCTTAGAAGAACCCCGGTTAAATTAAATTCTGGGTGCCTGGAGAGCAAAAGAGCTTTCGTGGATTATCCATCATTTGAGCATCGCATTGGATCTCATACTGGGTACAGACCTTATCATCGTGATGAATGTGGAGAAGACTGCCATTGTCCCCCTTACCTAAAACTGTGTATGGGAGAGAAGCTCTGCAAATGTAAGGATTATGGAAAACCTTGTAATTATTCCTTACCCCACACTAAACCACTAAGGACTGTCAGTGGAAAGAAGCCATATGAATGTAAGGAATGTGGGATGGCATTTAGTCGGTCCTCACACCTCACTAGCCATCTAAGAATGCACAGTGGAGAGAGGCCTTACGAATGTAAGGACTGTGGGAAAGCGTTTAGTTCTTCGTCCGCCCTCACGACGCATGTAAGGATTCACACAGGAGAAAGGCCGTTTGAGTGTGTGGAGTGTGGGAAAGCCTTCAGCGACTGCTCATCCATCAGCAGACACCGAAGAATTCACAGCGGAGAGAGGCCTTATGAATGTCAGGAGTGCGGGAAAGCCTTTAGTCGGTCCTCACACCTCACTAGCCATCTAAGAATGCACAGTGGAGAGAGGCCTTACGAATGTAAGGAATGTGGAAAAGCCTTTAGCTCTTCCTCCGCCCTCACGACCCATATAAGGATTCACACAGGAGAAAGGCCTTATGAGTGTGTGGAGTGTGGGAAAGCCTTCAGTGACTGCTCATCCCTCAGCAGACACCGAAGAATTCACAGCGGAGAGAGGCCTTATGAATGTCAGGAGTGCGGGAAAGCCTTTAAGTGCTCCTCGACCCTCTGTAAGCACGTCAGAACTCACAATGGAGACAGGCACTGTGATAATAAGGAATATGGGAAAACCTTTAGCTGGGCCCCATCCCCCACAGGAATGTAAGGAATGTTTGGGAGCCTCAGTCCTAGCTCTCTAACCCTATTTGAACAGAGGAGATGCGCTATATGAATGTAAGGGATGTGGGGAAGCTGTTGCGTGTTCCTCATAGCTCAGTAAGCGTTTTAGAATTCACAGAGGAGAGGGGCCTTACCCGCGAAATCTTCCACACACTTGATGAAGTCCTGACTAGTGTGGATGAGGAAACGCCTCAGTTCTTAACCTTTTAACATTTGAGAGAACATACTAGAAACGGTGTTTGCATAAAAAATGCTAGAAGGCTTTCAATAATCTTGAAAAATATCTGAAAGAAACCATGGGAGAGAAACCATGTAGTTGAAGAGTGAGTGGGGAAAGGCCCTATTTTTCCCTCTACGCTTTCCAAGATGGGCGGGTGCATATGGCAACTCACTGACTTGCTGCAACTGAGCCAATTCCTTCTTCCTCGCCCCCCCCTCCCCCCCGCCCCTTGGGCAGAGTAGGACTGCCTCTGGGTTTCCAGGGCTGTAAGTCTTTACAGGAGTAGAAAGCTTCATCTTTCTACCTGGGAGTAGCTGGTGGGTTAGACCTGCCGAGCTTGTAGTCAGCAGCTCAGCGCAGAGCCCATTACGACACCAGGCTGCCCTGCTTGTGGGGAAACATTCATCAATCACCTCTGCTAAATATGTGAGGAGGCATTCACTAATCGCCTCTGCTAAATATGTGAAGAGGCATTCACCAATCGCCTCTGCTAAATATGTGAGGAGGCATTCACTAATCGTCTCTGCTAAATATGTGAGGAGGCATTCACCAATCGCCTCTGCTAAATATGTGAGGAGGCATACTTTTGAAAAATCATGAACACGTAAGGAATATGGAAACATTTGCAAATCTTTAGCAATTCTTAAAAGGATGCTATCCTGTGGCTCGATCTTTATGAATGTAAAAGATGAGGAATTCTTAATGATGTCTTTTCACTCACCCCGATGGGCCTTTGCAGAGAAATGCTGTGACTGTAGGCCAAGTTACCTTTGGATTATGCTATTTGATTCTAGACATGTATCATAATGTTACGTGGGTTTCTAAAAGAATGCTCATACAAGTTGTCTTTTATTAATGTATCTATATCATGAAATTAAAGACAAACTGTCTTTTATAAAATATATATATAAGAGCTCATGAACTCATGAGTACCTTGACGTGTGTTTTCCTTTTACCAACTGTATTTTTTAAGTTTCTGTGCTTTTCCACATTAGAATGTAATGTGTCCTAATTTTAGAAGTTCCTCATGTAATGGGAAACTGTAAGGAAAACAGAGAAAAACCACTCAGTGTCCCCCCCACTCTTCACCTTGGTATTCCTTGTCACCTTCTTTGTGGGCAGAGCAGTGTTTACTTGTAGAATCTGAGTCATGCTGTACGTGCAATGATATACAACTCTCATTTTTGCTTGTTTTCATTTCTTTCCCACAATGATGACCCCCAGTTTAATGGTCAGCAAGCCCGCACAGAAAGTTTTGACCCAAATCTCATCACCTCACAAACATAGTCGCACACAGGTGGTGCTGTGGCGAGCAGCGCCATGGCTTGACAGTCTGACAGAGGTCGGATGATGAATTTTGAGACGGTCTCGCCTTTGGCAAATTCTCAGGTTCCTGAAGCGTGTGCCATCAGGAACCGGGAGTGCAGTTACTTGTGGGCTCTCCTGTTCACAGCTGCTCTCCCTGATACGTGTGCCACCCAGTCATGTAACATGCCGCCTAGCAGTCTTCCCAGAGCTGCCAACAACTGCCCATTGCACGGCCTTTGAATCTATAGTTTCAGTAGCTAATCCCTCTGAAGTGGACAGCCTACTCCGTATTCGTCGTCTCTGCCTTCGGTCTCTTTCACTGTAGAAGCTCAGCTGAAATCTGCCCATCCCGGGTGATCCCAGGGGTATTTGAAATGCAGGTGGTATAACTTTCATCATGTAAACAACACACGGCCACCACCGTATGGCTAATTGGTAGATTAGTGCTTCCAAACCAAACTCGCTGTCGAGTTGATGCCAACTCATAGCAGGAGAATAGGGGCCACCAAAGAAGCTAGGGCTTTAGATTCTGAGGCTACAGACTAGAGACAGTTCCCCCAGAACTGAGAGTGTTCCCCTGGGGCCATGTCCTGATCCAAGTTTCTAGTTGCCTGAACTGTGAGAGATTACGTTTCTGTCTTTTAAAGCCACCCATGGTGTTTCTGTTGTAACACTAGGAAATGTGTGGCAGTGGCCTTAGCTCCAATTACAACCACCTGGGGAAACTGTTAAATGCTCATTACTGACTCCCAACCCTAGAAATAACAACTTAATTGACCCCGAACAGGACGCAGAGACCAGTCATTTAAAAATGTTTCCCATGTTATTCTAGTGAGCTGCAGCACCCAAGAAACCCTGGCACACTAGAAAGCCGCTCATTCCTGAGTTTCATGAGAAACTGCTAGATGTCTTTAAAAATAAAGTTGGGGCCCCTGGCCCCACTTACAGCTTGGTCTGTATCCAGACATTCCTAATGTTAACATTCCAACACTGGAGTGCCATGGAGTCAATCCCAACTCACGTGAGCTGATAGGCCCGCCCTCTTGGGTTACTGAGATTACATCTTTGTGGGAGTAGGTAGCCTCAGCTGTCTCCTGAGGCGCAGCTGGTGGGTTTGAACCATGGACGTGGTGGTTAACAGCTCAGTGCATAGCCCACTGTCCTAGGGTTCCTTGTTAATGCCATGCGCTGTGTCTCATACAAGCCAAGATCTAGGACCAGGCCTCCAAAGAAATGAGGAATACTTCCTTATCCTTGCTGTCCTTTACAACCTTCGGGGATTTAAAAATTCCACATGTCACTTAGGCTGAGACTAGAGAAATAAGAACGTGTGTGTATGGGGGGGAGTACTACACATGTGTGTGTGTGTGGAGTACTACACGTGTGTGTGGGGGGGGCAGTACTACCATCTGTGCATTTGAAGTCTCTCCTGCAGATTTCTTTTTTTTTTATTCCCGGTGACTAGATGTTTAATATTTCTGTGTTGGTCAAACGGAACACAGGTGGGGTTACACGGCATGGGGGTGCCACTCAGGAGGGGTGGCTTTAGTGAAGGGCTGTGGGGGGGGGGTGCCTTGGGAGATATCCAAGGAGTATTCTCGGCAGAGGGTCCTGGCCTGGGGTGCAGGGGACTTGAGCACACCCAGTCCCAGTCTTTGCCCTTAAGTTGGGGTCCCCCATAGGGAGTCTGTGGAGGGTCTCTGCTTCCAGCTCCGTTGCTGGAATCCACACTTCCAGCGTGATGGGGGACTTGGTCCTAGAGAGGGGTCTGGAAGGCACCCTAGGAGCAGCCTAGGGTAGGGACTAGGGTGCAGGTGCCCACTGCCCAAGGGCATGTGCATCCTGCGGGGACAGGGGAGCATGAGGGGGCTGCCCACAGCCTCCCCACTGGGCTGGGCAATAGCAGAGGGGAGGGGAGCAGGGCCCCCAGCTCTTGCTGAGTCCCAGAGTCCTCAAGGTGAAGGGGGAAGGCGATCAGGAGGGACGGAGGAGAGGGTCTTGGCCACCAACAAACACTGTAAACTTTGGTTTAAAACAATAACAAGTGGAGGGAGGACATCCAGCCTGGGGCCGGGGTGGGGGTGGGGGTTGAGGGGAGCGGGGTGTACGGGAGGCGACAAAGGAAAAAGCCAACAAAAAGTTTTGGTTTTGCTTCCGGCTTAAGAAAGGTCTTTGGTCATCCATTTAACGGGGTGAACGGGGCTGGGCAAGGGGGAGAGAGGGCTGCAGTGGGGGGACTGGAGGGCCCAGTGGGGCCCAGCAGCCAGTCTTTGCCTCCCCTGCCCCTCCAGCCGTCAGCACTGCGTCCCCTGTGCTGTGGACGCTTGCCTGCGGTAGCCCTGCCACCACAGCGGGGCTTCCTGCCTGCTGCGGCCTCTGTGCATCCAGCGGGCACAGACCTGCTCTCCTGCAGATTTCAATGAATGGAGAGAAGAAAACTAAATTCCCCGAGTCTAACGCCAAATCAAATTCTGGTGATGCCAAATGATGAAACCCAGATTCTTCCATTTTCTCGGGCTGTTGTCTGCAACCACAACTGAATCTGTTTGACCTAATTAGAGGGTATTTGCCTAACTTTGCAGCAGCTCTTACAAGGAAGTTGACCATTGGAAGATAGGTTCTGGGATCAGATAGTAGCCCTGAAGTAGACCCCATCTGCCGCTCTCCTACAGGAAGGGAGGGAAGCCAAGGGAGGACCGAGAAGACCTCTGGGTTTCCAAGTCTCCACCTTGCATGATTCTGCCAGGTGTTATCAGACAGTAAGTAACACGGAATTAGTCCACCCTGGATGTTCTCCCATGAGAAACGAGGGAGGCAAAGGGAGGGCAGGTCTGCGAAGACCCTCTGGGGTGAGTGCGTGTCCAGGTTTCCACCTCTAGTGATGTTGCCCCTGGTCGTTCGCAGACTTTGGTTACTCCCATCTACACTACTGGGATCAATCGCTGTTGTCCAGATAATCCAACCACTTGTGTTTCACCTCTCATGTTCCAGGATCCTAAGGGGGAGAGCCTCTGACTAAGCAAGCTCACGCAGTGCCTGTCACCTAGCTATCAGAGTGCAGGACGAACCCCCCCCCCCGACTTTCTCTATTCCCCCCAGTTGCAGGCATAGCTTTTAAACCCTCCAGCCAATCATTTGCTATAAAGTTGAGTCTGACTCATGGTGTGTCCATGTAGCTCCGTACATATGGTTCTAGGATGTTCATGGCTGTGATCTTTCAGAAGCAGGCTGGCCAGCATTGTTTTCCAGAGGGGCTCCTGGGTGAATTTCAACAGCCAGCCTTTTAGCAGCTGGGCGCTTAAGCGTTGGTGCCACTCAGGGGCTCTTCGACACAGCTTTCGCTTTGCAAGCATCTGCTTCCTGACGCTGAGCCATCCGGCCAACCGGTGCTAAGCAGGGCGTGTGTGTAAGGAAAAGAAGGCCTTATGGTGTTCAGCAGGAACCGGAAGATCAGAAGTTAAGGGAATCATTTGTAGTGTTTTTATCCATCTACAGAGAAAGATCAGCAGTGTGGAGCTTGATTAGTGTTAGCTGGAGGTTGAAACTCATTAGGTGAATCTTGGAAGTGTGTGTGGGAGAGAACTGGCGTGTTGACCGGGGAAATGAGTTCATCGGTGAATGGTTCCACAAACTATAACTATCCCTACCTCCAGCCTCCCAGAGGCTTGCACAGACAAAAGAGCCGTCTCACTGAAATCTTTCTCGGGTTTGTATTGCACATAATATGTGTTGTATCTATTGCTGGTAATAAATAGATACGATATGTACATACAATGAAACGTGTGAGGGCAGGAGCTTCCCAGGACGGCCTCATTTTCCTGGGTCTTGGAAGTCTGTGGCGCAACGGGCTGCAGGTTAGGCTCCCAAATGCAAGGCCAGCAGCGTGAACCCACCAGGCTTACTGCTCCTGTAAAGGTTTACAACCTCAAACACCCACAGGGCCCGTTCTACCCTAGGGTCACAGGAGTTGGGATCCATTCGACGGTAGGTAGTTTTTCCAGTGCAAGTTTTCCTACTCGGAACAGGAAGCAGTCTTAACATTCCTATTGCGCTCTCTCTCTGTTAGTGAAAAGTATGTCTCTGCCTTCCACAGGTTCCGGCTTCAACTGGTTTTACTGTCACATTCAAAATGTCATCCCCAAAATATAGTGTTACCTCTAAGGTGGAAAAGTTTGAAAAGCAGCTTAAATGATGCTCTCAGGCATCAGCGGAATTGAGTCGCCCGAGTTCCTTACTTGTGAGTGCAGGGCACGGGGTTCAGAACTCTCGAGGGGTCCACAGCTTTTCCAGAAATTCATTGGCTCCTACGTTATTTTATCTGTCATCAGACAACTGCTTCTTCCAGCCTTATATTTCCTTCAACTAAACTGGTCTGGGTGTAATGGTATCTTATCCTGAATTTAATTAGCATTTTCCTGATTGTAAAGAGATTAAGCTTTTCATTTTTATACTACTGTTGAACATTCCACTTGCTGTTTTGGAATGCGTATTCAATTTTTTTTATTCTTTTCACTTATCCAGTGAGTTTTCAGCATTCTTTATCATTTGTCAAGAAGCCGTCGTCTATTTTGGCTTGATGTACCTCACTGGCAAAAGCTAATAAAAATGTTTTATGATGATATATGGTTGCCCACTCGACCCTCTAATTACTATTTCTTAATGTTTCTTAATATGACCCAAGTTTTATTTTTTCTTAATATCTAATATTTTGGGCATCAAAGGAAAATGTTTCTGTTCATTAATGATGAAGGTGCTCTCTAATATTATCTCTTTCAATAATTGTAATAAAATAGGCATTACAAAACATTTGCTATCTCAACTCTTTAAGCCTGGAACTGAACCCACCCCCAAGAATCAACTCACAATTTTGACTCAGCAAGTCTACAGAGAAGGATAGACTGTACATTGGGGTTCTGAGATTGTACATTGTTCCATGAGTAGAGGGTCTCATCTTTCTTCCCCTGAGTGGCTGGTGATTTTGAACTGCTGACATCACAGTTAACAGCCCAACATGTCAACCCACTCCACCACCATGGCCCTTCACAAGATCTCTTTAAAGTGTTACAGATGAAGGGGGAGGTGTTTTTGCTTCCCATATCTTCTTACAAGTGCCATGTCGGCACAAAATACCTAACTATCACAGGAGTTCATGTTAATGGTGGTGGAACAGTTTGGAGAGAGATATCAGTAATGGTTGTACAACATGAAAAGCATAATCAGTAGCACTGAATGATACATGTAGAAGTTGTTGAATTGGAGAATGTTTTGTTGTGTCTATTTTTGCCAAAATTGAAAAAAAAAGAATAGCTGAGTATAAAGATGTTTTAAAATTGGTAGTGATAAAGATTGAATAACTCAACTTGATAAGATGGAATGACTGAATTGTATGGTAAGTACATACGAAGTGCCGATAAAGCTGTTAACAGGTGAAGTGTGAAGAGCAAAGATATAACTTTGATTAAAGTACACGTGACCCAAGATGTGGTCCTTTCAGTCACCTTATATGCACGGGAAAGCTGGGCCGCGAGTAAGGAAGAGCAGAGAGGATTCAACGCGTTTGGAGGGTGGTATTGTCGAAGAACATTGAAAGCCCCGGGACTGTCAGAAGAATCCGTCTTGGAGCAAGTCCAGCCAGAATGCACCTCAGAAGTATGGACGGTGAGACTTTTGCTCCAGAACGTTGGATGTGTTATTGGGAGAGGCTAGTTTCTAGAAAGGACAGCGTGCTCGGTCAAGTGGAGGGTTTGCAGCAAGTGGTAGGTTTACAGGCAGCTGCAACAAGGGCCGGAAACCGGGCCAGTGTGGAGATGACTCTGGACCTGGTAATGTTGCATTTGGTGGTGCCTAGGGCGGGTCTAAGCTAGAGCCCATTGGATGGCACCTAACTGCAAATGTTCCAAATGACCAAGAGATAGCCTTTAAATGAGGGGGGGGGTGGGGAGTCTGGGGGACCAGACTCCGTGTATCCTTTGCAAAGTAATTTCACAAAAGGTACATCACCATCTGGAAGCTGAGGGAGAAAGTCAAGAGAGTCTACGGGTCAAAAAGCCAAAAGACTCATTGCCATTGGATCATTTTTGACTCGGTGATCCTCCAGAACAGGGTAGAACTGCCCCTGTCTGTTTCTGAGACTAAATCTTTAGGGGGATGCAAATCCTCATCTTTCTCCAAGTCAGCTGGTGGTTCTGAAGCTCTGACCTTCCAATCAGGCCCACTTCTAACTGCCGCAGCACCAAGTTCAAAGAAGCAGGAAAACATCTGGCAGCCAGCACCTGATCATAAATAAAATACAGCAGCAACTAATGAAGCCATTTAAAAAAAACACATAACACTTAGTGTTATGCCCAAGAGTAAGGCTGACATAAAGGAGACATAAGGATGTCTGCAGAAAAACCAAGCAAAGCATCATTTTTAGGAGACTTAGGGGGAAAAAAAATACTATAGGGAGTTCTTCAGTTTAATGGAAAATGATCTCAGTTGAAACCTGAAAATGTAGAAAGGAGGGAAGAGCCCCAGTCAGGTTGATAGAAATATGATAAATATAAGTGAATATTGTTGCCTGATGCAACACTGAAATATAGCTCACGGAGATGAAAATACCTGCACTGTTACAATAGAGAGAAATGGGGAAAAACAGCTACAAGTTCTAAGCTATTAGTCTTTAGGGGGGGACAAAAGTATCTACTAGACTATAATAAGTCATGGTTATGTAATTGAATCACTAGTGGAACTATACAAAGTTTGTATATGATTCTAAAATGAACCGTTTTTTAAATCATTTTAAAACGAACCGTTTTACAGAGGGAATATTTAGATAATGAAAAATCTTCAACAAAAGATATCAAGCAAAGTGACATAAAAAGACAGCCTTTGATTAGTGAAGTCAAAAAATGTAGACAAAACTGTAAAGTAGATTAAATAAGCTCATGTTTACTGGTAATTACATAAAATGTGAATGCATAAAGGATTCTTTTTTTGTTTAGAATATTCATTTTTAATATAGTACATAGAAGAGACAAGAAAACTTTAACATTTACTTGCTGATGAAATTTAAGAAGTTTCTAATTTTACCTTATTAAAATAGTGTCTGGAAAATTTATGTACATAGAAACTTCTGAAAGAAAAAGAAACTTCTATTTCTCTAGACTACATTGAAAGACATAAAATAGTGGGGCAAAAAAAGTATTCTAAATGTCGATGGAAATAGAAATACTACCCTCTCAAACAAGCACACAAATGACCCACAATGTTCAATCAGCACTATGTGACAGTGTCAACAACCTATACTTCTGTGTTTTTTTTACAAGAGTCTAGCATTGCTCCAATCCCAAGGATAGGTGACAGGATGTCTCTGCATTATGGGCTGATTGGATTCCCTACTCTCTCGCTTTATTAAAAAGCGGAGTCTGATGCCCAGGTCACTGCATTTTCCAGGCAGAGACATGCGTTCCACATCTCAGGCGTGTGATAAGCAGAAGAGCTCTGAGACCATGGCTGAACCTGCAGCAGCTGCTTTTCCAAGCCAGCACTTTCTGGTGAGTATGAAATTCACAGAGTGCTCTTTCGTTATTCATTGCTGTTGAGTGGTCGCCAACGCATACTAATGCATCACAACGTGTACCAGAATAAAACCGTGTCAGGCCCGGTACCAGCTTCATGATTATTGGTAAGAATTGACAGTGTGTGTTGTCTATTTGCCCTTCTGTAAAATCTTAGAAGTCAGGTGTTCTTCAAATTTGAGGATATTTTAGAAAAGCTTATTTCCTAGGTGTTTGTGCTTATTATCGCAGAATAGTGTAGCTGGGTAAGAGCTTAGCTAGTACTTGAGAGGTTGGAGAATGTGTCCTCCCCAGCGCCATCTCCTTCCCAAACAAATCACCCTTTGAAAACTCTTCGGAAGCAGTTCTGCTCTGACAGACATGGGGTTGTCCTGAGTGAGAGTGAACTCAGTAGCACACTGGTTGATTACTGTGATTAGTCTTGCAATCAGATCATGGGCAGAAAGGATTTGGAGACTTAGCCAGGAATTGATAGGAGTGTGCCACTCAAACATTGTATCATTGCATAATAAAGTTGAACTGAATTGACATATTTTAGGAGGTCAAATTTTTAAGTGGAATAATCTCCAATAAACATGTCTGAGCCCTTTCTATGTACAAAACCGTAGGTGAGCAGTTAAATAAAACATTTAAAAAACCCATATTCTTGTCTGCATGGAGAATCCAATGTAGTGAGAAAGAGTAATGTGAAATAAATAGATAATACATATTTCAGGAAAAAGGGAAATAAAATATCAAAACAGAGAAAAGAGTTTTGTCACTTAGGCTGCTGGATCAGGGAAGGTCACTCTGTGAAAATGAAATTTTGTGTGAGCCCTGAAAAGTGATGAGGAATTAATAAAATAGTGATGAATCTGTGGATGGATACATTTAGGAAAGTGAGTGGGTTGGGTAGCCCCCTACTTTAGGACAGGAGAGGGGCAATATAAGCTATCAAGATTGAATAGTGAGTCCATAATGACATTCCAGCTTCACCAATGCATCTGGGAAACAAGTTATTTGGGGTGATGGTTATTTCGGTTTGGGACCTGGTCACTGTGGATTGAGGTCCCACATGATTACTGTTGTGATAAGTGAGCAAGTAGACATTTGGGTCTGGGGGTTGAAGTCAAAGCTCTGCTGATTCTTTGTAAAATTTTAAATTGTTGATCATATTTGAACCAGGAAAATGGATGAGATTTCCTTGTTGTAGGAAATCTTGTTGTTAGGCTGCATTTTCTAGAGAAGCAAAACAGTGACACATGTACATATAAAAAATAATTTTATATCAAGAAAGTGGGCCATCCCCATCCAAGTCAAGTCCATGGGTAAGATGCTATGCTAGCTGGAGGATCTCAAACTCACATGGCTGGAAAATGAAGAAGGAAGCTTTGTTCCATTAGTAAGGTCCATTATACTTTGAGAAGGTAACTGTTTCCCACCCTTGAGTGCCTTTCCAACTTGGGGGCTCATCATCCATCACTGTATCAGACAATGTTTTGCTGCTATAAGATTCCCATTGACCTTTTTTTTTTTTCTTCTTCTTCTTCCGAATTAAGCACCAGGTTCTTTTTTGCCAATCTTAGTCTGGAAGCTCTGCTCAAACCTAGACCCCATTGGCGACCCTCGTGGTATTTGAAATACTGGTGACATAGGTTCCAGCATCGCAGGAACATCAGTGGTGGATGGGTGGGTTAAGGAGTTCCACCATGTACAGTGTTGCCAGAGACAGTTTGGGACAGAAAGCAGCATTCTTAAAGGAAGATGATAGAGGAGAAGTACTCTAGAGTTGGCTGGATCATTGGAGTCCTTCAGAGTGGTTCAAATGGTTAACACCTTTGACTGGGACAACATGGTGAGCAATTTTAATTCAACCAGAGGCTTCTCAGAAGAAAGGCCCGGCACTCTACTATCAAATATCACAGTGGAAACTATTCACCCCATTTCTTTCTTTTTTTTAATTAGGGGCTCATACAACTGTTATCACAGTCCATACATACATCAATTGTGTAAAGTACATCTGTACATCCATTCCCCTCATCATTCTCAAAACATTTGCTCTCCACTTAAGCCCCTGGAATAAGGTCCTTATTTTTCCCCTCCCTCCCACTCTCTCCCCCTCCCTCATGACCCCTTGATAATTTATAAATTATTATTTTGTCATATCTTTCCCTGTCTGACATCTTCCTTCACCCACTTTTCTGTTGTCCATCCCCAAGGGAGGAGGTCACATGCAGATCCTTGTAATTGGTTTTCCCTTTCGAACCCACCCTCCCTGTACCCTCCCAGTATTGCCACTCACACCACTGGTCCTGCAGGGATCATTTTCCCTAGGTTCCCTGTGTTTCCCTATTTGTAATAGTGTCCATCCTCTGGTCTAGCCAGACTTGTAAGGTAGAATTGGGATCATGATAGTAGGTGGGGGGTAAGGGGGGAGCATTTAGGAACTAGAAGCAAGTTGTACTTTTCATCGTTGCTACATCGTACCCCTGCCTAGCTCATCTCCTCCCTGAGACCCTTCTGTAAGGGGGTATTCACCCCGTTTCTACTCTGACATGCATGGAGTTGCCATGAGCCACAATCAACTTGATGGCAACTGGTTTGGAGTTTGGGTTTAGCAACTTTGGTTTTCTGCCATTGACTCACATCTGGTTGATGATGTCCCAGGAGCCGGGTTGCAACATGCAGTGCAAGGACTAGCAGCATCAGCACCACCTACCACTTCTTAGAAATGCAGATTCTCAGGCCCCACCCTAAAGTATGTTATGGCAACCTCTGGTACAGGGGCCCGCAGTCTTAACCCACTGCCGGGATGATTGCGCTCATGGTACAATTGGAGAGGCATTTCTCCCGGGCGACAGGGAAATGGGAGCCTTTATTGCACACGTGGTTGCACTCTGACATTTGTTTCGTTTTTAAAGGGGAAGCTCAAGAGAAGCATGATACCTCACCTTTCAAAGAGGAACCGTGCTCTTGAGACCAAGGCCAAGTGGAAACCCGCTTCAAGTTTTAACATTCCTCTAAGGATGACGACCTGTATATTCCAGAAGCCAGTTAGCAGACTCACTTCTCATTCGGGCACTGAGGTCAGGCGCAGTCAATGGGAAGAGAAGTTGAAGAAGCCCCAGCAGGTGTGTGCCTACAGGCGGCTAGAAGGACTTCAGGCCTGCAGCAGTTCAGGAGAACCGTTAGAGACTTTGATCTTCACACATAAAATAAAAGTGATTGTCCCAGACGGTCCAGACAAGTCTCTGGTTTGTGATTGTGATGGCGGTCCATGTCCTCACCCTAAACCCACCTCCGACTGCTCTTCGAATGTGGTAGAGATCATCCCAGGGGTGAATCTGTGTTTCTCACCCAGCTTTAGTGGACGATTAGTCACGCATGTTGATATTAGGAGACAGACGCTGAAAGTGAAGCAAGCAAGGGAGAGGCTGACTCTGGCCTTGAGGGTAGATCAATTCCTCAGGGAGGTGGAGCGAGCCAGGAGCCTAGCAGAACATCTGAAAACTACATGAAACATAGAAAGGGGTGCTGAAGAAATGGATGGCTTGACACTTGAGAACTCCTCAGCTCACTAGCATGTCTGTTTAATGTCAGCCTGGTTGGTTTCATCTGTCCCACGGATGCTTTGTGTTGTATCCAAACTGGTTTGTGAGAACTTCCTTTGAGAGACACAAAATATGAAGAGTAGGTTGTTTTGTACATGAGAGGTTTGTGTCTCATGTCTTTTCAGTATATACCTCAATTTCCATATACTCTGATTTTTATGTTAAAATCTAAAGGCGTCGTTTTCTCTTGCTTTGCAGCTATTGCATTCTTTTAAAAATATGTTGTTGTCAACACTGCGTCTAAAAATAAATCTACCAAAAAAAAAAAAAGTAAATAAATAAATAAATAGAAATTTACCAGCCCCATTTTTCCAACAGCATGGACTCATTTTGGTAATTTTCACAATATCGCAAACTTTTTCCTAATGCTGTTGCACTAAATAGATGATAACATAGAGTGAACATAGCTGTCATTTGCATTGGGAGCCAAAAGCCTCACGCGACTCACTTTCTTACAGGATTTGCTTTCTTGTGGTCAACTGGATCCAAACAGACAGACTGTGAAATAGGTCTGTACTGTAAGCTTAGTGATTGTTTAGTGTTTTGGATTTACATTATTTTTCCCTCCTGGTATTTACACTTGATGAGATGCCACTTACACTAAAGGGATTATTCTTTTAATGTTCTAAATTTGATGCTGTAAAATACTTCATTAAGGTTAGCGTTACACCAATTTCTAATATGCTATGCATGTACTTAAGAAAATAGTTGACCCTTAAAGCGTCATGAGTCACGTGCTGGGCTGCTAACTGCAAGTTCAGGAGTTTGAAACCACCAGCCACTCCATGGCAGAAAGAGAAATCTTGCCACTCTGATAAATATTTATAGTCTTGAAAACCCACACGGGCAGTTCTACTCTGTCCTATAAGGTTAGCATGATCCAGTTTTATGGTTTGAGTTATTTTCTCTTTCTGTTGTTGTTACATGCTAATTAGGAGACATGAAGGTTTACACAATAATTTACACAATAGATTAATAGCACTTACCTGTGAGATAGGTTCCTGGTGGCCCAGTTTGCACTTGACTGTTAACTGCTGAACGGTTGGTAATTCAAACCGACAGTAGTGCTATGAAAGCAAGGCCTTGCAATCTACTTTTGAAAAGATGATGGCCAAGAAAAGAAAATCCTAGGATGCTCTTTTACTGTATTAACACATGAGATGCAATTGACTCAATGGCAATGCCTTTGGTATTAAGTTAATTTTAATAGATTTGACTTTAGATCCTGGTTGAAGAACCTGTTCTTTTCAGACTTCGTTTACACTGAGAGAACCATGGCAGAAGGCTCCTTGCCTATGTTCTTCCGCTAGATCCTCCGTAGAGGGAATGATTCCATTTTGATCACAGCCCTGAACACACTGCAATCACTCCAAAAACATGATGAAGAAATAGTGTAATGAAAGTGTCGTGTCATACAAGTGGGGCAGAAGGAGTGTTTCAGTGCATCCGATGGAGGTTTGGAAGGATAATGACATTTTCTGGGCAAAGCAATTTCAGGAGTGGTGGGAAGGAAACGAACACAGAAGACAAGTATTGCAGAAGGTAGTGTCACAGGGGAGTGGACGTTATGTTGCACTCAACTAGCTCCAAGAGGCACTGGGTGCATTAAAAAAAAAAAGCCAAATCGATCAGTTCAAACTTTATTAGGGAACTTGTACGCAGAGATCTGAGCTGGGATCCCTGAGACGGTGGCAGACTGAGCCATCTTGCTAGAGATCCATGTGGGGAATGTGGGAGATGAGTTTTTATACCAATGAATGTAGAACAGATCATCAATTGCTCAGATGTGAGTTCATGTTGAAGATGAAGAAAATGAAAGCCAGTCCTTGAGAGCCAAAGTGGACTTTGAGGCTATCTCACCCGAATTTCAAGAAAATTCCAAGATTTGATGTGTTGAGCACAAGTGACAGAAGACCTGATGAAGAGTGGGATGACGTCAAGAACATCATGTATGAAGAAATCAAAAGGTCTTTAAAAAGACAAAGAAAGAAAAGATCAAAGCAGATGTTAGAAGAGACTCTAAGACTTGCTTTTACTCACAGAGTAGCCATGGAAGGTGAAAGAAATGAAGTAAAATAACTGAACAGAAAATTTCAAAGGGCAGCTTGAGAAGACGAAGTAAAATATTATTAAAGTTTAATTTTTAACACATGGGTTTGCTATAATGGGTTTCAATTGATATGACCATGAATTTAAGTGTTTGGGGTACTTTTTCTTGGCTAATGTCACTTATTCTATAAGGTACTCTAGTTCTAAGAATTCTATGTGGACAATATTGTATTTTCCATGGCCCTCCCATATAGTTAATACAGTTGGTGGCTAAGAAGTTGGAGGTTCTGGGTTTAACCTAAGAACAGTTCTTTCTTGGTCCCCACTTTCACCTCTCCTGTGAAGCTAGAAACAATACCCTCTCCTTGGGTGGGTTAGTGCCCTGTTCCCCACCCCTGTCTTTTTCTCCCCTTTTTAATTGGCTGCCGTATGTATCCCTGGCTAAAGCCAATGTTAATGCTACATTTCCTTTGAAAAATATTTCATTTAGGTCCTCAACTTTATGGAGTCGAATTGTTTCTATAGCTTTTCTCTAGTTTCTGTCTCCACATGTAATTATCCTTTACAGTTTCCATATTTCACTGTCATTTTTCCTCCGTTACATTAGCCAAGAATGTAAATGCTTCAAGATGTAAAATAGCTCTCTCATTTATATATTTTCTGAAGAATGCGTGTTCGCTTTTCCTTTTACGATTTTTTCCCTGCTTTTCTTAAGGTCTCTGGGTGGCACAAGCTATTTGCCCACATCACTAACCTAAACGTTGGTTTTGGATGTTCTTGGTCCCCGTGTAACTGAAATCAGACGTAGGAACTGTGCTGCGTCTGACTCCATCTATTCAAAATCGCAGCTGTGCGATTTGTGTGGTTCTCTATAAAGCGGTACAACAAAGCCCCCAGCTTTTTCTTGTGTCCAACCGCATTTACAACCATCATCTTTTTGTGGGTGTCTTATCATTAGGTATGCGGACTACATACAAGGTTGCAGAAAGTAATGTGTTGATGTTATCCGGCTCATGCCAACCCCAAACACAAAGATTGAGTGGGATTTTGATGGCGCTTAAAACGTCACTAATGAATGTCAGTGACAATGTAAACGGTGGGGCATTGGAAATCTTTGAGACTGAAATCTGCGTTTAAGGTCATACACTCATTTCAGAAAATCCAGGCTTTTCTTTGTAACCGACACTGAAATTAATTGCTGGCGGGTCAATTCTAAGTCAGAGCAGGGTAACCCTGTTTCAGTACAGAGCAGAGCTGCCCCCAAGGCTGTCCGAACATCTTTCCAATCTCTTTACTGAAGCCAACCCCTGGGGGACCTGGTGGGCTCTACCCAGTGGCTTTTATGTTATAGGCTCGGTGCTCTCATCATTACACCACCAGAGCCGCGGAGTTTTGCTCTGTAGAAAGACAGCAGAGGTCAGCTCTCAAGGCCACGGAGAGAGCACTGAACCCCCTGGCCAGCAGGTGGAGCCTTTTGGGCCCTGGGCCGGCGAGCGCGCCGCTTCTTCCCGACACCAACGAGAGCGCCCGGAAGCGGAAGTGCCGGTGCATCAGTCACCCCGCCCCCGCCCCGCCTCTGTCTGGTGGTTGGTGCAGTAGCGGGGGCGCCGAGGAGGGCGCTTTGAGACTTAAAGGTGCCGCCTCTCGCGGGCGGACTGGGCTCTCCGACCCCGCCTGGGCTGCTCCCGAGCCGCGCGACTTCCTGTCGCCGCCGCCGTCCTGTCGCCGTCTTCTCTCTTCCACCCGGAGCCTGCTCCCCCGCGTCCGGGTCGGCTGGGCCACCGCTGGTTTCTGAGGGATCAGGCTGCGAGCGGCCGCTTGGGAGGGCCGGCCCGGTACCGCGCTGTGTAGGTTCAGGTAACATGATAGAAATCTTTGCAAAACAAGTGTCAACATGCAGAATCACTGACCTCTTCGGAGCTCTGGGCAGGTAGCCTGACTCCAGCCCACCACTCCGCTGCGCTCAGACCAACAGTAGGATTGTGGTGAGGGGCGCTGATTTTAAATTAGTAGAGGGGAAGCATGAAGAGGCGGGGGCATAATGGGTTACACAGGAGAAAGGTGAGGTTTTCTACCCCAGGAAAAAGTTCGTTTCTGAATTCCACAGAGTCAGTTCTACGTCGTCCTGTAGGGTCCTGTGCGTCAGAATTGCCTCCATGGCAGAGTTTTGGTTGATTTGAGTTGGAACTAGTGCCTGCACTTGTCTTAGGACCCTGTGCTTCTCTAAATCAAAACATTTAGTAAGAGCCACAGTCAGAGGAATTTCTTTGTAATAAACCGTACTTGTGCATGGCGAATGTGGGAGAACCAGTACAGCCAGCACTCATCAGTGTGCTGTGCACAGGTGCGGGTGAGTGATGAGAGAGAGCCCGCGCTCACTGTTTGCTCAAGGTCTGACAGCTTGGCTGAGGCAGCATCTGTGTGTGGGCTGGATGCTGGTAATGAAAGAACGACGGGGACCAAAAGGTGGCGCTTTTTTTTCTTCCCAATTTTTCATTGTTGATTTTTATTTGATTTAATAGTTTTATTAGCACTTCATATGTCCTATAGTTCAATACTTCAGTCCTATCAAAAAGAGTTGTACAGTTATCACCACAGTCAACTCTAGAACATTTACTTCTTCCTTGTAGTCATTCATGTAATTTTTTTTAAAAACAATTTATTGGGGCTGATACAATTCTTTTCACAGTTCATACATATACATACATCAATTGTATAAAGCACATCTGTACAGTCTTTGCCCTAATCATTTTTTTCTCTTTTCTTCTTTTACATTTTATTAGGGACTCCAACAACTCTTACCACAATCCATACATATACATACATCAATTGTATAAAGCACACCCATACATTCCCTGTCCCAATCATTCTCAAGGCATTTGCTCTCCACTTAAGCCCCTTGCATCAGGTCCTCTTTTTTACCCCCCTCCCTCCCTTTTCCCCCCTCCCTCATATGCCCTTGGTAATTTATACCTCGTTATTTTGTCATATCTTGCCCTATTCGGGGTCTCCCTTCCCCCCTTCTCTGCTGTCCCTCTCCCAGGGAAGAGGTCACATGTGGCTCCTTGTAATCAGTTCCCCCTTTCCAACCCACTCACCCTCCACTCTCCCAGCATCGTCCCTCACGCCCTTGGTCCTGGAGGTATCATCCACCCTGGATTCCCTGTATCTCCAACCCTCATATGTACCAGTGTACAGCCTCTGTCCTATCCAGCCCTGCAAGGTAGAATTCGGATCATGGTAGTTGGGGGGAGGAAGCATCCAGGATCTGGGGGAAAGCTGTGTTCTTCATCGATACTACCTCACACCCTAATTAACCCATCTCCTCTCCTAAGCCCCTCTATGAGGGGATCTCCATTGGCCGACACTTGGGCCTTGGGTCTCCACTCTGCACTTCCCCCTTCATTTAATATAATATATATATACACATACATATATACATATACACATAAATACACATACATACACACACTTATATCTTTTTTTTTTTTATTTTGCATGATGCCTTATATCTGGTCCCTTGGGCACCTCGTGATCGCACTGGCCGGTGTGCTTCTTCCATGTGGGCTTATTTGTTTCTGAGCGAGATGGCCGCTTGTTCACCTTCAAGCCTTTAAGACCCCAGACACTATCTCTTTTGATAGCCGGGCACCATCAGCTTTCTTCACCACATTTGCTTGTGCACCCATTTGTCTTCAGCGATCCTATCATGGAGGTGTGCAGTCGATGATATGATTTTTTGTTCTTTGATGCCTGGTAACTGATCCCTTTGGGACCACTCGATCACACAGGCTGGTGTGTTCTTCCATGTGGACTTTGTTGCTTCTGAGCTAGATGGCCGCTTGTTTATCTTCAAGCCTTTAAGACCCCAGTCACTATCTCTTTTGATAGCCGGGCACCATCAGCTTTCTTCACCACATTTACTTGTTCACCCACTTTGGCTCCATGTAATTTTTTAAAATTGTGGCGCAAAAACATACGCAACAAAACATTCTCAAATTCAACAACTTGTGCATGTTTAATTCAGTGCTGTTGATTATGCTCTTTGTGTTGATATCCCTTCCCAAATTATTCCACCTCCATTAACAGACTCAGTGCCCCCTAAGCAACCAATCTTCCTCCTTCACCCAGGGTAGCAACGGTCAATTATGCTTTCTTTTCTTTTAAACATTTTATCAGGAGCTCTTACATATATAATTACATCCATTGATCCATTAGATCAAGCATAGTTGTACAAGTGTTACCAAGCATCATTTTCAATACACTTTCTTGAACTCCTTGATATCAGCTCCCCTTTTCCCATCCCTCCCCCACCCTACCACCCCCTGAACCCCTAATGTGTTATTATTATAGTTTTTTTGTCCATAACTTATCCCTCCAAATTATCCATTCACCTAAAATGCTTTGTAATAGCAAAACCTTAGTACATTCAAAGTGTAAGGTCAGCAAATGTTGGGCAGGAGTCATGTGTAATAGAAGCAGTCAAAATAAGGAGATGGCTTAGAAGATCAGCCACACTACAGTGTTGCTAAAAGTACCTTATCCTTTGTGATAATGTTATGGGACGTGTTGACTATTAAGAAGTCAGGATTTGTAGTGGGATTGCATATTAATAATGCTTAAATAAATACTGAGTGGTCCCACCCACTGCCATTGAGGCAATTCCAACTCAGAACAGCCCTATATGGGATTTTCTGAGACTTAACAGGTTAATGGGAACAGACAGCCTTTGGAACAGCTGGTGTGTTTGAACTGCTAACCTTGTGGTTAGCAACCCACTGCCTGGCCCACCACACCACTAGGACTTCTTTGTGACTAGACTGCAGACGTCTTCAAACTACATCCCGCTGGCCACATCCGGCCCTCCAGGTGTTTTTTCCCCATTTGGTTTTTTTACTTCAAAATAAGATATGTGCAGTGTGCATAGGAATTTGTTCATAGTTTTTTTAAAAAACTATATCCCGGCCCTCCAAAGGGTCTGAGGGACAGTGAACTGGCCCCCTATTAAAAAGTTTGAGGACTCCTGGACTAGAGTGGATAGAACGATAACTCAGTTGTCAAACTCAATTTGTTCCAAAATCATGTTCTAAGACATGTTCTAAATCATGTTCTTAGAAACAGAATATATTTTTCCCATAAGAGATTGTGGAAAACCAAAATAACTTGTTCTGAGGCCCCAGATTGACAATGATAAATTAATTTTTCCAGGACTTTCAATCACTATGGAGGCTTTTAGCCTCCTTGACTGTCACTGCTATGGGTGCTATTGCCATCGAATTGTTTCTGACTTATCCAAATGAACTAATTTAGTCTAAGGTCATTATTTTGTGGTTAATGATTTAACACCTTTCACCATACCGCTTTAATCACTTTAAAAAAATTTCCTAAAATAATGTTGGTAATGTCGACTTAGCCATGTGGTATTCAGCTGGCAAATCAGACAAATAGCAACCTTATTCAAGTTTCCTGGTGATTTATTTTTTTATCTCTATTGTGATTCTCATATTTTCCTTTAAGCTGTACTGCTGGTATCACTAACTTTATTTGGAACCATAATTAAGATATTTTGCACAAATATTTTGCATTGAATGGTGAAGGAAACGTTTTTTAATAAATGGGGCTAGGAAAATGAATTCCACACGTGGGAGGAATCGCTACCTTATACTATACGTAAAGACCAACTCAAATGGATTAAGAACCTGAATATGAAAACAAAACATGAAAATATTTAGAAGGAAATGTGGGGCATTCCTCTGGGCCTAGTTTTTAGTGGTTGATTGCCAGCTATAAAAGCAAACAAGCTCTACAAGCCCCCAATAACATGAATTTCAAAAATAAAACAAGCAGCAGATTTACCTAATGCAGTCGTCTTTTGACTGCTGCTTGACAAATCTTGACAACTTCATTTACTCCATTTACCAGGATGTCACCTATTGGGCTAGTTGTGAGGATTTTTGTTTTTTCTACATTAAACTAAATAAGAAAAGCACATTCAGAAAATTCAAAAATTATTACCAGTAGTTGTTACCAGAGATGGGATGAGAAGAGAAAGTATTTTTGTTTATGGAGCATTTAGTTTATGTTATGGTAAAGTGATTTGGGGAAAGAGAGCAAGAATGCAGGTACAACATGAACAATAATACTGAATTGGAAATACAAAGTTACTGAGGTGGTGTGTGTTTCGTTACATGTATTTCCTACCACGATTAAGATGTAATAACTCAGCTTGACTTTGTGTTTTATATATTCAGATTGGCTTTTTGGAGCCAAAATTACATTGATGGACCTGAATTATGTGCATGCTGAATGTTTTAAGGCATTAACACAAGCAATATATGTTGTCTGAGCAAGAGTGGTGCTTAGACTGTGTCACCCTTGTGTGTCTGTGGCAAGTAGCCACCCGTCACTCACCCTTACCCCGTACAGGTTTTTTCAAGTCAGATTTTTGGTTCCACTATCCAGCAGAGTTAGGAGCACTGAGCAGATTTCGTTCAAACTTTGCCGGTCAAGTAGTGCTAAGTTTGAGTTTGGAGCCATTTGATGGCCGAAGTATTACTGTGTAATAACGTAGAGCGAGCGTGGCAGGCAATACCAGATCTACTGGCTGTAAGAGCAACAGAAGCATAGTAGAATTTTATGTAGAACAAAATATAAGGATAAAACACACTAAAGAGTTAACCAGTAGGTGCATAAATAACCCAAAAGATATAACGTATCTAAATATAAGTGTCCAGGGAGCTGGTAGCAATGATGGCCGCATAACCCCACTCGAGGGCAACGAGTAACAGAATTGCAGGTGAACAGATACATTGGATGGTGTAAGATACATCATATATATATATGAATATAATGTATCTTATACTATCCAATGTATCTTTATATATATATGAATATGATGTATCTTACTCTATATATATCAAAGAGTTCCTGAGGGGTAGGGTGGGGAAGGGAGGAGATAAAGGGGAGCCGATAGCAAAAAGTTCAAGAAGAAAGAAAATGTTTTGAAACTGATGGTGGTAGCAATTGTAAAATTTTGCTTGTTCTAACTGACTTATGGATTGTTTATCATATCTGTAAGAGCTCCCAATAAAATGATTAATACATAAATAATTAAAATTAAATGCCCCGTTTGAGAAATCATTGCAGTCTAATGGCAGTAACCCACTCTCTCCTTTTCACCAGGCAGCAAGTGGCCTCGGGGTGCACCATTGCCCTAAGCCTGAAAGGAAGCCCGTGTCCAGGGAAAGAGCTGCAAACCCAGGACCTGACCCGCGGTTGTTGTTCAACACTTCCTTTTCCCGTCTCAGCTCCCAGCAACTAGTCCAGTCTAGGCAGCTGAGGGCAAAAGGTGGCCATCGTGCGCATACTGGGATCATAAGTAAGGATTTCAACTCTTCTGACCGTGGACCAAACTATTCATCAGCCTCCAAACTGCCTAGTGAGTCTGCTTCTATGCCCATTTATTCCTCTCACTAAAGTGAATTCTTGGACCTAGAGAGGATTAGATTCCAGAAACTGGAGCAAGGAAATGGTGAGTAATATAGAATATGGGAGATCCCTGGTGGTGGTGGGCAGTTAACCCAAACCACCAACTAATCTGCAGGAGAAAGATGATGCAGTCTGCTTCCGTAAGGGTTTGCCGGGGTGGAAACCCTATGGAGCAGTTAGTTCTACTCCGCCCCATCGAGTCACTGACTTGATGGCAGTGGCTTACAGAGCATGGGATTCCTCTTGACATAAGTGGGTGGAGAGGCTACATATGAAATGTCGGGAGAACAACTGTGTGCTGGGCATTGTGGTTCCTCAATGAGGTAAAAAGGTTGCAGCGGGAGCCAAAAGTCTGAGCCCTGGGAGCATACTGAGCCCCGGCTCCACTGTCACGAAGCCTTACCTCTGCACAGATCCATTTTCAAGTGTTGATCCCGGGACTGCCTACCTTATTCAGCTCTCAGCTTTGGGACCTTAATTTGGGACTTCCTGGGACATCAATCTCCTCACCCTGGGCTCTGGTGCTCTGTTTTGAATGATAGCTTTCCTGAGTGGAGTCTGAAGACAGGGCAGCTCCGGCTGAGGTCACTAAGCCCTGGGGAGCCATCTTTGTCTCGTCACTGCCAACTCTTTTCCTGGCTCCCCCCAAGCGAGTAATTGGTGTTAGGTGCCGTTGAGTTGAGTTGGTTCCAACTCCTAGCAACCTTATGTACAACAAAAAGAAACCCTGCTTGGCCTGCCCTCTCCCCATGATTGCTACTGTGTTGGAACCTGTTGTTGCAGCATTTCTGTCAATTTAGCTTCTTGATGATTTTCCTCTTTTTTGTTGCTCTTCCACTGGACAAGGATGATGCTTTTTTCCAGGGACTGGTCTCTCCTAATCACATGTCCAAAGCATGTAAGACAGTCTCGCCATCCTTGTTTCCAAGGAGCATTCTGGTTGTACTTCTTCAAAGCAGATTTGTCTGTTCTTTTGGCGGTCAGGGCCTGGTACTCTCCACATTCTTTGCCGGGACCATTATTCAAGTGCATCCACTCCCCAGTCTTTCTCATTCAGGGTGGTTGTGATGCTGCTATCAGAACTTTTGCCCCCAGCGCAGCGTACCTTGGCTGTAGTGTAGCTTCCACTCAAGATTCTTGCTTCCTAGTTCATAGTAGCCTCTGTAGGTAACTCAGTGCCGATTGGAGTGCAGGGCAGGGAGACCCAAACTGACTCCTGGGAGGTCTGACAGGTTGTCTTACAAAGGCTTGAAGCATGGGAGGCGCCTAGAGGGTTGACTGGTGGGGGGGTGGGCAGACTAACTGAAGGCAATGCCCACTGGATTTGCAGACAGTATCCACGTGAGGGAATTGCTGGCCCATTCTAAACCGATTCCCAGGAAGGTCTCCTTTGTGATTTTAGAGCAGAAGCTTGGGGTCTCCCTGCCCTTTGCACAGGAAGGGGTTGTGGTGGTTAGGGAAACAGACTCTTTTTCCTTCTTCCCAAGTTCACTGTAGCTGGTGGACCAAGTGACTAGGGAGAGGAGCAAGGACAGCAGCAGGAGTGGTTGTCCCGCCATATGTAACTCATCAGCGATGGTTGATTTTTCCTTGTCTGCAGATCCCTGCTGTGCTCCTCTGCTCCCTAAGTTTTCATTTCTTCTCAGATTTTGGGGAGAGTGTTCGAGACGTGCTCTCTTTATGCCATCATCATCCCAGAATTCCTATTACAGGTTTTTGCACAAGTTCTGTTCTATTGAATTGATATATATTGTTATGTACATGATTATTCTTCTTTGGGCTATAGATACGATAGTTTACATTAATTGATCTTCTAATTGATTTCCTGAACCAGTCTTACATACCTGGAATAAATCACATGGCATATAATTCTTGTGATACATCACTAAATTTGATTTCTTTTTCTTTTTTTTATGTCTGGTATAAAAATACTCAACTCTTGGTTGTATTGTTGACCTCTTTTATGTTTGTTTGAAAATATCTCCAAACTGTATGGAAATGTATGCCAGGCCATGCGTTCACAAGTAACACACTATTTTTTACTTAGAATTATACAATGTAAAAGAGTAAAACACTTTTATTATATATATAAAATATCTTTTTCTTTGGGAAAAACAGATGTGTGATAGAGTCTGGGGCAGAGTCTTGGAAGGCCTCAAAACTGGGCACAGTGCGTTCAAGCCAGTGCTCTCCAGTTTTGTTGAACAGCTCGAGAACTGCAGCCACCATTGAAGATTGCTTTAATCCCCCAAGACAGACTGCAGCCACCATCACAATCATACACCTGGAACATAGCATTCAGCAGGCCTGGGGACTTCCAAACCTGAGACTAGAGCTAGCTTCTGAGGGGGAGCGGGGGGAGCCAGCGCATCTGGGCGTGCAGTGAAGCGGGATAGGTAACAGCAGGAGGAGTAGAGCAGGTGCTAACTCCACTGGGTACAGAGGGTATGGGCCCACAGTCAGGGCTACTGGGGTCAAGTGCAGGCACTGTGAGCTCCTTTGGCTCTTGGCCTTGCAATGAACTGAGGTGCAGTGTTGGGTCCAGGAGTGCTGGGGTTTGGAGTCCCTACTGGCTTGTTCTTGGCCATCTTCCTGTTTGCTGTAGCAGACTCTAGTCAAGGTGTTTGTGGAATTTCAAGATCAAAGTGCATGCCATGCAAAGCATTCTTTGCGGCTTCTGCTTCTGAGCAAGCCACTGTCAAAACTGACAGAACCTACAGGCTGCTTAGACGTGAGCTTTATAAGCGAACCCCACAGCCCTCAAATGGTCTGAAAAGCAGGCAGAGCCCCCGAGGTCTGATATCCAGAGGCAGACCGCTGACAAATAGAGTCCCAACCTCTGCCTTCTGCAGGTTGGCTTGCTCTGGGTGTTCTCCTTCTCGGCTTTGCCACCATCCTTGATCTTCCTGGTCCTCTCTCCAGGGCGGGGCTGGCGCACATGTCTGGGTGATGTGCGCTGTTCCCTTCCCGGGGCACAGGGCTTCCTCAGGTGGGGTGCCGCGGCTGCTCAAGGGGAGAGACCTGGCTGGGCAAGGGCAACAGGCCAGCCGGCTGTAGAAGGGAGTGGAGACGGCCTGGACTGCGGGAGGCCTGGACGTGGTGAGAGCGGGGCAAGGAAGAAAGGTCAGGCATGTGGCCGAGTTGGAGCTAGGGGCTACTACTGCCCGAGCCCAGCCGCTGCAGGGTCGGGGGCTCCCAGAGAGGAGGCGTTGTTGTGGGGCGCGGGGCATGGTGTCTCTGAGAGCCGCTGAGTGCATGCTCCAAGCAGGCTCTGGAAGCAAGGGGTCAAAGCAGCTCCCATTCTCTCTCAGTCCTCCCTCCCTCCCCTCCCTCTGCCCTCTCTGACCAAAGGCTGTGGGGTGGGGGGAATGGCACCAAGTGGCAGAGGCCCCTGCCGGAGGGCAGCCACTATATTTGATTTCTTGATATATATATTTTTGAGGAATTTTAGACCTGTGTTCATGACTGATATTGTTCTGTAGTTTATCTGCTTTAAAAAATTATATGCCTTTGCTTTGGATCCCTGGTGGTACAGCAGTTATGAGATGGGCTGCTAATTACAAAGTCAGCAGCTTGAAAACAGCAGCCACTCCAAGGGAGAAAGACAGGCCTTTATTCCTGTAAACAGTTACAGTCTCAGAAACGCACAGGGCAGTTCTAGTCTGTTTTACAGGGTCACTGAGTTGGCATTGACTCGATGGCAGTGAGAGTGTTTGCTTTTAGTATTTGGTTGATGTTGGTCTCAAAGTTGCTTTGGATGTATTTGCTGTGCTTCTCTTATCTAGAAGAGGTATCCACCCATTGGTATACTTTCATGATGAAATGTTTGGTGGAATTTATCACTGAAGCCATTTGAGTCTGGTGATTGCTGTGTAGAGGGGTTTTTACCCTTAAGGAATTCTTAAACAGCTAATGACTGTTAGGAATATGTGTGTTTGCGGAGAAGCTAGCTAGTACAAAGAAAACGTGTCTTCAGGATTGGAGGGAGACTCATGAGAGCCTTTAATATGCAGGTGGCACACCTTGTAAGTGCATTGGACTAGGCTATCTCTCAACATCGAGGACAAAAATCCTCACAACTGGACCATAAGCAGCATCTTGATAAATGGAGAAAAGACTGAAGTTGTCAAGGATTTGATTTTACTTGGCTCTATAGTCAGTGCCCGTGAAAGGAGTAGCTGGGACATCAAAATGCCATGTTGCAATCGACCAATCTGCTGTAAGAGTCCTCTTTTGAAGACAAAGCTGTCACACTGAGAACTAAGAAGTACATGATCCAAGCCATGGCATTTGTAATACAGGTAAAAGTTAGCCAATGAATAAGGAAGACCAAAGAAGAATTGGCTCATTTTAATTAGGTTTAGGTGAAAAATATTAAATATACCATGAACTGGCAGAAGAACACTTAACCGCTCATGAAAGAAGTACAGCCAGAATGTTCCTGAGAAGCAAGGATGATAAGACTTTATGTTGCTTACATTGTTCATGTCATCCGGAGGGACTAGTCTTTGGTTCCTATTTAGTAAGGTTGAGGGTCCCCCACTTGCCTGTTGGGCGAGTTAAGAGGAAGGGAGAGTTATTGAAAAATACTTGGTGGTACAAATGAATCTGGAGTTCGAATGCTAAAATTTTGCAAGACCCACAACTACTTCAAAATAAATATCTTTATTCAACAACACAAACAGCAACTGTCCACATGGACCTGACGAGACAGAACACACAAGGATCAAATTGACTACATCTGTGGGGGAGATGATGGGAAACTCAATATCAACAGCTACCACAGGGTTCGAGGTTGATTGTGGAACAGCCCAGCAGTTGCATATATGTAAGATCAGGTTAAAAACAAAATACAACCTTGAGTATTTCTCACCTGAATGTCAAGAATATCTCAGAAACAGACGTGATATCTTTGATAGAAGAACTGACAAGGTATGGAATGATATCAAGAACATTATATATAAAGAAAGCAAAAGGTTGTAAAATGACAAGAAACAAAGAAAATACTAACATGGATATCAGAAGAGATTCTGAAACATGCTCTTGAGCATAGAGTAGCTAAAGCAAATGGAAGAAATGTAATATTGCAGGTTGTTAATAAGCCTTCCTCCACTCCTAACACCATTCTTCTTCATGTAATCCAGCTTCTCTGGTTACATACAAGTTGAATAAGGCTGGTGAAGGATACATCCCTGAAGCACACCTTTCCTGATTGTTAAGCCACACAGTGTTATTCCCTTGTTCCGTGTGCACAACGGCCTCTTGATCCACATACGCGTTCCATGTGAGCACACAGAGCGTCCTGGAACCCCTGGTCTTCTCAGTGTTTTCCATAGTTTATTTTGATCCAAAGCCTTTACATTAGCCCACGAAGCACACATACATGCCTTTCTAGTATTCTTTGCTTTTGGCCAAGGTATCTTTTTAGAGTATTGAAAAGCAAGGATGTTACTTTGAGGCCTAAGCTACACCGGACCCAATCCATGGTATTTTCATTTGCCTTATGTGCATGTGAAAGTTGGGCATTGAATAAGGAAGACCGAAGGAGACGAATCGATGCCTTTGAATTGTGGTGCTGGTAAAGACTGTTGAAAGTCCCATGGACTGACTGCCAAAAGAACAAACAAATTTGTCTTGGAAGAAGTGCATTCAGAGTGCTCCTTAGAGGCGAGCATGGCAACACTTTGTCTTCCACACTTTGGACATGTTGTCAGGAGAGACCAGTCCTGGAGAAGGACATCATGCGTGGTAAAGTAGACCAAATACTCAGCCAAACTCACTGCCATTGAGTCCATGCTGACTCCCTGTGGGTTTCTGACACTGTAACTGTTTACTGGAGTAGAAAGCCCAGTCTTTCTCCTATGAAGCTGCTGGTAGTTTCAAACTGCCAACCATGTGAATTGTAGTCCAGTGCATAACCACTGCGCCATAAGGCCCTCAAGGAGATGGATTGACACAGTGCTTGTAACAATAGGCTTAAACACAGGAACAATTGTGAGGATGTTACATGACGGGGCAGTGTTTTGTCTTGCTGTCCAAAAGGTCTCTCTGGGTAGGAACTGACTCAACAGCACCTGACAGTACCAACATGGGGAATTTAACATTTAAGCCTTCTGCACTTCTATGAATTTTCTAAGTGTATTGCCTTTGATACAGCAAAATGATAAATAATTTGCTACTTCAGCAATTTGGACATGCATAGTACAATGACATTGACTGTATCCATCATGTTTTATGACCATTACAAAATGGAATGGTTGTCATAGTCAGCAAACAGAAAGTCGTGCCATATGGTCCCTGCGGGAACTATTTATCATCACGTTAGAATATATTTGTGGATGTTTACATGTAGATATGCTTGATGGATAATAATTAGTGTATGGTAGCATCACATCCGAGAATTGTCGGGAGGTCTGGAGTCTTAGGTATTTTGTCACCGAGTTACTTGACTTTCATAACTGTTGCCTGGTTCCAAGAGAAGACGGCAAAGACTAGCAATGCAGCAGCCTGTGAGCTGCGTGAAATAGTGACAGATACGTGAAGATTAATAGTTTGTTACAAGAGTATTCTCTTTGTAGGAACGCTCTCCTGTTACCTCTTGACGACTTGGTTCTTTTAAAATATATGACCACCTCAGGGCCTTGTGCTGACAGTTTGTACAGTCACCTGGTCTTTCTGGCTGGTAAAGGGCTAAGAGGAAAGCCTGCCAACCATTTTGTTTTTATTAATAACTTTTTACTGAATCCTGCTGTGACTCTGTGCATCATGCTTGATATGGAACGTTCTTGTGGGTTTTATGAAAAGAGATGAAATTGTTACTTTGATATAAAATTATAAAATTTTGATATAAAATTATAAATCTATAAATTATAAATTTTGATATAAAATTATTAAAATTGTTATTAAAAGGGAGTGCTGATCTGCTTGTGGAAATAAGACTATGATTTGTAGAGCATGTATCTTATTTTCTGCTATGTGTTCTAACTTCTGGATCATAAAAATGAGCGCAGTAAGATTCTAACTGGGCTCAAACTGTGGAGACATTACTTCAGTGTGTTGGAAGTGCACGAGACAGGATGGGATCAATGAGGAAGTGAATGTAGACAGCAAAGGGAAGGGGCTGTTGGCTGAACTTGAGAGTGGACGTTTGGAACACAGTCCCTTGTGTCATATCCTTATGAGTTCCCAGTTCCCTAGGCCCAGCAAACTCCCTGTCCTTTTGTGTACCTTGGTGCCTGTGGTACCTTGCTAACCCAGAATGTGTGGGGTGTTTTAGGACTCCGTGGTCACTGAGGATGTGGCTGTGATCTTTACCAGAGAAGAGTGGGCTTTTCTGGAACTTGCCCAGAGGAAACTCTACAGAGATGTGATGATGGAAACCTTCAGAAACCTGGCTTCCGTTGGTAAGAATAGCTTTTCCGCCCCCCCCCCCCCAGTTTAATCATTTAGTGAACATTTAACCTTGCTCTAGTACTTCAGGTGAGAAATGGAAATGCACTGTCAAATTAGGCAGATATAGTCTTTTGCTCTATGGAGTGAACATATCCTGGCTTCTACAAGAACATGAAGCTTTGTGTATTAAACTGGCTTTTCCATATCTCTTCTGGCTAAAAGCCTTGGGACTCTTAAAATGTTGTGAGCATTGGCTTCCGTAGTCACTTTGGGGCATAGACAAGTTTGTGTTTGGTGTCCTTGGAAAGAGCTTTACTGTTTTTATTGTGTCAAATGTTTTGTTACAAATAAACTCCTCACTGCCCATCTCCAGAGACCCTGAAGGCCGAAGTATTGGCTCAGTGTCAGGGAAATGTTCTTTCCTCTTCCCTGTCTCCCTCCATGATAAGCCTTTCTCCAAGAGTTCTGTGCCACCTCCACCCATGGGTTCTCTCAGAGAAGCGAGAGAAAGATCTGAGAGTAGCGGTAAGACTTATCCAGCACCACTGTGTTGGGAAACACAAAAAAAGCACGAATCTTTGGAAGGACCTGTGCTGAATAGGGGCAATTAGATTTGAATAAGTTAGGGTGGGTAATTTTTTTTTTATGGACATTGATTTGAGGAGATGGAAATTCGCAGGCACCTCACCAAACTCTCTGACGTTCATTAGTCCTCTCACACTTTGTTCATGGAGGGAGCCCTTCCCGGTCTTCTCAGTGCGTCTGTACATTGTGTCTAAGAGCTTTCTGCTCTGCTCTCTGCTTACATCCTCTTTATGTCACTCTCACCGTCTGGCTCCGTGAAAGTGTTGCCTAGAAAATTTCTCTCTGACCACTGCCAAATCACAACAGAGCCCAGTTCATCCAAGTCTTCCGTTGCTCACAGCTGCTTTTTACTAAAAATTTCCTTCCATTTTGCTTCATATTTTAAACCTCGACTTGAATCATTGGGTCAGTTTCTCAAAACTTTAATGATGGCGTAAAATCATCCTGTGAACCAATAATATTGCAACTCATGAAGAATGACACCTGGAGTTCCAAGGTAGGAGGGATCTGCCCGTTACACAGTATTGAAGATGACCATCCAAACCCTGTGAGCTGAGTGCCATTCCCACAAAGGCACGGTGCCTCGGAAGAGTGAATCCTGGGTGGCTGTGATTTCAACTTAGATGTCCCCTGAGGGTGGGGGAGACGGGGCCAGCTCCTACAAGCTGGCTTATGATGGGCCTGCATGCAAAGTTGCACTCCAACCACAAGACACAAGAATAGAAATTAAGGGTTGTATTCCTCACAGTTGCTAAGGGTACGTGGCATGACAGTTGATCGTGGCATGTGCAGGGAGGTTACGGGCAGAGAGAGAATGTGCAACTGAGGCATAGCCTTTTTTAAGCTCTTAAGGTGGTGAGAGAATTTTTGTAGGGTTGGTATCATGGCTCTTTTGAATCTAAAAAGTGAGAATTAAGAAGAGTTGTTTTAGAAACTAAATCTGACAAGTGTGGAGGGATCAGAAGTTGAACATGAGGGACTTTGATAGCATGGTTCTTTAGGGTTATTTGGGGCTACTAGCTGCAACAGACTGGTGCACTGGCTAACAAGGCCAGAAAATAGTTCAGTATGTGTTTTGAGGCATCAGGTAATATGAAAGCTGGCTAATACCATTAAAGGTTGCCCTAATAATAAAATATGTGTGTATGCGGACTTGTGCGCGCACGCACACACATGGAGATGATGAAGTTTGTGCAATCTTCCATTATCTCTTAATTCCATTATTCCACAGACTTGGAAACCTTCTCATCTATGTGGAAAATTACCTGAAATTTTGTTTTGGATGTTTTTATAATTTAGTATTTCTAGAAATGCGAGTCACATAAGAAACAGTTCCCATTTGTACCCAATTATCAGAAAGCCTCATCCTTTAGAAATGCTGAGGGTAATGGCAGTATCTCTGCTAGAGGTTTTTACCTAAGAAACATGAGACGGCTAATGTTGGAAAAAATGTATAGATTATTGAGTATGGTTGTGGTGAAATGGTGATAAATTAAACTATTTGTTGCCTGCTTTCGACAGAAGGCATGTGGGAGAGAGCCTCCATGCAAGTCAGGGAAGCCGGCAGCATGGAAAATCCTTCAGTGGGATTACGAACGTTATTGTGATTGAGAGAACATCCGCTGAAGTAAACCCTTTCGAATGCGCCGAGAGTGGACCGGCTGCTGTGCATCCTTCGTTACTGCCGCACCATGCCAGCCCTCCCGTTGGCTGTGGTACCGATCCGTGTGAGGACTGTGGGGAAACCTGCAGCTGTCCCTCGCCCCTCAGCACTCCTGTGAGAACTCTTCCTTGAAAGAAGCCCGACAAACGTAAGGTATGTCACCAAAGCTTCGTTCGTCTCTCCAGTCTCCAGACTCCTCTGACAGCAGCGCTCACTCGGCAAAGACTGCGTGAGTGCAAAGGTTGTGAGGACGACTTCTGTAGTTTCTCATCCTTTCAGGCCCACGTGAAAAGTCATGAACGTGAAGAGAGAGAGTGTTGGGAAACCTGTACACGTTCCTCATTGGTCACGTTACGGAAAAAGTATGGTCGTGGAGATAAGCCTTATGAGTGAGGAATGTGGGAAAAGCTGTAGTTATGTCTCTTCTCCAACTAGACCTGTGCGAACTCACAGCAAAGCAAAGGCTTCTGAATGCAAGGAATGTGGAAAAGCCTTCAGCTCTTCCGCACTGCTGACAGTTCATGTAAGGACTCACAATGGAAAGAGGCCCTTTGAGTGCAAGGAGTGTAGCAAAGCCTTGAGTTGTTCCTCAGCCCTTGCCAGGCATTTAAGAACTCACAGTGGAGAGAGGCCTTACGGATGTAAGGAATGCGGGAAGGCCTTCAGCCGATCCTCACACCTCACAACTCATACTAGAACGCATAGTGGGGAGAGGCCGTACGCATGTAAAGAATGTGGGAAAGCCTTTGGTCAGGCCTCACACCTCACTACACACATCAGAACTCACAATGGACAAAGACCTTATGAATGTAAGCAGTGCGGGAAAGCCTTTAGCCAGTCCTCATCCCTCACTGTACATGTTAGGACTCACAGTGGACAGTGGACGTAGGAACCGAAGTAATGTGTCAAAGCCTTGAGTTGTTTCTCAGCCCTGACTGTGTAAGGGCACAGGAGAGAGGGCTAATGAATGGGTCATACAGGAAAGCCTTTCGTCATTTCTAATTCTCTACTAAATATACAAGAAATCACAGTGAATAGAGGCCCTCTGAATGTAGCAAATGTGACAACGCCTTTAGTTCCCAGACTTTTTTTATATAAGAGTTAACATTGAAGAGAAACAATGAATATAAAGAATGTGAAAAAGTATTTATTTTTTGTCTCTCTCTAAACATACTGACTTTCAGTTGAAGGAGTCCTTGTGAAGGTAAGAAATATGAAAAGTATTCTGTTGTCCCTCATGCTTCGGAGCGCATCTGAATAGGTATATTGACTATAAACGATGCTGTCTAATGTTGGATAGATTTCATTCCTCATTTTCCCCCCACAAACCTGAAGATACATGGCAGTGAAACAATGTAAATGTCAAAATTACGGGAATTTTATTTTCCTCCTTATACTGTCTCAGCATTTGGATTCACTCATGTGAAAAGCCTTCCTTAAACCAAACTCAACTTGTGAGAATTCACATTGGAGAGATACCACGGATACATAAAATGCCTGGGAATATCTACATGTCTTTTCACATTATTTCCCCTTTGTTAAATGGAAACTTGTATCAAGAAATTAATCTAATCAAAGCTATAAATTTTGAATTAACCAGTTTTATTCCATTGTACATTAATTTCCACTTTTTATTTTATGATGAAAACATAGATATCACACCAGATACCCTGTCAGTCCTGAGATTTGAATTTAAATAGTGTTTGCATTTTGGTTCAATTGTGTAGAAAAATTTTCTTCAGAAGAAAACCTCATCAATGCTTTGCTGTTTTGAAGTGTTTTTTTTCCCCCCGCCGCCCTTGGCCGCCCCCCAGACCCTAGGCCCGGACTGCCCCTCCCCCGCGCCCCGAAGTGTTTTTTTTTTTTAACAATTATTAAGTTTACATATTTTTGTGTGTATAAGTCAGTATATTCTCTTGGTGCAAAACTTTATTGTAACTAAAAGCTGTCTAGAAAAGCCAAGCTCAGTTCAAATCTCAGCGTGCTCAGTGTTTTCATTACCTCTTGTCATCCTTTGGCGCAGAGTCATGTTGTAATAAGTTCAGGACGATGTGTATGTTTATTATACTAGACATAGTTTGCATTGCAGCGTACTCTTTCTCGCCAGTTACTGTTGTGATCTCTGATCTACTGATATGGAAACCAAACATAAAGTTGTAACTTGTGAGAAGTGCCCCTCTCTCAGATTTGTTGTGAAAAACATGGTATGCATGGAAGGCTATTGATTCTTAGGGCCCAGGGTGATGGGGCCCCCACACAGAGCCCCAGCCTAACCTAACTTCAGTGGAGTTTCTAACTAGCACTGGTATCTAGTTGTCCTCAGGACAGACTCCTGGTTTGAGTAATTCTGGCTGTCCAAAGTTTTCACAATGCCAGTACCCGAGGCTCCAGTGGCTGGACTGTTTGGAAATAGTGATTGATACTCCAGCGGATACATACTGGAAAGGTGAAACTGAGGCACAGGGAGGCAGACAGACATAACTGACAGGACAAGGGAGAGCAGAAACAAATAGCTTTCTTAGCGGGGAGCTCCCAGATGAGGTCCTGTGACCTAGGCCAACAGGTCAAGGAAGTCGTGCTCAGCGACTGGGGGCGAGGGTTTCTAAAGGGGTGGTGAGGAATGTATGGCAATTAGCATATGGGGTCTGGAAACTGGGAGAATTGCTTGTCTACTTGCAACTTCCAACCTGGAACATCTGGTTTCACTGGTTATCTTATCTGGCGCCATCTGCTGCTGACGTTGGGATGTGCAGGGAAATACGTGGAGGGCCCAGACCTGCTTCAGCTTAGTCCATCCAAACAGGGCTGCTTGATTCGGACTCGGCCCAAACACATACCTGTACTATAGGCCTAGAGAAGATGGGAAACCAGATTTCAAAACAAAACAATCCCAGTGCCGTCAAGTTGATTCCAACTAACAGCAACCTGATCTAGGGTCTCCAAGGCAGTAAGTCTTTACGGTAGAAGATAGCCTCAACTTCCTCCAGAGGAGTTGCTGATTGATTTGAACCACCGATTTAGCAATTAGCAGTCCAGTTCTTATCCAGCAGTGTCACAAGAGCTCGTTAGGGACTCCAAATACGGTCTCCCATGTTAGTGGAGGCGGGGCAGGGGCCAGGGAGCCTAGGGGTTTATCTAACACAATTTGCTGCAAGTTGAGCTCGGCGTTACCTCACTCCTCATGTGAGGAACCTGAGAAATGGGGACCGCAGGTTGCAGAAGCCTTCAGAATAGATCATCACTGGGTTCACTACTTCCTCTTGTAGAATTATCATACAGAGCTTCCTGGACACCATCATGATACTGTTGATCATAGATACCATGAAATTCAGTGTACATGAAGAAGGGATGGTGAAGAAAGCTGATGATGCCCACCTATCAAAATATACAGCATCTGGGGTCTTAAAGGCTTAAAGGTAAACAAGCGGCCATCTAGCTGAGAAGCAACAAAGCCCACATGGAAGAAGCACACCAGCCTGCATGATCACAAGGTATCGAAGGAATCATGCATCATCAGAACAAAAAATCATATCATTGTGTATGAGGGGGAGTGCGGAGCATAAACCCAAAGCTAATCGGCAGGCAACTGTACGCCCCCTTATGGAAGGGTTGCGGGGAGGAGCTGAGCCAGTCAGGGTGCAGTGTAGCAACAATGAAACATTCAACTTTCCTCTAGTTCTTAAATGCTTCCTCCTCCTCCCACTATCATTATAACAATTCTACCTTACAAATCTGACTAGACCAGAGGATATACACTGGTACAGATAGGAACTGGAAACACAGGGAATCCAGGGCGGATGATCCCTTCAGGACCAGTGGTGAGAGTAGTGATACCTGGAGGGTGGAGGGAGAGTGGGGTGGAAAGGGGGGACTGATTACAAGGATCTACATATAACCTCCTCCCTGGGGCATGGACAACAGAAAAGTGGATAAAGGGAGACATCGGACAGTGTAATATATGACAAAATAATTTATAAATTATCAAGGGCTTTTGAGGGAGGGGGAAAATGAGCTGATGTCGGGCTTAAGTGGAGCAAATGTTTTGAGAATGATGAGGGCAACGAATGTACAGATGTGCTTTACACAATTGATGTATGTATGGATTGTGGTAAGAGTTGTATGAGCCCCTAATAAAAATTTTTTTAAAAAGAAGGGAGTTGTTAGATAATCCTTGGCCACACATAAAAGTATTGAACTGCCACTAATTTTGTTTATCTGGGGTTTCCCCCCGCCCTCCCCCAGAAAAGCTTAGACCACAGAGGAGGCAGTCATAGCGTAATGTGTACAAGTCAGGGCATAAAATAGTGTGTGCCTGACGGTGACAACAGTCGGTAGCACACTTACATATAAATGTACGTTCTTGTCGGGAGCTCTGTGGCACTGTTGGGAGGTGTCAGACTGAAAGTAGCCAGCGGTACTGCAGCCGACAGGAGACAATCCTCTCCTATAGAGTGTTACAACCTCACCAACCGTGGGAGGTCGCTGAGAGTCAGCATTGACTCCGTGGCAGTGGGTTTGGGTTGTTTCAGTTTTTTGAGGTTGGGGTACTTTGCGTATTTACAAAAAGTCTAGAGATAGTTTACCCTAGCGCATTAACCATCTACCCTGAAGCCAGAGAAGGTATTTCTCCTTAAATTTTTTTTCTTACTTTAACATTGATTGATCTTGCTTCTAAAATATATTTGTTTTAAAACATGAAAAACAGTAAATTACTTTTGGAAAGTAGCTATATGAGATGACAGATGCATCCAGTGTATGATAATTAGCACAATGAACATACAGAGCAGAACCTCCCTTCCTTCAGAGTTCTACCTCATGCTGCCTCTGTAGCCACACCTTCCCCTGCCTCTGGACCCCTGGCACCTGTACCAACTACCCCTGTAAATGCCAGGCCCTGTGAAGCACTTTGACTCTTCCTCTTTTCACCTAACATAATGATTTAGAGATCATAGGTGTTAATGAAAGTGCTGAGTGTGTTCCTTTTTTATTACCATGTCCTATTCTGGTTTTGTAAACGTAACATGTGTATTTACCATTTGGGGGTATTTGCATTCCCAGTGGTATTGAATAAATCTGAATAAACAGCACAGGTTTTGTGCGAACATCAAATTCTCATTTCAAAAAAATAAAATTCTCATTTCTCTAGGAATGGGATCATTGGCATATGCAAAGTGTATAATTGACTTCGTAAGAAAACTCAAAATCTGCTTTTTTAAAGGTTGTACCATGCTGTGTTCTCATCAGCAATTGTATGTAAACCAGCAGTCACTGCTAAGATCTCCAGAGGTTGCTCTGTGGGGAATCCAGCACACTTTAGGGGTGGCTTACCGTCTAGGCAACCTCACATTCACTGTGGCAACCTTGACTAGGTCAGAAGTCCATATGCTTGAGGCTCCAGGTGATCCCACCTTTACCACTGTCAGCCTAGCACGTACCCGGAGCCCAGTCACGTCTCTTGCATAAGTATACTAGTTTCTCTTAGGACCTAGCTGCAGAGAGTAGTCGCTGCTTTCTGTCACCAAAACCTGGGACCCTGCTAGTACTGTCTTCCTGGGGTGGAATCTGGAATTGGTTGTGCACAACTGCACTAGTGGGATTTACACATTCTTTTATAATTTTAGGTCTAGGTGAATTCACTTCATTATGTGTCCCAGTAGGAGGCCCATCATGGACATTTCCCACCAGTAATGATAGTACACATTTGATCAAGGTAGTAGCCGCTGGTCTCTTTTGTAAAGTTGCTTGTTTCCTTTATTTTCATCTCTTCCTTTCTTTAGTTTGCAGTCTGTAAACGGTTGTCTGTAGAGGGGTGAGGAACCTGCTCCCTGACAGGCTTTCGTCCAGGGCGTATACCTTTTGGGGTATCGCGAGGTGTTCTTGGATCCCCTCCCTACCTCCATTAGTCATTTGGATTCGCCCCCACACCAATAATGAATGATTTCCTGTCCTTTTTTTTATGTTCAAAATTCTCCCAGATTTGTCCAAAAGTAGCCTTGTAAATTGGTGCCTGTGACCCTTAGACATAACTGTCAGTTATTGAATGTCAAAGAAGTACCACATCGGGGTGGGGCCGGGAGGGAGAATAAAAAGAGCTGGCACCGAGGGCTCAATAGAAAGTAAATGTCTAAAAGAGAATGAAGGCGACATATGTTGTGCAAACATTCCTCATTCAACTGATGGATGGATTGTGAAAGTTGTACAAGCCCCCAATAAAATGATTTTTTAAAAGCACTACATCACTTTACTATACATTTTTGTTTAAACCTGCAAACCTTGAAAAACCCCACGTACCATTTAGAAACCTAGGTCTGTGTGTAACTTGGGCTCAGTACTCAAACAAACAAAACTACCGTGATCAAATCTATTCTGAATCATGGCAACCTTATAGGACATGGTACAGTTGCCCGTGTGGGTTTCCAAGGCTGTACAACTTTACAGCAGGAGAAAGCCTCATCTCGCAGGACATAATTTTGCCCAAGCTTTCATTTAGACTGTCTGCTCTCTTAAATGGTTGATTCATAGTCATAATCTCATCTCCATTTTAATAGCATTAGATTTGGGCTTATGTTAATGAAAATTGTACCTGGCAATGTTAAGTAGGCCAGGTAGATTTTATTGAGGCGATTGCAGTAGGAGAGCTGCTTCACCGTAAGTTTTGAGTTCAAATCCAAACAGTGAGAAGAACTAAGGGGTTCTCATGATTTTAGGGGAACATGAACACTGGAAAGAGGAAGGGGTGGGAAGCAAGAGCATGAGTGGATTCTCGTGGCACTCAGAAATGTTTGTTCATGGCTGACTCGTCAGACTGACACAAGAAATATTCATGGGCAAATGGGCAACTCTTGTCACTTACATTCTGTTCTTTTATATCTGAACCTCTCAATAAAAACCTTGGTTCCTGGAAACATTAATAGTAGTGCTTTGAATGTTTTTATATAAATGTTGTCATATATATAGAAACACTAACTGAAAACTTAATAAAAATCCTGAGGTGGTGTTGCGTTTTTATACATCCATTTACATGAAAGACAAGAAACTATTTTCCTCAAAGAAGAGTGCAAAGGAGGAGGAGAAAATGGAAGGTCTGTCTAATTATCTCCACAAACAACTGCCTCCTTTGCCACAGATCGAAACTGGATGGTGCCTGGCTGCTGTTACAGATGGTGCTAATTAGTCTAGGTAAGAATCATGATCAAAAGAGGAGAAAATGCAGGACTAAATTTTTTTTATCCTGTCCAGACTTTCTGGAGTCCTTGGGGTTAGATGAACTCCCAAACTGTTGTCCTGACATAAACCTTAAACCAAACACATCCCCCGAAGCCCTCCTTTAAGTTAAACAACCCTTCAGCTTCATTAAAAATCGCTGCCTTGTTCATGGTGCACTCCTGAAGAACTCTCGGACCAACTGGACCACAGCATCTCGAAAAGTTAGACAGGAAGCCAGGGAGTAGACAGGTCCATGGTGAAGAGCAATTGGGACAGGGAAAGTGAGAATGGTTGCACAACTTAGAAGGGTGCGATCGGTGTCACTAAATTGTGTGCATCCAGGAGTTGCTCAATTGGCGTATGCATCGCTATGTACGTTTTAACAACAACAACAAAATACTCTTCTGAGATTTTGACTTGAAAGCAAAATCACTTATCCACTCGACTATATGATGAGTTTCATATTGTTGTTAATAGCCATCAAGTCAGCTTCGCAGGGAAAAAAATCTCCATGCCTGTGTTTGAGTACTGCCTCCCAAGCAAGGTGGCTCATCTTCCAGCACCAGGTGCTGTTTTGAACTCTAAGGTTTGGTGCTGGCCGAGTTTCGGAAATGCAAGCACACCTTGTTTCATTGCGCTTTGCAGGCAATTGCATTTTTTGCAAACTGAAGGCCTGTGACAACTCTTCGCCAAGCAAGTCTATTGTCACCATTTCCCCAACAGCGTTTGGCCGTTCTGTTTCAGGCCTTTTCATCATGCCTTTGGCACACTTAATCGGCCAGAGCAGCGGTTGGTTCCCAAAGGGGGCGGGGGGGGGGGGGATAGGAGTGCCTCCAGGAGCTGCTGGGATGATCCAGGGCAGTGCAAAAATCTGATGCCTACACCTTATCTTGGATAGTGTTTTTGTCAGGGAAGCCCTGAGAAATTCGGTTTGGGCAATGTGAGTGGTAGACCAAATAAGTTTAGGAATTTATGGACTACAGTACAATATTAATAATTGTATACACCAGAAGAATTATATACCTATATATAGTGTGTGTGTGTGTGTGTGTGTGATTCATTTTGCTGCACGCAATGCACCCTTTTAAGGAAGCCACCAACTGAATTTGGGGGGGTCCAGGCTTTTTTCTCCGTAGTCCTGTGGAAGCTCCAGAGAAACCTCTCCACCACAGGTGATACCAAGAGTAACTGAAAGTCCAGTAGCATGGCTTCCAGGAACACAGTCACCACAGTACAGCAGATGGACAGATGGGTGGGGGCACCTTAATTTGCTATGACGTTTGTTTTAGTTCACTTTAAGGGTTACTTTCATTTTGAGTTTATGCATTAAAATATACAACGTTCACATGGTTCTAAAGTAAAAATGACAAAGGAAGGGGACAAAGAGCCTGATCCACAGCAAGTGTCCCTGAGAGCCAAGGCCAGATCAAGGTATGAATGGCAAAGTGAGGAGGATGGGCCAGATTCCTCCAGTGAGGAAGGGTCTCCAGGCCTAGAAATCAGCTAGAGTGGAGACATGGTGGCCAGATATTGCAGGATTTCAATTTCAGTGATAAGAACATCAGACTGTGGGCTTTAGAGTCCAAGGATGCAAGAAGGAGCAGGCTGGGGAGACTGCTGACACTTCCGTGCTGAGTGAGGCTCAAGCACTGTTAAATTGGTGCCTGCCTGACCCAAGCAGGTTCCTCAGTGTCACACTGGGGCACCTAGTGGTGGAGGTGAAGCTAAGGGAACAGGCCTTGTTCCAGGTAGGGTAGGGGGACAAGGACAGGTTCAGGCTAATGAGTAGCTTTGAAGGAAAGAGGTGCTTGTGCTCCTTGGGGAAATTAGAAGTAGGCCAGACCCCTGCTCCTCCAATGTCTGTGCGTGGCCTTGAATTTGGACATCAGATGACCCCTGAGGCTGGCTGCTGACAGTTTGTGCCATCACTGTCAGCCCTGTCCCCGTTGACCACTCCCGGAAAGTTCCCTCTGGGCCAGGCAGATGTGAGTGAAAGAGCAGAGCCACCTCTGGTCCCAGCCTGAGAGGGTCAACCTGTTCATTGTAGGAGCGAACCCTGCACCACTCCTCCAAGAGATGTCTAGACTATCTTCAGACACAAGGGCATTTTCTCTCATTGGGACATTTGCCTCAGAATCTAAGGATTTTTCAACACATTCATTTCCAACATGAGGTGTCAGTCCTCTTAAAACGGCCCCAACAGGAGACCAGACATTGAGTGTCTCCTGAGGACAGTGGAGCTGGCCGTCAGCACACCATCACCACAGCGCACAGCGTGGCTCTGGGCTCAGACTCAGGTTCCGGCTCACTGGGGCCTGAAGCCAAACCCTAAACTTCCCAATGCAGAGCAAACAAGGAACAGGAGCCCACTTAAAAAAAAAAAAATGTTAGCCAGGGGCTGAAGGGGAGAGCAAATGTTTTGAGAAAGATGAGGGCAATGAATGTACAAATGTGCTTGACACAATTGATGTATGTATGGATTGTGATAAGAGTAGTATGAGCCCCCAATAAAATTAGAAAACAATTTTTTTAAAAAAGAAAAACAATTTTAATAAATCATTTTGTTGGGGCCTCTTATAGCTCTTATCACAATCCACACATCAATTGTATCAAGTACCTTTGTACATATGTTGCCATCATCACTTCCAAAACATTTTCTACTTGAGCCTTGGTATCAGCTCCTTTTGTCCCTTCCCTTCCCTACCTTCCCGGGAACCCATGTGAGCCCTTGATAAATTTAAAAATTATTTTTATTTTCATATTTGACACTGTCCGCTGTCTCCATTCGTTTCTGTTGTTTGTCACCCTGGGGGTGGGGTAGAGTATATGTCAATCATTGCGATTGGTTCCCTCTTTCTCCCTACACCTTCCCCTTCCCCTCAGGGTATCACTAATCTCATTATTGGTCCCGAGAGTTTTATCTGTCCTGGATTCTCTGTGTTGAGAACTCTTATTGGTATCACTGTACAAACAGCTGTAATCTTACATCTTGTCTGCGGCCTCTCAGGTGACAGGTGTGTGCCCTGTGCTTTTAGACCACATCTGAGAACGTTGTTAGTGTGTACTCCTGGGTCAATCCTGACACAGCAACCCAATAGGAAAAAGTAGAAATGTCCCTTTAGGGTCTCCTAGTTTGACATCTATACAGAAGCACATCACCAGTTCTTCTCCTGCCATGGAACTGGTGGGTTCAGTCTTTAGGTTAGCAGTCAAGCACTTCAGCATTGCCCACCAGGCAAGGGTCCTGGTGAAGATGTTAACGGTCCCTCATTTTGCAGTGAGAAAGACAGGCTCCGAGTGTGTGTCTGATGTAGAGTTTCACATCCAGCTTCCAGTGGCAGGTTTGGGATTTGACACGAGAGCTCTTTGGTCCACTTTTTGACAGCTCAAGATGAGGCTCAGAGTGAGTATGTCAGGCCCTGGTGACAAGTGGGGCTGATTGGCCGTGATGTATGTCCCTTGTGCCTATCACTGGTGACGTCTGTACATAGCAGCACCAGGCTACCTGGCATTTTGAAAGTTCATTTCCACCTTACATTGTGTGAGGATGTGTGTCTAACTCAACTCCCAGTATTTCCCCTCTAGACCCTTTCTGAATTTTCAAAGCACAGAGCTGAGGATCCATCCACAAGAGATCTGCCAGATTCCAAGCTGGTTTCTCTTACAGGAGAGGAAGGGACAATGTCTCAATGGCTACGGTAAGTCCGTCCAACAGGGATTTGCCATGCTGCAAGAGTGGGGGCAATCTCAAACCCTGGCTTTATAGAGATTCTGATTCTCTGTGGGGGTAGTGGTCTTGTTCTTGGTACCCCATATGATGGAAAAGGAAACCAATACCAGGATGGATGACAGACTTGCTCAGGAAACAAAGGACTTTCTGAAGCCAGGTTCCAGAATCCACTCTGCACAGCTGAAGGGAAAGATTGATTGGTTTGTGTGCCTGGGAATTATGTGGTAAGGCTAGGGGTCTGTTTCTCCTTTCCTCATCATCATCCTTCAGTGTATGCCTGTGATCTTGGACCTTCTCACTGATGAATGAGCATGAACAGCAGCCTCAGGTGAAAGGCCAAAGGTACCTCCATATTGTTGAATCAGTCCCACGGAAGAGCTCTGGTTGGCTCTGCTGGGTCATGTGGCAATACTTTTCCCGTTTAGTCGAATGTGATCACCTAGCCCTGTATCATCTGAAGTCAGTGAGGAGTCAGTTACCAGAAGGGAAAATTAAATCCTTCATAATTGGTCACAATCCAGTGATCAAGCCTGGCGATAACAAATGGTCTGCAGGTGGCATCGCCCACCAGCATTGAGCGAAGCTGAGGTGAGGCTTATGGCCAGGCACAGAAATTGAGTGTGTTGCTGGCAGAGGAAGTAATAAACATGCATATGTGGGTGTGTGAATGTGTACACTTGTGCATGTGTTCGTAGAAAGGCATGGAAGCATGGAAATTTTCCCCAATGTCCTTGCACCCATCTCCCACTCTTCCCTCATCAATATACTTCCTCTGGTCCGGGCTGCGGGCCAGTTATCCTTAGGGGTCGTCAATGCCGTTTTAACTCATAATAACCCTAGATACAACAGAACCAAACAGCTCAGTCCTGCACTGAGGTAGTTAGTTTATTGTGCCAACCTGGCCGATAAACACATGTGGGGTTAATTGAAGGGCGGAGGGATAAATGGCTGAGTGAGCCTCGCATTTCTAGTTCTTGGGTCTCTTGCTTTGTGATGGTTGCATCAAGGTGCAGCTGCCTTAGCAGTTCCCTGCTTCAGCTGGCAAGGCTGACTTCCTGCAAGACATCCCCAAGGAGAAGCCACATGGTCCTACCCTGATGCAGCCCTGGATTCTGGAGCAGCCGTGTGGAGACCCCTGCCGGTCTGGGATGTTTACTCGGCTTTCCTCCTGCAGTCGGCGTCATTGTGTGTGTTTTGTGAGATGGAGGAGGATTTTGTGGATGGATGCTGGATATATAGGCTAATGTTGGACTTGTAGGCTTGGGCAGCACTGGGTTGGGATATTTTCTTGATGCACACTTAACCTTCACCTAAAACTGTCTCTTATACATGAGTTTCTGTGGATTTGTTTCTCTAAAGTACCCAGACTAACACATGCACCATCCTCCCAATTTGCTGCTGGGACTCAGTGTTACAATCACTGTTTCCATTGAGGGTCTTCTTTTTGGCTGACTCTGGAATTTACCAAACATGATGTCCTTTTCCAGCTACTGGTCTTCCCTAATAAGCTGTGTGAGACAAAGTCTCGCCACTCTTGCTTCTCAGAAGCCTCCGGGCTATACTTTTTCCGGCACAGGTTTGTTCAAGCTCTTGTCATCTCGTGGGATATGCAGTATGCTTGGCTCATATCATAATGCAAAGGCATCAATTCTCCAGTCTTGCTTTGCCAGTGTCCTGAGTTCACATGCACAGGAGATGACTGAAAATACCATGTCTTGGGTCAGGTGCACTCTAGTTCTCAAAGTGACATTCTTGCACTTCCACACTTTAAAGAGTTCTTGGGCAGCAGATTTGCCCAATGCAGTATGCTATCTGGTTTCCTGAGACCCATGATGTTTGATTGTGTAAAATTAAAGCTTTTAAAACTCCAGTCCCCTCCCCACACCCCCCGTTTACAGTGATATTGCTTATTGGTCAAGTTGTGAGGATTTTTTTTAATGGTGAGGTATAATCTCAAATACCCACCATCGTGGACCTTTGGAATACATAGAGCACTTGGCATGAGGGAGTCTGTTCTTTGTAGAGACTTGGACTAGAGCAGTAGTCAGGTTGCCATTTAGAGACCGCACACATGATGCACTGTTCCTTTCTCTTTCTCTTTTTGCGTTGCCAGTGTTGTTTGTTCCAGGAATGATGGTACCATCTATTCATGGAGTATCCTGAGATGAAATGAAATACTGCCAGGCACTGAGATCAGAGCCTAATGCATGAGGCACTCAGCAGGTTTGGGTCTTTTTCATATTAAAAGACACTTGGGAAGGCACTGAACCTATCTGTATCTCTTGCAGATGTTGGGCCTCTGTCTTCCAAGGTAAGGGTTAGTTTTGACTTGTGGCATAGTAGCACACAGAAGTGGTTGGTGGTTAGTTGTGCAGGGAGTTTGGTTGTGGCCCCTCTCTCTTCCATGTGTTACCTGTAGGGATACAGGGGGCCTTCATGCTCTGAAGAGTGTCATTCAGTCCAGGTTATGTCACAGTACACAAAGATGCCCATATTAAGCTGAGAGAAGGGAAAGCTGTGTTGTATCTCCCAATGCATGGTCCTGTGCCTGTGGCCTTGGAACACAGAATCCATTTCCTTCCCTAAGGACCACCACTCTGGAAATGGGGGCTGGAGACTGAGAGAGGCTCTGGGTGAGTTGACCCCCACCCACACAGTGGCTGAACTTCAAGTTGGTATGCTTGTAGGTTTTTTCACCCTGGGTCCTCTGGTGATTTCAGGGACTGGCATTCAGAGGCTTCAGGAACCAATGATCAGTATACTTCACAGTAGTGGACCAGGTGGGCCCTCTGAACAGTAAGATGAGTCTCCAGCCATTCATGGGTGGTGGGGCATGGATGAGGTCACATGTTGGTGGGACCCGGCATTCTGCAACCTCAGGAAATTCTGCATGTCTGGGCATTCAGTAACTTGAAATTTGCCCTAAAGTGCAGGGAAGAAAACTGAAGGAAGAAGCTGCCAATACATGATCATAATATAGAAGTCATATTAAGGGATTACTTACTGAGGTCAGGGCTAGCTCTAGCCTCTACATCCCTCAAAAGTAGTGGTTCTCAATCTGTGGGTTGTGACCCCTTTGGGGGTTGAATGACCCTTTCACAGGGGTCACCCGATTCCTAACAGCAAAATTACAGTTATAAAGTAGCAATGAAATAATTTTATGGTTGGGGGGGGGGGTCACCACAACATGAGGAACTGTATTAAAGGGTCACAGCATTAGGAAGGTGCCTCCAAAGGGAGGCAAGGGCTTTTATGACTGATAAATAAAGGTGGCATCGTACCAGGGCCTCAGGCCTTCAATGCAAATAGTATAGTGACAGCAAGTGGAAGTGAACTAGCAGCAAGCAGGATCACAGCCATATTCAAATCCCAATACCTGCTCTCTTATACTGAGTTTTCTGGTGCAGGGCCCTCAGTTCATTCCCCAGACCCAAGATTGGGGGGATCCTTCCTCATGGAGACCATGCTGGAATCTCTTCTCTGAGTCTCTGGTCCATTCTTGGGCTTATAAACCTCTGGAGCTTCCTGATACCCCAGCACAAACCTCTTTACCTGACTCAAGGATATTGATGCTCCAACTCCCTGCTCCAGGGCAGCCACTCCTATGGGTCCCAGCACTTCAGGAATAGAGGATGCTATTGCTAAGACCATCCTAGCTCACACCGCTGGGCCCTCTCTTTGCCTGGATGCTCCCCTCCTTTCTCTGCACAGATAACAGCTGCTCCTGAAAGGTTCTGCATGGAGATGCGGATGCTGTTTAAGAAGCATTCCCACATAACTTAATTTGTGCTATTATTTATAGTAATTATTGTGCTCCATCACTCATACGTAGCGTCTCATACTGTGGTGACTTGTGTGTTGCTCTGATGTTGGGAGCTTGCCACAGGTATTTCAAATCCCAGCATGGTCAAAAATAACGAACAGGTTTCAGAAGAGCTTCCAGACCAAGAAGGAAGAGGTGGACCACTGCTGAAAAATTAGCCTTTGAAACCCTTATGAATAGCAGTGGAATATTGTCTGGTATAGACCTTCAGAGTGGAAGGCACTCAAAATTTGACTGGGGAAGAGCTACTTCCTCAAAGTAGAGTCAGCCTTAATGAAGAAGATGTGGTAAAGCTTCGGGAATTTTTATTTTCTGATAGGGCACAACTCAACATGAGAAGAAATAGCTGAAAACATCTCATAATACATGGAATGTAGGATGTAGGAAATATGAACACAGGCACATCAGAAGTCATCAAAAATAAAATTGAATGTATAAAGATGGATGTTCTAAGTAATAATGAGTTGAAATGAACTAGTACAGATAATTTTGGATCAGTTATTTATGCGGTTTACTATGCTAGTAATGACAAATTGAAGAGGAATGCAGTCGCAATACACATTTCAAGATCTATCGTGAAGTGCAATGTTGTCTATGAGAGGATAATATCCATATGCCTACAGGATAAGTTAATATTCAAATCTTCACACTGTGGTGAAGGGAAATTTTAAAACAAGGTTCTTTTATCCATATTTCTGTAACTCTCACCTAATGATTGGGTGGGGTTATACAAATAAGATATGTTGAAACACTAATAGCGTGGAGTTGGTCAGTTTTGGTTGCCATCACTTTGGCTATAAGAGAATGACCTCAGAAGCAAGAACAAAGTTTCCAGGATCATCAAGGACGAAGAGCCGCTAGTGGAGCACGTGTGAGATCCCTTTCAGCCTAAACTGGCAGAAGCCAATACCAGAGACAACAGAGGCTGCTGCACTGGAGATCATGTTGTTGTTGTTAGGTGTCGTCAAGTCCGTTCCAGTCCATAGAGACCCTCTGTACAACAGAATGAAACACTTCCCAGTCCTACACCATCTTCACAATTGTTCCTGTGCCTGAGATCAATGTTGCAGCCCAGTGTCAGTCCATCTCCTGGAGAGCTATGTGAGTTACATAATTTCACTTAACTTGAAGACATACAAAAATGTGATGGTTAGCCTGTCAATCAGGTTATAGCCTGATGCTTCCTCCTTATGGGTGTGGCTTTCTCATAAAGAGGACCTTGGGAACCTCCCCCCCTCTCTCTGCCTTTACCCTACTGCTGGTTGACACTGGTTACTGCCAGATTCCCGGAGATGCATCTACCGCCATTGGATCCACAAGACTGCACCCTCCAGCCTGTGATCTTCCTACATCCTGCATCATTGCATGTGATTACATGAGTCTGAAGAGGGACTTATGGATGAGTATTAGACTTATGTACTTGAGTGGGATTGAGCTAGGATGTTTTCTTGATATATATAACAACTTATTGATATAAAGCTCTCTTCTACATATATCAGTGTCTCTGGATTTGTTTCTCTTGTCAACCCAGCCTAACACAAGGGCCTTCCCCTTTTTCGCTACCCCTCCATTTTACCAAACATGATGTCCTTTCTTCTTCAGGGCCTGATCTCTCCTGATAGTATGTCCAAAGTATGTAAGACAAAGTCCTTCCATCTTTGGCTCTAAGGACCACTCTGGCTAAACTTCTTCCAACACAAATCGGTTTGTCCTTTTAGCAATCCATGGTATTTTCAATGGTATTCACCAGCACCACATTGTGGAGGCCATATGGGAAGCAGCAAAGGGGCTCCACTGAGACTAAAGAATAAGGCAAGGAGACTTTGATACTAGAAGGCAGAGCAGCAGGTAGACTTTGCCCCACAAAAGCACAGGCCAACAGAAAATGTGGCTGAGAGGACCAGAGAGACTTGGCTGAACAGAGGTGTTGCTGTGGACCAAAAAGTGAGGTGTTGCTGTGGGCCAAAAACTGTGCCCTTAAAGTTTTATGATCTTAACTTATGGTAACCTGTTAATTTCCCAAGTAAGTGTTTCTGTGGCCCAAGTAAGTGTGGCCATTGCAGTGCATTATCAAACCAAGTAGGCAAGTGGAGTGTGCTGGGATGAACAGTTGGTATCAGAATAGGGGTCAAGAAAGATGGAGGGTGAAGGTATGTCTGATATCTGGCTTGTGGTAATTGGCCTTGGGCTGCTATGGAGATGGATACTCTTCTGGACTGAAACTGGCCTCCATGGTGTTTTCTAAAATGCCCATGTCTAAAGCAGTGGTTTTCAACCTTCCTAAAGCTGCTACCCTTTAATACAGTTCCTCATGTGTGGTAACCCCCAACCATAACATTATTTTTGTTGCTACTTCATACTGTCATTTTACTACTGTTATGAATTGTGATGTAAATATCTGATATGCAGGATGTATTTTCATTTTTACAAATTGAACATAATTAAAGAGCAATGATTAATCAAAAAACAATATATAATTATATATTGTGAAATATTTATTTCTAATGACAAATAAATGAAACTTTGTCTTGAAGCATGGTATAGCTTGGGTAGCACTCTTCACTCCAGGTACTCATATGTGGGAGTATCGGCATGTGGGCAAACCCAGCTGGAGATGGACAGAAGAGTGGTGTCTTGGTTCCTAAGACCATCGCAAATGTTTTCCAATGGTCTTAGGGGTTCCCTGTGAAAGGGTTGTTCTACCCCTTCAGGGGTCGCGACCCACAGGTTGAGAACCACTGCTGGTCTAAAGCCTAAAGTAAATATATCAAAGAATCCTAACACCTTCTGCAGGCTGAAGTTGCTCATATAATATGAAGATACAGTAATAATACAGTAATAATTACTGGTTATTGGAATGTGAAAGTTGGAAACCAAGAAAAAGAACTAGTAGTTAGAAAATATAGCAGTGGAGATTGCATAATATAAACTTGGAAGACCAACAATTTATTTATTGCAAACACTATTTTTTCAACATAAATGGTAACCATACATAAGAATATGAATGACTACTTATGTAGTATAGACCATAGAGAAGCTTAGTATCACCAACCAAAATAAGGCCAGAGGCTGATAGTGGAACCATCAATTGCTTATATGCAAGTTCAAGTTGAAGCTGAAGACAATTAAAACAAGTCCACGAGAGCCAAAATATGAAATTAAGCATATTCCACTTGAATTTAGAGGCCATTCCAAGAAATTGTTTTGTTCAGCACTAATCATCAAAAGCCACATGAGTTGTGGGATGACATCAAGAACATCACACATAAAGAAAACCAAGATCTACTTAAAAACAGAAAAGAAAAGATCAAAGTGTAAGTCACAATAGACTCTGAAGCTTGTTTTTGGACACAGAATAACTAAATTGAATGGAAGACATGATCAAGTAAAAGCTGAACAGAAGACATCAAAGAGTGCCTTGAGAGACAAAGTATTGTCATAAATGGTGCAAAGATCTGGAGTTAGAAAATCCAAAGGGAAGAAACAGCTCAGCATATCTCAAGACAACAGAACTGACGAAATTCAATTATCAAGTTGCAACATTAAAGGATTAGCAAAATATTGAATGATAAAATATTGAGTTAATTTCAACTTGTATGGACACAGTATAACAGGTCAGAACTTCCCCTTTGATTTTAAGGCTGTAAATCTTTATAGAATCAGAAAGTCTAATATTTCTACCTTGGAGCAGTTGGTGGGTTCTAACAGCTGACTTTGTGGTTAGCAGGCTAGTGTGTAACCAACTATGCCAAGGGATTTCTATTGATTAACATGGAAAGCATAAAAATATGGAAGAAATACAGAATCATTATATCAAAAATAATTGGTTGATCGTGAACCAATGGTCTTTTAGGAAGAAGTCCACTTGTACTGAAGGCATTGGCAAAAAAAGACAAGGATTTAGAAATTGATGGAATACTGATTAAATGTTTCAACTGGAGGTGCTCACTCTTCTAAGCCAAACAAATACGGAAGCTAGCTACCTGGCCAACTGACTGGATCGATATTTGTGACTATTCCAAAGAAAAGTGATGAAACAGTTGGCAGAAATTATGGAATATTAATATCACACACACGTAAAACTACTCCAAAGATAATTTAGAAAGTTTCAGCAGTACATCAACAAAAAGATTCCTAAAACTCAAACTTGATTCGGAAAAGGATGTAGCACACAGGATATCATTGCTGAAGTCAGACAGATCTTGACTTAAAGCAGAAAATACCAGAAAGATGTTTACTTATGCCTTTTTGCCAATACAAAAGCATTGGACTGTGTGGACCATAACTATAGATAACCTTGGGGTAAAAATGGAAATTTCACAATGCTTTATGGTGCCCATGGGGAACCTGTACATGGATCAAGAGGCAGATGTGCAAACAGAACAACTCATAGTAACCCTATAGGACAAGGTAGAATTGCTCCTGTGAGTTTCTGAGACCAACTCTTTACCAAAGTAGAAAGCCCCTTCTTTCTCCCAAGGAGAGTCTTGTGGTTTTAAGCTGCTGACTAGTTGGTTAGCAGCCCAACTAGTAAACACTACACCACCAGGGCTCCTAAGTTAATATTGCATGGTTTATAATCAAGAAAGGTGTTTGTCAGGATTGTATCCTCTCATCATATAGAGTAAGCTTGTATGCTGAGCAGATAATCCAAGAAGATGGTCTATATAATGAAAATGGGCATCAGGATTGTAGGAAGACTCATTAACAAACTAGGATGTGCAGCAGATAAACTTTGTCTCTGAGAAGTGGAAAGGGCTTGAAGCTTTTACTGATGAAAGAGAACAGCCTTCATTATGGATTCTACTTCAATATATAGAAAACAAAATTCCTCAAGGATTTCACTTTATGTGGATCCAGTCAGTGTGTACAGGCAGCAATTGGGAAATCAGATGATATACTGCATTGGGTAAAGCTGCAGCAAAACACCCCTAATTTGTTAAAAAGCTGAACTGCTACTTTGAAGACTTGAATGTACTAATCCCAAGCCATGGCATTTCCAGTCTCATCACAGCATAAAAAAAGTTGGACTTTAGATGAATAGCTAATTTTGATTTAGGTTGTGTATGAAGAATATTGACTATACCACAAATTTTTTGAAGAATAAACAAATATGTCTTGAAGTTCAATGGAATGCTCCTTAGAAGCGAGTATGATATGAAAAGCATTTTAGGTACAATGGACATATTACCAGGAAAAACTGGTTCCTGGAGAAGGACATATTTTTTGGTAAATTATAGAGGGTCAGTAAAAAAGAGGAAGGTCCTCAATCAGATGAATTTATATTGTGGCTGCCACAATAGGCCCAAACACAGGCAAGATTGTAAGGATGGGGTTGTTATGAGTCAAGTAAGAACTGACTAGATGACACCTTACATGTTGTTGTTAGGTGGCATTGAGTGGGTTCCCACCCAAAGCGACCACATACACAACCCAACACTCCTCAGTCTTGCGCCATTCTCACAATTGTTCCTATGCTAGATCAAATTGTTGCAGTAAGTTGTTTGCCATATTAATGAGTCTGGATTAGGAAGTATAGTCAACCTTTTTCAAATAATCTCCATTGCTTGAGTCACACTTTTGATCTTACAAGAGATAAAATAAGTGAACAAGAAACAACTAACTTAAAAAATTAATAATTGCTAGAGACAGGAGGGGCCCCAAAACCCAACAGGGAAAAAGACTTGATAGGTCTCCTGTGAGTATAACTGAGAAGAGTCTATTTTGACTGAAGAACTGTGTCCTAAGTTGTGGCTGATCCTGAATTTTCACCTGGTACTTCCTAGAAAAAAATCCTGTATGATGTGTGACTTGTGATATCACTGCAGCAAATTATTGACCTCAGGATATCAGGGAGAGACAGATGTCAGAACTGGTGAAAAGTTTTGACTGCCTCACAGAAATCAACCTTGAGCTGTTGATCTTATTTTCCTCCCCCATCTCCACAAAATTTTAGACTAAAATCTGATTTGTTTCTCTAGTCTACCTAGACTAACACCCAACATGTGAGAGACTGGTACTTGGTAGACCTACGATCAAAACAGTGATGTAGCTTGTGTCTACTAATGCAAGCACCCTCGCTAGCATCTTGTTTTGTCTAGGCCCTGTAGTAGGCATGCACATCAGAATCCATTCTAGTCCAGCAACGGGAGCCTCAGTTGTTGGCCAAGTGCATTCCTTTTACTAACGCCAGAATGATCAGAACTAGGACTTTCCTACTGAGCACAGGCTCTGAGACTGTGCAGGATAGATTACTGAAGCTAAGTGAAACTGGGGCAATGTTGATACACATTTACCTTGGATACAAGAATTAACCATAATTCCATGTAAACCTGTTTATCACAATGCTATTTAAAAGATAAGTACTTCTGTGGGATAGCACTGGGTTATAACTTTTTCTTCAGTCTCTTAATCAGTAAATCAATGTTCAAGATTGTAGTCGAGGAGAATCGGATGTAATGCAAAATACATCCACTACAACATTAAATAAAGTAAAATCTCAATTCTGTTAAAAACATTGTTTTGCACTCAGAAGGCTGAATGGAAACTACATATATAAAACATGCTCAGATTCCAAGGTACTTTTATTTTTCCATTAAAAAAATTTTCTATAAGGAGTATAAACAAGAGTTTAATCCCCAAAATCTAAACACATGGCATCAGATTGATTTTTACATATAGCTACTGTATAAACTGGAACAGAAATTCCCCATAGGGTTTCTGAAACTGTAAATCTTTAGGAATGAATGTAGACGGTCACATTTTTCAACTATGGAACAACTGGTAGGTTCAAACTGCTGACCTTTTAGTTAGCAGCCCAATAATTTAATTACTGTCCCCCTAGGACCATTCCATTTTATGCTCTACAAAGGTTCTTTAACTTAATATAGTTGATAAAAAGAAAACAAAATAGAAAACACCCATGTTGACGAAGAGGAATTTTAATATGAAGAGGAATTATATATATATGAACCAAAATGAAAACATGATTTATAACAATTCAAGTCTTAGAATTGAAAGAGCATTTGCTGTTGTTGTTGTCAGTGCCAAGTTGAAACTATCTAGTCCTGCCCCATCCTCACAATTGTTATGTTTGAGCACATTGCTGCAGGCCACTGTATTAATCTACCTTGTTGAAGCCTTTCCTGTTTTGTTTTTTTGCTGCCCCTTTATTTTACCAAGCATGATGTTCTTTTCCCAGGACTAGTCTCTCCTGATAAAGGTATTTATAGTTTTAATGTTTAACTTAGAAAATTAATTTGCATCAGTGGAAATTAATACAAATAGAAATAAGACAGTAATAAAATCTACATGTACCTCTTGATAAGCTTCCCCCACTAGTATAAATATCCTTGTGCCTTTCTCACAATGCTTAGAATCACAGGGCTTCTCCACTGTTTGAAGTCTCACAGTTATCCATGCTGAGGGACACAATAGGGGTCCATCATCTTTTACATTCATAGGATCAGTCCTCAGTGTTGTCTCTTATGTTGTCTAACACTGGGGAAAAATGTGTACATTATCCCAGAGACCTTACACTTACAGGATGTCTTTCCAATGTGACTTCTTATATGTTCATATAGGTCTTCCATGTATGAACATGTGAATAATTTTGGAGAAAAAAATTCACACATTCTATCCATCATGGTTAATTTGACATATAAATCATCTTTCCAGTTTTCAAAAAGAAGGAATGTTATCCAATAATACTTAGATGTGTATTGTTTACCACCAGTATACCCACCCAGATGTACTTCAATGAATAAGAAACATTGAAGACTTTCCCACTCCTGATATTTTCACATTTGAATTTTTGACGCAATTGGTATGAACAACAGTGTGGCATTTCCCATATTTGTTACATTTACAAGGTTCATCCCCACTGTAAGGTTACTAATATTCAATAAGGATGGAGAGCTGACCAAATGATTTCTCACATTCATTACATTAACAAGGCCTCTTTCTCCATTGTGTGTTCTTATATGTGAAGTGAGGTGTGAAATAAAGGCTTTACCACATTTCTTACTTTCATAAGGCCGTTCTCCACTGTGAGTAATCATATGTTTAGTGAGGGCTGAGGACTGACTGAAGGCTTTCCCACATTCTTTACACACATAAGGTCTCTCTCCACTGTGAATTCTTATATGTGTAGTAAGGTTTGAAGACTGCCTAAAGCCTTTCCCACATTCTTTACATTGATATGACCTCTCTGTACTGTGTGTCCTTATATGTATAGTGAGGTGTGAGGATTGACTAAAGGCTTTTCCACATTCCTTGCATACATAAGGCCTAACTCCACTGTGAATTCTCATGTGTTCAGTGAGGGATGAAGAACGCCTAAAGGCTTTCCCACATTCTTTACATTCATAAGGCCTTTCTCCGTTGTGTGTTCTTATATGTGAAATAAAGGCTTTATCACGTTTCTTACTTTCATAAGGCCGTTCTTCACTGTGAGTTCTCGTATGTTTAGTGAGGGCTGAGGACTGACTGAAGGCTTTCCCACATTCCTTACACACATAAGGTCTCTCTCCACTGTGAATTCTTATATGTGTAGTAAGGTTTGAAGACTGCCTAAAGCCTTTCCCACATTCTTTACATTGATATGACCTCTCTGTACTGTGGGTCCTTATATGTATAGTGAGGTGTGAGGATTGACTAAAGGCTTTCCCACATTCCTTGCATACATAAGGTCTAACTCCACTGTGAATTCTCATGTGTTCTGTGAGGGATGAAGAACGACTAAAGGCTTTCCCACACTCTTTACATTCATAAGGCCTTTCTCCACTGTGAGTTCTTATGTGACCAGTGAGCGAGGATGAATCACTAAAAGTTTTCCCACATTCCTTACATTGATAAGGTCTCTCTCCACTGTGAATTCTTTTATGTGTAGTAAGATGTGAGGAAGAACTAAAGGCTTTTCCACATTCCTTACATTCATAAGGCCTCACTCCAGTGTGCTTTCTTATGTGGTCAGAGAGGTAAGAGGAACGACTAAAGGCTTTCCCACATTCCTTACATGTATAAGGTTTTTCTCCACTGTGAGTTCTTATGTGAGCAGTGAGGTATGAGGAACGACTAAAGGCTTTTCCACATTCCTTACATTGATAAGGCCTATTAATACTGTGAGTTCTTACATGTAGAGTGAGGTGTGAGGAACAACTAAAGGATTTTCCACATTGCTGACAATCATAAGTCCTCTTTCTTATGAGTGTAGTGATTTGTGAGACTTTCCTACATTCTTTACGTTCTTGAGGGTTGTAGCTATTATGATCTTTTTCAGATAAAATAAGAAATGAAGGACTATAGGTTTTACAACATTCTTTACATTCATGCTTTTGACTTCTAAAACGTGTCTGAAAGGATGAGTGACTTAAGAAATCCTTTCCATACTTGTTATTTTCATTGTGTTTCCCTCCAGTAATTGTTGTCATAGGATCCTGAAGGGTTGAGAGACAAATGCAGTCTTTTCCACACACCTTACAATTATAAGGTTTTTCTTCACTAAGAGTTCTTAGGTAAGAGGGACAACTGCAGGTTTCTCCACATTCCTGATAAGTATTGTATCCAGTGTAAGATTTTGTAGGATGCTTACATGATGAATGTTCTGGGGAGGCTTTTCCATTCTCATAGTATTCAAAAGGATTTACTTCTGGAGGATTTTTTATCACTGTAAGAGTTGAGGTCTGGCTGAAGACTTTTCCACACTGAGTACCATTACTCTCCTGGAGGCTTTCTACTGTATGCATTCTGTTAAAAATAAACAACATGCAGTTGGAAATAAACATGTACTTGTGTCACTGTTACTAAACACAAGTGTATATTCAAAGTTTTCACTCTGAAATTGTCTTATATATTAAATCATCTTGCAAAGGTAATACCATTACTGTTAATGATTTTCTAATATACCAGGCTTTCATGATAATTGTCTATAAGAAAAATGTTTCAAATACAGTATCGGATTCATATTTAGGAAAGCAATGCAGTATAGAATGTCTCTGAATAATTATAGAGCTAAATAAATACTTACTGTATATACTCATGTATAAGCCGAGTTTTCAGCACAAAAAAAATGTGCTGAAAAACTGGGATTTGGCTTATACACGGGTCAGTGGCATGAATGGAAGTCATCTGGTCAAGCCCGACTAACAAAAGGAGGAAATTTCATGAATCCTGACATAGAGTTAATAGCAAAGTGGGTTCGAGATGCATGGGAAGACATTCCAGAAGACATGGTGCAACATGCCTTCCAGAAATGTAGTATTAGTAATGCTATGGATGGCAGTGAAGACTGTGCTTTGTATGAAAATGACAGCAGTGATAGTGATGACAGCAATCTCAGTGAGGACAGTGTCTACGATGACCTCACACCAGTTGAAACTCTGCATCGGGATACAGATGAAGAATCCAGTTTTGAATGATTTTAACTCTACATTTTAGCTTGGTTGCTGATTAAGCTCAGGGAATAGTACTCTTAAGGTATCATTGTTGATACCTTCTTGTTTTTGTTGAACCTATTTTCCACTTACTGTGCTGGTTTACTGATGTTAAATGAATTGTCCTTTTATTTATGTTTTTACTTAAAATAAATATTTAAACACATTACCCCACTGATGTCTCAATTTTTAGTAATTTTATTTTCATTTGTTTTGATTATTGCAACTCACCAATAGCTTCTGCATTTTCCACTCTAGGCTTTTACTCGAGTCAATCAGTTTTTCTGGTTTCCCAGGTAATAATTAAATACCTCGGCTTATACTTGGGTCGGCTTATATTCGAGTATATACAGTATATGACTGTCATAGACTTTAGGATTTTCTCCTGAGAAACAGTTTTCTCATTTGAACAACACTCACCTCAAAAGTCTATCCCGGTTTTTACGCTGATCTTCACTTTCAGGTGGTTTGAAGATTTCTACTAACGTGGAGGGCCAGTTGTTATTGTTCATAAGTTGCACCACTATGTGATCACTGGACAAACATTCTCCTTCATTAAGGTTTTGAGACACTGACACAATGTTTCAAAGTGAGGTTCACAACAGGAAACAAAAAACTAAATTATTAAGGGAAAACAAAGCGGTTGTGAATAGAGACATGTGCACATACCAAAAAAAAATTGGCAATGGTTAGAGTCATTTACTAGGAAATAGTTCCATGGGAATAACATGTTGGTGACATAAAATCTACTTATAAAGATACTGAGAACAATACATAGGAAGCATTAAGAGAGGAAAACAAAAAAAGTGTAGCTCATGACCAAAGGTGTGTGATGGTTAACAAAGTCAGAAAACTAGACTCAAGTAACTGTGAAGTTGTCTCTTTAACTGAAGGAACCATTTTGAGTTAATTGATTTAAAATATAATTCCTCCCATACAGGGCTGCTCTTACAAAGCACTGATTTTGTAGTGCTACCCAATACTGTGTCCCTGAGTGAGTCCTATCTTTATACTTGTCAGATCATTCTTTTCTTTATATGGTGGAAGAAATGTGGCTTGTGTACAAATACCTATCTGACAAGTTGCTGAAGAAGAAATGCATGTCCTGAGGGGACACAGTCCAGAATAATGAACATTTTCTTGACACTATGCCAATCCCTGTTTGGTCTTCAGGGTTTCTTAAGAAAAGCTGATATGAGTATACTTACTGCAACACAATCATGTCAAATTTGTACTCAATACAGTAAAACTCTATATAAATCCAAATGACAATCAGTGCTTCAAAGAGACCCCAAAAGAATGCTTAAAAGGCTTTCAAACACACAGAAACTAAACACACACACCCCTTTCATCTTTATATTCATGAGTGTTAGAGACTTACTTGTGTCCTCCAAAGTAGACTGGTAAATTCTAATCCCTATATCCAGCAGTTATAATCCCATTTGGGGAAGGGACACTGCCATTATAGTCTACATTACAGAGGGAGGCGATTATTTCTTGAAATGTAGTCCATTTAGGTCTACACAGTACTGAAGACAGCTTTGGCATCCTTGAGGTACTCTAATTGTGCTCATTTTAAATGTTCTTTGAGTTTAGGAAATAAAAGTAGCCTGAAGGAGCCCGATCAGGACTATAGGGTGGATAGAATATATTTTCCCAAGAAAAGTCTCACAGGACAGACCTTTCCGTCATAAAATGAGCAGGTGCATTGTAGTGAAAAAAATATTCCTAAGATTAACATTGATGGCCTTTTCCTCACTAATGTAGTGTCCAATTATTTTAAACCTTTTTCATAAATAAACCCCTATGATCATCCTGTCTTCCAAAAAAATCTACCAAGATTACCCTGGGAGCCCCCAAATAGTTACATAACCTTCTGAGCTGACCTCTCTGCCTTGAATTTATGTGACCTAGCAGATCCCCTCAGAGGTCACTGATCTGACTGGATCTTGCTCTCTGAATTATATTAGTAAATCCAAGATGAAACTCCAGTTATAATTTATTGCATAAAATTGTCTTCAGTAGTTCTGATCTTGCTGAAAATACTGATGCTTTTGGCATCCATCATGTCTAAAACTTGCCAAGGCTACAGTATCTCCTTAAAACAGAAAATGTTGAATGATGTTGGGTCCTCACTTCAGTAGCTTCTGAATCAATGATAATTCTATCGTCTTATGCCACAATTTTCTGCACTTTTGGCATCGTTTCTTCATACACTCAATGTGATTGTCTTCCCTCTCTGGGGTCATACATGGTTGATCCATCTAAAATCTGGTGCTTTATGTGGAGCAGTATTCCTGCAATCCAAACTTCAGTAATTTGAAAAGATGTTCATTTAATTTTATTTAAAATTTGATTAAGTGCCCTGAGTTAAAAAATATATATATATTTTATTACACAAAAGCACCCTTTGTTTGCAAGATAGCTTAATGAGACTAAAACAAGTGAATTCCTTAAAGAACCTGTCTGCAGCCATTGCCAATTGTGCAGACATGTTTTGTTTGGAATAAACCCAGGCAACATATGCGCTAGAACCCTAGTAACAACACTTATGATTTCCCATAGTAAAAGAAATTAAACAAGCAACGAAGCAGCAGAAATTATGGAAAGCACCTACAATTCCACACAAACAGCACAGAAGCAACAAGGAACATATGATGAAGAAATAAGAATTTTATGGAAAAGCAATCCAGAAATTTTCCCCTAGAGCTAGCATCCTGAATGACTTCTTACCTTTTACACTGTGAAAAATTAATTTGTTAGTCATTGCTACTATAGAAGCACAATACAACTAAGACGATGGGGAATATAGGATACATACGTTATATATAACAAGGGACCACACCTGTCTTATGTATTCCAATTCCTCAGTACAAATAAAGGAGCAAAGCTGATGAGTAAAATATTGTCTCCTAAAGGTTTAAATAAGTTTATCATTCTTACCTACTGAGGCCAGATTTCTGAAGGTCTCCATCATTACATCTCTGTAGAGTTTCCTCTGAGTAAGATCCAGCAGTCCCCATTCTTCCTGGGTAAAGACCACAGCCACATCCTCAATGACCATTGAGTCCTAAAACGTTCCACATATTCCAGATCAGCAAGTGCGTTAGGCTGGGTTGACTAGAGAAACAAATTCAGGGACTCATATATGAGTAAGAGAGAGCTTTATATCAGGAAAACATCCTAGCCCAGTCCACATCAAGTGCATAAGTCCAATACAAGTTTTAAGTCCAAAAATAAATAGAAAGTAACAAAGAGTTGGTGAGAATGTGGAATAAATAGAACCTTCATTCATTGTAGATGACATGAAAACTGGTACAGCCACTGTAGACAAGTTTAGTGGTGCCCCAAAAGGTTAATTATAGAACTACATAGTTTAGCAATCCCACTTCTAGGAATAGACCTGAAAAAATTAAAAGCAGAAAATCAAAAAATAAAAGTAACCTAAGCTTGCAGTAACACGTGAATAAATATACAAAGGATGGTATATCCATACAATGGAATATTACTTAGCTATAAGGAGAAAGGAAGTCCTGATACATAATAAAACATGGACACACTTTGAAAACATTATGCCAAGTAGAGTACAATACTGGACAAATGAAGGGACAAATACTGCATGGTCCCACTTCCATGGAACAGACAAATGCAGAGAGACTAAAGCTTGTTAAAGGCAGAAAAGTGGATGGGAAGTTTCGTGGCACAGAGGTCACCGAGTTCCTGTTACTGGTGGTGAAATAAACTGAAAACAAGAAAATACCAACGGCCATAATAGCCTCACAGTAGGCGATCCATATCAATGTCATTATATTATTCTTGTTGTCCTCAGTTGTCAGTTGGCCTCGAGGTGCTTATGACTCATGTTGACCCTGTGTGTGCAGAATAAAACTGCTCTACTAATTTTTCAGGACTATGATCTTTCAGAAGCAACTTTACAGGCCTCTCTTTGAACTACCAACCTTTTAGCTAGCAGTTAATTAGTTAATGGCTTGTTATTGGTGGGTGCCATTGAGTTGGTTCTGATCCACAATGGTCCTATGTACAAAAGAACAAAATATTGCTTGGTTCTGCACCATCCTCAAGGTTGTTCCGAAGATTGGGCACATTGCTGCAGTCACCATGTTAATCCATAACATCGAGAGCCTTCCTCTTTTTCACCACCACTCTACCTTGCCAAGCATTCTATTCTTGTTTTGTATCGTAGTCTTTTCTTTTTGATTCCCTTCTCCAGGGACGGCTCTCTCCTGACATGTCCAAAGTACATGAAATGAAGTCTCGCCACTCTTGCCTCTACGGCATCCTGACCGCACTTCTTCCAGGACAGATGTGTTTCACAGCCCATGGTTCTTTCAATATTCTTCATCAGTAACACAATTCAAATGCACCATGTCTTCTTTGGTCTTCCTTATTCAATGTCCAACTTTCACATGCGTATGAGGCAAATGTAAATACCAGAGCTTGGGTCAGGAACACCTTAATCCGCAAAACAATCTCTGCTTCTCAACACTTTAAAGCAGTGGTTCTCAACTTTCCTAATGCTGTGACCCTTTAATATAGTTCCTCAGGTTGTGTTGACCCCACACCCCCAACCATAAAATTATTTTCATTGCTACTTCATAACTGTAATTTTGCTAGTGTTATGAATAAGGTGACCCCTGTGAAAGCATTGTTTGACCCCCGAAGGGGTTGAGACCCACAGGCTGAGAACTGCCATTCTAAAGAGACCTTGTGCCACATATTTACCCAATGCAATGTGTCATTTGACCACCTGACTGTTGCTTCCAGGAGCAACATTAAATTTTGCTTCCAAGCAAAATTAAGTTTTGGAAAACTTCAAATTTTCCTATTTATCTTGATGCTAACTATTGGTCCAGTTGTGAGGATTTTGGTTATCTTTGTTCGAGTTGTAATCCATACTGAAATCCTTGATCTTCACCAGAAAGTGCTTCATGTCTTCCTCACTTTCACAAGCAAGGTTGTGTCACCTGCATATGCAGATGGTTACTCAGCCTTAATCCTGGTGCTGCATTCTTCTTCATATTATCCAGTTACTCTGATTATTTGCTCTCTGATTAGTGGCTTGTACTGCCACAAAATTATACATGTAAAAGTTGTTGAACTGGTAAATTTTTTATAATATTTACTTTGACTAGAATTGAAAAAAATTATTTAAAAAAAAAGTAAAGGAGCGAGAAAGCTGTTTTCAGACCAAAAAAACAAGGGAAAAGATTGCTCACCAGGAGAACTTCCTTGCAAGAAATAGCAAAGAAGTTGTTCAGAGAGACAGAAAATTATATGAATAAGACATGTGGATCTACATAAGTAAAGTTACAGAAGTGAATACAGGTAATATAAAATTTACCTTTGCTATTCTTAGTTCATCTATTAGCTTTAAAAATAGCTATATACATGATGCAATTACAGTTTATGGGGCAAAAAACAAACTCACTGCCATTGAGTAGATGCTGACTCATAGAGATCTTTACAGAATAGTGTCAAATTGGCCCTTTGAGTTTTCATGACTGTACCTCTCTATGGGATTAGAAACCTGCGTTTCTCCCTTGAAGCGGCTGGAGATTTCTAACTGCTAATTTGAGGGCTAGTAGTCCAATGAGTAACACACTACACCATCCATGCTCCCCGAGACTTCAGCAACCCTCTATCAGTAACTGACAGATCCAACATGCAAAACAATCAGCAAGGCCATGGTGAACCGACACTGTCATCTAATAGGTATACAAGGGGGCTTCAAAATGTTTGTGGTGAAACACCATTATCTTTTTAATCGATTTTCCCACTAACTTTTAAGTTACTTTGTATCTGTCATCCCCAAACAACACAATGCAAATTCTTTTCATATTTACCAGCAACATTAACCAAACTAGATCCCAACCTGGTTCCCAAACGGCAACTCACCAAATTTAAAGTATTACAAATCAGACCAAAATAGAAATAAACCCGCAACCAATAAATGAAAGCTAGCTAGACTGAAATGAAATAACACACTTCTAAATAACACATGGGACAAATATGTTCTGAGGGAAATTTAAAATTTTTTGAGCTATGTTAAAAAGACAATAGAACTAACCAAAATTTATTGGATGCAGAGAAAATCAAGTATACTGAGAGATCTACAGCACTAAAGGCACCTAGGAGAATCAATGACAGATCAAACATCAATAGCTCATGATTCATAGGGAAACCGAAATTGAGCAAATATAGCCAAAGTGTGTGGAAGAAAAGCAGTAGTAAAAACAAGACAGCAGGCCATGAAAAATGAAAACAAACAAAAAAATCCCCAGAAAATGAATATAGTCAGAAACCAAACAAAACCCCAGTTTTTTGAAAAGCTGAAAGTAACAAGTGACATACCTCTACCTAGGAAACAAACTCGCAGAAGACATTTTGGTCGACCTTCCCTATTACAGCCCACCCCCTCCCATTTCTACCCCATACTGCCCTGGGTTTATCTCCTGTTCACCTTCTTGTGAAGTCTCAGGCATAGAAAGGCAAGATGTTGCTCACCAGAGAGAGAGACAGAGAGGTGTTGAGTGGGGACTGACCTCTTGGCACTTTTTCCCTGAGTGTGCTGGATCCCAGAGACGTAGGCCAGAAGTATGTGCTACCTACTCAGAGCACAACAAGCGTGCCCTCTAGAAATGCCCAATCCTGCCAGTGGCACCTCCTGATGCATTTCTAGCCCCCTGATTCAGCTCCTTCTGAGCCTCCACCCACAGAAGTGTCTGCTCATCTCCATGGCGATGGTAAGTATGCTTTGTACTCAGCCAGTAGACAGCATCCTGGCCTATGTACCACCTGTCAGACTACTGAAGTTTTCTGGAATAAAGTCCATAGAGGCCCAGGTATAGTCAGCTGGGTCCTCAGGTAATGGAGTCTTTCCTAAGCACAGAACAAAACACAGGTGCTATGCTGACAGGGGATTAAAAGTTTAGGACCAAACTGGGATAACTGGTGCAAATGGAATTGAATCCAGGGATGAGAAGTATAGGTGGAGAGCTGCCTTTTTTTAAACATTTCCTCAACACTTTATATTATGTGCTTTTTATCACATGTACATTCAGGTTTTCCAAAAGACAAAGGGTCACCAAAGGCTTTCCATTTTAGTACATATGTATTTTTTTTAAGCCACAGAACCTTCAAAAAGCGTCCTCTCATTCTTTATAGAGATGCGGACTCTCCACTCCCAGGAGGCATGAGAAGGAATACGCTTTCTCACACCATTCACAAGATGCTTTTCTACAAAGTGTGCCTTGGAGGAGGAAGAGCAAAGCATTTTTTAACACATTTCTTTATACACAAAACCTCCTTGTAGAGTGTTTTCTGTTAAGAAGGGGATATTGTCTAATGAAATGTTTCCCCACATTCCTTATATTTAAAAGATTCCGCTCCACCACGTGTAACTTTTCTGTGGAGATGTGAGGACTAACTAAAAGCTTCCACACCATCTTGATTCATAAGGCCTCCCTCCATTATGCATTCTTAGTGTTTAGGGATAACTAAGTTTTCTCAAATTCCTATCATTTATACAGATTTTCTTTACTGTAGGTTCTTTTCTGTTGAATAAGATTCGAAGACTGAAGACAGGCTTTCCCAGGTTTTTTACATACATAAAGTCTTTCTCCACTGTGACATCTTACATGTCTTCTTAGCTACAGAATGACTAAGAGCTTTCACACACGTCTCACATCAGTGTGTTCTTTTTATGTAGACTGAGGTATGAGGGCAGCCTACAAGCTTGCCCACATCCTTTACACACATACAGAGCTGTCTTTTATGTGGCCTGAGGGCCCAGAGCGACGGTGGTTTCAAGAACCCACAAGACATAAATGACTAACATTGATTCTGTCGCCATGTAAAGGGAACAGAGGGTTGTTATGAACAGCTCTGTGCCCACACACCTGGTGACCTAGGTAAAAGGAATGGAATCGTTTTTCTTGTAAGACCCAGTCTACCAAAATACGCACACAGAAAGACAGTGGATTGCAAGTTGGGCTGCTGGCCACAAGGCCGTGGTTCAACCCTACCATCCATCCTCTAAAAAAGGAGAAAGATGAAACTCTTAGCTCCTGTAAAGGTTTACAACCTCAGGAGCCCAAAAGGGCAGCTCTAGTCTATTCTATTGGGTTCCTATAGGTCAAAATCAACTTGATGGCAGTGAGTTTGGTTCGGTTTGATATCCATTAAATAACTAAACTAATAAGTCAAAGTCTCAAAAAAATCAGAAAACACCAGATTCAGAGAGTTCACTGATAAAATTCTAGCAAGTATTTCACCCGGAAAGCATACCAATTAGTTGTTCTCACGTCCAAAAACACAAGAGGAAATAGTTATGAGGCCAGCATCACCCATATACTCAAAACTAAGATATAAAACTATTTTAAGGAAGAAAAACCAGTTCTCTCCATGGAGAAGTCGAGTGCGGTAGGAGGGATTATTAAATGTCCAAACCAGTAAATCAGTTCAAAGGTGGGGGCGCGGCTGACCTCTGTTTTCCAGAAACCCCCTTAGGCTGCCGATTTTGATGCTCCTCCTTCCTTCTGGTGAAGTTAAGAAGTCGGAGACACTATCATTTTTAGAAAAATGCATGAGAACGCCCGGGTGACCTCAGGTCTGGGGGTGATATTTTGATGTTTTCATTATCCATGGTGCTGATTTGCCCTTCTTTTTCTCCAGTTCCTCCCATTTGTAATTGAAATCCTGGTTCCTATGCCTGTTGTTATAATACCATTTGAGATTGGATTTGGGGGGGGGGGCATTTTAATGAGATGTCCCCTTTTAGTTCACAAGTTAAGTAACTGCATCTGTAAAACCATAAAGATGGTACATATGATTATGGATCTGAGAGGTTTTAGTATTCATTTGTGTTAGAAAATAAATAGTAAAGTAATGCTTACTTTAAATATTTCGCTTACATACACTAGAACCAAGGAGTTCAGAAACTAAGTTTTAAAAGATAACATGTATCTTAGCAAGAGATATCTAGGAATGTACTTAAGTAATTTAAAAATCCTGGTGGAAAAATTATACATCATTAAATAACATCCAACAAGACTGTAATATATGAAAAGACAGAGTTTTACTCCCAGAAAACTGTTACCCCAGATCGTTATTTCCAGTGAACGTCCATAAAGTTTCAACCAATTTATTTTAGAATGTCACATACTTATGTAAGTAAATAGAGATGTCAAAAAAGTTCATGGGAAAATAAAATAAAAGATAATGATCTTTTCCCCATGAACGTTTGAAGCCTCCTTGAAAAACATGCATTTGCATGTACGAAAGTCCTACAGGGCAGTGAATTACTTAATTCAGCTTTTCTGGCCATAATCTCTAACTCCCACCAAATGATCTTTTCCTGATGGGCCTGGGGAAGAGATGGTGGGGAAGATACCGATATGATTCAGTTGTGAGTTTTTAACAAGATTCATTGTGATCGCCATCCCACTGCATATAAAGTAAACCATCTCAGAGGCAGGGAGATGTGAGTCTCATTATCAGCAAGACTTAGGAGTGAAGTGTGTCCTCTTCACCTTGAGATCCCTGTGCAGGGAACCTCCTTGATCCAGAGGACGGCTAAGCCAGGAAACCAGAGGAGTGACTGATCCGCAGGAGCAGGAGTTAAAGAACAGGAGACCATGCAGTGGATTTCCCAGCCCACAGAGCAAGTACAGCTCAGTGCTTTGGGCGAAAGGCGGGCTTGTGGAATGGGATGCTTCTGGGCATTTAATTTGGGGAGCTGGGCTTGCTGACCCACAAAGCTGGATCTGACTGCCTTTGAGTTGAGGCTTTCAGAGGAGTGGCATGCCCTTTGGCACGTGTTCGTAGCCCTGAAAGACGTTTGTATCATGTCCTGACTGAACAACTCGATCACGAGCATTTCTATCTGAATTGGAACCTGTTAACCTCCTTAATAAATCCCCTAGTCATGAGCAGTGTCTGTAAGTTCTGTGTGACCACTGCAAAGAATTATAGAGCCTACCACCTGAAAAGTAGAGTGCTATGGGAGACAGAGCTAAAAGGTAGAGAAGGTGTATGAATGAGATAAAACATGCTCTCATGAAAAAGATGCTGGAGGTGGGCAGGGGTGGGGGGACTTGTCCAAACACACACAAGCACACAAATTCTTTTTAATATTTACTTTATAAATATATATTATGCAGTATAGTTTCGGCATACAAGTACACAGATAAGCCAACGGATGAAAATAAACAGCTTAGGAAAGACCTACAAACCTAAATAAAGTTGACTCATAACAAAACAAACAAATCAAGGCAGTGAAAGAAAGCACATACACTTTAAGATGTGAAGTAGTATCAACTGCATGATGTCTTGTAGTGACAAACAGCTTAAGCACTCAGCTGCAGACCAAAAGGCTGGCAGTTCGAGTTCACCCACAGACACCTCTGAAAAAAGGTATGGAGATCTACTCTGAATTACAACTCAGAATTAAGTCTATGACAATTAGCTATTCTTCAAAATGCACTATTTTGCTAATTAGAATAAGCTATTTCCATGTTTTCTATATGAGAAAATCAATTCCAGGTAGAGCAGTTTCAATAAAATTTAAATTTTACTAAAAAGTAAAATCTGAAGCAAAAACCATGGACAAATCATCTTAGGACATTAGAACAGAGAAAAATGTCTTAAGCAAAAGACAGCAGGGGAGAGAGAGATCAACTATATTAAGATTTACAAGTATTTATCAAAGAGAGGGGAAATGAGTAAATATATGTTACATATTGGGAGAAAAATTCCCAACGCTTGTAAAGTAGACTTAAAAAGTCATAGAAATGAAAATTAATTAAAGGGTGAGATGTGCAGCTTTGTCCATAGTGTGGTGTAAGGTAATTACAGAAGAAATCAAAGTTTAGATCACATTCAACATACTCTACATGGGCAAAAGCCAACTCACTACACAACCAGAGGGGACAAAGAAAATACACACGCGTCCTTTGTGGGAGTAAGCAGTTGTACTCCGCATCAGGGTTTCCTAGGAAATTGAACATGGCTGTGATCTGGCCCTCGCTGCAGAAGTATTAGTGTCCTGGAGCACGGGGAGCCCGGACTGTGAACGGACAGCGGAAGAGTAGCAATACAACACTTCAGTCACTCTGATCCTGTAAGCTCTTCACGGGGGAGTCAGATTGTGGCCCCTCAACAACATCAGGAACACACGTAGGCAGGCATGTGGGCAGATCAACAGGACAGACACCAGCAGGAATGAAACTCAAAAGCATCCTGTGGGAAACAAGTCCTTGGCAAGCCTACAGAGACGAGTAACTGGATTTATTGCAACCTCAAACAAGGGGCAAAACTAAACAATGTGGATTTTATTAATTAAAACCTGGGGATAAAACTAGAATAGTAGCATTAACAATGGCAAGAGTCATACAATTCTAAGACAGAGTAACCATCTCCAGGCAGGAGTTGAGAACACTGAGAGGAGACAAAAGTGGACCACGGCCTATGAACAATCCGGAGACTCGGGCTACTAAGTCAATCATGCAGGAGAAGCTCATGCACTCCTTGTTTACAGTATCACTTAAAACAGGAACGTTAAAGCAGTATTTAAAACACATACAACAATGTAATTTTCATACGCTCAATTTTCAAAGTCATGTGAAAACCCCTTCATTTCAACTGGCCTCAGGTCAGAGGAGTGTTTATTTCTAAAGTACTGACACCTGGATCTTGGAAATTTACATTGTGTTCACTAGATCAAGCTGTGTAGAAGCAAAATAATGGCCACAAATGAAGTGTCCATCCAAAGCAATAAGATTAAAACAACAATGACAAAAAATGTGTCAACAAAAAACATTAAGATAAAACAAAACAAAAAAACCATTAAGATCAGCCGTGTGCAGCATTCTGGGGATTCATAAGAACTTAGGTTTGAGAGCTCTAAGAACTGTTATGAAAAGATCACCAGGATAATATGTTCATTAAATAAAAGTATAAATTCCATTTTATCTCTGGCATAACGAAGCAGGGGGAAATAAAACATTTCTATTTTTATTTGCTCTATTTTACACAAATACCAGCAAAATACACCCAAAAAAGGAAGAAAGCTGGTTATTCAAATGAACCTGGGAAGAAGGGTGGGCTGCATTAGGGCACGTGGCTCATATTTACAGTTGAACAGTGTTGGCCACTGGAAAAACAATCTCAGTACATGCTGTACCTTTAGCACGCTATAAATAAAATGGATAAAGTTTTCACCAGTAATTCACACTCACTGCCATTGAATGAATTCCGACTCATCCCAACCCTGTAAGAGAAGGGCGAACTGCCCCTCGCGGGTCCCAAGACTTGGTGGAACACCTCGAAGAAGCTGGAGGGTTGGAACTGCTGACCTTGTGGTTAGCAGCCAAACGCAACCACAAAGCCACAGGGCTCCTTTCACAGTAATAAACCCATTAAAAAATGTAGTCACTTGGGACCAGCTGTTATTAAACAATCAATCACACTTGTGCAAGTCACCAAAGCATAAAGTAAGAGGTTTTTCTAACCACAGTGACGAGGTTCTCACTGTCTCCATCAGGAAAATGTTTCAGAAACGGCTAAAATACTGAACGCTGTCAGGGTTCTGGTGTGACCTGCTTTACGGTAATAGGGGTCCTTCAGAAAATTTCTCAAGATTTAATTAAGCTTAAGCTTTCCTGTGACTTTTACACCAGCTCCAATGGGCATTCCTGTGTTTACAAATGTTATAACCATTTAAGGGGAAAGTCCTCAGTACAAACACTAGTAGAAACCGTAAACCCAAGAACTTGAACATGCACATCTCGTATGTTGAGCTTCTCTGGCAAAGGAGGGCACACTTTAATTTTAGGTTCAAATTAGAGATTTAATACCAACACTGAGGAGGATCAGACGGGGTCCAGGGGTCTGACCCACTTGAAGGTCACACAGCAGAAGCGTTGGTACTTTGGTGAAGGCGTGAGAACACCAGACCCTCTTTCACACCCCATAAATAGTCAGGGCATTCCCCAACGAGCCCTCTCCCCACTTCTTACCCCTTCACAATGTGAGAGGCAGAGCTGCGGTTTTAGAATGGTACAGAACGGTTTGAGAGCTCAGTGCCTGGGAGAAGCCAAGTACAGTGTTTGAACTGATGGGTCTGGAATGGCTCCTGGAGGGCCTGGGGCTCAGCCTCCTCAACCAGAGCACCTCTGCCTTCAGAGTCCGGTGAAACAAACTGAAACCCACACTGCGATCAAGTTCATGCCAATTCCTAATGACTCAACAAGACAGGGTAGAACTGCCCCTGTGAGTTTCTGAGACTGTAACTCTTTATGGGAGTAGAAAGCCTACTCTTACTCCCAAGGGGAAGCTGGTGGTTTTGAACTGGGGACCTTGTTAGCAGCCCAGTATCTAACCACTACGCCACCAGGGCTCCTCAGAATCTGGTCAGGAGGCTGTAATTCAACACAGATCAAGGTGCATGGTGGGGATATGACTGGCCCCTGGTACCAGCTCTGCAGGTTCCACAAAGAGGTGAGCACAGGGATGCCAATCTTGAAGAACCATGTGTGTGGGGGAAGAGTGTCCAGCAACAGTGAAGCTAGGTCTTAGGATGCCCCCGGGGCTCAGCTCTCTTTCCTCCACTGCCTCCCTTGTATTTGCCTTAGGAAGCGCAGGGTCTGCAGCTGCTCCTCATATCCTGCCTCCTCACCCTTTATGGGAAGACTCAGCTCTCTCACCATGGTACTCACCATTTCTCTGCCCCCGCTTCGGGGAGTCTATGAAGCCACTTGAGAAAGAAGGGAGTAGAAGCAGAGCCACTCGACAGTTGGGATGAATCATGTCAGGTCCGCACACCAGAGCGGGTGAAATCCTTGTTGTGATTTAGATTGTACAAGATGGTCGCCCTGGTGGCCCCAGCTGCCATGACTGGGCTACTTCTCCCTGTACCACACTTGGAACCTAAAGTGTAAGAGGAACAGGGAGGAGGCTGGGTTGAGTACAGCGGAAGTGGCAGGTTCTTGGTCTTCAGCTCTTACCCAACAGGGCTTTCTCCCAGACTCAAGGCAATGCTCCACCCTGAGGGCATTTATGGCAGACAAGTCTCCACTCTCCGCGAAAGCTGCTGAAAGAAGGACAGCCCCAGTGTCCCCAAGCGGTGAGACTTTGTTTACATGTTGTCAGGAGAGACCAGTCCCTGGAGAGGGACAGCGGAAAGGAGGAAGTCCCTCAACAGAGATGGATGGACGCAGTAATTATAACAATGGACTCAAGCACAGGGACAATTGTGAGGGTGACAAGGACGGTGCAGTGTTTCACCCTGTTGTGCAGAGGGTGGAACTGACTCAATGGCACCCACAACTTGAGGAGCACACGTGTAGTCTTCTCATAGTTAGGCAGGTTGCCCATGACTGGCTTCAAGGCCGGAGACTGTTCGTGGCTTTATAGCCTGTCACTTAGGAGTGCACTTTCTATCCATAGATTTCCTTTGAACTGTTCTTAGGTGCAGCGATTTGGTTCCGACCCATAGTGACCCGTATGCAACAGAAAGGACCACTGACTGTCCAATGTCATCCGCACAACTTATGTTAGTCTGCTTCTATTCATGAGGTCTGCAGTATCTGACAATGCTTCAATGCTCTCCATGACTTTTCAGTGGCTAATTCCTTCCAAGTATAGACCCTACTCCTTCTTCATAGTCTGTTCTTAGTCTGGAAGCTCTGCTGAACCTGTTCACTTTGGGTGGCCCTGCTGGTGTTTGAAGTACCAGTGAGTGACATCGTTTCCAGAAGACCAGCCACACACAAGCCACCACGGTATGACAAACTGACAAAGTCCTCTGAACTACACCTACATTACCTCATCCACTTTCTTTCTGATCTGTAACCCATGTCCAAATCTAAGCTTCCTCCGTCACAATTCTGAAGAAAACAAACTCACTGCCATCCAGTAGATTCTTCCCATAGTGAGCCTATAGGGCAGGGTAGAACTGCCCCTGTGGATTTCCGAGACTGTAAACTATGGGGTAAAACGGCTCCTCTTTCTCCCTTGGAATGCTGGGGGGTTTGAACTGCTGACCTGGTGGTTAGCAGTCAAACTCATAACTCACCTTGCCGCAGGGCTTCTAGGCCTCCTCAGTCTTCCTTAAGGTGTGTACAGCAAACACCTGACACCATTCAGCTACTCACTTCCAAAATCTATTTGTAGTGCAAATGCACCCACACCCCTCTCCCATCAGTGGCTGTCCACAGCCTGGAGTAGTCATCATGGCTCTGAAAGATGGGCTACCCTTGTCTCCTTAATCTGGCTCACATGACCGCCCCACCTCCACCTGCTGTTCTCTCTATGTCAGTCACCTCTCACTTCCATCAAGGAGCGGATCCTAGATTTTCTGCCCCCTTGGGGATTTACACACTCACTTTACCCAAATGAAGTATTGTTTCCATCCCACCCACCCACCCACATGCTACCAGTCCGATTCAGCCACATAGGTAGCTGAATTGAACTGAGGTTTTGAAATGTCACTTACAAAGTTTGTCCTTGTCAGCAATCTCGCTTGACTCTAGGGGTAGGTCCTTGCATTGCAGGTGTTAGCTATATCAGACTTTTCAAGTTTAGAGGCCAGGATGGTGAGACTCAGTCTCACGATGTATTTTGGACAAGTCAGGAGCGACCACTCAATGGAGAAGGGCATCATGCTCGGCAAAGCAGAGGGGCAGCAAAAGAGAAGATGGCCCTCCACGAGATGGACCGACTGACACAGTGGCTACAACAGTGGGCTCAAGCATTGGGACACTGTGAGGACTTGGGCAATGCTTTGGTCTGCTGTGTGTGGGCTCAGAACTGACTCTGTGGCAGCTAACAGCTTTTCACTCTCTATTTGAAATTGTCTCCCAAGCTAGACTGTCAGTCTGTGGGCAAACACCTCACGTACGGTTTTCTTGCATCTGCCTGTAACACTGATCACTGAAGACGGGCAGATTACCACCACACCCTGACATGGTATCATTTCATGACCTTTTTGGTGAAGGCGGAATGTTCTGTTCTCTTCTACACAGTCCCATAGGTAGACACTAGCCCCAAGGAGCTATTTTCACCGGATCTGTCAATAGTGTGCAACCATGGGGCAAGGGCAGTGAGTTCTTCTAGCCAAAGTCTCTAATGCAGCAGTTCTCAACCTATGGGTTGAGACCCCTTTGAGGGGGGTCAAACGACCCTTTCACAGAGGTTGTCTGATTCATAACAGTAACAAAATGATGAAGTAGCAACGAAAATAATTTTGTTTGTGTGTGGGGGGAGGGGGGTTTCAGGGTCACCACAACATGAGGAACTGTATTACAGGGTGGAAGCATTAGGAAGGTTGAGAACCACTTCTCTAAAGCCTACCAAATGACCTTGCCCCTCATGCGTCTTATAATAAAAGGTGAGGGGGGGAAGATACTAATAGGATTCACTTGTGAGTAATTGCAAACAGGATTTCCTGGAGAGCCAATCTGCTGTGTATAAAATGAGTCCTCTGAGAAGGAGAAGGGATCTCATTACCAGCAAGAACTAAGAGCGGTGCATGTCCTCTGGACCAGAGATTCCGGTGCAGTGAATCTCCTGGATCCAGAAGGTAGCTCTACCAATCAGAGGAGCAGGAGCCAGAGCATGGAACAGAGGGATGGCCATCCCAACCCATGGATCAAGAAAAGCTGAGTGCTTTTGTGCAGGAGGCTGGCTTGCTAAGTGGGATGCTCTGGACACTTAATTGGGGGAGTTGGATTTGCTGACCCACAGAGGTGTGGAGCAGAGTGCCCTCTGGGCCCCTTATCCAGGCACTTGGCCTTGCTAATCCACAGAGCTTAAACGGAATGCCTTGGGCTGAGGGTTATAGAACAGTGGTTTGTCCACTGGGCTTTTATTAGCAGACTTGATAGAACTTTGTAACTTGTTTTGATAAACGACCTTTAGTATGTCTCTCTGGCATTACAATTTGTTAACTTTCTTATCAACCCTTTAATAGTGAATTTTGTCTGTGAGCTTTGGGTGGCCACTGCAATGGACTTTAGAAACCAGACAGGTAAAACAACGTTAATTAAGACATATACATAAGGATCTTAATTTTTCTTTCAGTGTTAGTGAATTTTCACTGAAATTGCCTCTCATTATCAGACATCACCCCCCCCCCCGCCCTTCCCCCAAATTCATTTCCAAAAGTTGAAGCCAACTCATAACAACTCTACAGGTCAGGTTAGAACTATCCTTGTGAGTTTACAAAGCTGTAATTATTTACAGGAGTAGAAAGCCCCAACTGCGAAGTGGTTTTGAACTGCTGACCAAGCAGTTAGCCCAACAAGTAACGGCGACACCGGCAGGGCTCTCTAAGACATCAAAGGTAGAGTGACAGCTGCCATCACCACAATGCATAGAAGGCAAAATATAGATCGGCCCTTGGCTAAGCTTAACATGACTGCTTGAAGGCTGTCCTTTGCCTTGCCTGCAATCAGCTGGCATCGGTTTATTTGGAGACTCCCAAACCAAATCAAAGACACTGCCAGCCAGTTGATGTTGACTCACGGCAGCCCCTGTGGGTTTCCCAAGACTGTAACTCTTTACAGGAGTAGAAAGTCCTGCCTTTCTCCCGTGAACGGGCTGGTGGTTTCAAACTGCTGAGCTTGCAGTTAGCAGCCCAACCTGTGCCACCGGGGTTCCATGAAAACAAACAATTCCCTGCACCAATTTGATGCCGGCTCAGAGCGACCCTAGGTCAGGTAGAACTGTCCCTGTGGATTTCCATGAATACACCTGTTCACGGGAGTAGAAAGCCTAGTCTTTCTGATGCGGCGCTACTGGAAGTTTTGAACTATAGACCTTAGTCTATAAGGGCTATAGTTCTTACTATAGACATTACGGTTAGCAGCCCAAAGTGTAGCCACTAACTATGCCACCAAAGCTCCTTAGTGATCTATTACGGAACCCTCCAAGACCCACAGCCGTCCAGTGGTATCCAACGCGTGTTCACTGCTATCAAGCCGATTCTGACTCAGAGACCCGCTAGGACGGGGTACAACTGCCCCTTGCTGGGTCCCAAGGCTGTCGCTTTCCACAGAGGTAGAAAGTGTTGCCGTTCTCCCACAGTGCAGCTGGTGGTTAACGGCCCAGGCTTAACAGCTAGGCACCAGGGCTCCTAGTCCCACCCACAGCGACCCCATACAGGGTTTCTGAGGCTGTAAGTCTTTATCAGATCAGACAAGCTGCTCTTTCTCTCTAGCAGGGGGGCTGGTGGGTTTGAACCGCCGGTCTTGAGGTTAGCTAGCCAACGTTTACCTGACAGCGCCAGGCATTCCTCACGACCACCTTACTTTCTGTAGGACCAATGACGCTAAAAAAAAAAAAAGCCCTGTCTGCAAACGCCCAAAAAACAAAGGAGGCCAGGGGCAGGCACGCGAAGGCAGCAGGGGAGAGAGGGGCGCTAATTCGTCAGGCCCACTAGCCTGAGCTCAAGATGGATTCTTGATCGCATTTCTCACAAGCTCCCAGGAGATGCTGACCCCGCTGATCCGAGACCCACATTCACTCAGTGAGGATTTCCACCTTTTACCTGTTAAAAGCAGCGGCACACACAGGGCCAGGCCATCCCACCTACTCGGCCGTGCAGAGCAGCTCCGCCCAGGGGGCCGGGATAGCGAAGGAGGCGGCGGGAGGGCCGGGGCCAGGGATACGCGGGGCCGCTGGAGCAGAGCGCCAACACACAACCCCCTCTGAGCTGCCCTTAGTGCTGGACAAGGCAGGACGCCTAGGGACTCCACCGCCTTCCTCGCACGGCAGCGGAAGTGCAACGAAATAAAGCTTCCGGCCCTTACACCTGCATCTCCGCCTCCGGTTCCTGCAGGGAAAAGGTTCCGTGAGTGGACCGGGAAGAGGGCTCCACCTAGTGGTCATAGAGGTTCGCTCACTGCCTTCCCCTATTTGTCCACTCATTTCCACGACAGAGAAAGGTCTAGGATTTCTTTAAAGCTTATTCATTGCAAGCTTAAACGCACTTATCTGTGCGAAGGAAGATGTTCTACTTTCCTTGGGAGAAGAAAAAGTTGATATTTGCACATTTGGTAGATATTTGCATATAATCAAGTATGTAAATATCGTTTCTCTTCAATAAAAAATATTTTAAACCAGGTTCTTTAGAGAAGTAATTTTCCCCTCATGTATACTTCCACGGTTTTTGAATCACGGATGTCCATAAAACATTTTATCAGCTGGGATCAACGAAGGCCTATGATTTTACAGTTAGCAGACCAATTTTTGTTTGTGGTTATAGACCACACTATCAGAAGGAAATTTCGAAAGAACACTACAAAAAGTCTATTTCAGTAAATGAGCACTCATTGGAATATTGCATTACTGTAAACGGCGTGATAACGTTTTCAGAAAACATTTGTGTGATGACACTAGAACTCTGACAATACATTTGACATCCATCCCCTTGCTCCAGCATTAACTAAAGCTGAATAGAGCCTGTGAATTTCTAGGTTTCCAAACAAATAAATTACCTTTGTTTCACTTAGTTTCAGATGAATGCCTGTCACTTGGAGGAGAGTCTGAATTCAAGGGGAAAATCTATTAGTATAAATTGGATTTCACACTGGTTTATTCATTTTCTTGGACTACAGATTTATATGAGAGTTTTAATAATATCAGAAGGAAGTGGGGGTGGGGTAATAATTACTGAAGTTTTTGCCAAAATACTTTTATAACCCTCTTATCTATGAGGGCTATTTCCCTCCCGATATACATGTTTATGTACTAACTATGTATAACAAAAAGAATAGGGAGGTCTTGCTGTGTTTTCAGAAGTAATATTTAAGTTCCAGGCAAAGCTGGTCTTAGTCATTTCTGCAAAGGAAATTTTACTGTTGGAGAAAGAATAGATTTTAAAACCTAAGTGTGAAATATCTGTGTGGGGTTTACACATGCTAACATAGAGGGACGCTGCCTGTGAAAGCCTCTGGAGATACAGTGCTGTCATATAATATGCTAACTAGAATCCCCTCAAGCCTACACCTAGCAGCTACAGATTCATTTCGTTAAGGAAACAAATCTAAGTATCAGCTGGAAAGATATTTCTCAAAATAGTTTCTAAGGATCCTAGTAGTTCCACGTGCTATATTACTTTTCCCTTTTGTTCTGCTGTTAAGGTATATAAACTGTGAACATTTTGAAGACTGAGATAAATCTCGACACTTGAAAGATCAAGCTGCACAGTGCTTCCCTTCATAGGTAAGCTTTTGTTAAAAGCTTTGGTCTGATCAACCTGGTTTTTGGTTATTTTGTGTGTGTCTCATTTTTCAGAATCCACAATGAACAGTTTAGAGGGTGGTTCAGAGCCACTTAAGAGTCTGAGACCCCCCACTGTCACATTTGGAGCTGCTCCAACCACTGGCCGGGTACGACAGTATATTTGGCACTGCGCTCAGGATTCTCCCCCCCAAGTGGGTTTGGCAAAAGGAGGACCTGAGGGAGAACATGCAGGGATGGTCTCCTATGTTGATGTAGGGGTCTTTGGGGAGTCAGCTACATGCATGCTGACCTCTGAGCACAGGAAAGCCCCCAAGTCCCCCAAGAGGCTAGCAGAACTGAGAAGGGATACATCAAGCTAGCCTAAGTAAGTACGGATGTACATTGCAGCAGCAGTCTAACTCTCACTACCCAATGTCATCGAGTCGATTCTGACTCACACCGACCCCAGAAGACAGAGTAGAACTGTCCCTGTGGGTTTCTGAGGGAGACTGTGTGTGACTATGCTCGAGTAGAAAGGCTCGTCTTTCTCTTTGGGAGCAGCTGGTGGTTGCCAATTGCTGACCTTATGGCTAGCAGCCCAGGTGTAACCCACTATGACACCAGGGCTCCTTGAAGGGCTGTCAGCTTAGCTACAGAAGCCCAACTAGAAACTGAGACAAGCCTTAAGAAATTAAAGAACCTAAGTCAGAAAGGGATATGAGGTCCAGAGTCTCCATAAGGGTAACAGATTCAGCAACTACCATGGAGCACAAGGAGGAAAGACAGAATGCTCTGGCTTGCCGCTGTGCTGCACTAGTAGGATAAAGGGTGCCCCAACTAACAGCCTGCACCACAACAGGGACCACTAGCCCGTGGGACCCTTTGAATGATAACAATGAGGCAGAAGGCACCATTTAACAGTAGAGAGTCAGAAAAAAGGGGTCTTTTATTCAGTCCAAAATAAAACAGACCAGACAAAGGGTGGGTAAATGCACCCTTCCCCCTCAATAATCAGACTGACAACTGACAGAGTAGAACAGCCCTGTGGGGTCTCAAAGGCTGTCATCTTCACAGAAGCAGAATGCTACGTTTCTCCTGTGGAACGTTTTGTAGGTTCAAACACCCAGGCTTTTGATTGGCAGGTGAGTGCTTACCCTCTGTGCCACAGGGTTTCGTCTATATTGCAGCTGAATTAATCCACCTGGCAAAGAAATTCCAACATCATCCCAAGTCGATAGCCTCCTGGAGGGTGGATTTGTGGGCTAACAGAGCAGATAGGACTGTATTGTCTGAACTAAACAAAATAATGCCACTGTTACCCATCTATACACAGCAGCTGCAAAGGATCTTGAGTGTAACAGGCAATCGGGCCTGTCGGTACACTTGGCCTACAGAGCCAAACTCTAGGACACAATAGAAAATGTCCTAAAGATACTTTGTCAGTTGGTCATAATAAATGCAATATATTCTGATGTATTTCAGGGACAACATACTATTTGTAAAAGAAAGAAGGGATACTTTGCTAAAACGAGCACAACCCCCTTGAAATGGGACATTAATCCCTATGACTACCCCTCTTGTGGGAGCCTGTCTGCATTATCCAACGCTGCTATTAGCAGAAAGACCACAAGTGAATGGCTTTAATGAACATTTATTTTCACTCCATTTTAGAGCCTAGGAATCTGCAGAGTACCAGTTGTCGGGGGAGCTATTCTCTGTGGGCTGTGGCGAAAGGTCTGTCTCTTTCCAGGATTTACAGACTTAGCATGCTGTAGCTCCTTGCTGACCTTTGTGCAGCCTGACATCTAGCATCCTCTAGCTGCTTCCTTTCTTTCTTTTTCTGAGGTCTTGTGCATCAGATTTATCCAATGCAATGAGTCATGTAATTTTAAAAATAATATGCATTTTATTAACATTTTTAAAATTGTAAGTTGGGTCTACATTTTAGATAATCAACTTTGTATTGAACAGTTTTAAACTATTAATCAAATCTCCTAATGCTTTATCCTCCTTGATTTCTCTAGAAGTGCTCAATAGTTTATGCCCCCAAAATTGGACAGCTACTTGTCATCAGACACAAGCACTCTACAACCGTACATTTTCCTAATGGGAGCATTAGCTGACAGTATCATCTATACTACATGTGAGTACACATTTGCTTAATGATTTCAGTAGTTCACTGCCAGAGGACCTGCCAGGAATTCAACCCAGGCTTTGTAGAGGATGTATAATTAGATATCATTGCAGATATCAGATGAATTTTGACTACCAGGAAGTATCCAAATGGTATTTACCTGTTTTACAAACTATGCAGAAGTATTCAACTGTGTGTATCACAAGAAATGATATAACACTTAATTATGTTTATGTGGGACCTGCTCAAGCATAACAATGGGAAAATGCATGGTTTAAAGTCAGAAAAGATGTGTTTTTGGGTTTTCTCCTTTTTTCCCATATTTATTCAATCTTTACACAGACTTCCAGTCTTCACATAGAAAGGAAGCATCAATCCCTGTGATTATTCCATTTGTAAGAGCCTGCTCAATAAACTGAACTATTTTGCGAATGGAGCATTATAGTTGGGAGATGACAGAAGCAGGTGCTATACACAGGTGACACAACCTTGTTTGCAGAAATTGAGAACTTGAGGAGATTACTGATAATCAAAAACAGTACAGGTCATAAGAAATTTTGCCTTTAGTACAACAGTTTTCATAAGAAAAGACACCTCAGAATTAGGCTACAAGGCACATAATTTTTCTAAAAATACACGCAATAAAACATTTCCCAATTCCATAACTTCCACATATGTAACCCAGTGCCACTCACTATACTCTTCATGTTGTACAACCATTATTCATATGGGATTCTTTTCCTTGCTTTGAAACTTTAGGACCATGGTCTGGAGGAAATCTAGTCAATTAGCCGATTTCTATTCTACCCCTTGGTGGCATCGTGGGTTACGCATTGAGCTGCTAATCCCAAGGTCAAGTGGACGACACCACTAGTCCCTTCTCAGAAAGATAAGGCTCTCTACTTCCGTCCAGTTTGACTCAGCAACTCTCAAGAACAGTTCTACTATGTCCTATAGGGTCATTGAGTCAGAATTGAATCAGAGTGAGACACTGAGACAGTTGTGTGAGTAGCACATGGAGTCTTAAAAATTACCAGTAGCCAATCCAAAATAAAAAGCTACCGTATACAAATATTTTTGGGGTGAAGACTGTGTAGTATGGCAGAGACCAGATCAAAAACAGGGATGCACCTGGTAGACAACGGTGGAGGAGGTGGGGAAAGGAAAATAAAAGGATGAATATAAGGAAGAAAAGGGGAGTGGGGGCATGGGGCACTAACCCACCCAAGGGGAGGGTATTGTTTATATCTCCACAGGGAAAGTGGGACCAGACTTCAACCCAGTGCAGCAAGGTGTGAATGCAATATCCCAGCATGGAGTAGGGAACCAGTGGAAAGGTCTGGGAAGCTGGCCCCAGCACCAAAAATTAAGTGGATTCCTGCCCCTCCCCAGAGAAGAATTTGTTTCAAAGGATGACATTGATTCTGCAGTTCCGGGAGATGGACATATCTGATCAGAGCACACAGGAGCAGATGAAGGGGGAGGAGAGAGTGGAGCACAGCCTGGCCCACCAGGCCGTGAGGATGATGTTCCTGATTAGAGCAGCCAGTCCACAGAGAGAACAACATGGTTACCGCACTATGAGACATGATGCCCCTCAGTGACCAAGGATGATACATGGGA